>NC_138659.1:45512789-46712789 GCF_964273445.1 Streptopelia decaocto
ATGGGACTGGGCTGTGATCGGTCTGCAGTTAAAGATCACTAAAGGTCAGATGTGAGGAGGGCATTAGCATCTGAAATGAAGCCTCCCACAGGAAGGCAAGCAGTGTAGAAAGAGAACATTTTTACACAAATGTTCTGGATAAAGGGTCACAACTAGTCAGGAAGGCTCTGATGTTTGCACTGTCAGCTGAGGAAACAGGCTTCTTAAGACGCTTCATCACAGTGGGCAAGAAAGCAAGTGGAGAGGCTTGGAAATAAACTGGGCTGTAAAAAAAAAAAAAAAAAAAAATAGAATGAGGGGGAGAATTTTCCTGCAGTTCATCTTGCCCTTGCAGTGCATGTTTGGGCTTATTCTGCCTGTATCAGAGAGGTGATTTAATTGTTTTCTAATAGTTCTTCACGAGTACTTCTTCAGACAGGAGAAACGTGATTCTGAAAGGATTTGTGTCACATGCAGAAAAGATTTGAGGTGCTGGAATGTTTAGTGACAACACTTCATTGTATGAGATATATATTGCTCCTTAGCACTTCTATACTGGTGGGGCTATATGGAAGGTGAACCTGCTGTCAAATGCTTTCATGTCCTGCAAAGTGCTCAGCATAGGTGGGTTGAATGTTGCCAGCTCCTGATAGAGAAGCTTTAGCTCCTGATGAAGCCAACAGGCTAGGCCTAGTTTTGGCTGAATACCTCATTAGCCCAAAATATTCAAAGCTTGTATTGTTGAAATGTCTTTTCTAACAAATGGAATATCAGACAGTTTCTCAAGCATGCCTAATATTTAGTTATATGACTGAAGTTCTCTGGGTCTTTGGGATCTGCAACTAAGTAACCAATCTCTCTCCTTCCATTCACTCCCTTCCCAAATTGTTATCAAATCAAATGCTAATTAGTAAGGGAAAAGAAGAAAAAAATCTCATACAAATTAATTGATCATTTGATTACCATTCTCAGATATTTTTGGTGAACAATCTTCAGGCAATAGGGTGTTCATTAAGTGTTCGTTTCATCTCCTTGCTCTTGCTATTTTTGTTGCATGATTGCTCATTGAGCATTACCAGTAGTTGCCTGGAAATTTGTTGTTTTGCTGTCTTGTATCTTGTATCTCCAGCCTGAGCTACTTCTGCAGCTAAATGCACTTCAGAAATGGTGGTTCTTGTCATGCTTAAATGCACATAATCCCTGATGAAGTGTTTGTTCTTTGCACTGTGATAGCTTCTGATCAGGGTTTTATTTCTGCTCTGTGAAGTCAAGTAAAATAAAGTAAGAAAGATGACAAATGAGTAGAACAGCAAAACTGCTTGCCCTGAAGCCTTTGTAAAGGCGAGTCTTTTTCAATTAGTGCCAAAATGTGGAACCACAGCTCTAATATAATTGAATGAAAGCAAAGAAACAAAGGCCAAACTCCTCAGACTCTCCTGCTTCTATACCTGAACAGTAAAAAAGGCTTTTTTACCCTAGTTGTTTTTTTTTTTTTTTTTTTTCTTGTTGAACTCTATTTCTTAAAAAATGTAAGCATTTTGTTTTAGGAGACAAAATTTGTACATAAGAGAGATCCTGAACTGCAGAGCAGTGTGCATGTGAACTGAACTCTATAAAGCCCAAAGACGATGGGTTCTGAAATCCTGTTTCAGCTGAAGGCTTCATTCAAGTACAATCTTTGGATTCATACTTCTAGGTGATACGGTGTCCTCTCTGGAATTTTCATTTAGATCAGGTGTATTTCCTGCCTAAACTAAGATTATAGTATTTTGCTCACTTCAAGGGTGTTCCATGCATAGATGCATTAACACTAAAAGTTTTTTAGTATGAGGATCATGGAAGTTGTGTGAGAGTTTGACAGATACTCATCTATAAAGCAGGTTTCTTGCAAGGAAATACAGATCTGCTTTTGCTCTTCATTCTTGTGTAAATGTCCTGCAGTGGGATGCGGTTCATCCTGCAAACGTGATCTATGTTTTGTTATGACTCCGGGTGGCCACATCTTGGCTCTTCTCAGAAGGTGGTCCCCTTCCCTCAAAGTGCCACTGCTCCGTGGAGGAGCTGGGCCCTTGTTCAGTGAAAGCTCTGGAATCCAGAGGGCTTGGTGTTTGGTTCTTGGTGTGTTGTGGGTTTCTTTTTTTTACATAATTATGTGGCTGCTGGCCCTGGTGCTGAAATCATATTATTTTACTGCTTTTGGTAAAACTCTGTTAAATAGTGAAAAGCCACAGTTTGCTTAGAGACCAACATTGTAACTTTCTCCAGTCACAAAGTGGAAAATGAGTTAACAGCAGGACTTGCATAGGCTGCATGAACTGCTGAGATCTTGCTCTTGTTTAATTAATATTAATTTACTATTTATAAAGTGATAACAAGATTCTTGTGTTTTTTGTTACATCTGCTTTTAATCTTAAAGATATTTGAATCAGTTTGCTGCATGACAATATTTGTCAACACCAGGTAAATAGGGCCTCTAATATGACCTATCTGTTGAGCCTAGTTGACAGGCTAGACTGGGAAATAATATGCAAACTCGTTCCTCCTCCCTTATCAGAAGAGATCAGTTCCCAAAGTGACATGGATATTGTTGGTGTAGGTGATACCTTTAACCATGACATCACTTCAAACCCCTGGGCCGTGCTTACACCCTTGGCAGTGTGTTGCTGCTCAAGGGAACCACCTGAGCTGAAAGTCTGAAACTTTCTCTACATTAAATTTCCTTCTGCTCAAGGGAGCAAAGCTGAAGGGTTCCATCAAGAATTCTGTATTTTTACCAGCTTGCAATCAGGAGCACTGAAGTGACTGTTTTATTTCCTGGCCTTTTCATTTTAATTTTTTTTTTTTTTCCTTATGCTTGTCTGTACCTCCCCCTTCTTTTCACTTGACACCTGCCCTCACCTTTGGAGGATGAGATAAGCAGAGAACTCCATCCCTGTAAGAGACGAGTGGAATATGCCTGCACGAAGAGAGCAAGAATCAAACCTCTCCTGGGCAGGCAGGCGTGGGAGAGCCCCTTTGCAGGTTGCTTTCCGGAGTGCCATCCGTGGGGTTTTCTCACTGTAGTGAGTATAATTGGAAGCAGGTGTTGGAGTTGTTTTTTTTTTTTTTTGAGTCACCATGTTGCAGCAAATTTTGCGTGATATGTATATTGACCCTGAGCTCCTGGCAGAGCTGAACGAAGAGCAAAAGCAGATCTTGTTTTACAAAATGAGAGAAGAGCAGCTGAGGCGCTGGAAGGAGAGGGAAGAAAAAACACGAATGGAGGAGGCCATGCTGAGAAAGACAGCGAGGCGCAAACAGAGTAAGATTTGGATATTTAAGAGCTGGGGATGGCGGGCGTGGAACTGGCTGTGGTGCAGCATGCACGTGGAAGAGATTACAAGGAAGAGTGCCCGTTGTCCCCCTGGGCTGGGGCAGCAAAAGTAGCATGTTCCTGCTCCTTGTCTCTCATGGCTGGTTCTTTCTCCAGGGGAATGGTTTAGTGTGAGAGTAAGTGGAATCATTTCAGTTGGGAGTCACTGTTCCTGCTCTCTCAGTGGTACTGGATGAACCATGACCAAGTTTCCCCTTCATTCCTAAGGCTTTTTTCTTCACCTACCATCCCCACCTTTGCCCTTCAGTCAGGCAAAAGGCAATATGGCCTGTGCTGTTTAGTTTTCATTTCCACATGTCTGGTCTTGGGTCCAAGTGGTTTGAAATAAACAGAAATAGTTATTTCCTTGCTTTCCTCTCTGAACAAGTGGCTTCCAACTCTTTCCCCATTCACAGGATGAAGTTAGGCTGATGCAAGATAAGAAATATTTTAATCTGGGAAATGTAATTGCAGTGATTCCTCACTCAACAAGGAAATGTCACAATGATACATCAAACACTCCTTTCCCCTTGAAATCCTGAAGATCGCATCCTATCTTTAAATCTGAATATTCAAAATTTTAATAATTTTGGGTGGCTGATTTTGAGAGAGTGCTATTATACCTATGTGACTCTGCAGTCAGTGTTTGAAGTGTTGCTCTTCTCAACACACCCATGGAAGAAAGCTTTGCTTGGAGCACCTCAACTCAGACTGTTGGATTCAGTTGTCAAACTTCTTAAAATATTTAGATCCTCTCAACACTAAAAAGTGTCTGTTAGATAATTAACAATTCAAAGAATGTTATTAAAGAAATGCTTCATAGCAAAACTAGTTTCCAAGACTCACTTGAAGCAAAGGCCTTGATGAAATGACACTAAAGGAAGTTACAATGGTAGAATATGGTAATAATCCCTTCTTAAACTATGTGATTTCCCCCCTGCCTCCCCCTCCCAAAGCTTCAGCATCAACATTTTCTGGACCTTGAAGCTACTTAGTTTTCAGTTTCCATTTATATTTTGGTGATTTTTCTCAACATTCTCCCCCTGCTACACATCACAGAATATGGAATATTTTTATTCCTGTTTGAAATTAGTGTCTACCAGGAATTTTAGAGCTACTGTTACATGTTCTTCATTGCTGTGAAACTAAGGGATTTGAGCAGTTCCATCTGCAAGGTTTTGGTTTTGGCTCTCTATTGCATGACATGGATTTTATATTTGTGGTATTTTGTTGAAGCCAAGAGTTACTCTGGCTTTATAGAGATCTTTGTAGCCTGACATACAGTAAGAAACAGAGGTGAGACTTTAATATCTCTAATGTTGTGCTGGGTTTCTGAAATTTTCTACTTGACAGAAAAATGTATATTTTTTTGTGAATATGATGTAGTATTTTCATAAAATAATGTTACTATTTTAATCATAATTACATTTATAGGACTGCCTTTTGACATCTATTTTCTTCCTAGTTTGAATAGCTACATATGAAAACTTTGCCCCACTTCTTTGGGATGGCATATGGTGAGATAGAACAAAAGGAATTAATGATAGTGGGTACTTCTGTAATTAAAATTGCTCCAAGAAGTTCTTGGGCTTGATCTGAGTCTTATACCTCAATTGGTACAATCCTCTGTCAATTCAAGATCTTACCAGCAGTGGTACGTGTGAACCTAGCCACATAGCAAGAGTGGTGGATTTTTTGAAACAGAGGAATGATTGTGAACCCAGTTTTGGTTTTCCACAGTGACCTGGGGATGAAGAGTTCTTGTGCAAGGTTTGGATATGTTGTATTACAGAAATCACAAGTTCAGAGTTGGGGAGGAAAAATAGTGGTATATGCAGATCAGATTGTCCTTGTGCTAAAAATCATCAGTGGGTTTAGGGAATGCTCATCGGTGTCATCATTTCTTCATTGCTTGGAAGCTAACTAGCAAAGGCCCCAAATCTACACTGATTTTTGTAGAAGCGCCACTAAATGCAAATTGTCCGTAAACATCCTATTGAGTACTATGAAATTTGCTTCTTAAAAACAAGACCATGTCCAAACCATGAAATAAGATGTAAGTTGTTGAGAGTCAAATAGTGTAACAGTCTGTGTAACTAGTCTTATTCTTAATTTCTAAAGAAAACAATATTAGTCACCTTTAGTACATGTTAAAATGTTCCTTCTTTTCCATTGGGACTGTTTGGTTTCATGTGTGTTGAGGAAAGGTTAAAACTGAAATTTGTATCAGAACAAGTAATTGTTAATGAAATTCTTTCACTTCAGGGGTGAATGAAATGTTTTCAGATTATTCAACAGTTTTAATTTCCTTTATTTTTTAAAAACACAGATATATGTCTAAAAAGGAACCGCATATGAGCATCACTTCAGAATTAAATATTTCCTTTAGAAGAAACTGAATAAACTGTTCCCATGGTTTAGCTGTTTGTACCTAGCCTACATTTGTGTTTTGCCTAAAGATATTAGTAGAATTTGTATTATTTGCGTCTTGCCAAAACTGCAGTGTTTAGTGAACTTATTCAAGGTAAAAAAAAAAAAGTATTTGTAGCTTTAATTAAATCATCATTGCTGGCTTGTACTGGAAATAGCTTCACAATTCAGTTGAATTCTTGGAGGTCTGTCTCCAGTTCGTTTACAAATTACTCCTGGGCAGATCTTTCAAGAACACATTTTCATTATGATAAAACAGGTTGCCTTTTCTTACTGTGTTAAAATCACTATGGGAAGTCTCCTCAAAATTTCAAGATCCCTTTGGGATTTGCTGAAAATTAACCAACAGGCAGCTTTGCAATTTGCAAAGCAACATATTTATTTGATTAGGCAGGAGCCCTTTAACCGGTATAGCTGAGTTGGGAGTAAGTGAAGGACCCTGCCAATTTGGATTTTGACACTGATGCAGTATCCAGGGCTGTCAGCATACTCAAAATGACATCTCAAAAACTGTTGAGCATGAGGTAGCTGAAGGACGGCCATGGGGGAGAGAGAGGAGGCAATGCTGGTCTGCCGCTGCTTATCCTGACATTAATTGTGAACTGCAGCTCATGATGTTCAGAGAGGAGCTGTTTGTAAACACTCCTATTTACCTATCCTTAGCAAGAGCAGCTGGGAGAAAATTAGGTAGGCTTATCACAGCATGGCTAGAAAAGAATTTCTTATCTAAATGGTATTTTTGTTGGAAAATCATTAGAGAATACATGAAGCTGTTTGGAAGTGAGTATTTCAAATATCACAAGTGGATGGTTGGAGGATATATCACTGTCACGTGTGAAGGCCAGTGAGTGGGTGTGTGTTTTAGTGTGTATATGAAGGATAAGTGTGTGTACATGTGGTGCCTTTTTTTCTGTGTTTTTGAACTCAGAAGTGTATTCTTCAGTTATACTAAGGCCTCCATGCACTCTGGTAATGCATAGCTAAGATTTTATCTCCTGCAGAGATACACTTCTGGTAGTATTCATTGTCTCTTTCTTGATATGAGTCTAACCAGAGGCACCAGACTTGAGTATTTCTGAAATATCTGGCTCTGTGTCATCTTGAATTCCATAGAGCACTGTCCTTTTGTTCCAAGCTGGATACAACTGAAAAAGTAACTGGAGAACACTAGTGAGAACATTAGAATAATTTCTCTTAGGGAACTGAGCCAACTAATCTTGAAGTTATTGGAAAAGTTTTAATGAAATATTCACAATGTGTATAGCAGCTTGTGATATGCTGCAGTTTTGTTAGTACGGCATACCTTGGGGCCAGAATTCATGCTCAGTGTGGCTGTGTACTGAGGTACCATTCAACAGCGACTTCTAAAGTATCCATTTGCTTCTCTGAACCTGGGGCTAGAAAGAGACCCCCAGCCGCCACATGACCTAAATATGTACCAGATGGAACAAATCCAGAAGGACTTCTCTGCCCTCCTAGGATCAGCCGTAAGTCTGTGCTTTTTAGCCTTATATCCAGCCCTGCAACTGACTTCTCTGTTTTGCAGAAAAGTCTCAGCAGGATGTCACTGGCTACCTGGGCCTTGTCGCACTGGAGGGTTCTCTTGCACGTGTGTGATCCTCAGCACTGGTGTTGTCTGAAGCATCTGGCACCGGCTGCTTTCTGAGAGGGGCTAGTGGGTTAATTGAGCTGCTGGCACAGAGAGCCTCCCTGTGTTTCTCTGTGGCCTTACGTTCCTCAGCCTGGCTGGATGCAGCTGTGTGAGAGAGGCTTTGCTGTATGTACCAGTGCTCTGGTAGTGATCTGAGGCTGTGACTGTGTGCAAGCTCATGAATACTTGATATGGAAAGACAGCAGTGCTGCGGCTGAGGAGAGATTGGGATTCACCCAAGTTAATTCAATATCTCCTTGCTGATTTTGCCAGTTTTTAGCATAAATGAATAAAACATTCAAGGACAGAGGCACCAGGTTTTGATAGCTGGATTTGGAAGACATCAGAAAATGCAACATGTTCAGGGCAGCAGTGAATTTAGCCAGATACTGGTTGTGGCTTATTAACCTTCAAGTCCACTTGTGTGCTCTGGTGCTAGAAAATCTTACTGTAGTGATGTAGGTCTCCCTGTTTTTGTGGTCCTCTATGCCTGATAAAAGGAGTCAGTGCAAACCTGCCACGTTGCATTAAGTAGGGGAGTCTGGTGCAGAAAGTGATCCAGAGTTCTGTGTTCATTCTGTGACAGAAGCCTTGTCCTGCTGTGAATTTCCAGCAGACCCTGAAGTAGCCGTGCAGACTTGTTTTTGTTTATTCTGCAGCAGTGGGAAAACCTAGATGCTTTGTGATAGCTCTGTGTGAGAAACCGAACCCTGTGGGTAGCTTTTACTCTTATAAAGAGACAATTTGGATCAGGAATCAGAAATTATAGTTCTGTGTTCCTGACTTTATTTTTTAATGAAAAAAAAAAATCAAAGGAATGATACTGATGTGAATGATTTTACAACCTTCAATCTTTGATCTGATAGGTGCCTGCATTTTATACTGTTTACAGTGAAAGGGTCATTAAAATGGACAGAAAAGAGACTACCTCTAGGTTGTATATGGAGCTAGAACAATGTCTTTAAGAAGGAGTTATGAATGTTATCTCCCAGTTGAAAGTGGGCAAATTACAAAATTGTTACATGCAATAGTGTGCCCTGGCCAGGGAGCCAAGAAAATATCTGGAACATACTAGATAGAGACCACAGAAGTGACACCTTATTTCTGGTTCTGTTTTGTTTGTCTTTTTTGGTTTACACTGTGCAAACCTACGTATACCTATTGCATACATACATACCATGTAATAATGCAAACCCACTGACCTTTAACTGTTATGTACAGTTATCTTTGCTACATTTGTTAATTACCATAGTCTCATTTGAGTAACTGTTTCCTCCCTTAATGTTTGCTCTCTTGCAGTCACTCTTACTTTATTTGATCCTGCAGGGGTATATTGCAGCATAATTGTTTCCATGGTAACAGGCAGTAATTCCATAAACAGAAGATTGAGTTTGTTATATGATCAGGAAGCAGCTGGAGAACCATGAAGTCTGATTTTTCAGCAGTGCTGAGATCCTACAACCCTTATTAATATATTCATGTAAATCAGCTGAATTTCTTTCTCCCTCTGCCAATGCTCCTTTAAACAGAAAGGCACACAACACAGTGTTGAAATTGGAGGGGCTCTAAACTGAAACATTGAGGGGGATGCTTGAAGTTCAGAATTTTCCCCCATTTTAATGTTTTAAAATTTGAAGTGACTGGTTTTTCTGAATGTATTCTTGGAAGAGGGGGTTTTGGTCCTGTGACTATTGGCAAGGACAGACAACAGAATGAATTATAGCAGGTCTTCTATTGTGGGGTTTATGTTATTTTCATTACTTTCATCATTGCCACCTAATGATTCTATATGTATTTTAATGGATTTATGGCAGTTAATGTAAGGAAAAGTGCATTCTGTCCTTTGAACAGCCTCTCAGAAACATTCACCACTATTTCCTAGGTTTTCTTCTTAGAAGTGAAATTGTGTGTGTATGTGTGTGTTTGTATTAAAAAAGTATATATAAATAATGTACTGGGTAAGCTGAAACTGAGAACAGCCTAAATATCATTCTCATTTTCATCCTAATCAATGTGCTTCTAACACACATCCTACAGCTAATGAATGGTACCTCATCTACGCTGTAGAATATAAAAAAATCAAGTTTCTATTTTGCGGTTTAACTCCAGCCAGCAACTAAGCACCGTGCAGCCACTCGCTCACTCCCCACTGGTGGGATGGGCGAGATAATCGGAAAAGTAAAAGCAAGACAGTTTAATAGGTAAAGCAAAAGCTGTGCACGCAAGCAAAGCAAACCAAGGAATTAATTCACCACTTCCCATGGGCAGGCAGGTGTTCAGCCATCTCCAGGAAAGCCCGGCTCCATCGCATGTAAAGGTATTTGGGAAGACAAACACCATCACTCTGAATGTCCCCCACTTCCTCCTCCTTTCCCCAGCTTTATAAGCAGAACCTGACATCATATGGTGTGGAATATCCCTTTGGTCAGTTGGGGTCAGCTGTCCCGGCTGTGTCCCCTCCCAGCCTCTTGTGCACCCCCAGCCCACTCACTGGTGGGGTCAGGAGCAGAAAAGGCCTTGGCTCTGTGCAAGCTCTGATCAGCAGTAACTGGAACATCCCTGTGTTATCAGCACTGTTTCCAGCACAAATCCAAAACACAGCCCCATAATAGCTCCTGTGAAGAACATTAACTCTATCCCAGCCAAAACCAGGAGCCATAAACATTATTTGCTTGTAAAGCCAAGGGTAAAATCTCATGTAAAACACATTGTGTTTAGACCAAAGTATACCACATCTCTAAACTCAAAAAACAAAAGCCACCAAACAATACCATAACAAACAAACAAAAAACACCAACCAACCAAAAACCTCAACCCCACTCTGAAAGCTACAGTTTCTCTGAATGGCAAAATTAGATCAGGCTGATCAGCTGTCTTGATGTCAACAGTGAATGCTTATGCAGCATATTTCAAATGCAGAATAAGTTTCAGGAGCCTTTTTCTAGTGCAGAGAGAGAAAATGAATACTTTCTAAAGACACAGTCAAAGGCTATTTGGATGATTACAAAGCTTTACAGTGAGTGAGGAGGGAGAGTCAGTTGCTGTTGCAGAGGACTGTGGTGGGAAACCCAACCTTGGAGAAACAAGGCTGTTCATGGAAATAGGCGATGCTTCTGAGAAAGTTTAGGTAGACTTCAAATGCTATTCCACGTCTCTGAGATTATAAATGTGTGCTCTCCTAATTCTCTCGATTTACACTGTAATATTCACTATGGTGGAAAGGCAATCTTGGTTACTGGCACTGTCTGTCATTTTGCTGGATAAGCAGACAGGCTGGGGTTGAGTGACAGCCCAGCTGGGAGACTTGACATGCAGTCAGGCCTCTAATGATCCTTGGAGTAGCTCCCTTGTGAACACTGGAGATAGATCACAAGCGGAACTGTTGGAGGTGCTGGAACTGTTAAAGACGAACAAGGTTGGAGGAAGGAAGCTGAGTCCAGCAGTATTCTGTTTGATCTGATTACTGTTATTTTGGAAGTGCTTTGAATTAGAAGTATGCATGAAAATGAACCCAGACATAACCCAGCATAACCCAACCCCCCAAAAAACAAAACCCCCAAAACCAAATCTGTGGTGCTTCTGCTCCTCTGTCCCCATTAGCAGGGGCAGTGTAAGGCCAAGTTCTCTCTTGTGTAACTCCATTTGTTTTAAGCCTTAGTCACAGTGTGGAAGTCTGAGCTGATGGGAGTTGAAGCCTGATTTAGCTTGAGGTTTGTGGGCAGCCGGGATTCCCCTCCCCTGCACCTTTCAGTGCTGTTTTCTCTCTCTCCCAAGGTGGCTGGCAGTGTTCAAGTTTACTAGCAGTGTTTAGCCATGGTAGGGATGATGGCCTGCCTGCCCCAGGAATGATGGTGCCCTGCTTGCACCAGGATGATGCTCTGTGGGGCCATGCAGCACTACTCATGATTGTACTACAGTGCTCTATGTGTATGAGATTAGTAGTGCTGCTCGTAGAGACTAATCATTCTTATAGGTGAGAGCCCTGAGTTTACTGTTGCTCTCTAGGGTATTGTTTTATACTTTCTTTGTTGCTATGAAATTGACTGCAGAAATACAAACAAACAGAAAGCATGATTTGGTATTGGTTTTGATTGTGTTTATATGTACAAACTCGTGTTGCTGTTGGTTTGGGCAGTAGGTCTCCAAGGACGTTTTCACTGTGATCCCATTGTGCTGCAAATTTTGTATCCCTGATTTTGCATTTGTGTCAAGTAAGGAGCAATATTCAGAAACCAAGTTACTGGTCTCAAAGCAGCATAGGTGTAGGTTTAGGGAAACTCCATGGGAGATATGAATTCATGGAGGAGCTACAGGTGAAAAGAACTGCAAGAGTGAATGTTGCCATCTTATGGTGCTACAGAGTGCTACACCCCCTCCCCCCATGGAAAAAAACTTGCTAAATTATTCAGTATATTTTCCTGATAAAGCACTATTTCTTTCTAAAACACTTTCATTTCTGTTCTCCAATCCAGGCTTATTTTGATGTCCACTGCTTCCTAATGGTAATTATTTGCAGACTGCCACAGTCTGTCCAGGAAAAGAAAAGTACTTTTGTGGTCAAGACACAAGACTGGACTCAAGAGATTTAATTTTTATCTCGTAGCTCTGCATTAACTTTGTAACTGGGCACAGACCTGCTTCTGAATAGGAAACGTGAGGTTCCTTTACCTCTTTCTTACCTAGATTTCAAATTTTAGTCAGAACCTGTCCCTTCCTTTTAGATTTACTTGAATTTTTCTTTTTTTTTTAATATTTCTATTTCATTTGGAAATAAAGTTTGTTAACAAAATACCTTATTTTGTTTGTTAACAAAATACCTTATTACTTGAGAGACATCTTAAAGGAGGAATTATTATAATCAACTGTCATTGCTGGTAATTGTGTGCTTGCAAACCAGACAACACTATTAATAGTTTCCTAAAAATATTAAGGAAAATAATTTTCTTTACTTTCAGTTCAGGTCTTGCAGTTGGTTCTACCATTTAAAAGTGCAAGTCCAGTATTGTTAGCCTAGAAGAGCTGGCACTGACCACTATGAACTTGATTCTACAGGCTGCAAAGACTTTTTGTGTGGCAGGAATTCAGTTTTCACAGTGACAGATTTTTCTCCCTGAGCTGCTTATTTCTTTTCCTGCACACTAATTTTTCATGTTATTCTATGCTAAGAAACTATCAAGTTTTATTATCAGATTCCATAGTAAAGCCCATCTCCAACTTTATGAGATTGTAGGTTTAGGGGAAGATTTGAATGGGAAACATTTCTTGAAGTGAAATAGAAAGCATGGTTGGATGTGAAAAAGACCTTGTCTTGTTCTGAATAAATTAATGTGGCCAGTCAGTTCTCGGCAGAGAGTGTTCAAATGCTGTATCCAAAAAACCACAACATAAATGTTGTGCTGACAGAAACACTGAAATGCACGGAATAGGAATTACAATAAAATACATTCACATTTATAAACTGAGACATAATCTGATAGGCTGTGAAAGGGCAAATGCTTTTGAGAGTTATTGAAGGAAAACATCATTAGCTTAAATTCCACCCCCCTTCCCTCCGAAGTCAGTACCATTAGGCCAACACTGGGAATTCATATAAATGACATTTTCAAATTGGATATAGAATATTAGCTTTCATTGAGAGACCTGATATGTTTGTTGCCTTTGGTTCCTATTGTCAACACTTGGGAGTGTGGGTTGGCACCAGCACTGCCTGCTGTCAGCAGCCCCACGTCATTTGCTCCTGCAGTTTTCTCTCCTCAGTCTGGGATGTCAAAAACACTTTATTAACTGTGCATTGGGGAATTTAATCTGGTTAAATGGATACTGTCCTGTTGCAGAACAACAACAGGTAGTTGAAGGTGAGAGTAGCTAAGCTGATGCTAGTAGAGAAAGATGTAGAAAGAGAGGAAGCAAAGACTGGCTGTTCAAATAGGACCTGGTTTCTTTTAACACTTATGGGAACATCTGAGAAAAACTATCCCAGAAAGTGGTGGGCTGTCCATGTCAGCAAGTGAGATGAACTGCCAAGCTGTTGTGGCCTTCTAGTCTGTGTTCTTTAAAATAAATCCATTGTCCATCTTCATAGCGGTCTTTGTGGTGGAATCTCCTTTTGTGAAGAACAATTTCAACAAATGCACGTGAAGTAGAACATAAAAATGGATGCATAAGAGGTGTTTCTACCAGTTTCTTATTATGAATGTGTAAAATGGGTAAAATATATGAGAGTTACACATAAGCAGAAAGACCAAACCTCACTAAGTCAGGTAGTGTCTATGGCTATTGAAATGTATTCATATAGGGTTTAACCCTTTGTAGTCGGCAAGACTCCTATAGTTGATTCTTGGACATGAAAGTTCACCAAATGTAGGCTATTTTCTAAAGAGCACTCAGTCTTCTTTGGTGTTTTTAAACTCACTATGTCCACACAGTAACCATAGATTTTCACATGGTGTTTTTCATGAAAACTGAACCAGAAACTTAATCCCTCTCAATTGCCTGCGTGAGCAGCAAAGCCTTGGCAGTGTTGAGATGTGCACTCTGAGCGTGCATCTGTGAAACTCCTTTGCACACTGGGAGCAGGAAATTCCTGGTATTTTTTTGCAGGGCTTCCGATGAAATCTCTATGTGCTCAACACTTGACATTCTTGGTGTGCTGAAGCATTGCTAGTCACGTAACGTCACTGGTTATTGTTGTCGCTCCATCTCTTTTTCCATTCTGTTCATTCATTCTTTGCTGACTGAAGGAAGAAAATATAACAACGAAAAAGGGATCATAATACCTAAATTCTGGTAAATGCATGTCAGAATTAATAATCCCTTATTATAGCAGGATAGTGAGTCTTTAAAGATAGTGCAACCTGGAGTGTGCAAACCCTATTTTTTCCCTAGCATGGTAGATTAATCAAATCTGAAGTTTTCATTCAACTTCTTAATAATATTTTATTTTGAATGGTAAATTGCAAGCTTGATGTTCCTTAATTGCAGATTTCCCATCTATCTATCTATAATGACAGAAGAATTCGAGCCAGTGTTTCTATTTTCGGTTTGTTCTTGGTGGCTGTTGCAGGTAACGGCAAACGTGTGCAGTGGCTGCGTGGGAAGGATGGTGAGGTCTGGGTCTGGGTGATGGGAGAAGCCCCAGGCGACAAGCCCTACGAACAGATATCAGAGGAGCTGATAGCAGAACGAGCCAGGCAGCAGGCACAGAAGGAGGCAGAAGAACTATGGTGAGGATTTAAGAATCTGAATTCAGGGCCCACTTGGCATAACGGGAGACATGGCCTTGTAGAAAGGCAGCAGGTAATGGTGGGTAAAACTGGTAAGTATGTTTTATGAACATTTGCTTTTGGTCATTTTGGCAATTTTTCAACACATGAAAAATGTAATTATATATTAATTGATTATTGAAAAGCAAAAACCTTCTTTCAATTAAAAAAAAAAAAAGTGAAGCAAACATTTTTCCTGGGGGGAGTTTTCCAAAACCACGCCAGTTTGTCAATAAATAAAAATGAAACAATCTCATTTTGAGATTATTAAATTAGAAATATTTGTTGTATCACACATGTACACCCACAATGGGGATTTGGTATGTAAAATCCATTTTGAAATTGGTTTTATTTGCACATTGCTTGTATTAATTCTTATCCCACGGGTCAGAAACTGATTATACAAAGTGCCATGCTGGTGTTTCCAGCAGGGCCTCTTCCAGCTTTGGGGGAGATTCAGAAGTGTTTTGATGCTTGATATTGTTGGGAAGTAGGCCACCTGCCTCCCGCGCTTCCCTTTGTAGTGGAACACTGAGAAGTGACAGTTGAAAAATCAGATTATTCTGGATTGTTCCTTTTCATATGAGTTTCTTCTTGCTTTCAGTGATTGCATATTTAAGCAGGGATTTAAAGTTTCAACCTGGGCTCTGTGTTCATTTTATGTTGTCAGTACTAATAAACAATCTAGTTTAAGAATTGGGCAGACACATTTGCATTGGTATTAGAAAGACAATAAATTCCCAGTCATGCTTTGTTAGACTGACAGAGAAATCTATTTTTTCAGCCAGAGAAGGAAAAATACAGGGTATGACTCAAAGAAATCCAAGAAGTACCTCTCTGAATTAGAAGGTGCTATTTTAATTAGTCATTTATCAAAAATTGAAAATGTCTGCTGTCTGGATAGTTTCCTCAAATCTGATTTGTGGTAGGTCTCTTGTTAAAGGCATTTTAATTCCTTCCATGTATATTTACATGAAGTGTTATGCTAATTAGTTGTTGCAATCAGTGAGCGAGTATTGATCCTTTACTTAAAAAAATTAATTAGTGTCTTAAATTATTTTTATTTTCAAATTCTTTTCTGAAGGAGACAAAAGGAGGCTGAAATTACAAAGAAATTCCGGGATGCAATGGCTCAAGAAAAAGCCAGAATAGTGGCAGAAAAATGGAAAATAGAAATAGAAGACCGGAAAGCTGCTAAATTAGAGGAGGAAAAAATTCAGGAGGAATTGAAGGTTTGCACATAATAATTTAGCTTTTTTAATAGTGTTTTTATATAGATTCAATGTTCTTGTCACCTTCAGTGCATGTTTATTAATAAGCTTTAAAACCCAGAGTTGTAATTTTTCGTCCTGGAGTATACAAATAGCTACATGGTGTTCACCAGAACAGCTGGGCGAGTGATGCGAAAAAATTACATATCTCATTCAAAAACGTCAGGACAATCAAACTGGTTATTCAGCTCACACATCAACAGAATTGTTCAGTCAGCTGTGCTGAGTGAATCATACTGGGGGAAAAAATGTACAATTGTGAAATGTCTCATTTTAAGTTAGTTTGCTTGAACATATCTTGTGTGTTTTGGATGAGTTCTTCACATATTTCACTTGAAAATTTTGTCACTGCTTTCTTTCAGATAATGAGGGTTGGATCCTTCTCCTACTCAACATATGGGAAAAGTTCACTTGGCTTTGCCGGGAGAAATTAATTTGCCTGATTTTTACTGATTTCTTTATGAATTTTCTATGATCATGGTTATAGTATTTTAGTGGTTTTCTGAACTTTTTTTTTTTTTCGCATTCTCTTGCTGAAAATAACAATTTGAAAACTAACAGGAAAAGACGACCTCTGTCTACCCTTTTCATGTTACTTTATGAAGATAAAAGCTTATTTAAAAATTAGAAACCAAAATGTAATTGTTTAGCGTGCAGAGAAATTGTCACAGTCTTCTGAGGCTGAGACTGCACAATGTGGGTGCGGCTGGGTTTCCATGGAGAAAGCCGGTAGCAAAATAGGATTCCTAGGAGATCTGCATCCACTAACTACTGTCTACACGCCTCTCCCTGCTGACAGCTTGCTATGGCATTTTTCCCTTCTTGGAATGGTGATTGAAGGTGCAGACAGACTCCCCCCTGCTGTGATGGGAGAAATGCTGAAGAACTCAGTGTTAAACTTTACGGTTTGATTACAAACTGGAGTCAGCAAGTTGCTTGTGGTTCTGTGAGCTGTGGGCCTGGGGCTTGAGGGTGGTTCTGTAGCACAAAGCAGGGGCAGTTCCTGCGGCCTCCTCTGTGCAAAGTTGCATGATTAATTTTACCTTTGCACGATTAATTTGAATTCATAAAAGAGAACGGGCCTTTGAAATTTGGTGTCAATGAGTAATGCAACTATACCTTTCAAGTGCCTCTGTTAATGTATGAATAATGGTCAGAGCAACTAATTAAACACTCTTTCCAGAAAGCAAAGCCCTCTCAAACAAAGGCCAATACAGGCTTGTTCACTTATATCTCTGTGGCTGATTTACAGTGCACTTGCTGGGGTGAATGTCCACAAGCTCATGGTTATTCTTCTGTTTCAAAGAGACTTTTTCGAAAAGCAGAGTGAGCAACTTGTGAGACTTTTGGTGGCCAGTGTTCATAATTTCCTTTTAAGGAAAACTAGTCTTTCAGTTGTTGATACAATTTAAAAGGAATGGCACCAAATTCAGCTCGTTTTCGTGCTGATGGAAAGGTAATATCACAGTGATCTGTGTTCCCAGTGTTCCTTGGGAAGTCAGTGGGTATCCTCCATCCAGCTGGGTGCCTGGTAGGAGCAAGAATTGCACTGCTGTAAGTGGGATGACGATTTGGTTCAGTTTCTACTTTGAATTTCAAATACTAACTTTTAGCTAGGATTTCTTTAGCCCTATTCATAAAGTTGCCAAATCTTTATTTTATCAAAGAAATAGAATACATTTTTTCCCCCCTATGGTTTCCTTTAAATCCATGATTTGAAGAGGATATTTGCAAAAATTTAATTAAAAGACCAAAGTTTTTAAGACAAGACCCAGCAGAAATGAACTCTTTGGCTTTAAAAAATGAGTTTGGAAACCAGACATTATGTAGCAATTATTTTTAAAATGCCTCTTTATTGAGTGTGCTCCCAGCATTTGCTGCATTAATACAACAATAGTCTAATTACACTTCCAGCCCTGGGTCTTCAATGAGGTCTGTTAGGAGGAACTTGGACCAACACAGAGTTACACCAGCAGAGATCCAAAGGCAGGATTAATCCCTGGTACTATAACACCACACCTTTGCTACTCAGAAGAGCAGCTTATCTATACTTGGTCTTCAAAGAACAGATCTTGTACATAGTGTTGTAGAACTACTTAAAAACAGTAAAGGAATTTCAAAGGCAAGTGTATCTCACAGGTTAATATGGGGGAGTTGTTAACTTCTCTGTCAACTGGCTTGTTTAAGCTCACTTGACTTCCTGTCTCCTTCCCATTTTATTCTTTTTATAACTACTCTTGTGCAGGGGAAGAAGTACGTGAAATATTTACAAGCTGAATGAGTGGAAAGGTGCCTAGACAGGAAAACAGGAAAGTTATGTTTCTGGAATCTACTTCCAACTTCAAAAAGTGAATAGAGCTAAGGTGTTGGGAAAAAGATGAGCTAATGAATCTACTAATATGTGACTGCAACCATTGAAATCACAAAGAAATGTATCTTTCATTAATGATTCAGGGTATGAAATGAGGCACAGATCATTTAGCAAGTCCACTTTAACAGGTTTAAAATATTTAATGCATTGGTAATCATCCTTCTGTGATGATGACCAGACCATGTTTAAAGCAGTCTCTAAACTGCGATATGATAAGTTCAGTCTCTGCTAATGCTTCATCCTCTTAAAACATTTTGACTTGGGAAATTGAAACTCTGTCCTTTCTGCTGAGAAGTTTAATTTCTAACCATATTGTATCACAAATACTCCTTTTGAAAAATGCTTTTATTCATCTTGATCTATTGTGGGACTTTAGGGCTGTCTGCACTAGATAAGTGATATCTCACGTATCAAAGTGAATGATAATCTCTGTTTCCTTTTCCAACACTTCCAGAAAAGTATTGCTTTCCTCGGTGTTTCTTAAGCAGAAATGCCTTTAACTTGTGATGCTAGAAGACAAATGTTGACTGCTCTATTTTTGCAGTTTAAGGACAGCTATTCTTTAATGCACCTATTGCAAAGGGCAAATAAGAGAGGCAATTACTATCATTAATCTTTTTGCTAATTCACAAAGCCTATGAGATCATAGGCATAATTCCCAACTGTTATCAGTTGCTGTTGTTAAGAGTCTTGAACAATGTGCAGAGCTAAGACAAATTACAGGTATGAGTGTCAGCCAGCCAGGGGCGGGTGGCATCCTTCAGCTACATTTAGAAATAACAGAGAGAGACTCTCTCAGCTCGCTCTTCATGTGGTCTACATAAAGCATGAGAATGTTAATAGTGAAGTACTATCTGTATGACAACATCAGGTACCTGCCAAATGTAATAATATAAGCAGAGTTGACAGTAAAGCTAGATTGCTTCTTAAAAATACCTTGGGAGTTGAAATTTGTGTTAACCAAAAGCTGCATATAAATGTTTGTTTTTCTTCCTGCATCAAAAAATATTTAGTAGGAGTTTTAATGAGAGTGGCACTTAAGGAAAAATGGTCCTTAATCTCTTGTTAGGAAACAAGAGAGGAAGAGCTCATTATAATTTCCTTCCACTTTTATTATTTTTTTTTTTTTTTTCTTTTAATGGTTTTAGGTTCATGGCCTTTAAGTCCAGTTGGGATTATGAGTGAAGTGAGCTTTTTTAAGGTGTGAATCCAGGAGTTTCTGTGTCCTGGCTGTTTCTGTTCCTATCAGAGAAGTCAGGTTTACAATTAACCCTCAGAGAAGAACAGAATAATTAGCGCTTCAGGAGATCTTTACTAAGGACAGCTTCTGCTTGTTAGAAAGAACACACTTCAGTCCTTTGGACTTGGATGGGCTTTCAACATGTGCCTGAGTGCTTTACTGTGCCCAAAAGTGCTGTGGACCTGATTCTTCAGACAATTGCTGCTATGTGTATAAGAATGCACTAAAATGTCACCACCACCACTTACAGTAGTGTGGGCTTATGATATAGCAGTGACCATTCTGTCCTGATCTGAAAAAAACTCTGTCTCCAAGTTAACATAAGCACTTGGGTGGGCCTGTTATCTTTAAGAGCAAATAAGCTGTAAGTTCAGCTCTGTGCTTTCCTCAGGACAGTATATTTAGAATCCAGGAGTATGCCAACACCTTCCTGCTGGGCTTTGGCACCGAGTTCATTCTGAAAATGCCTCAGCTGGGTTCATTCAATCTCAATTACAGTAATTCACTTATCCTTCATTTTGTTTTCTTTTGTGCAACCAGAGTTTAGAAATTATTTTTTTTTCCTATGTAGTTGTCTCTTTAACAATGTTGGAAGTGAGGCAGCTGTGAGTTTCTGCTGGGAATCAGGTCTTTAGGTTTTTTTATCCTACTTGTGAGGAACTGTGATATTAAAGAAGAGTCTTTTCCCCAGTGGCATCAGTAATGAGTGCACTGCTGAAGCCACTGTCTTTAGTCTGGATCACTAGTAAAAACTAGTAAAGTTTTGTTATTTTCCATAGGTAAATGGGAAAATCTGAGCTGCTAATGAGGGCAGTTTACATATTAGGAATTCAAGCTGTGAAGAGACAAACTCTTAGCAGATTTTCACTGGATCTATGGCAAGTTACCAAGCAGTGTATGTTGTTGCCTCCCTATATGAGCCATATATGAATAGCATGTCCTGGAGCATATCCATGACCAAAATGTAACAACCTCTACATAAAATGTGACTGCATTTTGTACATTTGTCTCCCTGCAAATACATGCACAGTGAAGTGATGCAAACCCTGTGTTCCTTTTGAGACATTGCTAGTAAAAAAGAAAATAATGTCTCTGTAAACTCTTCTCTGAGGTGAGAGAATTTTCTCAGAAAAAAAGGTTGGGAAGGAGTTGGACATATTTCTGATTATACTCTCACAGCTCTGTTGGAAACTGTCAGGTGGGTTTGCGGAGAACTCTGATCTCTGAATTCCTCCTGCCATGCCAGGCTGTCCTGGAATGGGGGACCCTGGGATTTCCAGATTCCCGTTTTCAGAGCAGGGTGTCCTGAGGACTCAGATCTGAAGCCAGGTTGGCTCCCAGCTCTGTGGCCGGTATCCTGCAGGTCTGCCCTGGCTCAGCGCTGGCTGCTGCGGCGTCTCAGGAGATTCACAGCAGCTGGAACAGAGCTGCAGCTCTCAGGGCTGCCCAAGATGTTTCCTGCCAGCCTGAAGCTTTGAGGGAATCCTGGGCATCCTTTGCTTTGGAGAAGACTGTTGTAACAGATACGCCCTGTGGGTTTTGCCCTGAGCAGGATGTCAGTGTTTTAGCCGCCCTGCATCCCATAAGACTCCCCAGAGAGTCCCCAAGAGCTGTGGCAACCAGAAGCTCCATTTTGCATTGTGAAAAAGTAAATTGCTTTATTTTGGTTTTTCCTCTGTGCATTTTTTTTAAAACAATCTTTCTGCAGCAAAAAATAAATGCTGACCTCATCTCATCTGCATTGGACTGAAACATTAGAAGCTAACCATGGGTAATATTAAATATTATTTAGAGCTGGCTGTAGTAAACCCATCAGACATTGTGAGGCACACATTTACAGTAACAAGTAACAAGTTTATGGTAAATGCTCAACTGCCAGAGGCTAGAAAAGATCATTTAGCATGTTCAAATTCTCCAGTGGAGTTAAAGCTGGAGAGGATTACTGCTGCCTATTGAATTGCCAGTGTGATTTGTTGCAGCAGGTTGGTATTTCTTGGCAATTTGCAACTGCATACTGGATTGTCACCTCCCTAATTATTCTGGAAGAGCTGAAAGGGTCAGAGCACACAATACAATCTCTCTCAACTGTCAGGCAGAAAGTGATGTTTGTAGATTATTATAGCTCTTCACTCTCAGCTCTGGCGTGCGGGATTGCGTTCACTGGGAGAAGCAGGTAAACTGGTTGCTGTGTTCTTCCAGTGGAGTAAATGTGAAAAATTCAACTGTTGTTGCTCATTTAAAATACAAACATATGCTTTTTACTTGACAAAAGGATGAATTTTCTATCCTCTGTCATACTAACAAGGCTTGTTTCTCCTCACACACCTGTAAGAAGTTGCACAATATACTTGCACGTGCATCCATGTGCTAATTTGAATAAACAGAATTTTGCTCCCTTTAAAAAGGAAAATGACACAAAAAAGTTTTGTGAATTCAGAATCGAGTGCCATCACTGACAGGTGCTTTGTTGTTATTTCTTCTTTGATTTAAATCTCCTTTTTCTCATTAAAAAAAAAAAAAAGTAGAATTTTCTTAGTAGGCTTTACTGCTTTCCATTAAGAACTCAGACTCCACCCCAATTCTGGTTTGGTTGGGTTTTTATGTTGTGTTGTGTGGTGGTTTTTTGTTTTTTTTTTTTTTTTTTTAAGGCACTTTCATATTTTGATTACAAATGTTTCAACAATAGCTACATTAAAAAAAATAACTTGTGATGAAACTCGTGTGATTCAGGGAAACTGATGTGAGATTGATTTTTTTTTTTTTTTTTTTTTTCCTTAAAAATTTTTCTTTTTGCATATGAAGTTTACTTTGTGGTTTGAGATGTTGAATAGAAAATATTTTGATAACCCAGAATTACCTCTGTGTCTGTCTGTCTTCCTGAAAAGGTAGCCTAGATGTATTGGATTTTTTAGGTA
Organism: Streptopelia decaocto; assembly: GCF_964273445.1. Classification (NCBI taxonomy): domain Eukaryota; kingdom Metazoa; phylum Chordata; class Aves; order Columbiformes; family Columbidae; genus Streptopelia; species Streptopelia decaocto. The sequence goes on from NC_138659.1 coordinate 45,535,261, forward strand.
GTAGAGCTAAGTAAATAAATGTTCTCCTCATAAGCATGAAGAAGAGCTGATTACATACTATTTCCAGGAAGGGAGTAAAGGCATTTACTAGAAACTGAAATACAGAATCCTTAATTCTATGTGGTATGTAAAAAGATTTTTTTTTTTTTTTTTTTTTAATTTTGAAGGAGCTTCTGGTCTTTGAAAACAATGCTTCCTAAAAGCATTGACTTTTCAAAAATAATGAACTGTCCATTCCACTGGTCTTTTTAGGACTTGGGAGATAACAATGGCAGGATGATGTTAGAAATAATCAAAGATACTAGCATTAAAAATATAAAAAATTGACTGAAGAACAATACTAGGGTTTTGTTTCTCAGAAATAATAAGAGCAGACTAATTTATTGTTTGTTGTGTATTATGGAACTATTATTATTTACACAGGTACATGACTTAATACCCAAGATTTCAGGTCTTTTGGTTTGTTGCATTATCAAGAAGACAGATCCTCTCTGCTGGTGTAACTGGTGGAGCTCAGCTGTGCTGAGAAACGTGGGGTTATGTTACTTAGGCAAACGGAGAAGTGGTTGAATTCTTTCGAAGGGTGGAGATTTGCACTTGTTCCATTTTCCCACTCCGAAGATGGTGTTGCTTGTCACTGCGAAATTGCTTCTTTTCAGTCTTTTTGAATTGTCAGTGGACAAAAGCATTTAGAGCTGTGTCAGTTGGCTGACTATTCCGAAGCCAACCATCCCTGTGAAACTTAAGACACCTGTCCTTGTTTATTCACACTTGGATTTCCACTGTTATTTCCATATTTATGCAAATATAACATGTCATTTTTCCTTAAATGTACTGTTGTGATGACCAGAGCAACCAAACAGTCCTGACTCCTCCTGCTGCTTCTGGTCCTCACTGAGCTTCTAGAGATTGCAAACAACAATGTTGTTTTGGAAAGCTGTCTTCCAAAAAGAATTAGTGTCCCTTCAATTCTGGATTTCTGGTTAACAGCAGATAAGTTCTGCAGAGCTAGCGAGAACCAGGGGCAGGGAGAGGGAAAAAAAAAAGCCTTTCCTTCCCCATGGTGGGCAAAAGTTTTTTCTGTTTTCGAGACAGACATTCCAGGGACACATTTCACCATGGGGAAATTGCGTCTGAGTCCCTCTGAGGGGTATTGGAAACCAACATTGTTTGGACATTCATGTTACTGTATTCAGGCTGCTTCTGGTATTTATACGCTGGCAGGTGTCAAGATAGGACAGACAACCTTTGAATATGTACTTTTCCGATGTATTATAAAACACATACTATTTACTGTAAGGTAATGTTAAGCAATTAATATATACTTTTACTAAAGTAATATAGCTTTTATATAGTTCAACCCCTTTCAGCCTAAAAAGAATCTGAATTGTACCAAACATTTAGACATGGTGTGAATTTTTATATAGGTAGCATCTTTAAACACTGAACAGGAAGAACCCATGTGTAAAAAAAACTGAAGTGTGCAAGTTACTTTTTGCAGGGTGATGAGCAACACGATGAAAGCTCAGTTTTGCATCTCCTGAACCCACAGACCAAATTTAGGGAATAACAGAAGTCAGTCATTTGCAGTACTTACTAAAATAGACCACGGATTGTTTTAGTGATGCTGTGAATTCTGCTGTGATGATTCTCTGTATTGGTTAGGATAACACGTGGTGACAGTTGTTAAACTAAGAGCACCAGTAAATCAGTTACTGGATTCTACAGGTTCTGTAGATGTGTCTGTTGCTTGAGCGACAGTGATATCTCCAATGGGAGCACATGTGGACATGAGCACTGCTTATGGACTCTAAGATAGCACAAGATTTGGTGCCACATGATGAGACATGTTTTACATCTAGATTTCTGGTCTTAGATACTTACATGTCCCTTCTTCCTGTGATACCTGTGCATCTCAAAACACACCTTCCTCAGATATAGCTAAGAGGTGGGAAACTTCTATTAGCCTGTTGTGGTAGGTGAGAAGCCTGAAGTTAGAAGAGACAGTGATTTGACCAAGGTAACATCACTGCTCTGTGGGGGGGGAAGCAACTGAACCAGTGTCCTAACTTTTGGCACATTCTTCCTCTTTAGTCACCTCAGTTTTACTTCATTTTGCCTAGAAAAGAGAAGAAGAGGAGAGGCAGAGGGGAGAAGAACAAATAAGGCAGCAGGAAGAAATCCGAGCAAAAGAGTTGTATCTGAGTCTCAAGCAAGCTCAGCAGCATAGTCAACACAGTGACGATGACCAGGAGTGGGAAGAACAGTGTGAGTAAAATTACCTTCACAGGATTCATGTTTTTCTAAAAGCAAATAGAAGGAGACTTGTAGAATGAAAGAATATGTTTCTGAAAATCTCTTCAACCTAGAGCAAGGCAAAATGACGTGTTATTTTGTGGGAAAATACCAGCTTGACCTTACAAACGGAAATTACTGTGAATTTGCCAATCTCACATTTCTTTCTGAATAAAAATCCATGTCAATGCCTTGTAGAAATTGTTTCGTGTCCAGTGACTGAGATCATTAATTTTTGTCTAGTGTAATTAATTAACAGTTTTGGCTTAGTAACACTATTTCCGGACACAGTTATTTTGACAGCTTGTCCTCAGCTATCTCCAAAGAGGTAAAATCTGTCTTCATCTGTATTTTAATTACTTCCATATGGTGAAGGGGTCAAGCTATGATATCAGCACTGAAACTCACTTAATTTCAGAAGATTACAGTAAATAATAGATTGTTGCCCTTAAAATAATCCTTATGATGATCATCTCACTCTATGGAGATGCTCTTCCTTTTTAGCTACCCTGAAATTCTTTATTAATGTCATCACTGTGATGAATTTAAAAGGGCATCAGTGATTTTTTTAAAAGCCTATAAGGAACAGAACAAATATATTACTATGTGTATATAAATACATACATAAATACTCTAGAAAAGTAAATGTTCACATTACGAGTAAGAAGACCAAATAGGTTATTGTGAATAAAATGCATGTCCAATCTATCTGGAGTCTATTGTGTAGTTGACTTTAGAAGAAGGAAATTCTTTTGCAATAAGGATTGTGCAATTTTGTTGGAGGAAGAACATTTCTTTGTTTGCCATGTCTACACTGATTTGATTACTCTGCATAAAAAGAAACATAACAATTAGATTTTAGCTCATGTGGGGTTATTGTATTAATTATATGTAAAAAAGGTTAATCAACTAGTGCTAGAAATGGAGTTTTAGGGAGCTGATAGTATGTGTTGCATAAAATACCTCATGAAGTGGGGAAAAAATATTGAAGTCATGGTACGTATTTCCTGACAGAAGTGAAAAAAATGTTTCAAAATATGCAATGACTTTGTTTTATGATTTTAGTCATCAGTTCAGGAGCTCCTGAAGACTAATTACTGAAGTCCTTTTACCTGGCACTGATGTGATAGTTAATCATTCTGTACAACACGAATTAAATTTATATAAGATACGCTGGTGCCATTTTCCAAGCTTATAGCAAGCTATGCTCATTTTTGATTGATAAAACTTCTGTATATTACACTGTCAATAAAGAGAAGGTAATTATTTCCTGCAGAATTATCTAAATCCAGGTGTACATGTTTATTCAGAAAGGAAAACCATAGCTTTCTGTATTTTGGGTGTTTAAGAGCAGAATGAGTAGGGGAAAAAATAGCCCTTTAGTTCTGTAGAAAATGAGGCATTGTCAATGAGCATCAGCTGGCAACCTACCATAGAGGGTGGTATTGTACTTTAGCATTTCTTTGATGGTAGATAAGGAAAGAAAATATGTTCGCAGCCTATCTGCACTGAAATTGGCAAGGAGACAAAATACTATAAACATTACTAAAACCAGCTATCGTTTTCTTACTATTGCATTAAAGAGGTAACTGAGGCTTTAAATTGTTGTCTCGGTTTTCTGAAGGACTGTTGGTTGTACAGGGACACACACAAGAAATGTAACAGAGGAATTATGGGAGAAGGCAGAGAGGAAAGGAACAAGCTCTGAAAGGTTTTGACCATGATTTCTGTAATTGTGTTCTTGTTCTGTCAAAACACTTTCAACTGCATTATATGCTGCTGGATATAATCTACCACCCGTATTTTTCCTTGTGTAACCTTTGGAGTACTCTGTATGCTCTGATGGAATTCTCTCACCATCACTCTGTGTGCCTCATTACCTACAGACCTGTCTGCTGGTGGTCAAAAGGGCGACCAACTGCAGCTCACATCATTTCAACCTGTCCAGCTTGGTCACCAATAATAGTGTTGCTGTGGCAAAACAAAAGCTCAGTGCCTTCTAGCTGACGGAACCACAGTTGGGTTTTGCAGCCTATTATAAATTCTGTGTTGCCAGAGTTTATGCCGTTATCAGTAATTGATTTTGCATTAAACTAACTGCAGACTAATGAGTGTATCACATCCTTGTTTATCCTCTTATGCTTATCTCAGTTCCTCAATTTGTCCCAGTTGGTTTGAGGGCTTAGAACTGTGTTCCATTAGCAAATGGCTGTGACAACTTAAGGTATGAAGATGCAGTGTTTAGTGCCTTATCTGAAACCCATTACTGCCTGGGTTAGACTATGCCATCAGACTTTGCATTGAGCTTCCTGAAGAATTTAATATTTCCTGTTTCCTTAACTTTGCTGCAGAAGCCAGAACCTCCAGCAGGCAGGCAGTAACAAATATTTGGAAATGGGAACATCTGAAATTGCTATGGAAGGAACTAGTACCTCAAGTTCACCAGATATTTCACTTTTGATTTCAGATTCAGGTGTTTCTGGTGTTCGTTTGTTTGTTTGGTGGTGGTGTTGTTTTCTGGTAATCCTTTAATTTTGTCTTCAAATATTCCTTTGGGACACTGAGAGGAAATTAATCAAGTTATGCAAAGCTCTCCACTTGTCAACTTTTCTAAACAATAAATAAATGCATGAATGCGTAAGAGAATCACAAGCAGATGCACTACTAAGGTACTGTTAACATCTTTTGTCTCTACGCACCTGCGATGGAAACCGCATTGCCTGTTAGGAGGAAGGCTCCTTTGTGTCTCATCTCCTTGAAGTCAGCCCTTCATTTTCAACAGTGCTGGGGGTCAGTACTGAAGAGGAACAGCAGGGCTAGAGCAGCTATTGTGGAGAGCAAATGTAGCAATGATATTGATTACACTACTAATTTATTTAGTAGATGGAATTTAGAACATGATGAGGATTCATCTCTCCTCATCGTGTTACGTCTCAGCTGTTTATTGCCAAGGCAATCAAAAAAGTGTTGCTAATATTAGTTTCAGTTGTTTGGTTCAGTTTGCTTCTGCTGTTTGCCTGATTGTGTCAAATAACAAAGCCCATAGAACTGCTGTGTTAATTGAAATACATCATTTTAGTGCTTTTTAATATACTAAATAACAAATGTAGAATAACTTGAGAAATCAGTGCTAAAAGGAAAATAATGAGGTCATAAGAGCAATTACATGCTTTGATTTCATATCATTGAAATATATTGGGGTGTTATAGAGGGTAGTTGTGAGTTAACATGTGGAACAAGTATATTGGTTGGCAAAGGAGAAAATGAGTAGCGGAAAAGACTGATTCAGAGAGTCCACTATTCAAAGCTCTTATACTCTGAAACTGAGAAGTGAGAACTAAGACTAAGCTTGGATAGAGGAGTAAATACATTCTGAGTACGTTTGGATCTTTGTATAGGCTGTTCCATTTTGTAGGTTCTAGAGTATTCAATAAACAATGCCCTTTATCACAGTCTCTCAGTGTGACCTCTCTGTCAGAGCAGAAAAGGAATCTGCAAAACATTATAAGAAAAATTGTAAGATAAACATTCATCAGATTGAATAGTGTAAAAGGCATTCTTTTAGTACATTCATAAACCTCTGCAAACTGCATCAAGCAATGAAGTGCTCAGATACCATCTGACCAGCCATACTCATCTCCAGACAAAAATTATTTCAGTAAAAATGTAAATGGAGTTGAGTGACTTGATCTGTTCTTATGCCTTTCCCTAAACACTCACTTTTGGTCTCTGTTGGAAGTAGGATACCAGGCTGATTTGTTATAGCTTCCTTTCTATTGTTGTATTTTTATGTTCTTCTAAAAACTATGTCTATGAACTTTTTTTTGGTCTGAATTTTAAATGAATTTGTGTTTGTTTGGTACTTATCTTCCACAGAAATTCAAGTGAGTTTACTGGCAGGAGCATTTTATGAAATGCTGAAATTAAAGTGAGTAGTCCCCCGTTCAGCTATGTATTAACAAAGCAAGTGCTCAACCTTAAGTATGTGCTCACTGAACTTCAATAGGTCTCAGAGTGCATTATTGAATAGGGATGGATTATTCACATGCTTTCAGAGAAGAAGATTGCTGAACTCTAGCCAAATTGCAGAGTATTTGTGGGAAGTTATTTTCCAATTAGGACAGGGAAAAACACCGTCTGATTTGTATATGCATTCAGAAAATTTGAAGATTGAATTTTATCTATTAAGTAGTCATTTTGTATTGCTCATAAACAGGCTTCCAAGAATTATTAATGAGGGTAAAGCTGAAACAAAATAATTTTAAAATGAGGATGCATATTCATAGCACATTATTTTTTTTTCTGCTTTCCCGTAGCTCTCCCTGTAACTCACAACTCTTCAAAAGCACAGAATAGATTATACAAAATGGAGAACCTCTAGTCTTTCACAAATTCTGTGATCCAGTTCAGCAGCAGCACAGCATGAATTAGTCCTCATCTGTATCAAAAGATTTAGCAGTCCTGGCAAAGTTCTAATACTAATAGTGATTTCCCAGTCCTAAGTGAAAATATAAAAGACCACATCTGGAATATTTTGTGTCCAGTTCTGGGCCCCTCAATTCAAGAAGGACAGGGAACTGCTGGAGAGAGTCCAGCGTAGGGGAACAAAGATGATGAAGGGAGTGGAGCATCTCCCTTATGAGGAAAGGCTGAGGGAGCTGGGTCTCTTTAGCTTAGAGGAGACTGAGGGGTGAACTCATTAATGTTTACAGATATATAAAGGGTGAGCGTCACAAGGATGGAGCCAGGCTCTTCTCGGTGACAACCAATGATAGGACAAGGGGTAATGGGTACAAACTGGAACACAAAAGATTCCACTTAAATTTGAGAAGAAACTTCTTCTCAGTGAGGGTGACAGAACACTGGAACAGACTGCCCAGGGAAGTTGTGGAGTCTCCTACTCTGGAGGCATTCAAGACCTGCCTGGACGCCTTCCTGTGTAACCTCTTCTAGGTGTTCCTGCTCTGGTGGGGGGATTGCACTAGATGATCTTTTGAGGTCCCTTCCAATCCCTAACGTTCTGTGATTCTGTGATTTTCACTCAAAAGACAACTTAGGTTAGCAGAGAGGAATAATGGATTCTTGTAAACTGTTAAAGGAAAACAAAACAAACTCAAATTGGGACCTATAGGATCATAAGAGGTATTGCATACCCAAGCTTTGTGGTTTCTTTGTTGTTAGAGTATGTTCACACTGCAGGTCATGCAGACATTTCCAAGCTGGTTTTAAAATAAATATTTCTAGTAATGATAACCATATAATCATGACAGCAGAGACCTCAGTCTGGATATTTTTACCAGTTTTCCAGGATGGTTTGGTAAACCATTTTTGGCCTGCTCTACTGCAGCTACAATCGTGTTGGCACCTAACCTATATAAACAGCTCAGGCACATCTACGCAAGTGACAGTTGGTGCCATTAGGGCAGAAGTGCTTAATTCTACGAGCACTGAGGGAGGATGTACCTGTTGTTCGAATCACCAAGCACCTGAAAAGAAAGCCGGTAGTGGAGATGGACTTCCAGGACCTGGTTGAATGGTATAATTCCTGGCAGCTTGAGAAATCGATCAAATTCCTCATTTCCTACACTTATTTCCTACACTGTAATATAAAAGGAAGACAAAGAAAATGTAAATTATTATTTGTAGTAATTCCTGATGCTAGGTACATGGGCCTATGGTAACGATTCAGCGATTTTTAAGGATGGAAGACATCATTCAGATATCTAATCTCCCAACTGAAAATACTGACTATTGAATGCAATGCTTTTCACAGGGTCATGCCAGAAGTACATTTACTGTAAAAGGACAGCCAGTCAGGAAAAGTAATCTGTTCCTGCTTAAGAGAGTACTAGAAGTCCTGACTAGTTCTTCTTATTGTGAGAAAGGCTGTGATGTGTCCTGAAATACAGCAAGTAATGCAGAGTTTGTAGCTTCTTCGATCTTAGAATATTTCTGCTAGACTTGATCCAGGCATAAAGTTCTTATTTCTAGTGAGATGGTTCAGAGTCAAAGAGAGAAATATGAATATTAACTAAATTCTGTTGTGAGAAAAACCTGCTACAGAAATATGTCCAAATTTATCATCAGACTTTGACTTTCTCAAGATGGGTAAATTTGTGGGAAATGTTGCTATGGAAGGATGGTTCATGTGGCATGTATTCTCTTGTCTGGAGGGAGTGGAAAACTTTTTTGTAGATATCTGACTGTAGTGGCTGGAGGAATGTTTACCCACAATACTATTTCCAGTAGCCAAAACCGATTATTTACCCAATACAAAATCCCTTGACCAGTTAGAGAGTTTTGAGAGAAACTTGGGATGACACAGCAACACAGATCCACAGTAGGAGCTGTACTAGACAGCTCCCAAAGATAGAGGAATGTGGGGAAGAAGAGAGAGGTTTCTGGGAAAAATTGTAAGGAATCGGGTAGGAAGAAAATCGGGACTCCAGTAATGAGAAAAACATGGATTAAGAGACCCTATACATCCCTATGGCAAATGATAGAAATTCTTCAGATACCTCAGGTGGGAAATTGCAATAAAGAATCGTCATAATGCAAAAGAGATGCCTATATATGTGTGTATATATATGTGTGTGGGTGTGTGTTTATATATATATATAATATCTATATGCATGCATTTAGATATCCGTGGCATGCAACCTTCCCTATCCCAACATATGTACAGACACATATAACATGTATGGGTATATACATATATGTAAACATATATATATGTGTGTGTGTATAGGGAAGGCTGCATGTCATACATACTTTCAAGAAGTTTTCTGAATGTTAACATTTGGCAGTTGCAAACTATGCTACATCTCCCCATTGTTTTCTGATAAGAAATATTAGAATCTGATAGTTTTGGAAAATGTAGTCCAGGTCACTAGCTTCTGCTGGTGGAGATTTATTAGCCAGCAAAAATACAGTAGGAATCTCTGCTGAAAAGAGTATCTATTGCTGAGGAAAGTGGGGCATGAAGATACCTTGCCTCTTTTATTCTCAGGCAGCCTGTACATCAGCAGAAAAGAATCCCAGAAAGCCCCATGCAGTCTGCCCTCGATCTGTATACTGTGATTATGACAAGCAATAACTGGTTTCTAAATGTCTCACTGAGCTGCATTGCACTCATCTCCCTTGCTGGCGCTTGTGTTGCGAAGTCCGCGTTTAAAGCAGCCATCGCTGAGTGGCTTTACAAAGGATAAATCACAGAAATTTTGTAACTAATATACTTGAGCCAGTGAAATAGCACATTTAGATGACGTTATCTACCCTTGAAAATAATGACCTGTCAGATAAGTAGTGAAACCTGTTACTCATGTTTTCTCTGCTGCACAGTTGTTTATTATTGTGTTTAGCTAAGACTACAGGTTATGTAATTAAGTGAAACTGAAATCCTACCAGTTTTATACATATGAAGCATCTATGACTCATTTATTATTCTATCTTGGTGACCTTTTAGTCCTGTATGTCTTTCTACCTATGTGATGGCATTCTATAACTCTAAACTTAAAGGTCTTTTCTCTATCCCTCATTTGCCCAGAGGGTTTTATTTAGTTTCATTTTGCATTGAGTGCTTTTATTTCTTGATTCCATTAAACCTTTTCAGAATTTGGACAAATCCATTTATACTTCTGCTTGCTTTAAATCAGGAGTGCAAACCAGAGGCACGCAAGCAGCCTAATGAAATGCAGCTGTCTGGTATTATATCATGCATTCCTAGTCACAGGTACAATCAAAATAGAGTAAGAAATAGTGTGTGCACTTTATGAATTGAGTATGATATAAGCCAGGATAGTCATGGGAGGATTGATAATTGCTACTGGAGGCAATAGCTTCCTTTTTTAATATTTGCTTCACTGGATGTTAAAGGTTTGTTTTGCACTGGAATAATTTGCCTGCCTGAAGTTATTTGTGTCTTAAAAAATCATCAAAATGGGGCTTGAGGCACCAGATCAGCGCTGATACATCACGAAATTTGCAGTGCAATTCTTGGTGCATTTCAGTTATACCATTTTAAAGACAGGATTGTTAGTACATTAGTTTTAAAATTAAAAAGCTTTGGTGAAAGGCGCCTGACCTGCAATGGCTAGGGTAGCAGCCTAATTTCAGGTTGTGGAAATGTGTAGCTCCCTGAGCAGTGTCATAGGTAGGTGTGTATTAAATCTTCCAGTACAGATTCTGGTTCTTTATATGCAATTTCAGAGTCTCAAGTGTGAGACAAACACATCAACAGCATCAGTGTGCCTTTTCCAATGGCTACTAATTTCTCCATTGTTACTGGAATTTCCAAGGTGAAGACTTCTGTGACTTTTAACTGCTGTAGCAACGGTAGCAGATTCCTTTCAGAAAGAAAGCACCATTAACAACAAAAAGTGCGACCTACATGTTAGTTTTTATAACTGGAAATTATAGTTCTGTGTATAGTTGCAAATAATTCTGTTAAACAAACTTAGTTTTAGGCAGTAGATAACATTCTTTCCTGAAATATAAAACTTGGTTTACTGCCAGTGGAAAAGATGTCCTGAAACTGAATTTTTCTTATTCTAGCCAAAGCAAGCGTCAGGTGTAGAGGCTCAGTTATTGCCAGTAGTGATCAGGTCATTGAGAGCTCAGGTCTGGCATGCTGGTGGGCCTGTCTGTGGAGCACCAGGGTAGTCACCCAGTCAGCCATCTCTGTGGTAATGCATTGTAATTTGAACATTCTTAAAATCAGGTCATATAAAGAATAAAGATAGTAAGTTGTTTTATAAGAAAAGGGGTCAATGGCTGTTTGTATTTCTAAAGTATCTCCTCCGCACCCTTCCCATTCATTCCACCCAGTGCGCCGCTCCAAAGCTGCAGATGAGGAAAGGAGCCACAAAGCGCGGAGGGCCCGGGACGAGTACCGCCGACAGTCCTTGCGCGCCATCCAGAAGGGGAGAGTGGCTGGCCTGAGCAATTTGTTCCAGGGGACAAGACTGACTAACGATCAGGAGATGAAACTGAACAACAATAGTGCAAGTCCTTTGCTGTCCCTCTCTGAGGCGTCCAGGTTGGTTTGTACAGCAGTGACTTTGAAATGGTCTTCTGTCGAATTGCTCCCTCTCCAGTCCACACCATTTCAACAAGTTCTTATTCAGTTGCTGGAAATAGTCTTGCTCTTTCACTATGACCACAAAAAGAATGTTTAAAGAAAAAGGAAAACAGGTTGAATACTTAATGTAAACTAAATGCCATTTGATTTTTCAGACAGATTTCTTGGAGTTCACACAGAGAGAGATGGGTTCTTCAATAGTTAGTATTAGGTTAGTATGCAAGGCTGCGATATGGAGAAGTCAAATGAACAAATTCTTAGGCAAGTCTTAAGCCTCAAGCCTAAAACTGCCAACTGTTTTGAAACACTCTACAGAAAACTGTCATAATCCTAAGTTTCAGGGGTTTTAAGGTTTTTTTTCAGGCAAAATCAAGTGCCTTTGGTGTTTATTAATTTTTCATCTGACTATTTAGGGAGCACCATGAATTGCAGAAGAGGAGAAGAATCCAAACTAGCAGATGGGTGCTAGAAAGTTCACTAGTCACTCTGCTCTTTTCCTTGTGATTTCTTATACCATTAATTTGGCTTCATGTGGTGATAAAGGCAAATGTGAGCACTGGCAAGATGGTGGCATTAAATGCTAAAAAAAAGTAATCCTAACAACCAGTATCCAAGCTCACAAAAGAAAGAGTCTCATTACATTGTTTTTCTTTACAAGTCAGTGTAGGACCAGAGAGAATCAGTCCCTCATTGATTGGAAATGTGTTCTGCTTTGTCAAGTTCTTTGCTCTGTGATGTTGAGACACAGAAATTCTCCAGTAATAGCAGCCAAAACTCCCAGTTTGAGGAGGAATCAGAATTGCACTCCCAGAGAGAAGCAGGATCTTCAAAGTCACCATCAAATCAACCTGCCAAAGGAATGAATTATTTTATTTCCAAACTGCTTAAAGTCATCTTCAAACTGAAATAACAAAAACATGAGTAAAAGGGGCAGATTTTGAAAAAGGCAGTCCATAACTTTGGTCTGAAGTTCTGAGTTTCTGAGGTGAGGTTGTTTACTATAGAATTTGGTGGTGCTAGATGTGATTCTTTTCAAAAAGCCTGAAAAAAAGCTGAAAAATTTTCTGATCATTATCCAGCTCATGTTCAATACTATTTATCTCTTTCTAAGCTATGCCTATATGACAAAAGCCAGGCAGTATTAATAATTTTATCTCCTAAGGCTCTTTGTCTGTGTGTGACTTGATTGTGAAGATATTAAGAAAAATAAAAGTTGCTTTAAACATATGCTTTAATAGTGAATATACATAAACACCTCCCGTTTTGGTGTGGGGTTGTCTTGCTTGTTTTTTTGCTTATCCTTTTGTGGTTGTACTTCTTTCTTGCTGCCCCTACTGGACAACCATAGTGACTGTATAGGAACTCACAGAAGAATTTTGAGATTTGGCCCAGAACAGAAGAAAATATGGATTTGACAAGCTTTTCAAAACTAAACTGAATTAGAGAGAAATGAGTTAAGAAACAAGAATGGACTGCAAACCCCTTGGATTTGAAGGGTTTCTTGTTTCTTGTTGTAGGAAATGTTTAGAAACAGAAAAAACAAACACATGTAGGGTGTTGTTTTATATGTGTGTGTGCGTGTATATATATATATTTATATGCATGTCTGTAAGTGAATTCTCACTTTCTTCACTCATGGTTGTGACTTTGTATTTTATGATGAATGTTGGTCAGATCTACTCACGTGTTTGTGTAATTTGGCAAAAACTATTACATTTACTGCAGGTTCCATCACTTGATATCAACAGAATCAATCACTAGTTTTAGTAGGATAAGCTGAAAGGAGGATTCAGTCTAATATCATTAAGCAGATAGCATCTATCTCTTGGCTTTTGTTCCTTTCTAAAGAGCACCTTGCTGTCAAGAATTGCAGAATCTTTGTTGGTTTTGAGGGTTCTTTATTATCTCGCAAATTAATTTAACACTGTTTGGTGATTCCTGAGCTGATATTTTAGTTTTAGTAATAGTTCTCCATTATTATGTCTAGAAATACACAACATTAAGTCGCAGCTCCATGGCAGGTACAGTAGGAAAGTATGTATCCAGCTACTCTACTGGGCACTGTGAAGTGTGTGTCTCATCAAATGAAAGTGAAATTATAGTACAAGTAGACATACCTACACTAGCCTTCATCCTATTGATCTGAAGAAGAGCAGTAATGAAGATCTGGGAATTTGTGCTAACAGTTTGAGTGCCCAGAAATCCATGGGATTTCAAAATATACATGCATCTGTTGTAAAACCCCCCTTTTACTACTGTTATCAGGATAAATGAGACTGTATGCTTAATTGGAATGCAGCCATACTTTCATTTGAAATAATATACCTTAGTCTTTATTTGGGATAGTTGGATGGATTTTCCACATATTCTACCTGATTTGCCTCCTACTAGATGAAATAATGTAAAATGCGTAGAAAGTAGTGGAAACAGTAGGGAAGGCTGTCAAGCAGAGAATGCAAAGGGAACATAAGAATTTAAACAAAACATTCCCTCTATCATGCTCATTGGTTTGGATACATAACCTAGTAGGGTTGATCCCGATTTAGAATTTCCGGCCAGTGAAAAAGTGTTGTACTTTAAGCAAAAACAAACAAACAAAAAACCACCCAAAAAAAACAACAACAAAAAAACATACACAAAACTTTGCTTGTTCAATATGTACATTAGAATAAAAATGAGGTGGAAGAGAAAAGCTGACTGAAATGTCCATTGCATCTTTTGAGGTAAACTGTTTTTCAATTTAAGTTCAATCCTTAAGAAAATGTTTCAGGTTCCCTTGCAAGTGTAAAATCAAAATACTCTGGTTTCCATAAAAAAATCAAAATATTTTTTACAAATTTGAAAATGGTTAAAATTGTTCAGTGAGCTATACTGAACAGCACTTATACTGTTTTGTAGCTGTATGTTTTGTACATATACGAAAATTGATGAATATTTATATTGTCCTTTGCTTTCATACACTGCTAATTCTCTGTATGACTCTTCTCTGTAATTAGTTGCCTTTCTTTGCAGTGGCATCTGGGAGCGTCCTTCTAGACCCTTTTCCCGAGATGTCATCATTCGCTGGTTCAGAGAAGAGCAGATTCCTCGACGTGCTGGGTTTGAGAGGAACACCAACAGGATTGCTCCGTGGTTTCATGGTAATACATTGGTCCTTCATTTCTTATATAATAAAACTGTAAGCATACACTCAGGAAATAAATCTTGCCAGTTTTCATTACAAAAAGGAACGTCTTATGACATTGTGAAGCCTACTGCCTGTTAAAACAAGATTTTTGCATCATTCCTATTATTAACATATGATTTATCTGTTTTATTTTTTTTCTGATTAGGTAGACTAATTCATGATTCATAACAACAGTGTGGTTTTTTTCAGGAATATTTTGGCCAAAATAGACTTACTGTAAATTAGCAAGCCAAGCAGGAGGAAATGGGACCAAGACAGACTGGGGGAACTCCAAAGTAAATTGCCAAATACCATAGTAATATAGCAAGTGGGTGACTGACATTCAAATTTTTACCTTAGATGTTTTGCAAGAAGGACTTGAACTCATATCTGTTTAATCCTTGTTGTACTTTCTAAACTGGGGTAGCATTTTTTCTTGCTTTCTTTTGCAAACAAAAATTATAGAAAGATCTTGGTTTCTTTCAAAAAGACTTGAGAGTGTATGATTTTAGGCAGTTTTCATGAAATGGAAAAAAACAATTGCTGTTTGATCCATAGTTTGCCTTCACATCTGCTGGAGTTCCTGCGTCTCTGAGGCTTTTGCTCTGTATAGCATTTGCTATGCAGCTAAATCTTTGATATCAAATTCACAGGTAAGACATCGTATTTTCATAGGTATTAGCAATGATCTTTATATTTGTTAAACATGAAAAAAAGAATTCTGGCTTAATAGCTGACATAATTAAGGGACTGGAAATACTTTAAAATTAAATTTCAGTATTTTTGCATTGCTGCTTTGGGCAAGTCTGATATTTCTTTGTTCAAAGCACTAAGCTGATGCTGATCCTATTTTCCTGATTCTCTAAGCACAAGATGAAGACATGTGGGCATTCTAAACTGAACCAGGCAAGGAAGATTTCTGAACAAGTTTAGTGTTTCATATATTTCAGATTTATTTTTATGATACACAAATCCTATGTGTTGAAAGACATCAGCAAACTGCTATTTCATTGGCTTCACTAGTCAAAGACAATGAAGTCAGTCATGAATAGCTTGTAAATGCTCCAGACTTCCATTTCTTATGAATAATGATGCAGGCAGGGCTTTTTGTTTTCTTACATAATACATTTGGTGTGGTTTCTTTCTGAGAGACAAACTGATTAAAATTTCATCTCTGGACATTTTTCAAAAGTATTTTCAACCGTGATCTTTCTGTGTGGTCCAATGGTAAGTGTTTTCCCCACTTGTGGGAAGCTCACATCCATATAAATTGGCATGTGTAGTTATGAACATAATTCAAGCCTCAAGAAGTCATCTGTGCAAGCCTCAAGAAGTCATTGAGCTAATGCCTGTGCAATCTTTCTACTGACCTCAGTGGCTTTCAGATTAGTCTGTTAATCACTGCAGGAATTGAAGAATTCATGACCTTTCTTTAGTTTCTCAGCTCATGCTGTTCATATCTTAAGAAACTGTGACTATCCAGTGACATTTATAAAAAGTGAGCAAAGTACCTCATTTGTCCTCCCCCCAGGGAGCCTGACAAAGATAATTAAGATAGATTCCCAGCACAAAACTCAGTGGTTTTCTTTCCTGAGATCCACACAAATGCTGCTTTGGTACCTATTTGCTGGGTTAGCTGGTTCAGCTTCTGCAGTGCTGGTCAGATTCATTGTAATCCTTAGTGAACAACTCAGTGGCTTTGTAACTCCTCTGAAGTGGTGGCAGCCAAACATCAGGTTCTTATAGATGCAGTCCTCAGTGTTTTGTAGTCTTATGTAGTGTCTATGTTACATTTTGTAATGTAAACAAACATTGAGGAAAAAACAACAAAAAAACCCGGAGCAAAATATTAGAAAGTATGTCAGTACTTTAACTTATTTTTTTCCAGAAAAAAACCCAGACACTTCTTTATTGAATTGGCCCCCAGTTTGGCCAGGAGAAGTGAGGAGAGGAAAGCAACCCCAAAACTTTTGATCCAACCAAAATTCTGGTTTTTATTCTTTATTTACTTCTTATTAAAATAAAGATTGTGACTTCTATTGTACAGGTCTCTGTAGGATCTTTCGTGTGCTGTTGTTTTGTATTGTATTCAGGGAACTAGGACATTCTATATGTGTTTTGTGTATGAACAAAAATACAGCAGAATATCTCTGACTTGTATGAGAAATTGGCAATACAAATAAAAGCCATTCTGCAAAGCCCAGAATTGCAGCTAGCCACTTGAACCAATGGGACGATAATATAATCATCATTTGGATAAGTGGATGTTTCTGTGGAAAGAACTGCTGCCTAGTGTTTAATGTTGGCTAGTGTTACGATGACAGGTTCTTAAAGCCACAAACATCTCTCAAAACACATATAATCAGGACCTTCACATCCTTTACAACTTCTGTATTTTCTTATGTCCCAGTTTGGACCTTAAAATGGGAGTATAATATTCTGCCTCATGTTGAGGGCTTTTTGAATGCAATGCACTAAGAGATGTATTACAGCAGTACTGAAAAGGTAGGTATTCGTTTGTTACAGAATTACCTGTTTTTGCTGAAGCCAATAGACCTTTGCTTACCTGCTTTGTCAGTGGTAAAATCTGTGGTAAAGAAGTCTTCAAATCTGAGCATTTCCTTTCTTATTCACAAAAAGTTACTTCTTCAACAGATATTGGCTTCAACTGCATCCATCTCTATTTGTTTCTCAGTGGTCTGAACTCCACTAACAGAGGTTTTGAGCTCATTTTGAATAGGCTTTACTCTTTTCTTGATTAAAAACCAAACAAACAAACATTAAACATACAAACTGTAATGTGCAGATGAATTTTGGATGTAAATTATTTTTTGATATGTTTGAATAATAGATCCCTGCCAAAAACTAGATCATTTACCCCTTTGATATAGGGTAATTTTTTTAAAAGTTTGTAAAGAAAAAATGTTATTATAAAATAATGTATTTTAAAATGTTATTTATAACTTAAAACCATCTTTAGTCCTTTTAGAGATCATAACATTAGATGATCTTCATTTGGATTGGGAAGCAATGAACGTTTAAAGTGGCTTATGCTCACTTAGGTGCTACAGTGCAATGATGCTCAGTTCTCAAACTTCTAAAATTAAGGAGAATCAGAGTAAGCGATTAAGGTGTCACTTGAGACTATCTTGGGATATAAGGTAATTGGTGTCTATATATTTTGTACAAAAAAAGAGCTGTTTTATTTGAATAGTTAATAGTTGCCTTAGATTGGAGTGAAAAGGTTTATGACTTCATTTTTTTGACTCTGAAAATTAAGAAATTGGTCTAAATTTACTTAAAGGCAAATTCTGATCATTTTGATAACCAGGAAGTTAAAAATTGTATTCTGATTTCTTACCTGTGAATTGATAAATATGGGCAGATGAATCTAACTTACAAAGGGCATCCCAATGATGTGTCAAGATGGATGAAACTTTTTTGTAAATCTGAATTCAGAACATTCTTTGCCAAGATTTCAGTTGCTGGTACACTTTGAAAGCTGGGAAGTAATTTCGTGTTCAGGATGGAAGGTCTTTCTCGCAAAAGGGTTGGGAAGGGAGACACACCCATTGTTTTGGTCAAGTTTAGCTTTAAACAGGAATTTTCTTTACAAACCTCTCATTCCAAGCAAAGAGACAGTTACCAGCCTTCACTGTATGTTGGAGAGTTTTGCCGAACTCTATCACAGACATTAGCAAATTGTAGTTTTCAGTTTACTGCAGGCATATGACACTGGGAATAGAATTCCATGTGGCAGGAAAGCCAGAGGCCTCTTCCTCCCATAAGTATTTAACAAAAGGATTCTGGTGGCTGAAACAGGTAGTACTTCCATTAGTTTTTTCTAATTTGTTCTTTAACCTTTCTCTTCCTTCTGCTTGAAATCTGTTTCAGTATTTTTTTTTCCATTCCCCCTGGTTTGTCAGCTGTTTCTTTTGATATTTCTGTTTTTTTTTTTTTAACTTTTATTTTTATTTTTTTTAACTTGAGATGTTTTACTTTTCACTTACACATTCTATTCTGCATTTGGTTATTTTCCACTCAGAACACAGGAGTGTGTTGCTGTTTGGGGGGCGGGGGAGCTCATCTCTAAATGTTTCCCCATTTTTAGTTGAGACCAATGTTTTATGATTGCGATTTATCCATGATATAAAAAGGATCTCTTGGATGTGTAGTGTGTATAATACAGTATGACAAAAAGAGGAATTATCATTGTGTGTCACTGAGGTGGCTGGATGCCTGTTAGCCAAGCATCTGCTGTAGCACTATCCGGTCTCTACTTGTCTTCAGGTTGAAAGGAAGGTTCAGAGGCTGATATCACAGATCTGGAAACATGAGGTCGTTGCCCTAAAGATTGTACCTTTAAAATGTGATTGTGGTTGTGTGGTTCCTCTTGTGGAGAATTGTTATCAAGGGCAGTCAGAGTGGCAGCGCAGTTACTGGCTAAGGAGTGGCAACATGGGAAGAAGCTGATCAGAGCAAGTTGATGGATGGATTGAAAAATGCTGAGAGAGAAGCAGAAGTAGAATAATCCCTGAGGTCAGGGGAGCCAGGGAAGACAATTTTCAGTTTCACAGGATCATGTTGCAGACGTTTTCGAGAGGAAAATAAATCAGATGCTCTCAGTAAAGGATCCAAGACTTAATATTTCTGAAAGTCTGCTAATTTTGAGTACTCAAACAGCAGCAGCAACACTAGGCATATTGGTGTAGCTGAACTGCGAGAATGATATCTTATAAAATATAGCTTGTATTGTAATATTTTCTAAGGGACACAGAAACGCTAGTGGTTTGGTTTGAAAAACATCTAACAGTCAATATGGTTTCCTGCTTTGAACATAAAAGCACACTTTTTCTTCTGTTCTTGAAGAAGAACCTTTCAATCATTCGATAAATACATGTTAGGAAGATGTAAAGCAGGTGGTGTAATTCCAGCCATAGTACAGCCTTCTTGATATTAATGATCTATTTTCTAATTCACTGCTTTATCGTTATCTAGCTTTTACTTCTATTTGAGATAGTGCACAGATAGATTCTCTGCTTAAATGATCTGAGCCCAGGGGCCTGGGATATTTTTTTCCCTTTTAGAATTGTTGATGAGGTACTTTGCTGGGAAAAAGATCTTGTTCAAAATCTCCTGAATTCATTGAAAGCTTTTTTACTGTCTTCTGCAGGCCTTGGAAGATGCATCCAAAAAATAGCTACATGCAAAACCTCATATCTGAATTATCCTGTCATTGGGAAACATCTGGAATGGAAACAGAGAATTCCCAACTCAAATGATAAAAACAGTTAAAATAAAAGTTGTCAATTACAATGTGCCTGTTAGCTTTCACACATTTGTAGGGTAGGTCTAGGTCTCTAATTTATACAAGTAAATGAAGAAAGGGAAATGTGAGATTAAAAAAGAGTTACAGAATATCAAAATTTATTTTGAACAATTCTCTGGGAAAGATTAAAAAAAGACGGCCTTGAGACAATAGGTTTAGAAGAGACCATATATTTCTCTGTTTATCAAAAAGGTAGATTTCTCTGTTTTCTACTCTGCCAGCCTGTTCTCAAAGAGAGAGGGCTGACACTGCTGGGATCAGTGGTTTGAATGTCTGTAGACTTTGTGGCTTGTGACTTCTGCAGGTGAACACCCAGGCTGACACTGGCTGATAGTTATTGTCACCTGGTTGATTTTGTGTAAAACAAGTAATGTCGCAGTTGTTTACTATTAATCATCGTTCCTAATCTGTGTGGATTTCTTGCAAAACACTGTTAGGAAACTGTTACCTTTGCGGGGAATCTTGGCAAGCAGAATAGATATGGAACAAGTTTAGACACCGTATTACACTGTCATCAAATAACCCTGCATGAGAAAAGGGGCTGAGCCATACTGTTAGGCTGAGTGGGGCAATGCACTGCTGTCATCCCTATTGTCCCTGTCTGTGGTCAGACAGAGCACATTAGTTTCCAAGGTTGCTTAGTCCTGTGCTTTTCATCACTGCTGAGTTCAGATACAGAGATGAATCAGATTCATATCACAGTGGTTACGCAGGATGAACAAGAGCCCTCTGTTCTCTTATATAAAGGGGTTGCTAAACACTGAATGATAGAATAGAATCATAGAATCATTTCGGTTAGACAAGACCCTCAAGATCATAGAGTTCAACCATGAACCTAACTGACACTAAACCATGTTCCTAAGAACTTCATCTGTCTGTCTTTTAAACACCTCCAGGGATGGGGACTCAACTGCTTCCCTGGGCAGCCTGTTCCACTGCTTCACAACCGTTTTTGTGAATAATTTTTTCCTCATATCCAATCTAAACCTCACCTGGTGCAACTTGAGGCCATTTCCTATTGCTGCATCACTTGCTACTTGGGAGAAGAGACAAACACCCTCCATACTACAACCTCCTGTCAGGTAGTTGTAGAGAGCAAATGAGACAAACCAGGCTGGAAAATCTGTCTAGCATTTGAAGGATCGATGCTAAGCTCACTTTGTTTTTGCACCATGGCCTTAACTAGTAATAATACCGTAATTTGACTAAATTCAAAATAATTATAAAGCAGTAATGCTTTAACCTACACATGCAGGTTTTATTGAGGCACTATACACAAACCTGTTTGTCCTTGCAGTTTTATATCTATTCTCTATAAGGGTGGATTTACACATAGTTATTAGAGCTATGGTCATCTGTTTACTTGCTGTGAGACAGAACACTTTTTTTTTAATATTTCTAGAACATATTTCTATCAAACACCTACTAGACACCCTGATAGTATTTTTCACAGATAGTGCAGTACTTGGAGTTGTGTTTAGATCCTATAGTAGATTCTGGTACTTGACCATGGATGTCTCAAGCCAAGTCAGACCCATGACAAAATCTAAATACTTCATCACCTCTTAGTTCTCAGCTTCTTCCTTAAATGTGAGATGTTTTGGTGTTTTCTGAGAAAGATGATCCTTCACAGACTTAGTCATTCCACTTGGGTCACAATGATTGTTTCAGTCTGTCGGTTCTTTTGAAGGGTTTGGAATTGTTTTTCTAGTGCCATTACCGTTCCAAAGTGTCTACACAGACAGGTTATTAGCAAACAAAATAAATGTTTTAGACTCATCGCTCCCCTTGGAAGGGAGCAAAGCATCAAAGTGAGGTAACGTGAGCTGTAACATGCTGCAAGGAGAAACAAAGCACAAAAGAACAGCAGGGAAATTATAGAATGAGGCAATTGAATAATTAATGTAAATAGGCTAATTGCTAATGTGAAATGAGCTTTCTTATTATTTTACAATACATTGTCCTTCTTGACTGATTTTTAACTGGAAGCTATATTCTAAAGAATAGGCATTTTCTAAAGACAAAAGGCAGCAATTTTTCTGAACGTGTATTGTAGACACGAAAAATGAGAGGTAATAAAAATCATGTGACCACAAAGGGGAAACAAGTTTGATGAAGTGTTAGCAGTTTGATGGAGACAAACAGATCAAGTGCAGTGCCCATACAGTTCACCATTAGTCAGACACTGGAGTTTCAAGTTCAAGTTTGTGCCAGACAATTATTTGCATTTATGAAGAATATGCAGCAGCTTTTTCATAGAGTTTACTTCCAGGTGAATTTACTAATCTCTTAATGAAAAAATATTTTGCTATTGAAAATCAAATTGCTTTACATTCTGAAGACTTCTTTCTCCCTTTATTTAAAGCACTTTAAGATTTTCTTATCCATGTGCTACTATCAGAGCGTGACATAGTGTGCAATTAGGATTTCATTTAGTAAGCCATTGCAGTAGCTTAATGTATTTACCTGTAATTTTACATTACAGTTCTGTGTTCTGTCTCCTTATTGAACTGGACTGTGTGTGCCTTTTTTTTCTCTATTACTTCACCTCCTTCAGTTAGGCTTTCTTTATCACATTACATGAAACAAAAAGGAGAGGTGTTCCTGAAAGGAAAGCTCTGCTGTTAGTGTTTGGAAATGAAGAATTGTTTATAAAAAACAAGTGATAAAAGAATCATAGGATGTTAGAGATTGGAAGGGACCTCGAAAGATCATCTAGTCTAATCCCCCCACTGAAGCAGGAACACAAGAGCATGGTTGTTTGGAAGAAATCACATATAAAGTCTTAAAACTGACCCATTTTAAAGAAAATAAGGAAAGTTAGATTCCAGTAAAAAGCCCTGACTTCTGCAAAGGTTGTTTATGCTAAGACTGGAAGGGATTATGTTGGCTGTTCATGGTGACCAAAGCAAATGCAGAGGCCTTGTTCATCTGTCCAGCAGCCTGAATTTGAGCTATCGTACCCTTTTACAGATATTGTAGTCCGATCCTTATATGCTGGACGATGCTTTCTCCTTTCACTGTAAATTGTGTGTGTTAATTGGTTAGTTTGCTTATCCATGCACAAGGTACACTTAGATGTCAGTTGCTACCAGCACAAGACATTCAGCTCATACTGCTTATCTTTAAATGCTGTATCTGGATGTTTCCTGATCACCTCTCTAGCATCCTGCAGGTGTCCTTTGTAGAACCTTGTTAATCTCAGATGAATTGCTGGTATCCTGCTTATTGTTGGCCCTTATCTAACTCTTTATCAGCAATATCTCCAGCTCTTGTTCCTTTGCTTGCACACTTGCAATAACATGTTTTCTGTTTAACAGGCTTCCATGTGTTTTCTTCAGCTTATGCTAAACTTAGTTGTATTTATTATCTTATTTGCAGTATTTTCTGTTTAAAGCCCAGAAAATACTTGCAAACCCAATATCAGAAAATTTTACTGGTTTCCCAGCAGATGGCCTTCTTGCTGATGCTTCTGTCTTGCTATGTGAAGTATTGAAACCACAGTCCTATTGATCCAGCCTCAAGGCAAAGGATTACAAGTTATTAGTTCAACAGCTCCTTTGAAATAATGCTATTTTCCTACTAAGCAAACACAATGCTCTCAAACAAGGTATCAGCAGGTATGGTGTGTAGTCATGCAGGGTGATAAAGCATATGACTGTGCAGAATTATGTTGCCGGTTTACCTTAACTCCAGTTCACCCAGTTAGGAGCAGATTGTGACACTAAAACTGCTATCACCACAGGAGATAAGCAGTAGGAGATGATACAAAAGCAAAGGGAAGAGATTTCTGTGACTTGGTAGGCAGCTAACTTGGATGTGCAACTTCACCGTGTGACTCTGGCATGGAGGCAGAATGAGGTAGAGTGTGGAAAACATAAATTTGCCTTTCTTCTGCAAAAGATAAAGGAATAACAGCTCCATTTCTTCCTTCCTGAATTTCATAAAGGTCAGTTCTTCCTTCTTGTCCTGGCCTTTCAGTGAATTGGACTGTCAAATCACAACTCATGAATCTTTTTAAGAGGTAAAACTCCAAAAGAGCCATGCAGGATAGCATGCTGATTAGCATTAGCTCTGACTAGATCTATCCAAGATTAGCATCTCTAATATAATACACAATAGCTCTTAATCCATACTAGGGAGGACTCAGATGTAAATTATATATAATTCCATGGAACAATCTGCCACCGCTGTTACCACTGCTTCTTACAATTAAACACAGCATGGATCTTTCATGAGTGCATGTGGCTGTTGTAAATTCATCCCAGTATGCTTGATAAAAAGAATCTTTTGTACTTGAAGTTAGCTGCAAACATTTATAGATATTTCAATCCAAGATACAAGAAAGTAATAGCTCATTAGTCATGGGACAGAGTTCCTGCTCCTGTTACTCTTAACCATGCTACTGTTTACAGGGTGGGGACAGAAGCTTCAAGAGATGGTGATAGCAACAAATGATTCTGTGCACTTGTTGTGTCCAGATCCTCCTATCATGTAAAGAGCAATAGTTCCAGTAATTAAATGTAGCATAAATGAACGACTCTTAATCCCAGACTTTGTATGAGAAATTAAGTCCAAAATTCTGTTTCCTTCTGTTTGTAACTTTTTCAGAACCTCAGATGAAGTTGGTCCCTCCACTGAAGCTGTTTCTGCTTACTAAGTAGTGGCTTCAAACACATAATTCAGAATATCCTGCTGTGAGTTTGAGCCTGGTTGCAGCTCACTGACCTTACTTACAGTGCGAGTAGGAAATGAGGATATTTAATGACTGGTTTTTAGTGGCTTAAGTGACAAATAGGTCAAACCCCAGAGGATGTCCAGAACTGGATCATTGTAAGAGCTGTACATGGTTATTTACTGCTGCTCATTAGGCATGGAGTTTTTACTATCCTGATGTTATTCTCATTTGACTTTCAACAGTGCTTCAGTGTCTGGTTCACTTTATTGAGTGATTAAAGGTAACATTTTCCCCTGAGCAACAGTGCACTAAATCAATATGCAAGAATGTTGCAAACAACTACAAAGCACTGTAATTAACAAAGATAGCTTAAATTTCCCAAATGTAGACAAGTGTGTGAGAAGAAAAATTAGTTATCAATATTATCCATAGATTAATTATTCTTTGAGCTGAATAAAGAAGTGTAGTTTCTTAAGCACTTACAGAAAATACCACAAGCAAACTACTTTGTAGAATTCTATCTGGAACTGCTATTTTAATTTGAATATGGGAAAATACTCCAGATATAGCATGGTTTTACATCTGTATGCCATTTAGCAACAAAAGTTCTAATGATTACTTGATAAAAAAAACATGTAGAAAGATTTCTTCTGATATCATCTGGAAGATTCTCACAGATGTAAATAGATTTCAGATTTGACTGTTAATGTACCTAAAAAAACATAGGCATTCTTAAACCTTACACAATTGGAATATATTTGAAGCAAAACCATTTTCCTTCACCTATGAAAAATGCCTGAAAAGCAAAGAACACAGTAAATTTTTCTGTTTAGTTATGTGTTGTAACACCAGCTGTAAAATTTGAATGACAGGGCTCCATGTCAGCTGTGACTTTCATTTTTCTCCTTCTGTTGAGTGAGGTCTGTGGACACTGTCATTTACTCCAACAGTTGTCATTTAGATTTATAGAGAATATGTCTTCACAGCTTCTTCAACACCTATGAGATGATAGTGCTCTAGGTAAGCTGTAAGGGAACCGTGCTTTTGAAGACCATCATGGGCACATGCCGGTATTTGTCTACAGGTAATCTTTTCATACTTTTTGGATCTATTAATTTAATTATAAAAAAGACAAAGGTCGATTGGTTATTTTTGAGTGTGGGATGTGTTTTTGTTAATAACCAAAGAGGTTTTCATGATTTAAAAACAAATTGAGAATGCACTCAACTGCTTTTCATCTGTCTAATTCACAATCAGGAATGTTATCGTTAAAGCCTCCTGAAAAGTTCTAATACCTTTTACACACAAATTGTAGTGGTGATTGCAGAGTCAACTGTGCTGTATAATTGCCATTATCAGCTGATATCTGCTAAGCATATTCATGATAGTGTGTCAAATTGGCTATAAATTGTGGGTGAAATTTATAGCAATAGTCTAGGTTCTTCCTGAAATTATACCGGCAGCATACAGCAGCCCCCAGCTATGTCACAAGGAAACACGGCATGGGAAAAGAGAAGCTGGAGTTTACTGCACCAGGGTGACGGTGCCATTCTGATCCCTGCCCACCTGAACGAGCCTTGGGCTGCCGTTCTATGGCTGATGTAGAAGAGAGCCCAGAATCAAAAGGTCAGCTCTTGTTGCTTATGGAGCGGGAGGTTGACCTAGGGGTTTAATGAGTCTTGTTGAATGCAATGAAGAATACAAATTGACCTTCCAGTTGCTCAGAAAAAGAGCAAATCAAAATAGCACAGGTACATCAATACAAATCAGTATCAATATAAAAAGGCCAGTGGAAAACATTAGCAACTCTAGCAAATTAGCAGCTTGTCAGAGGCTGTAATGTAATATTTTGTTTACTATCACGTAACTCAATTAACTTCTAGACATTTCAGTGTCCATTGATTGGGCAAACGCTCTTACAGTGAGACCACTAAATTAACAAAGTTGTATTCATAATGCATTCCCAGTGTACTGAATGACAAATCAATACCTGCATAAAATAATGCCATTTAAACGAGCAGTATACCAGGAAGAATCCTGAAGAAGTCTCTGAATGTTCCTAGTGCTCAAAAATGTGATCAACCAAGGTAGCACATATGTCATTAATCAGTAAAATTACAAAACCTTTCCCACACAGCTGTGCATTTTGTATCACACTGTTTAAGGTGTTTGTTCACAGAAATTTGATATTTGCATAAAACATAGTAAGTATGGGTGTATATGGAGAGATTTGGTTTACAGTTTATATACAAGCAGGTTTTGAATATCTAATAGTCCTTACTCTTGTCAAAATTGTACTTCTCTGTTTCACAGTAGTAATTGTGAAGCTTTGTGGAAAGTAATTTAAGTATTTATTCATATAAATATTCAATATATCTGTAATTTATACTATTGGTTGCTTTATTGCACCCAAATAAAATATGTCAACCTTCTAATAAAAATAGTAAATTCAGTTTCTAAGCCCAAATTTGAAGTATTATTTTTTTATCTTGATTCACCAAGACTGTGCAAAACTTCAGTATGTGTTGAATATATTCTTAAATGTACATTGGTTTTGTAATGAAGAAATTATACTGCTTTCATACGAGAAATATTGATGAGCTTTATGGCAATGTGAAGAAGGAAAGAATGCCTGAGAATGACTTTTATTTTTTTACGTTTTTCCTAGGGATGAGCTTGAGAAAGAAGTACTGCTGTTTTTTCTCTGAGTTTTAACCATTAATAATGCAGGCTCGGCTTTATAATTTAGCTCGTGACTGAATGTGCCGTTTTTCCCTCCTGGGTTTTTTTTTTTTTTGTATGGGTCTTGGAAATCCTCTGGTAAAGGCAGGAGTATCCAGAAAATGTGGTGATATAGATAGGGCTGCATTGCTTTTGTTTGTCTTTTTATAGCCAGACTCTGCATCATGCAGTCTTCAGTGCAATTAACTCATGATTTAAGAATCTTCTTGTTTATTTTGCTGCTTCTCACTTGGTTTGGTGAAATTTGCCAGTAGCTTCCTAGTATCTAGTAATTAGTTCCTTTTTGTCATTTAGGAAACCCAATGGCTCTGTTTCATAGGTATTTACAGCTATGGCAATAGTAGCCTAGGAAAACTGCACTAGGACTTAGTGTGGGTGTCTTACTTATTCCTTTTGATATGAAATCTTAGCTTATTACAATCCTGTAATTTATTACTATTATTATTAAAAAGCTTTTGGCAGCTGATTGACTCAGTCCAGTCTGAGTGGACAAGGGCCTGCTTTTAATTTCTTTGTATTTTCTGTACATGATGGGTAAATGAGTATAATTTGGTCACAAAGCCACCCCAGAATAAATGACTATACAATGTACAAGGCAAAAGCAAATTTCTGTTCTGCCAGAATTTACGTTGATTTATTATTTTATTTATTCAGTATATTGTCACAGTCTCAGCCTAGATATCAGGAATTTCATGGGCACTGAATTAAATCCCGTTTTCCTCTAGAAGTGGTATATTTGTGATGGAGCATGCAAATGGTGGGGTAACCACAGTCGGCTTTTTTAATGTACGTGCATCATTGTTCTCTGTTCTATGCATACTTAAATGTGGCCACATTTTTAGAAGAGGGGCTGGTTACACAAAGGGTACAGTCTGCATTTGCAAACATAAATGATTGTTGCCTAAGCATCCCTGTACTCACAATTCAGAAGCTTCAAAAACGATTTACGTGTCAATACTGTAAGACTGTAAGTGAAACCGTATGTAACTGGTTTGAGCATATTGTGTTTTTCTTACATCAAACTTATTTGAGGACAGAAAGAAGCATCTTATTCCTAAAGAAACATCAGTATATTAAAATGTGTTACACTGAAGCAGAACCTGGTGCTAAATTAAATATATTGTATACTTTTAGCATTTATTTTTTTAAATAGTGCTTATGGACTTAAATTTTTGTAAAGTATTCCACATTCCAATCAGTAATGCATATTTTGGAGTTAGTAAAGTATGTATGCTGTTTTAAAGGATTGCATAGTTTACCCTTCTAGGTAGTTTTTTGCTTGACTTGTCTTTCTTGTTGAGATTAAAAACCTGTTGATTTGCAAGTACAAGTATTTCTTCTGGCACTGAATTTCAAATAAAATCTTGGTGGTTGAATGTACATATATATACTTGAGTGAAGGGAAAAGTGGCAAGCTGATAAAAATCTGATAAAATATGGTATTTTCCTAAGTGTTATCAGACTGACAGTAGTTTTAATGCTTGCCATTTTTCATACTCTTCTTCCACTTGCAGAAAGTGGTAAATGGTAACACAACATAATGGTAAGATTTACACGTGCTAAGTGAGCAGGTATGTAGAGCTTTGAGTCCTAAATGCGTCTTGCACGGCAAATCAGAGAACTTGGTCTCATTTCTGATTCTAATACCTTCAGCGTTTAAAGAGTCAAATGATTCCTCATTTTGAATTGCAAATATTTTCTACTTTTACATGAATATTTCTTTAAATTATTTTTTAAAGGAGCCTTTGATTTAAGAAAGAATTCCTCTCAATGCCACAAACTTTCCTGAGTTTCTGTGTGTTCAGAACTGTACCGCTCAGCTTTCCTTCAGCAACTACCCATCAGCCAGGAGTGGGCTCTTTGTCTCTGCAGGAATGTCATCCCAGCCCAGGCTGTTAGTAGCAGTGCTTTTCCATGTACTATTATTTTCTTTGCTCCATGTGTTGTCCCTGAGTGTCATCTGGCAGTGCTGCCTCAGAATGGGTTGTGCAAAGCCAGGAAGGGGTCACAAGGAGACTACCTGTAACTAATTCTTCTACTTCACCTTTTTACAGAAATCTAAAGCAAACAGAAATCTCATTGTGGGCTTTATTTTGTTTGTGCAATTGATTTGGTAAAAGCTCAGTCTTCCATGTTTTTTATGTTCATGCTACCCTCAGAAGTATTTAGGGGGAACAAGGACTTACGATGGCTGGAGTTATGAGAACATAAATAGATCCCAGGAGGGCTTTTTCTTTCTCATCCTCTCCCACATATCAACTTTCTCATCTTTTTCCTTGCTTTAGATCTCATTTGCATACCAGAAGATTTTTCTCTCTCATTTTCAAATTCAGCAAAATTTGAGAATTTAAATGAGAAGTAACATGTGAGTAATGTAAACGAGTAAAGTGGTTAAAAATTGCTTGCAAGTGATTCCCACAAGCTAGAATTTCCCTTTATTTTTCCTCTATTGCTTACAAATATTTTGTCTGCCTGGAGAAAGGATGGTGAATACTGGCCAGCAACCTTCTTAAAAATCTGCTATATTTTTCAGTTTTCACACAAAACACAATATCAACGACTATTGTACCAGAACAGATATGGGTTTTGTTGCCAGACAAGGATCAGAACTTAAATCAGCTTCTTTGCTCTATAGTGTTTTTGTATTATAACACTGTATAATTTCTAGCCTTGTCAGGCTGCTCAAGTGAGGTATTTCTGTGTGCTTTACTGATTAATTAAATTTTAATGTTTCAGAAGATACAATAAGGTCTTAATATCTACTTTGCATGTGTCACATCATACGCCTACCACAAAAGTTTATTGATAGTCTGTGTAGTTGGCTTTTTCACACATAATAGAAATAAAAATTCAATCCTATCTGTATTGTAAAGAGATGAACACATCCTACAGGAATAATATTTGTAATGAAGTTGCCTATTTGGATTAGTGTGCTGGTATTTTCTCAAAGCATGTATGTTTCTTATTTGGAGTTTGCAGACATCCTCATGAATATGCTTGTTTTCCATGCTGTTTGCAGGAAATTTCAACTATCCATAACAACATCTAGGATTTTTATATAGGCCCAGAAATATTTACTGATTGGGTTTTTTTTAAAACACTTTCATATTTTCCAGTCAGCCTATCAGAAAAGAAAAGAAAAAAATCATTATTGAGAATATTTGTACTGTTTATGTAAGGCGTCCTATTTACCTGCTTGGAACCTTCCTGTTGTTGATCTTCCATTGACTTTGTTAGAACATAGAGGTTTCCAATTTTAGTTATTGTAAATAATACAAAATTAAATATTCTTGCTCCTAAATTTGTCAATTTACCAATCCTACATGGTAAACTACACACAGAGAATACGGTTCAAGGAACCACTGAAAATAGAATGGTTAACGGTTCCATTTTTTAAGATGAGCTTCTTTTCTGAAGCTGTTCACATGGGAACAGAAAACTCACAAAAATTAAAGGGTAATAGCAGAGGTTTAATGAAGGGATTTCAGGTGACAACAACCTATCTCTAAAGAAAAAAATAAACACGTATATGAGATAGAAGATTAAAGGTCTTTTGTGCTGCATATTCTTCTCTGATAGGTGACAATTAATAATGTACAAGGAGAAGAAGGGAGAGTTTGAAATCTTTATTTTCCTCCTGGCTAATGCATTCTATAGCCTGATTCAAAAGGAAAGAAAGAAAGAAACCAATATTAATGCTTTGAGGAGACACTAAAAAGAATTTATGGCTCTATTATGCCAGTGGTGTATTCAGACAAGTAATGCAACCACCTATCTTTTATGTGCTGCACTGCTTGTTAGTGAATATGGTGTAAATATTTTGACAGTCTATATAATATAAAGGGTTTTTACAGTATTTGATAGTTTGGATATCGAATGAACTTTAAAGGAGACAATTAAGGGGTATATTTTCTGCAGAGTGCATAAAGAATTGACTGTGAACCACATGGCAACAATGGATGTAGCACATCTGATTTTCTGTAAACCTGAAGAAAAGTACCCATTATAACTGCACTACTCATTTAGACGAGGGTTTTCAAGGATTCCCAAGGGAGTAAGGCACCTGTTTCCTTCAGAATTTCAGTAGGTTTTTGATTGCTTTAAGGAATCTTCGCCTTAGGGAATTAAGAAAGCTTCTGACATCTGAGTTTTTGTTATTCTAAGAACTACTTCATACTGACAGAACAGAGAGATGAATCCATATTGTTAAAAAAGAAAACAAAAATTAAAAATAAACCAAAACACACACACACAAACCTACAACAAAACAGGCCTATATATTTTTACATGTGATACTTTCCCTTGGTGAATTTCTTCTGTGTATAGAGCCTCAAGTTTGTCCAATACACCACATATGTTTTCAAGAAGAGCTTGTTTAGGGCATGGTACATTACCAATATGCCTCATCCTTGCCTGAAGGGATCTCTTACCATCAGAGAAACCTTATTTCTCTGGCCCTTGGTTTTCTGTACAGGATTGTATGTAGCCCAGAGCATACCTTCCATACTGAGGAAGGCCCACTAGGGAGGTAGTGAAGACTCACTGGGGTGTTGTTTCCCAATTCCGCATCTGTCTTAAAACTACAGGCCGGTTAGGAAGGAGAGGAATGGGGAAGGATTGGAAATAGACGTCAGCTCTCCTTTAAACAACACGTATTTATCTCTGTCTAAGGCATGTTACTGCATGCATTGCACCCGAGCTTGCGCAGAAGAGAAGGTGGTAAATGTGGAACAACACAAGACTTCTGCAGAGGCTCCCTAACCAGTGTCACTTCACTTTGCTTGCATGGCTTAGAGAGGCTCAGAGTGGCCCTGTCCTGCCCACTGAGTGCTCTCATAGCCTATCTGTGACATGGCCAGTGTATTTCAAATGTGTATTTTACCTGATGATTTCTAAATACATCCCAGCTTTGCTTCCCATTGCAGTTCCATGTAGATAGGAAGGTTTTAGTTTATTTACTCCTATTTTAGGTTTTACTTTTTGTGAGCTATTGCTCGTCTTTTCTCTATTATCAGCACAGAAACTGGTAGCCCCTTACTTGTAACATTTATGGATACTGCGCTATTTACTGGGACTTAAATTACCAATCTGCAGCACAGCATGAAATATCTCTGTTCTCACCAGCTCTAAGTAGGAAAAGCATTTCGTAGGAACTCAGCACCCCTTGGCTCTTTGGCTTTTGCCATGACACTTGTGGCCAAGTCTTGAAAAAACCAAAACCAATCCAAAACAGTCATCGAGCTGATTTTGGTGGTGTGGGTTTTTTGTTTGTTTGGTTTTGTTTTAATTTTTTTTTTTTAATTGCCATTAATTTTTATGCCTAAATGAGAACAGAAATCTTTTGAAGATCTAGTCCCATGTGAGTTCATCCTGCGCTAACAGCAGATGGTGAATAGCTTCAACGGCTTTGCTTCTATTACCAGCCGTCTTTGATTTACTCCCTTGCTTTCCTTTTCAGTCTTTATTTCTTCTATTCTGAAATAGAAAAGGAAAAGCTATTGTTATCTCTCAGCTATAGCATTTCTCACACAGTACTATCGATCTCTTCTTTCACTATTTGTTTTGTTGCACTGTCCAAAAAGGTATTGTGACCAAAAGGAAGGAGAAGGAGAGGACGAAACCTTTTTAATGGAGTGGCACACTGTAAGATCCTATTGCTGCAAATACTTATGCATGTGATTGTGCATGCTACTCCCACTGTAAATGCTGGAGAAATGACAAGATATGACCTGGATATGTACATTGTTCTTTGGCTGTTTCAGTTGCAGATCACTCCATAAACCACCACAACTGATAACAGTGATACTGTTAGTCTCAAGGGTACCATAAGGTATTCATTCTAGACATCATAGTTTTGTAGATTAGTAATGCCCTTCCCAATGAACAGACACCAGTTTGTCCAGAGTCCACATATAGACTTGCACCTGTGGGAGAGAATTGTAAAAGTCAAACTGAGGAAACTATTGCTTTGAGTGATGTAGAGACTGCTTTCCCTTGAGAGCATAAGCTATAGCTGCTCTAGTTCTTGCACTGCAGGAAAGTGATAATTTCATCTTCCCTGCTTTTATGCTTTTGATCTTTCTGAGTAGTTGAAGGAGCTGGATTTTTCACCCTCTCCTAGACCAGAGCTGGTTGTTAGTGTCATGCATTTGAACATTTGTTTCAAGCCTTTGCTGTCCCACCTTATTATGTGATCTAAAATACGGCCAGATTTATTCTAAACCTTAGTTCCTCAGCTTCAGTTTTCATCTTAACTTGTGTTTGTTCCTCCTGTGTATCTTCCTTTGCTGTGTGCTCTGAAATCTATGACTCCCTCTGTTAGGTTCCTAGGCTGGTGTTCTTACATGCTGTTCTGACAGTGGTTTGTATTGATGCTGGCTAACACAGGCTGTAGACTCTTCCTAAACCATGCTAGCTGCAGTTGGATTAATCCCTTCTGAATTCATTTACTTTTCTGATTATTTCTTTTCTAAACTGATTGACTTTAAATGTATATTGGTTCCAAGTAGGCTGGGTCTTTACTTCCAGCTGCATGATTTTTATAATAATAAAGATGTAGGTAGAAAAACCTATGACATATTTTCCTCTCCTCAAACTGGAACTTTTCTGTTTTGATTAAAAATACCCAAAACCCTAAAATTTGTTCTATACAAACTTATTTTCAGGCTTTTATAGTGGTTTGTTCTGAAATTCATTTCAGCTTTTTTGCAAGGTGTGGCGTAATCCAACTTTTGATTCTCAAATCAAGTCTGAGAGAGGGAAAATATCTTTGGAAGTTTTTAGAAATTTTGCTTGTTTATTTCCCTTTGGGAAACATTTTATTCCAAATGGTATAATTATAGTAGTATGGAAGGGATTGGCTGGTGCTTAGCAAACTGATCCTTCTAAACCTTGTGCCATTTTATTACTGTCTTTCAAATTACTCTTTAGATCTGCCTCTATAATTAGACAAATATAGTTCTTTACATTATTTGGGAGTTATCTGCTAACTTCTCATAATTCCTTATCTTTACTCGTTTATTTATTGTTTACATTTGCTCTAGGTGTAATGTGTCTGTACGACCTTTAGCATGTGAATTATTCATGTAATGATTGCCAGGAATATTTGTACTCACATGGGTTTTGGTCTAATGCCATTGAAAATGAAGGAGATACTGGTATTGGCTTCTCTGTGTTTTGCATCCTGCTCCTGATTTTGACTGGCGACCTAAATCACACGCTTTCCTGGTTAAATGTCTTCAGTTGTATAAGCAGGATGAGTCTCTTCTCTCTTCATTTATTACCTGTGAATATTCATAATTGTTCAACAAATCAATTTTGCATGAAATAGAAGGCTTTTCATAAGTGTCATGAAAGCGCTTTTGGCATTAATGCTCTCATTAATATTTATTCACGGCAGTATTTGTGATGCGTTTGCTCTGTGAGTAAAACCTCATGCACTAGTGTGTTTGAGATCAAACTAATGAAAAAATATGAAAAGAGAAAACATCAGCTAAGCAAACAGCTTCTATTGCAGAAGAGTAAATGAATGCTTCTGGGCTGTGTTTGTACCTGCTGTCCCTCTAATCTTAGCCAACCCCTTGGTTCATATAAATGCACGTATGCATATTAAAAAATACCTTGGTCATTAAAGACCAAATTATCTGTATATACTGACATTGTTATTACATGTGGTACATTAGACCACTGGTAGTTTACAGCAATGGATTTGGTATAACTTTTTCTGTATAATCAGAGAAATAATTTCAGACTTCTAGTATATTGTCTTGCCTTATTGGCAAAGTTTATCAGCTTTTCTAGTCTGGATTCATGCTTGTTATGGCATTCTTTTAGCAAATATTTATGTATTTCATGTTCTGAGTTTCACTCAAGGATGTCTGTAGTATAATGCTGAGAGAAGAGTGGGAAGCTGAAGTGTCATTGCATAATATTTCAGAATAGCATTTTCTGCTATTGAGGCTGCTGTAAACTTGGAAGGCAGCATCAGAATTTCTCAGATGTGCCCACTAAATTAATAACGGACTCTTCAGTTCCCACATGAACTTAATATACTCTAAATGTTAGGATGTTCTTTTTCCTTTTTGGAAGATTGGTGGCAGTAAAAAGAACATAATTACAACAAAAATGTTAAGACTTGCCTGTCATTTACAAGTTGTCATTACAGGCACAGTATTTAAAAACGAAGCTGTTAATCAGGAATATGTCAGTTGATGATTAATGAATGTCCTATGATTTGAAATAAGTGTCTTCTAAAATGTTATTCTCTTGCTAAGAATCCAAAATGGTAATATGTATAAGCATTGCAAAACTAGAATGTTTAAAGTGGAGAGATAGATGCATATAACGTGATAGATGCATGCAGTGAATTTGGGGGCAGGGGGCTGAATCTCAAGCCAGTGGATGAGGTTGCCATACTTTCAAGAGGAGTTAGCTGCACCGTTGGTCCTCTCCCAGCCAAAGCCCTACTGCTCTTTTACAGTTTGTTATAGACAACAGCAGTTTGCAGACTCTGAGAGAAACTGGGCATGACAGGTAGAAGCTGTGAGCTTCAGTGGGGTAGCTAACTGCTGTCCAAATACGCTAATGTGTATTTGGCCACATGATGAGTTAAAGTGATGATACTCATGATAGATCGATTAGTTGTGAGGTATTTATTTAAATGACTGATCTGCAAAGTTGTACGTAGGTTAAAGGCTTACTGCTTTTCTGCTTTCGACACAGTGTTGCTTTACACCAAGTGAAGATATTCCTTTTTTTTTTTTTTCTTTTTAAGAGATCAGCAAGAATTAGAAGGAAAAATTAGCTTTCAAAGCATCAGTGGTTTCATTTCCAGACAATATTTCCAATTAATATCCTAACTAGTGCAAATGCGAGAATCGGCGATTCTAAACCTCTTATCAAGGCCTTGGGAAACCAAAGTTTCTTGACTTCAGTTCAAACGATTCTAAATGTTCACATGGGGTTTTCACAGATGTTGTTTATTTCTTTACAGCTGTCTCAGGAGTAAGCAGCACCACTCTTTTTATAGTCATCTTGAGAACAGTATAAT
This sequence comes from Streptopelia decaocto, assembly GCF_964273445.1. NCBI lineage: Eukaryota > Metazoa > Chordata > Aves > Columbiformes > Columbidae > Streptopelia > Streptopelia decaocto. The sequence goes on from NC_138659.1 coordinate 45,571,599, forward strand.
GTTTTTTAAAGGATGGAGGGAGACTTTCATTGTTGGAATCACCACCCTCTAAAGAATTGAACCAGAGAAAAATAAAATAACTGGGAGGCAGAGAGAGGGATGAAGTGGTGGGGAGAGACGGTTTCTCATGAGCTGTTAACAGAACCAGGAGAGGAAAAGGGAAGAAAGCAGCTGGCTGATAACTTATGACACCATCTTTAGCAGAAAAGAGAATTTAAAAAAAGGACTTGGCCGTGAGCAATGTAGCATTTCTCACCTACTCAATGATATAAAGTACCCAGAACAAAAATAAGGTCTGGCAAAGATTATAACATCATCTGGAAGCCTGCAGTGTTTTAGGTCTACTGGTGGGAGCTGAGAGCAGGTGAATAGATTGTCTAGCATTAAACTAATCGATGCTAAATGTGTTTTAAAGTTATATGCCTGATAGCAATGGTCATTCAAACCCTAGAAATATCCTAGGAATAATGTCCACCATATAATACAAACCCTCTTTTTTTACAACTCTCTTTTCTTACAAACACTCTGTATAGGTGCTAAATTGTCTTGTCCATGTCATTCCCTAGCAGGGCTGCACAAGAATTTGGACACTGCTTAGGGAAGGGGTAGTTGTAACAGCACTCAGTTCCTATCCAAAAAGTTACCAGCATGGCTGTAATCTAGAATTATAGTATAAATATTGATTATTGTAATTATTGTAGTATTTGCTGGTGATAGAACTGTTTATACTTTCTTGTATCATTGAATGACCTTGCTAGTGTGGCTCATCCACATGTATTTCTAGTAGAGATTTGTCAAGGAAGTAAGCATCATAATCACTAATAAAACTTTTCATTATATATTTAAATCAGGGAAATTTGAGAGAAGACTGGTTATTTGCCTTAAAAATAGTGTGATTTCAGAATCAATTTTTGCATAATTCTTGGCATGTGACACCTGGTATTGAGATCTAATGATACAGCTTCACATAACATGCTGTGTCATATGGATTCATATTAGTACTATCTTTTCATTTGAACAGACTTCAAGAATTTTTGACAATTCATCTTGGAATTCTTTCAATAAAACTGTTTTTAGTTGTGCAAAGTGCAGTAATTGACACGTTTGGCTGAGCAGTTGTAATGCTGTTTCTAAACAAATGCATATGTTTGCATGTTTACTGCCTGTTTTGCATGTTCTTCTGTGATATCCCCCAGAAAAGAGAACTGTACTTCATTCAGCAGAATATATATCTATAAATTTCTTCTTAGTACTGAGGAGAGGGACCTCTGAGCCCCACTGAGATTGAGCCCTTGTCATGTTCATCATTGCACCAAGTAAAACTAAGAGAAATTCATTGCCTCAAAGTAGACGAAAACTGAAAGAAGGAGATGCTTTTCTATCTTTCCTAACATCACACAGTGCTTGCTTTTAGGACCTAGATCTTCTCAGTCCCTTCCTGTGTCTCCCAGAGGCATAATTTGCCTTGTGGGATTAATTAAAGCATCCCAAAATTTGGTCATTCAGGTAAGCCCTTTGTATGAATTGGTAATCCCTGAACTATGTTTATTGTTGGACTAAAACAATGTGGCTTTTCATTACTTGGACTCAATGGAACACTCACTAGGATGTGTAGGATTCTATGATGACAAGTAGTTCCATTAAATACTACATGTACTGTTTTGAGAAAGTTTAGCTTCATAGAGAATAGCTTTGGAACATGTACATGTATTATTTATTGACATTTGTGCCATGTTCGCATTCGGGATGGCCTAATTCAACATCTGTTCCTCATTACAGTGAGCATCTGGTATTTCACAGATAATTATGACACATGAGCTTACTGTCCTCTAGGCCTACCAGACAAGTCTGAACCAGGCTTTCTAGGTGGACAGTAAGACCTGGTTCAGTGCTGGGTGCAATTCTGATCACACCTTTCATGTGGGGGGTGGCCAGAATAGGGTGTACCTGTTATACCCTGTTTGTAAGCAGAAGTACCATCACCTTCATTGTTATGTCCTAGGATCTGAAAGAAAAAAGAAAGATGAAGACTTTTCCAACACAGAAGAATAAAATTGGGAAATTCTTGAAAGCTCTATTCCTATTAAACTTTGTCCCTTTCTTACTCTGAAAATCTGAATTTGTGATCCTTCTTTTGCCCTGACAAATAAATTTGTCATACAGCAAAGGAATTAATTCACCTATAAACCAACTGCTTGGTGACCAGGATATGGGGAGGGAGTTTGTTCCCTGATTTAGTTAGTCTAGAGAGGTAAGTTGGCTCATAGAGAAAATGACCACAAGATGACAATTATGTACTGCAAGAAGCCCCAACTAATTTTGTCTTGTCCTGGAACAATGTGCATTATTCATTATTGTTCCTTAGGAATTGTAAATACTATCTCATGTCTGGTCAAAAAATACAATATTCAAGCTTTTCTTTGTGCTAGGTTTAGTTCATGGCTACAGTTTTTAACTAGAGGGGACTGTTACTCTGGTATTAAGCCTGAGAAGTCCCAGAAGGAAAGGACTATGATCTTTGTTGTTTTCCTCTATTGACAATAGAAATACAAGCCTGCAAATAAGTAATCTAACACACCCAGCTCTGTTAGCAGCTCCAATTTATCTATATGCATCTATGGATGTACAAAAGCAGACAAATGCTTTTCTTCCTGGTGCTTCCTTTATATTCCTTCTTTAGGACCTATAAAACAGTTGTAAGGCAACACAGTCAGAAGTACTGCGATACAATTGCAAATATCAGCAATGTATTGCAAATTCAAATTGCAATGCCCGAACCATGCTTACCTGCTACATGATCACTTCCACAGAATTCACTGGTCTGATAGGCCAGTTGCATTTAAGGACTTCCTTTGAAGAAGCAGTAAGGATGGGGAAAAAAGCAATTCTTATTCAGTTAATTAAAAGCATATCCCGCCAGGGTCTATCAAAACTCTTACAGCTATCCTTCAGAAGCAGAGCATAAGTGTTTTCTCCATAGTTCTAATTCCTCCTATAAACATTTAAATCTTGAAGTTACGCTATTTTAATTTCATTTCTGCTCTGTATTTGTTGCATTTGATTTACTCTGACAGACCTGTTATCTGCATAACTATATCTTTTTTTTCTTGCCAGGTATTATTAGCCGCCAAGAGGCAGAAGAGTTGTTGATGAATAAATCTGAAGGAACATTCCTGGTGCGAGTCAGTGAGAAAATCTGGGGCTATGCGTTGTCTTATCGTCAGCAAAGTGGCTTCAAACACTTTCTGGTTGATGCTTCGGGGGATTTCTACAGCTTCTTGGGGGTAGATCCAAACCGACATGCAACACTGACAGATCTTATTGATTTTCACAAGGTAACACTTGCTAGGTAGAGCTCAATAGCTGAGTGGAATGGATTAATAATTTAAAGAAGAGCCATGTAATTTGAAACCACACTGGAAAGTAGAAGTAACCATAGTGAGGAAAAGAATATACGTATATATTCTAAGTAAGCCTAGCTGTAACATTTATAGCTTATGTCTTTTGTTGCAGTGAAGCAGAAGGCTTTTTCCCCTACTTTCAAATGCTTCAGCAGGTAGTTGTGTCCCCTTCTAAGCAGATTCTTACATAACGCATGCTCTCCTGGGCTAAAAATGGACTAATAAGGGCTGACAGAGCTTACACTTCTTGAGCTTCTTTGCTGTGCAGAATTGAGTTGGAAATAACATAGAAAGGTCTAGCAGTGAAATTTCAGCATTTTTCAGTCTTTAATGTGAGGATTGTAACATGCAAAAGCAAAGGAGTGGGCGCTTCCAGTAAAGAAAGGAACACAGAGGGATTCTCTTTCAGGGGTCTGCTAAGGATCATTCCATATTACTCAAAACAGGAGCAATTTACTACTCATCTTTGACTTTAGATGGTTTTTAATTGAATCGCTTTGCCACATGTTGCCAGGCTGTGACTAAATAGTAGCACTGTTCCTAATAGTATAGTTTGTTTTAATCACCTCGCATCTCTCCCTATCTACATCAGTTTTAATTCTGCTTTTTTCTTAGCCACCCTTACAGTTTCTCTTCATCCTCTCTTTTCTAGTTCCCTTTCCTTTTTTACCTTTTTCTTACTTTTGTTTCAGATTAATTCTATTAATTTTTGCTCCTCCTTTCCTTCACAGCTTTTAATTTTTTCAGTATTCAGTCTCACAGACACGAAGCAGAGATAATTTTTCTTCTAATCTCCCTTCTTTTAAAATCTTTCTTTTATTTCGGCTAGTTTGCAACATCTCTTCAGTCAAACCCAAACACTATTTCTTCCAGCTGTAATCCTTACATTTCAATTGTTATTAGCAGTACAGAATTATTTTGGACTTTATTAGCTTAACGAAAAGATGTTGAGTTTCTCAGAATGTACGTTGCATGAAGGAAGACAGATTATAATGTGATATCCTTCATAAAAACATAGATGTTCACTTCCTAAATAGGATTTTTAAGTCCCCAAGGAAGCAACAACAACAACAAGGGCAGAAACTCTCAAACTCATTTGGGTTCATTGGAAATGATTAATTTGTTCTGATAGATTTTGGTTGTCCTCCTCTTCCTTACCTTCTTTTTCCCATCTTAGTTACTGGCAGGTGTGCACACAGAGGTGGCTTTAAGATAAAATAATAAGTTAAGACAGATGAGGTTTGCCTTAGTGTCCCTTCACAGGTCACTGAGTCATTGTATTTCCATGTGGGAGGATAGCAGGTGTCACATTTGACTGAAAAATACCTTCTCCCCTAATTTTATGAAATTCTTGCTCAATGGCCACCTTGGAAGCCAAATCCCCACATCCCCTTCTTCCTCTATGCCAGCTTTTAATACTGAGCATGACATTATATGGTACAGAATATCCTTCTGGCCAGTTTGGATCAACCAGCTGGGCTGTGTCACCTCCCAGCTTCTCACTCATCCCAGAGTGCCTACTGCCAGCAGGGGCCGAGTGGTGAAAAAGAGAAAGCCTTGATGCTGTGCAAGCACTGATCAGCAATAGCCAAAACAGCAGTGTGTTGTCAACATTTTTTTAGCCACAGATTGAAAACACACCACCATACCAACTGCTGTGAAGAAAGTTAACTCCATCCCAGCCAGACCCAGTACAACTGGAAAGAGTCTAACCAAGGCCTTCTCAGGGAAATGAAACACCTCAAATGTTGACTATCAGGCATGGGACCTCTGGCTAAAGTAGTATCTCCTAAGCTCCTGGAGAGGGGTCGTGGTTACAACCAATTCCAATCATCTCTGCTCCAACCGTGTTCCTATATTTTCATCACAGCTCATCCTAGGCAATCACTGTGCTAAAAACAGATCTATTTACAGACTGCAGTAGGACACTTGTCAGAAGCAGAATGGCTTTTAGTTCCTGACATTTAGAAAAAATAAAAGTTTTCTTAGGTGTCCCCTGATAATAGTTAATAGCTCCCCTTGTAGTAAGCCTATCAGAGAATGTGGTTCACCTTGAATGTCACCACACAATTATTTTTCAACTGTCTAGCTGAACAGCTATATTAAAACTGGTCTTTGCCAATCACTTCAGGAGGCATCTTATCCTGTCTCTCACATGATTTCCTTTGAAGCTTTTCTGCCTGCCCTTTCTGGTGAAGTACATTGTCAAGTGTCCCGAAGCCTTCTGGTAACCAGCTATGCAACCTTCATGTAAATGGCTGCACTGCAGGCACACTTTCTTTTGTGGCTGTTGCTGTATTGTTTGGAAAAGTTGCTGCTTCCTCAGGACTATTTTTGGCAAGAGTATTCTTTCCCACCTCAAAAGTTGCGTGGACTTCTCTTTGAGGGTTCTTTTGGCTTTCAATCAAAATGAGCAGGGCTGCCTATACTTATTAATCTAAATCTACTTTATTTTGGTTTAAAAAAATTAAGGGGTCACTCAAGCAACTCAGCTGACAGATACAAAGGGGTGGTAACCATTAGCTGGAAGAGCAAACTTCTTACAGAAGAGGGTGCGAGTGTGCATTTGCTCATTACTATTTGCATTTAAATACTGTGTGGAAAGCAGAAATAACACATCCAAGATAATTGCTGAATCTTTGTATTCACTACCTCATAACTTCTCAAAAGCATTTAATTTGAGTAGTAACTTTCTGAACTTAGTCTGTTGTAGTGACTGGGGAGGAACCACAACTGGGAATCTGTGTGTGTTCTGAGGAAATCAGGCACAAAATTTCCATTGATTTTTCAATAGTCACTAGATAAGTTTTGAAAATGTTGGGCCCATATATAGATCCATAACTTGGATCTAAACTTTCAGATGGATTGCTATTTCAGTCAATCTAATTCTGGATTCTGCCTCATTTTGGTGCATCTATAAAACTTCCAGAAAAATAAAAACAAACTGTCATTACTCTAGGAGTAAGTGCAAAGATCAAGTTCTCTACTTTTCCAGTAAGGTGTTTTTTTTTTTTGTATTCATCTTGGTAATCAGTTACTGAAAGGACAAACTTGGCATGTGGGTATTTAATTAATGAGAATAACTGCTATTTGTAAAGACTGTCTTTACCCTAGCAAGGTTAATGTCTTTCACCTCTCTGTAGTCAGTCAGGAAGCTGTTACTGTTGTATGTGAGCACTCAATGTTGAACTCTGTCTGCCTGGAAGCAGCATTAGCAGGACTGGCATATATCTATTAAATTAACCCCTGAGAACATCCTTTATAGCCATATGTAGCAGTTTTTCTTAAGTAGTGTAGAAACTTGCAGGTTGTACAAATCGCAGCCTTTTTTGTACAGCAACTGTTTGATTTCATTATTTGATACTCTCACAAGTTATAATACTAATGGCATGAGTATGAGATAAACAAGCATGAAGAAAATGTATAGTTGATAGGATCCCTTTGCTGGTCTGTACTTATTTTATCAAGCTTTTATTCATAATTAGTTACCAGTTACAGTGGAGCCGTGTTTTTTATTGCTATGAGTTGCTTTTCTTAGAAGACATGGAAAGCCTTAGACATCTGTGAATGATATTTTAACTGGTTTTATCTTTCTAGGAAGAAATCATCACATCCTCAGGTGGAGAGCTACTACTGGATCCATGTGGACAGCAGAAGAATCCACCAGACTACAGCCCTTTATTTGAATAACTGATCCAGGACTAACAGGGATGTATTCTGGATAGCTGTAGTAATAGATCCCTACAAAAGTAAACACTGAAAAGTAGTTAACAAACTTCCAAAGCCACTGGTCTTGTGGCCAAAAAGTATCCTCATTAGAAGGCCCATAATATTTCTGTTTTGCATCTGAGTTACCATCATTATTCATATTGCTAACATTTTTAAGGTGAGAAATTACTGGCAAATTACAATTTAGGACTACTCCCAGAAATTTTTCAAGGGGTTGTGGCCAGTTGTGCTGAACACTAAGTTCCTATCTGAATTTTCTTGATATCTGAGATTGAAAATGCAAAATGCAGTGAGAAGTATGGGTGAACACTACTCATAGAGTATTTTGTGAAGTACCAATATAGATGAACAGATTGTCTTTTTCCAAAGCAAGGTTTGTTGATTTCTGTTGACAATCTTATTACTCAGTGGTGCACACTTGGTACAAGAGAAGCGGTCTTAAAATGTCTTTTTGCAGTTTGTGATTGCTTAAATGGTTAAGTGTAGCTGAAAACTTGCCATTGTGCTTTTGAACTCAGGCCTACAAAATTCCCCGCAGCAGAGACAGAATAAGGTCATTCACATTTTAGTTAAAATTTCATGCAGTCCAACAGCCTTGGAAAGAATTTTACTCTTGTACAGAAAGTGGTCAATTTATTCTAAACTAGTTATTGTAAAGAAAACAGTTTGATTTGCAGCAACAACTCCTCCTCTCACTGGCATTGTCTTGTTTTCTGCTTCCTGATGTGCAAGATACATGCTGGAGATTCCTAGCTTTGCTTTGCTACAGAACCAGATATTTTCTTTAGCTGAACTCTGAGTGAAGGTGGGGGTGGTATATTTATCCATAGAAAAGGTACAACTAATTACATTATCATCATGCCATTTCATGTTTTAAAAAAAGATGCACAGAATATTTTCTTGATCCATTTGTTACACATACCGAACCCCATGAAAATAGACTGATAGCCTAGGTCTATGGAGCAGTCGCTTAGCATTCATATGATTAAAAAAAAAAAATCTTGTCACAGTAGCTAATTTGGCTTCTTGAAATTTGTGTCTTAGCAGTCGTTGCACTCTGCACACGGTACAGATGTAGTCCTGCATTGTTTCACTGGTAAACTGGACACTACTGAGGCACCCAACTCAGAAAATGGAGTAGTGGAGTTGCAGAACTGTCACTATTACCTTCCTGTGCTACCTACTCTATTCCCATTAATGGCTGGACAGAAACTGCTGGGTATAGAAGTTTCTTTTCAGCTCCAAACATCCATTTTGCAGGTCAATATTTCAAATAAGAGTTGTGACAGTTTTGTATGCAACTGATTTGCTTCAAGAGTGAAGTGTGACATGAGGGAAGTAGTTGTATACCTATTGGTTAGTCTCATAGTCATGCCTTACTAGGCAGTTTCTCAGTACTTTTTTCATGTGTGATGTATATTTTGAGATGTAACGTGGACCAACCTGCATGTGTTACTGTACCTCCCATGGTTAATTTTTTCCTGGGAATCTGAACACACAGAAAAGGCACACTGACTGTATTTTTATATGCTACTGCTTTAGGCAGTCTCTGATTTCCTATGTGGTTCTCTTCCAAATCCCAGTGTAGACTTCCCTCCCAAACCTCATGAAAATCCATCCTTCCTCAAATAGTAATTTATCTTGACTCTGTCTTACCTTCTATACTTTGTCTGACCTTGAAGGTAAGCTCCTCTAGGAAAAGAAACTTGTCTTGACCAAGTTTATAAAGCACACTGTACATTTAAAATGCTACAATAATAATAAACACCTGTAGTAATTATAGTAATATTTTTTTCTGAAGTAATTCTACAGTTAGTACCTATTAAATTTCAGATTTTTGCACACAAACTTTATTGTTGTTCAGGAAAATTTTATTTTGTTAACATTGCTTTTTGCGTGGTTTAACCCATCAATGTTTGTGCCTCGTGAAAATTCTAATGAACTTTCCACAGATACTTAGCTGAACAGTTTCTGTATTAATCACTTGGGACACTGGCTCAGGACGTTTTAAATAGTTGCTGTTAGCACCTCGAAACAAAGCAAATCAGGACACAGCAAGAAAGCAATGCTTTTTAGGTAGAGCAGCTGTTCTTAGTGCACAGTGCTCAGATAACATGACAGCTGGGCTTTTCACAGCAAGTAGGCTTACAGAGGTAGGACCTGGTTACCTGCTTCTCACATCTTGAGAAAGAAAGTGACTTGGCATCTAGATATTAAAGTGGTCTGGGAATGCTGTTAAAGTGTGGTCCTCTGTAGGTCAGCAGGGTTATTCAAAACAGAATATAGCTCTGCAATTCTGAACATAGTAATACTTACGTAGGTCCCTAGTAGGATCTATATGCTCCATTAAATGAGAAGCCTCGTAGGTGTGATCCGGGATCAGAATACACCTGATACAGGTATATACAGACATTGAATCCAGCTACCAGAATGTGGTGCCCAGCACAGAGTCATTCACCGTGCTTCAAATGCGTACTCTAAAATTATCACAGAGTAAGCTGCTTTTTTCTAATAGAATGTTTGGTAAGTGAAATCTACTGCCCTCTCCAAGAGCCCCAGTTATCTACCAGCTATATCCTCTGAGAGACTAGCTTTGCACTTTCTCCCTCTTATATAGGCATCTTGAGAACAAGCTCTGCCTCAGGTTATTCACAGCTGCACATGTTCCATCACAGAACAACTGGACCCCTAGCTTGAAGGAGAATAAAAGGGACCTTTTAAAGTTAGACAAGATTTACCTCTGAGGCCAGAGGGCAGCAGCTGGCTGTGTAGGACTGAGGGTCAAGAGGTAGTACTGAGCAATTAATTTAGACACCTAGATGTCTTTGCAGGTTGGTGTTTTGCCTTTATGAACTGTAAAAAAAAAAAGACATAGAATGCTTCCTTCTCTTCAGAAAATGTGCTAGGCATGCTAGAAAAGAAGACATGAAATTCCCAGAGTTTTTGAAAGATTACTCAACCCTTGTACACAATTTTGGGAATATTTATAGATAGAATATTGAAGAACTTGTTTCATAAGGAGTTCACATTCAGAGACTGACAATACAGGTATTTATTTCTAATGACACACTTTCCAGCAACTGCTTGCAATTTTAGCCAGTAAGAAGGCTTGGAAATACTAGCTCTATAGCTTATGTGTCCTCTTGTGATGTAATTAACATCACAACAGCATCATCACTTTTACTACAGAGCACATTTCCTACTTTTAATTTTCTAAAATTTTCTGTCTCTGTTCCATCCATTTCTCATTCTAGGTTTTACCTGGCTATAAAATAAATCCCTTGTAAGTTCTCCTGCAAATGAAATTACTTGGAAAACTGCAATTTCATTTGAGAGTTTTATTATACTAATAAATGTCAGAATTCTCAAGTAAAGGAATTGCTTTTTTTTTTTTTTTCCATAGCCTCACAGAAATAATGAAAAACAGCCAGCCCATTCATAGATTTAACAGGAAAAAAAAAACAAACAAAAACCTGAACAATACATAACCAGAAGCAGCAGCAATAAAATACAATGCAACTTAACTGAAGATAAATTTTGAAGGAAACAAAAGGAGATAAGAGCAAGCAGAATTATGAAGAACAGAAGATTTCCTTGGTAGAGATGTGCAGCTGCTGCTGATACACTTGAAGGCTTTGGGCAAAGTAGAAACTTAGAGACATTTTCCAAGCTAAAAAATGCTTTTTGTTGCTCTCCAGAAAATACACAAACTATGAAAAGGTAACCAGTTAGTAGGAGGAATAGAACAGAAAGCTCTGAAAGAGTAAATATGCACAATTAAGAAAATAAGTAAGGGAAAAATGTGCTTATCCCATTATTTTGAAAGGATTTTGGATTTTTGCTACTCTGGGAAGAAGACTGGGCACTGCTACCTCCCTTTCTCTCTGCAAGTCTCCAGGATTTCAGCTTTGGCCAAAATCCACCTTGGAGTTAGATTTTACACTCAAGTCTGTTGGACTGGTCCATCCTGCAGCATTGAATGCTGCATCTGCTCCATGCTGTCTGCCTCTACATTTGGTGCTGTCTGAAGCCATTCATCACTGTATACAAAATGTTTTTAGTGCTCCAGTTTCATTGCCCGGAATGGCTAGCTTTATTCTGCTACACAGTGACCTTCAGGCCTTACTTTCCGATTTTTCTAGTGGTAGCTATTGTTGAGTTGTAAGAGATGTGTACTATGGAGTTTCATTTTAAGATTCCCTGTCAATAATTCTCATCAATGAGACCACACAGAATACACTGAGAGACCTGTTATGGTAATTCTGTTTCGTAAGGAAAAATGCAACAGTAATAAGGAAAACCTTCAACTTTTACATTAATTGAACGTTTCTTCATATCTGTTTCACAGCAATAAAATACGGCACACTAGATCCCAAGCTTGTTTGCATGTATCTTTGAAAAAACAGCTCTTGAGAATTTATTCTTGCTTCTTTCTGGATCTACAGATGCATCTGTTCTTTCTAATTTTGTTTTAATCTGTTACTGTACATAGACATCTCCAATTCAAAACTGCTCTCTTCTCTAAAAGAGAACAAAAACCAAGCAAAGAAATTGACAGTAATAATGGATGACATTTTCAAGGCTACTCAAAGAATGCAGATACCAGTCTATTACCTCTTATAATTATTGTAATTAAATAATTATGTGGTATGAGTATTTGCATAGTAGTTTTATAAAAGAACAATCCAGGGCAACTATTAAGTACTAAATCCCTATTGTGCTGACCAAGTACCGAGCAAAAGAAGGTAGCTTCTGCCTCAAGAAAGAGATACCTAAAAATTTTAGTTATATCAAGATTATTTTCAGATCTACTGTGTAGAAATTGTTTCCAAATACCAGATTCAGAGTGAGAATTTCCACTAAATTTCAATGTCTTTGAATCAAATTAGTAAAACCTATTTCTTTGCTGAAGTGAGCCAAGATTAATAAACTGGCTGCAGCAAAACAATTCAGATTTGTACGAACTAGGGATCAACTTCTGCTCATTCTTCCCTGAGACCCCAAGGACCTGAACAGAGGGCATTAATGGAGTTGCACCATGTTTCACTGAAATCTAAATTCTTCTCTTTACATAATGCCACAACACAAACCTGGCCTCAGGTGAAATGGGGTAGTTCACAGTGGAAGAATTTTTCTATTCTTTTGTATGAATAAATTTGTTTGCATAATTTACAGGTTGGAATTGATTTTTCAATTATTTGCAAGGACTAACTTTCTTTTCTGTTTTATTATCCCTTTGCTTTAAGGTTCCTTTTCCTGTTCCCAAGAGGACTGGGTTAGTGACCTCTGTGGAGTAAGAATGTGCCCCTGGCTGGGCTATCAATTGCTGAATGAGGTGTTAGCACTTGACCAGATGTTTGATTAGTGTTTCCTGAGATGAATCTTCTGGAGACATACTGTCTAATGATAATGATGCGTAATTGATTTTTATACCTCATTTCTTGCCATGCTAGTGCCGTGTGAAACCTTCTCTTCAAATATTTGTTTACTGCTAGTGATTAGTCCTGTAGCTGGTATATTTACATTATAACCCATAGCTAATACAAATTTTATACTAGGCTGGAGCCTTCAATGAGTTTAATCTCTCTTGGACTTTCTTTCAGTGGTTTTAAATGAAGGTAACATCATTTTATGGTATCTTCATTAAATATCAATAAGTGTTTTTTCTTATGGAGGAGAAATAACTTCAAAAGTGATTTGACATATTTTGTTTGGTCCTAATTGTGTTCATTTCATCTATGTGCAAAGAAAACACTTTGCATGTTAATGTCTCCTTTAAAGTTTAGCTGCCATCTCTCCCTGTTCTCAGTTCGAGCAATGGAGGTAAAAGAAAGGAGTTAGGACTGTCTTATCCCATATATTTTATGTATAGCAGCAGACAAAGTCTTGATTAAAGTATTTCCTGAGATGCAGCATTTTTCCTGCTCACAAGGCTGAGACCCTTTGTCACTGCTTTTCCCCTACACAACAGCAACAGGAGGTGTTCACACTGGGTGTGAAAAGAGCCCAAGTAGAGTTGTATGAGTAGTGTTACAGTGCCCCAGGAATGGTACAGAAATAGTGCAGATCAAGAACATGGTGAAGACATATTTTGTATACAGGTGCGTAGAGGTAGGAGCAAGTGCAAATTCTTCTTTAGTAGAAGTTAATTATTTTAATTATACAATTGTCATGAATGCTCAACACATGTGGAGACATGGCCAGCCTTAGTGCACTTCCTATGGCACAAATGCACAGAACATAGATCGCCTGAAAGGAAAATCAGAAATACTTGCCTTAGACAAGAGTTAATATGCATTATTGTACAATATTTGGGACAGAGAAATTTTAAAATGTATTATGCATCACTATCAGGTTCTGAGAATGTAGAAGCTAAACCCTGCTTACCACATAAAGCATAATGAACTTCTCAAAGTGATTTTTAGAGCACTTAAAAAGTCAACAAAGAATAAAGCTATCTTCAGTTATACTAATCTCCTGTAGGAAATGTTGTCAATATTGCAAACAAGAAAATGTCTTCTCATCTAGGAGTTTAAGCTTAATATTGGACTTAAATATTGCAGCAAATCATTCCAGAGAGCTGTACACTGAACACTGCACTCTAATTAGATAGCGTGCTGCACTTACATTTGTTCTTTATTCTCAAACTCATCTTGCTTGTGATAGCCTGATGCTAATGAGAAATATGTTTTTATTAAGTCATTCAAACCCAGTTTTCTGGAAAATGTGTTAAGGTATGTCTTTCATTATCATTTCTACCATTAATATTTTCTCTTAGGGAATCCCTAAAAAAAAAAAAAATCTGAGATGACTAGATGCATACAGTTCTGGTCTGAGTGCTAGACAGTATTTTGCAGTACTCACAGCAGGCTGGTTCATTACTTTTGAGTTTCAGTATGCTATGTGCTACCTTGGAACCTATCTACGTTTTCTTGAATAACAAAGCAGTATAGCACTGCACATGTGAATAAACTGTTCTATGGGATGAAATGTTCACCAAATTCCAGTGCTAAACCCCCACAACATCCACTGGAGTTCATGTGGCCACCTGTAGTTGGTAAATATGAGAATTTTTTATGAGGACTGCCTGTCAGAATAATTTTCACTTCCCCCAGAAAGAAATTGAGCTACTCTAAAATCTTCCATTAGCACTTTTTAATGGAGAAATGTTCTGGTTTCAAAATGCAAAGCTTCATGAAATGGTTTCAGTTTTTTAGGTTAAAAAAGATTGAAAGTATCTAAAGGCATTTTTAATTGCACAAAATATGGCAAGTATGCCCAAATTTGCCAGAAAAAAATATATTTTTAAATTCAGTCCCCAAAGAAAATGTGCTGCATTAGGCTCAATACAGATATTCAATTTTTTGACATTTCATTAGGTATCCATTCTCTCCCTTAATGCTAGTTTCCTTTTAAGGGAGAATGGAAATACCCAGGGAACAGTTATTCAAAATGTCAAGCTGATTAAATACCCCATTTGACAACTGAAATAAATTTATAAAGGTTTAAATAAGACCCCAGATAATGTTTTCTCCAGAAAAAAATCAAACTAGCAAGGTGAGTTCAGAAAAAAATAATTTATCTATATTATTCACAATTTTGAATGTTTTAAGTTACGTGCTTGGAGCATTATAGTATGATTTCCATTTATATACTACTAAAAAGTGTGAGTACTGAGAAATAATTGATTTAAATGGAATAATAAATAACATAATGGCAATTAGGTCTGCTATTCCAGTTTCTCTGGAAAAAAGGCTAATTCTATCAACCCCTATGGTTATGTAAAAGCCTAAGCCTATTCACGAACTTTTGCAGGAAAAAGTATCTCATTTTCCAAGCTGCCGTTGTGACTAATCACAACAAAAGTCTTCTAGATTAAAGTCTCTGATTAAGAAATACAAAGTTCCAACTACATGTTCAAATACCAAATGGAAACATTCGCAATGACCCAGTTGCATGCAAATGTGAAACATCCCACAGAATAGCCATTGTCATGTAGCAAAAATGGACAGCTTGGACTCCAGTTGTTCACCTTAAGCTCATCTAGAAACATTGATTTCATCTGGAGATCCAGGCCAGTGTAGTACCAGTTCTTCTGTCAAAGATCACTGGTTGTTTGAGAAGACACGAGTGTGAAAACTTTTGAAACCTTGAGATAGTTCCATTATAGGAAAAAAAATAATTCCCCTTCCCCACCCTACATAAGAGTCAGTTTGCAAAGGGCAAAAAGGAGGCTTTGTCAAAGTGTTGCAGACATGTTGTTTTCCTATTGGTAATCAGACATTTAGGCAATTTTCTGAAGTCAATGAGAAGTAAGTGGGGAATAAGAATTTTGCAGCCACGTCATTTTTTATTAATCCTGTTCTACAGCACCACACATAGAGTCGTGAAGTGATAACCCATCTGTTCTCGGAAGTTGTTCAAAATACAATGGACTAAAAATATTCTGTCTGCTAAGGAGACAGTCAAGGTGATTTGAAAAGGTTTGGATGCTTTTACTCTGGGCCACAGTCTGCAGATAAATTAAGAGGCATGAGGGCTTTTTTTCTTTTTTCCTTTCCTCCTTCCCCAGACCTATTAATAATGAACCAAATTCACAACAACCAAGGAGAAACCTGCCTGCTGGCTAACATTCTGTTTGTAATGCTATGTCTGCACCTGCCCATGGTGCTAAGTTCATTTCAAGTTACACTTAAGTAATTGATGATTACTTGCCATATCCCTTTATAAAGCTTTTTTATCAATATCTTTGGTGGTTCATTTTGTATCAGCAGCAAATCAATGAAATTTTAATGGAACAGAGTGCTCTACTTGAGGCTGAATTAATGTTGCTTTACCTGTTTCAATATCGAGTAAAGTTTTCAAAGTCTAGAAGGATAACAATTTTTCAGATATTTTTCTTTGATAACTTTGTTTCTGCACAATGATGGCATCCTTGTGATCAGCTGCAATAAAGATTAAATGCATTAATGAACTTTTAGTTTAACATTAGCAGTGTGCTGTGAGAGACCATGGAAAAATGTATTTGAAGCTGATGGCTGGATTCTTGTAAATGCCCCAGAGATGTAGCAGGGAACACGTTAACTGCTGGAATAGTAGCTGGGGAGTCAGGGGGAATCTGAAATGGTTTAAAAATCTCCAAGGTAATGCAGTAATCAACCATGCATAGTGAAGTACAACAAGGTCATGAATTGAGTTCCCTTCTTTAAAGCTGCAGGAGGAGCCTGTATTGTTGTCAGAATAATCCACAGCACCCCCTCGTACCAGCCCACACAGCACAGACGTCTTGCCTGTGAACTCAGCACAGAGGCAGTACCGGGGCTTCTGGTGCGTGGATTCTGCCAGCCTGTGTCTGTCACAAATTAAGAAATTTAAGCATCTTGAGAAGCTTGAACAACTCTTACACTTAGCGTCATCTGTATAGCAAAGCAATTGAACTATTTTATGCCCTTGCAGAAATGATTCCTTAGTTAAACCTAAAAAAAAAACCAAAACACCTTTGCAAATGAGAGCAAAATTGAGATAAGTATCAAGGAAACAACACTTGTTGCTTTGCACTGGATAGAGTTCACTTAATTGTCCTAAACTCACCTGAACTGATCTGGATTTGTGTCCAGTCTTTGCTTTGTGAGCAGTTTTGACAGACTCCCTGCTTTTTCCTCTTTGCTCGTTAGTGCTCTGAAGTGGAGGCTCAGAGGCCGAAGGGCTCACTCTTGCAGCTTTCCTGGAGGAAACTTCCAGGAGCAGTTTTCATCTGCCAGAAGTCTCCTATTTGCTGAGCCCTACCTGAACCAGGAACCCAAGGCAGGTCTCATAAGAACTTCTGCCACAGGTTGATTCCTCTCAGGCTGAACACAGTAGATAATTTATAGATGGAGAAGATAAAACTGGCAGTAGGAAATACATGGGGGAACGCAGAATTATCCTGGCTTAAGGAGTCCTCATCTGCTGAAAAGGACTTCATTGTGCTGTGTGTGGCTGAACAATAGAAACGAGAAGACAGCAGGAAGGAAGCTTCTGTATTGCCTCCGAAGACAAAGGGAGGGAGCCCTCTTCTCCAGTAACATTCACCCGATGGAGGCCAACTGGTAGGTAAGCTGCGGTTTTTGTTGTTGTTTGGCTTAGCTTCCCAGAATTGCCAGGGAAATGGTGCTGGAATGTGAAATCCCACGGCAACTGCTAAGGAGGTTAGCGTTCACTGACCCAATTTGTTAACCAAGTCCAAAGTTCAAGTCTGATCTGGAAAGAATCTAAAGGAAAAAATTGTCCCATGTGTTTGTATCTCCATGACTTGCTAAAAGAAAAGCAAACATTGCTTCAGTATTGAGAATATTTACAAAAATGTAAATGTTTTTCAATGGGTGTTGGATCAAGCCTTGAATGCAAAAGAAAGAAAATTTGCCTTCTCACCTTCACAATCACAGCTGGAACACTGTGTGGAACACATTATCAGGGCAGTTAGCGTTATGCTTAATGAAACTGTTGCTATTCAATGAAATAAAGTGTATCAGTCTCTGAAATTGTAAATTTAAATCTTATCACTAGCACCTTTCTTCATAGAACACTACACACAAATTTCAGATACAGGAGAGGGAAAACTGTCTGAAGACTTAGAAATGTCAAAATAAGAAATGTCTAAAATTGAATTGCTGTGGTAGAGGGAGTGGTGAACAGCTATGTTCTGGTTGATTTGATGTGCTTCGATACAGTCTATCAACTTTAAAAAGCTGGGACTCTTTAATACATACTGAAATAATGCTCAGTAATGTAATAAAGCTTTTGCATAATAGGGAATGCTGTAAATAGCTACCAAGAATATAATTATGTCTGTTGTTTGCAATGAAATTGTTCTGTTTTGATTTCTTTTTTGAAAGTAACCTCAATATCCATCTTCTCACTACAGAAGAACAAGCTGGAGAATATCCAAACAAAATTAACGTTTTCTTAAATAGTTTTGATGAAATGTTTACGTTTATTTAATATGTTGTGGGTGTTTTCCATGGTAATTTAGTTTTCAACAAACCAAGGAGTCCAACAGATGAAATGAAACATAGACACAAGATATTGTGAATTTCGTTTATTAGAAGCAGCAGATAAAGGAGAATCTCCTGCCCTCATTCTGCATAGCAGAACACCGGGTTAAAGAGCTGCTTAATGAAATGAAAGAAAGGAAGCTGCTTTTAATGGGAGAACTGTAGAATCATACAAAAATGTGAGGTTTTAGGGGGCCTTTGGGAGTAATGTTTGTATTAAAATTTTCGGATGGCTTCTCCTGAACTTGTGTGGAGATTGCTCAGTTTTTGTTAATCTTTCAGTGTGGGATTTTTTGGTTTTCCTTCCATGTCACCACACCCTCTAGAGGACCATAGTTGACTAATTTCTTGGTCCAAACAATAAATTTTAGATCTGTCCTTGTATTGTTACAAACTTCTTTCAGATTGTTATTTCTGGAGGTCATCTTTCAGTAAAGTTTTTGACATACATTTTTTAATCTTAGATTACAGCAGAGATGCTGGAATTCATTATTGTGAATATGGGCAGAAGCTCTATTAAAAGAAGGTGAAAAGTATTTTACAGAAGCCAACTGGTAATTCTTGCCCATGTTTCCGTTTTCCAATATTGAAGTTCCTAATATGTGTGTAATAAAGCTATTGAGGTGTTATTGTTGTTGAGGATTTTTGTTTGTTTGTTTTTAAAACTATTTGATGGGGTACCAGAGGATTTGTTGAAGGTGTCATTTTAGCCTATGCAGCTGGAGTTTCTTCTTTAAGTTTGATATTTTGCAGTGACTGCTGTTATTACATATCTGATAAAATACTGTTGATATGAGTTCTGTAACAGCCACAGATATGACTGAGAAAGTGTCTGGGGTGTTGGGAGGTATGTAAGGATATTAAAAAAAAAGAAAAAAAAAAGAGCCCATTTCTAACCAAAGAATGCAAGGAAACAATTTGTCACTATTGACAGCAGGAAAATGAATAAATATTGCAATAGATATATGTCTGCCCAAGAATTTATATTAGCATCTGAGTGATGTCCTGTCTCAGGAAGGCCAGTAGAACAGCATTATTAACTTCCTTGATGGAGAGCTTTCTTTTCAGGCAGTGAATTTGTGGTGTGAAATCAACATCTTGTTTATTGCTTTCCTTGTATTCTTTTACTTCCTACAGGAGTATGAATGTTATTACATTACACTATCTTTTTTTTTCTTTTTTTTTTTTTTTTTTTTAAAAAAAAAAAAAAAAGAAGCCTTAGTTGCATTTACAGAGCCAGGCTCAAAAATTCACATTTTGTCACCACAATAGAAGTGGTGAAACTGAAAAGTCTCAGGTATTCTATGTAGCTTTATATGTACAATGTATGTTCATCATATTTGGAGCCAATGTTGAGGCACAGAAAGTTCTGACAGTTCCTGTCAGTCTGTTTAGATACTCATTATCAGAGTCCCTCATCAATAATAATCAGAAGACTGTAAAAGGAACAAATAGTTCATGTTTTCTGGGACAATAAAGAGCTAACTCTAGTACAACTCAGCCTATGAACTGGTCAGTGCTTCT
Source organism: Streptopelia decaocto (assembly GCF_964273445.1). Lineage (NCBI taxonomy): Eukaryota > Metazoa > Chordata > Aves > Columbiformes > Columbidae > Streptopelia > Streptopelia decaocto. The sequence continues at coordinate 45,591,286 of NC_138659.1, forward strand.
ACTTCTTTCTTGTTGCTCAGTTTTCCAGGTCCAGGATCTTCTGCTTCTTTTCAGAGATATAGGTATCTTCCTCTTCTTGATTCCTGCCTCCTGCTTGGTTGTGTGGTATGGTTTTTTGTGTGTGGTTTGGTTTTTTGTTTGTTTGTTTGGGGTTTTTGTTTTTCCTCTTTACAGTCTAGTGTTTGCTGGTAAGTTGCAGTCACTTGAGAGCACCTTTAAAGTATGTTTGAAGCAGTTCTTTGGCAACCGTGCCAGAACAGTTATTGTAGAAAAAGTAGAGAAGAAAAACTCAGATAAACAATTTAGTTAAACAAGCTAAAACAATTTCACAGAATCACAGAATGTTAGGGATTGGAAGGGACCTCGAAAGATCATCTAGTCCAATCCCCCTGCCAGAGCAGGAACACCCAGATGAGGTTATACATGAAGGCATCCAGGCAGGTCTTGAATGTCTCCAGAGAAGGAGACTCCACAACCTCCCTGGGCAGCCTGTTCCAGTGTCTGTCACCCTCACTGAGAATAAGTTTCTTCTCGAATTCAAGTGGAACCTTTTGTGTTCCAGTTTGTACCTACTACCCCTTGTCCTATCATTAGTTGTCACCGAGAAGAGCCTGGCTTCTTCCTTGTGACACTCACCCTTTATATATCTGTAAACATTAATGAGGTCACACCTCAGTCTCCTCTTCTCCAACTAAAGAGCCCCAGCTCCTTCAGTCTTTCCTCATAAGGGAGATGCTCTACTCCCTTCAGCATCTTCGTTGCCCTGCACTGGACTCCCTCCAGCAGTTCCCTGTCCTTGAACTGAGGGACCCAGAACTGGACACAATATTCCAGATGGGGTCTCACCAGGCAAACTGAATTCATTCTGCTTCTATATGTAACAACACCAGAATTCTTTTGAAGTTTAAGAAAAGCTCAGTGCCTCCACTTCCAGTCTCCCCTTAGGCTCTCCTAAGTTCCTGATTCTTATTAGTTTTGAACTGAGTGCTCAAAGAATGCTCTGCTAGTGCCTGCCTGATCCAAAACTCCTGGAAATCCATGCAAGTCTGCTTTTATCTTCATTTTCCAACTTGTTAAACATCTGATAGAAGAAGATATATAAAGGATGGGAAGTCTCAAAAGAAGACCTTTCTAGGAATGAATCCGATAGACCCCCAAGACCTGAATTCCATGAAACGATTTCAGAGGAGTGTCTGAACTCTTGTGCTTCATATGAAAACATCTGAACTTTTTTGAGAACAATCTGTAATGAAAATGTCCCTATCTACTTTTTAATCTATCCTGCCACTTTGGATGATAAGTCCTTTAATAACTCTTCAGAATACATCAAAATGTCATGCTCTGCTGAACACCTACTTTTTTCCCTCTGGATCCTAGCTTAAAAATGAATGCTGTACAGTAGGAGATCATTTTGGATTACAGAACAACTTCTCAAAATGTCAGTGGTAAATAGTCAGCAAATCCCTTATTATCAATAAAATGGTACTGATATTCAGTAAAAAGCGATTTGTAATACTTTCAAATCCATATCCTCACAAACCTTTTATCTTGTGGCAATCCCACCAGCACCAAGCAAAATACAGTTTAATGCAAGAGGAATATTTGGGTTTTTTTGCATGCCTAATGAACTGGAGTAAATATTTTAGAAACTCCCGCTGGACAAGGGACTTTGATTTTAATAATGTTTTAAATGAAACAATTTAAAGATGGTTTTAATTCACTATCTTTCATCACTGTAATAGATATAAAATCCTTTAGTATTTGTTCAGGTAGCATTCATTTTCTGAATAAGAGTCTATTATTGTTTATGAAACTGCTTTGCTCTGAATACTACCTTGAATGTCATTAAATTAATCTTGTTGAGGGTTTTGGTCTCTGGCTTGTGTTTAGTTACCTTATTCATTTACACATATTCCTTAAAAGCTCTCTATCTTGTGTGAAGTGAGAAAAACACCTCTCTACTGTTACTTGTGTGGAAATTACAACTCAATAGGCCTTAAGCCAGTATTTCTTCGATGTAGGTTAACTGTAAAATTCTCATTGACTTCATTGACAGAGGAGTTAGAAAAGAAGCCAGTGGAAAAAATACTATGGAAAATTGTATACTGTCAGAGAAAATGTGGTGATGTAAGACAAAAGGTGTGAGTGTAGTGATAGGCATTGGTGTTCAATTGAAGAATGCAAGCTTGTTTAACTGCAGTGCTGGGCTTGCAGCACCACATTACTGTACAGATCATCTTATTTCTGTAGATTTTAAGATCGGGAGGATGAATTTGACTCTATTTTTGACTTACCTGCTGAGGTTTTCTGACTGGTGTCATCAAGGGAAATCCCATTAATGTAAGACAGTTCAAAGTTTACCAGGAGATAAGTGGATCTGTAAAATTTTTGCCAAAGAAATAACAATGAAAATGGTCTTGTAAAATGTATCTGCTACAACTTAGATATTGCCACTTACAAGTAAACATTCTTTTGGTAACATGCAATATTAGGTCTTCAAATAGAGATGTTATCGAAAGAAAAAAGCTCTGAAATTTTTGAATCAAAACTGACTAGGTTTGGCTTCCAGAAATGATCCAGTCTGAGTAAAACGGTGCCACAAGTGTGTGTCAAAGTTGTTCTCAAGTATCAAACCATTTTAAAATCAGCTTCATTAATAGTAGCTAAGTAGACCTCTGGTTGACTTCACCATAGCCTGGACTGCCGATATAACTTTTCTGTGTCAAACTTGTGGTTCCTAAAAGTATTTTACTATTCTTTCTCCAGCTGCTTTTTCCTTTTAAACTGCCAGTTGTCGTCCATAATTGAGCAATCAGCAATGGTGACAGTTGTGGATTGCATGGCTGAATCTCAAAGCACTTTTTGCTAGAAGTACAGATTAGACCATTGCAGTGGTATGCCTCATTTAGCACTTGAGCAGAGTTGGAAACAGCTAAGGCTGAACTTACTTGAATAACTCCATCCAAAAGGATGAGACTGCATGCAAGCTCCAGAGGATAATCTAGACACACTTCAATATGTACAAAGCGAGCTTTAAGATGTAAAAATGGGGCATTAAGGTTTGGTGATCATCACAACAGCTCCTCTAAGGTAAAAGGAAGCAAATGCATGTCAAGCTGTTTCCATAGTCCATACCTCAGTTATTGTGCCTCTAAAGAACATAATCCTCAGCTTCAATTCATTCCGTACATGGGGATTTAGATGATTTTCTTCCTTCAACATTATCTACTCCTTTCGTCCTACCAGAGAAAAATTCAGCCCTATTCAAAAGACCAGCACACAGCCAACGCAGATCTTTAGTGTTTTGAAGCTCCTGAGTGGGTGTGCTGGGGAGTCGATATACTGGGAAAAATGCAATGGTGCCTTGCCATGAAAACTTTGTTTCTACAACCTGTGGAACAAGGCAGTTGTATGTGGGCTGGAAACAGAATTGGAAAGAGTGTTTGCTCCATGATGGGCTGCATTCCAGTGGACTTAGCAGTAAGTTCATAATGCAACAACTTCAAGCAAAACACTAAATAATATTAAATATTAGGTGCCAAATGTTTGTTTGTTTGTTTGTTTGTTTGTTTGTTTGTTTGTTTTTAATCTTACACAAGCAGTACATCCACTGAGTTTTTGAAAAGGTGTGCACTACCCAAAGAAGAGAAGAGTAATTAAAACCTCATTACAGCTGATAGAAAGAGAAGGGCTTTGAGACACTGACTGCTTCAGAAGTTCAGCATATCTAATTTCTTTCCTTTTGAGCTTAGTGTACAGAATCTGAAAATGAGAATATAGTCTAAGTAGTCTTATTCACACAGACATTAGTGAACTCTTTTTCTCTGCATATGCCTGCTGCAAGCAGACATGAATGTATTCCTCCTGTGCTCAGAGATCTGAAGTCAGTGAGCATAGTGCTGAGTCAAACTAATAAACCTGGAATTGAATGAGTATATGTTAACTCTGACACTGTGCAAATCGTTAAGCCTAGCTCATCATTTTTGGTGTTCAACCTGATGACTTGTAATGCTGGAGTCAGGATACTTCTTATGGGCTGAACTTGAAGAAGGGAAAAAGGGGAAAAAGACCTTGCCAGGATTGTTTCATTTTACTTTCTCTTCCTTTTCTTAAAGTAAGTCAGTCACTATGCTATTTGATTTTCCTCAGCTTGCATAATGCAACAGTGATAATTATTCTCAACTCTCTATTACCATATTTCTTGCCAACCACCTTCTAAAAAACATTTTTGTGTGTATGGTAGTATTTATTCAAGTATGCAAGAGGTTTAGTCACTAGGACAAGTCTACTGAATTGGGGTTGTCCTGCTCACACAATCCCAGCACTTTGAGTCATTGCCACATCTTTTAAAACAGTATTTTGCTGAACCATGCTGCCAGATAAATTTTTTTCCCATTTATTCTTGGTATAATAGGAGAACTTTGAGTGACTGTAGCATCCCTCAAAGCTGGCTTAGTTTTGTAAAACGTATATATTGGAATAGAGCCTTTCTTCTTATAAGAGAGGGAAGCCCCACTGCAGTATTCTGTCAAGATTTGACAAGGGTGCATATCTTATCATAAATATAATAGTGACAGTAGTTTTGACAGGCATGGAGTCAAGTAGGTTGTATTCTGTGTTTTTTTCTGGACATACACAATCAAACCTTTCTGAGGGTTTGGTAGGCACAGCCAACTTAAAATGTTCCAGATCACGCTGAAATTGCAACAGGCATAAAATCCTCCTTAGCTAATGTGTCACTGTCACTGCAAGAGCCCTGAACACTGAAATGTCGGTGAGTTCACTTTTTCATCATCCTTCTATTTGGGAGACAAGCAGACAGCACAATCTTTATTTAAAAATAAGTATCTTAATAGAATTTGGTACTTAAGGCTGCATGTGGTGTCACGTCTTTGAAATTAAAACAGGAGGATAAGGCAAAAAATGACTTGTTTTGTAGAAATAGTAGCCATTTATGGACTGGGATGATTATATGTGCTTCCAAGAAATCAGACAGGGCTGATTATCTTGGCAGATAGCATTGCAGTTCATGTATTTGTCTCTCAGTGTATATTTCAAGCATGCTCTTGGTTGGGAACATACTACAGCCTGGCTTTCCAAATGTGATGAGTGGTTTTTGCATTGTCTTGTTTTCTTAGCTAGAGACATTTTGTAAGGTTTTATATTTGCTAGTGCTTTGCAGAACAAATCCTTTCAAAGGAACTCAGGCAAAAAATTGAGGCATCCAAAATGATTAATTATTTTTGAACAATCTTTCTTTCCTTGTTATTTGATAAAATGCATCTCAACAGTTCTTGATTAGAGCTTCTAAGGGAAATTAAGGGTCCAGAATATGGTTATCAAAAAGAATGCTCAATTCATGGTCTCCATTTTGATGGGTGATTTTTATGTATGTTGAATATAGTACACAGATGCAATGTTGTAAGCCAGCCTAACCAAGAGAGTTGGGAACTATCTGGCCCACTACCATCTTTTTAGAAGATATGGGGATGTGTTGCCAAAACAGTAAATGTTGCCACTGATCCAATGATGTGTAGAGAAGAGGTTGTTTGTGCAGGAACTGAAATGTGTTTGCCTACAAAAGAGAGGAATACTAAGAAATACATCCACCCTTTTGGCTGTCTCATCCTTAAGTGGATGTGGAGCAATTGGACCAGGACAGCTGCTAGAGCCCTGGAACTCAGGTGAGAGGGATGATGAGGGCCATTCTGCCCCACCAGTCCATTGATATCCCTGTTGGTTGATGAAAATTTAGAGCCTGTCCTCATTCTCTCTCCTCTTTGATGGGAGTGGATAGGAAACTTCAGCGCAAGGTAGAAGGCCTCACAGACTGAAAGGAAGTGGAAACAAAATCAGCCTCTACTTAGCAAGTCCCTAGGCAGTAATTCATTTAGGAGTCAGGCTGAAGTTCTTTTAACCTATTTAATGATTTGTCACTACTGCTTCTTTTTTACATTGTCAGTGCAAAGAGTCATCCTTCCAACAGTGTAAGCTTTCAAGGTCTTCAGGTCAGTTTTGTTTGGAAACCTATTTCTTTTTTTCATGAAGACTATGATGGACTAAAAATATTATTTTTATTTTGATATCATGAATTAATTTCAGTATTTGAAAGTTTCATTAAAATGTGAAAGATCACAAATTCATTTCAGTATTTGAAATTTCCGTTAAAAACGTGAAAGAAAACTACTCAGAATTTCACAGTTGTGATGGCTATTGAAAACAGTCAACTCCATGAAGACTACTACAAGCTGGTTCAATGTAAGAATTTGAATGTCAGTCTCCTGTGTCAGGTTGCTACTTTATTAGCAGGCTTTTAACTATGTTGGATAAAAGCTTTTCTTCTGTTCCTCCCTTCCTTTTCTTTATTTCTGTATTCAGAGAAACGGAATTTGTGTGATCAACTCATCTTCCTAATGTATCTTGTAGCCTTCTGGCTGTGCTACCAACACTGGATGAAGACATCAGAAATAGATTTGTTGTTTGTGAAGGGATTTTTTTTGTGTTTGTTTTTGGTATGTTCTGACTTTCTGCCACAACTTCAACAAGAGACTCCTAAGTGATAAACACTGGGCTCATCAAGTTAATCAAGGTGATTGCCAATGGAGGGTGATCGAAAGTGATTAGTCACGTGATCAGGAGAAGACAAGTGTATATGTTTGTATGCTTATTTGCATATCTTAAGTGAATACTTGCAGAGATAGTAAGATTGCTAAGCAGTCCTAGATTTTGGGAATGTGTTTGTAATACACCACAGCACTGTCAAGGCTAAATTACAGACATAATGGCTTGAATAGCATAGCCTTATTAATCACATTTACTAATTAAGAAAATTGCTCTCTTCCCCCACCCAATGTCGTTAGAAAGAAATTATACAGTATTGATATTTCCATGAGAAATCAACATTAAAAACAGTGTTTTTTTTCTTCCCCCCCCCTTGCAATTGTAGAAGTAGGGAAAAAGTATCAGCACTAGATTCCATGAGTTTCAGATATATGACAGCAATGGACAGTGTGAATCAGGGTTTAAAAAATAACATGTCAGCTCTGAATACTTTTTATCTTTTTTCAAGAGTCACCTACAAAACACCAGGCAGATTTAAACTATTTGTTTTGAATAGCAGAAAATGGATTAGCTGTTACTTGAGCCCATTCAATGATTTAAAAAGAAGCTTAAAAAAATCAGGCAAGTTACCATCTTATAGTCAAGATTTCTGTTCAGGAGGAGCACATGCATTAACCAGTCAAAGATTACTATTACGTGTCATTCTCACTATAAAGCTGCATGAATGTGTACAAGGTTCACAGTTTAAATGTGCAAAAGAATGTAGTCTGTATGCAGAACAGGTGATGACCAATGCAATCTAAATACTTCATGGACCATCTGGGCTTTTGGCTACTTTGAGATGGAGAAGCAACTGCTTGACATGTTGACTGTGAAACTGCAAATACCAGTATTGTACAGTAGTTTTCAGTATTTAGTTTTGTGTCTTTCAGTGAAAGAATGCAGAAAGAAACCTTTTATCTAGCTCATCTCCTTTCAGTGACGTAGGATTACTGACAGATGTTTTGTCCTTTATTGTCTAACCAGTGACAGAACTTCCCTGGCCACTCCAATGAAAAACACAGAAACACTCTGAATTAGAAAATTTCTTCCAGGATCTGAAATCTCTGCTGCAGCCAAAGTTTGTTCCTCCTTTTCCTTCTCTCAATGAGAATGGAGAACAATTTATCACTATACTATTTTTACCAATCTTCATATTAGAGAACTGTTGTCATATTACCTGTAAGGTTTCTCTAGACTAACCTTACTGAATTCCTGCAGCTTTTCCTTCTGGTTCTCATGTTTTAAAACCTGTTATTACTCTTAATATTCTCTTCAGGAATCAGCAATTTGCTTTTGTCTGCCTTAAGCAGACTGGCCAAACTGCAGTCAGTGTTCTAGCTGAGCTCTCTCCAGGATGATGAAGCTCCATTTCAGATTTACAGTATTCCTGTTAGTACACTTCAGAACCTGTATGGTTCATGCTTATTCAGGTTTAATCTTAACAACCACATTTTTTGCTGACATAACTTGATTGTTTGTTTCCATTCGTTGTGTTTAGGTTCTTTATTTCCACTTCCTGTGGGCAGTGCTCTCCAATGGTACTAACTGAATCTATCTTACTCACTTCAAACCATTTTTCTCACTTGCCAGGGTCATTTAAAATTCTCATAATCTCCTCCAAAATGCTTGTAAATTCTCCTGATACGATGCCATGTGTGAATTTTGTGTGTTTATTTCATCCCTCAAATAATTTACAGATATTTATGGCTTGAATAGCTTAAAAAAATCTCAGGACAGACCTCTTAAAGATCTTGCTTAGTGTCTCTTAGTCTGATAATGAGTCATAAGCTGTTGGTTTTTTTGTAGGTTTTACTCGTCATTCTGCAAATATTTCCGGTTTATTGTGATGTCACAGTGTCAAATACCTCACTAAAGCTGAGATGTGACACATTTATTGCTTAACCTTGTTCATTAAGCTAGCTAGAAGGAAATTCAGTTGCTCTAATAAGATGTTTTTTGAGAAGACATCATGGAGGGGGTTATTTTATGTACTTATCACTATTCTTATAATGTTTAGCAACGCTTCCAGGATCTTCCTGGGCATGAGATAAGGCTGGGTGATCTGTGTTTTTCAGGTATTCCTTATAAAATATTAATAGGTGTCATTTTAGCCTTCTGCTTTTGCAATCTCATTCATACTTTTCCGTAAAAATCAGAATCGGTTTCTGATCTTGAAGCACAAATATATACACTGGTGTTTCTGGGGGAGCTCCTTCCAGCTGTAATTTTGTTCCACTTGCAGGCTCGTTGTATTGCTCTCCTAGCTGTCACTACCTAGAAGAGGCATGCCTGTGTGTGTTCAGGCACTCCAAGTAATTGTTATATGAAAGAACCAACTTCAGAAAAAGCAGGATAGAGTCCACAGAACAATACTGCATTTTCAAAAACTACCTCACAATATCAGTGTTTTGAAAACATACATTAAGGAATGTTATTAGAGATTGAAATTTTCTTACACGTTTTAAAATGGATGAGTTACTTGCTAAGGTTCCACACTATACATAGATGTAAGTGAACATACAAGTTATAGAACGTTGAATAATTATTTTCTTCATTTCCACATCCTAAACTTACAAAGGAAATGAATAGAAGTATCTCAGAAAAATATGAGCTACAACTGTGACTACCAGATAACTAGAGCTCCTTCTTGGGATAAGAGCGTGCAGAAAATATTGGAAACTGTTGGCACAGGAAAACTGTAGTCCTAGCCTGTATTATCTAATTACAGTAATAGAAGGATTTTTACCATTAAGCAAAGCTGAAACAGTTTGTATAGTTTGCATACATTAATTTGAAACTGCAAACACACCAAACAACTCCCACAACAATCAATCAACTATTTGCCTGTTCCATAATATGGGGCAGGGGAGGCAAGGCACAGAGTGTCTGTATTTTTATCAGATATCATGCATTTGATGTAGTCTGATTATAAGTTACAACCTAGTGGGTTAATTAAGATGTTTTTAGTGTTAGAAGATGATGTTACAGGAAGTCCTCAATTTAATGAGGTGGTGGACAATTTTATCAGAATAATAAAACATTAGTTAAGAAAGCTGCAAAAACTAACTTTGCTCTGTAATTTTTATTTTAAATTAATAAAGGATCAACATTATTGCATGGGTGGTTATTTGGTAGTATTTATTTAAGAACTGGCACAAGAATGCATGCATTGCTACAGCTCAGCCATTGTCAAGGGATATGTGCAAGCAAATGAAGTGAGAGCACAGGCATAAGAAAATGTTCAGTATATTTTAGCCTGCTGCAATTATCTGGTGAAAATGACTTAATGCATGTCTAAGTCCTTAGGGATGGTCAGGAGAAAACTTTTAAGAGTATGATGTTAATATACAAAGGATATCTTTGAATTCCACGCAAGGATGATTGCAAATAGAGGTCTTGCATAAGACCTCAAGGAAGCACTGCAGTAGATGGACACCATTCAGCCAGGATTACTATCTCACAGTGCTGTTCCTGATATTTTCCTGTGCTGACACAGATCAAGTGAAAGACCAGTTGAATATAGGAGATTTTTTTTTTATGTGTTGAAATGATGAATAACACTAGTTCATGCTTTCTCTCCATTCTCACATAATAATATTCCCTTAAGCTCTGGCAAGAACCCTGTGGCTTGCTTATTGCAGGTGAAATGGATCAGTTGCAAGGGAATGGAGCAGACCCTTGTCAATGTATTTTTTTTTTCCTGAGCACTGCCTCACTTTCAGTGAGAATCTTTGTGGAAGGCTGACACTGCTACAAGGTTAGACAAAAGACTCTAGAAGTAGGATTTATTTTGAACTAATCTGAATGACTAATTAGATGATCAATATATAGCTTGGAGCAAGGCAACTAGAAGTAGCCAATACTCTGGTCCAAAGTGAGAACTCGGAGTCTCACAACAGAATGGAGTTTTTGCAAATTCTCATAGTGAAATGTCAGACCTTCAGTACAAGTTTCCCAGCTTCTGTAGGATCAGTTGGATTGTATCAGGGTACACAAGCTGAGGGTTCCTCCCATGGACTTCTAACAACAGAAGCATGGACAGCAAGACAAAAAAAAAAAAGATTGGCATGCAAGGTTTCTTTTTCGGGAGCTGCGGTTTTTCTGGGAATTAAGCTTTAGCATTATAGGGGAGAAAAAGCCTTTTACGCATGACAATAATTAATGAACATTAAGCGGCAATTAAAGCAAACTTAAAAGTGGATAATCATGCCTTTCACTAGTAGTTCAAATATAATGTGGTGTTATTTTTCTTTCAGAATGCTCAGACAAAAGGATTGAATTAAGAAAGAAAAGATAACAATAGCCTCCTACTTTATTGTAAATACCGATTTCTACATCAAAGGCTCCATTTCTGCTTTTAATACTAAGCAGAGAATGTTTTGAGGATTTCAGACTTTTTTCTGCCAGTGTATGTTTTTCAACTCCAGCATTCCAAAACCAGTTCCATATTCCCAAAATGTAGGTTTTTATCACACTGTTGACTTTGAGAAAAGTCTTTCCAGCATTTCAGAAATTCTTTAACAGAATAAGGGGCTACAGCTACAATAGCTGGTTCTTCCAGCCCATGGGTATTCATGTTTCTGACAGATGAGGGGCAAACATCTTTTTATACTTCGGAAGAGAAGAACTACACATTCAAGCTGTGATATGTTTTATTGCTCAAAACTTCATCATGTTCCTTAGGCCTTGAAATTAAAATTTATTGTAATACTGAATGTGGTTAAGTCAAAAGCTACTGCTCTCTGAAACATTAACATGGCTTTAGGGATGATAAATCAATATGACCATTAATTTTCACATGTTCACGAGAGGACCTCCTTCATGCTGGGGATGTGGGACAGAAAATCTTTTTACATGCATTCTTAATAGCTCCTAGTAGAAACCTCATGACTAGAATTTTACAGCATGACTTATTTCTTCCTCATTGTTACAACATGGAAAATGAATGCTGGGAAGGTCTAATGCCTTATTTATTTATTTATTTATTTATTTATTTATTTATTTATTTATTTATTTATTTTCCCTGGAATATCTGTGTCTGAATTGACCAGTCTCAAGACTTCTTCCATTAATTTCAGTGATTTGCTATCACTGCATTTTAGAGGCTGATTTGATGGCCTAGCACTGTAAAAGGACTGCAAATATTCTTTGTGCTATTGTTGCAATTGCTGTTACTATTAAGAACTTAGATGGGACATATGTCAGGTAACTTTAACACCTACCAGCTCACTTATATGATGTATTAAATTTTAGGACAATGTAGATCTCTGGCTTCTATTATTACCTCTCCACCATACAATTTTTAGGGTATAGAATTCACTGGTTTGCTTGAGCTGCCTCTGCTGTGGAACTGAATAGATATGTTGGTTTATTATTTAAAACAATATATTATAGAAATTAGTCCACAGAAATTAGTGGTTGCTGGCCTAGCTGATTACTTCAATACATATATTCTGTATTTGCTTGTACATTCACATTTGCATGAGCAAAATTGAAGTCAGCTGACACTGTCATCCTGGTGATAATTACAAGAAAATTTCCTCATCATATGAAACTAAAGGGGAAATTATATTTTGACAGAAGAGTCATCAAGATAGAATTAGTACAGATTGAAACATGTCTGGGAAAATTAAGTGCATGCACCTGACAAATAGATTAATCTTTCTCCAAAATAGCATTGCAGTTGCTTGTATATGGTGAAAGAAATAAGGAGACCCATGGCAAAATAGGACCTTTTTCTCCTTTGGAATAATTTCCTTGTAGAACAGGTATTTTACGTGGCATACTAGAGATAATAAAATTCAAAATACTTATGAAAACAGTTCTGCATGTCACACTCGAAAGCTTTCACACACCTTGTGTTCCTGTGTGTATCTTGAAAGTTCATGTCACAGTTACATAAAGGAAAAATATTGTAAGGGAGGGTAGGCTAATACTGTGAAGTTCTATGATGGTCTGCCTGTGAGTTAGAATAAATAGTTAACACACTGTTGGTATCTGCTATTCAGACTGTAATTCATTCTTCATCATCGGGAAGAAGATAACTCTGTTTCTGCCAGGAAACTGTTAGTAAGTGAAGGGATGACCAAGACTAGTGCACCCTCCTATAGACAAGACACTTAGGAACTCGTAGGCATCATCAATGTATGGGACTGCTAGTTAAGAACTTCAATATTAGTGGGAAAGAACTACTTTTTCTCTCTGACTCCTGTAGTAAACTATGGCAATTTAAAAGTGCCATGGTGGGGGATGGGACCAAACAGTTTTGGTGATGTGATTTTTGGAACACAGCATATGAAAGCAAAAAACCCTGCAGAAATGCCTGTATTAGAAATCTTGACTTAGTGTTCTGTTTTCATTTATTCAGAGATCATGGGGATTAGAAGAGAAAATTCAGACAGAACAACATAGAGTGGATCAAAGCACCTGTGGCTCTTTAATTTTGTAATTTGATTATTGAAAATTATGGCAGATTTCTTGCATGGAGCCCAGTTAATACTTTTTGTAATGAAATGTGAATGACAAAGTAAACCTAGCAATCTGGGCTCTAATTCCTTAGAATTTTCTCTCTATTTCCGCACCCACCCCTTTCTTTTTTCCCAAGTACCTATGAAGACTCCAAGGAGAATCCTTAGATCTGATTTACTGGGTTCAGTGCAGTAGAAACTGGATGCTTTCTGCTGGTTTGGACTGCATGGTGGAACTTGTCAGTTGACCGAGTTTACCAGTTTCATTTTACAATGTGTGGGTCAAGATGTCCTTCCTTGTTTTACCTCTAGAGGCTGTGTACTGTGAACTGTTAGAGCTGCACTTGATTTTTCTCTTCAGAACATTTCCTGAGTTAGACTTGCTAACAGGTTATTCATGTAGGCTTCATTTCCACACTAGGAAGCACAGTTTACAAACTGTAAAACACATCACCCTGTCTGTAACCTCATCCTTCTTCTTATGGTTCCATTACTTTGAAAGACGAAGTGTGGTTTGTGGTTTTTCACCTCTTGTTTTACTCCTTACCATGAGTAGATGTTGCAGGGAAGAAAAGGCAAAATTTATGTGCTTCAAGCTCCTGAATTATCCCTCTGTTCCAGCCCAATATGTGTCAAGTATAATATTAAGTACATGCATATAGGGACAGCAAGCTATCTCCTACAAACAGTAGTCCACGTCTTCTGGAGGTATGCAAGATTTCCAATGCTTGGACTCCCTTCAACCAGTTAAAAACATCCTTCCCTGTTTCCGAGCGACCATGACACTATGGTGAAATATTAATAAGTCCAGCTCCAAAGACAATTTAGCTCTTCAGCTCAATATTTGCCCTTGGCCAGTGTATGACTGTAGGAATTTTGTTTTGAGGTTTAATAGGAAGGCTGTGTTAACTAGTGTAGAAGCTGAGTAGTTTTGATGTAGATGGAAATCTTTTTATGTGAAAACACAAGTATTCACTTACAGAAGGAGATCTGTAGTCTCTTCAATTTTATGAGTTTGACAGTGGAAACTGTATGTTTTGTGTCTGCTTCTCTCATGTACACTGTGGTTCTATCTCTGAAATAACTTGTCTCTTAGTTTTAACAAAGGGAAAGAGCGCGTATTGCTTGAGCTGCTCACATTTCCTAATACAGGATGACAAAGGCCTGAAGGAAGCCATATTAAGAAAAAATAAAGAATGATTTGAAGGTAGGTTCTTTAAACTGCTTTTTTGTAAGGTGAGGAGGAGAAAGATGGATAACATGCCAGCTTCTAAATCCACAGCTCATTTGCACATCAGCTGAGACAAATTTCTAGGCAACTGCCAGATGCATGCTGTCCCCATTTGTGTTTGTCCACCTCTAAAAGAGGATGAAACCGGGCCAGGGAAGGGAGCCTTACGGCGGTGTCTTATGCAAACCAGGACTGTGAAAAGAGCCGAGCATGAGCAGTGCAGGCGGTGTAAAATGAGACGTGCGATCTGAACGAGCCAGTGGCCTCGAAGGTACAAATGCCTTGAGGTTTTCTCAGTAGGTGGCACTGTTGAGCTTACCATGTTAGCAGAGCTGGTGCCTCACTGAATTTCTCCTTCCTCCCCGCTTTTTTTTTTATATCACTCTGATGTATTCTGCATGTGTCTCAAACTGCAAGTCATAACAGGGTCTTGTTGTACCACTTCAAGTACTGAGGGCAGCAAAAGCACTGTATGGGAACAAGGTTTCTCACGTTGTTCATGCTGGAAGTCCATTTATTTCTGCCACCAGAATAAAAAACATTCTGATTCTGAGTAGATCCTCTTTGTATTATATTTTAATGACTAATTCTATTCCTTAGTTGAAAGAAATTGGTAGAATGCATAAAGGCACAGCAGAGTTATGGACAGGGTTTAAGATGGCTGAAGTCCTCTCAGCCTCCTGCCCTGTGCTTCAGATGCAAAATACATCCTGCAAGGGGACCTACGTGGTCTTTATGAATGTTGGCCTCAGCCTTGGCCCCCTATTGCCAACACTTTTGGTGTCTTTCTGCAGAGGAACTAATGTATGAAATACTTTTAAGACCAGGAACATTGTGATTACTGTTGTTACATTTTTTTAATTTCCCTGTACCTGTCAAACCAGTTTCCAGTGGTTGAATGCTTACATTTCACCCCTACTGGTTTGCAAGCTATGAGACCTTGGGGTTGTCATTGATGTAAAACAGAACATAATGAAGATCTAATCTGCTAAAACTGATTTGTGTTATGGCAAAGTTTGGGTTTAAAGGAGCTAATTATTCCTGATTCATTCTTATGTGGCTACTGTCTCAATTAGCCTCTTCTGTTTGAAAGAAGCATAAGCTAACTCAGGTCTGTGTATTTTTTTTTTTACTTGAAAAGAGCAGGGCCAATGACAGATGATGAATAACAAGAATCAAGAATAAAAACTAAGAATAATTACTGCTGCAAACACTTCCTCAGTGTAATCTGTAGGTGATATTCTACATTAATACACAAGAGGAAAAAGAAAGAAGAGAGACAGTCACTTGAAAATGCTTACAACTGGAACGTTAGTATTCTTAGCAGGTAAAGAATAACATTCTTCATGCATCCTCATTTATGTGCAAGATACTTCACAAGTAAAAATATTCCACAGGGCAATTAAATGTCTGCGTTCTGCATTTCTACCCAGGGGTTACCTCCTTTTTTTTTTTTTTTTTTTTTTTTAATGTAGATCACATCCACTTTGGGGTAAACTGTGCCCAGGACACAATGCAACACAGATGTGTCTAAGCTATTCCTGTGCATATATTATGAAGTTTTACTCATTATTTTTAACATTTCGTATTTTCTGAAAATGTCAGCTATATTCCTATGCTTAATAACATGAAGCAAGAGCACATTTCATATTATGTGTTCAGTTTTGCTTGACTTTTTATGGGAAAGTAAGAAGTGAAAAGTGACTAAGAGGTACAGTGCATGCAGTTCTGACTGTGGTCTATCCTTAGCTGCTTGAAAACATGTGTATGGTCATGATATATTAAAAATGTATTATGGAGAGCTGGAATAATACTGACTGCTTTTAGTAAGGACTTGGATATTTTGTTCAGAACAGCCCATTGACCTATTAGTTACTGCCTAGGTTTTTCACCTCATGAAAAAGAGAGTATGTTTCTTTACTCATCACTTGTGAGACGCTGGCAGCTTCTCAGGCAGGTATTCCATCTAATGGGAGATTCAAAAGATATAGGCATTTTAGAGCAGATGTTGCAGCAACATCCACTATGGGTGATTGCTTCAGCAACTAAGAGGTGCTACTGGAATGTCAGAACTTATCCCCTCTTATGACCAGTAAGAAATAATAAAACTACAGAGATGGTGCCCAGAGGTATGAAACATGACATGCTTCAAGGACCTGTCTCCAAACCTTTGTTGCTCAAAGGACATGTGAAGCCTCCAGACAAAATGGTTTCCTAACACAGCACAGAATAACATCAGCACTCTCATAATGCACAGCTGTGTATCTTGTACCCTGTGGAGCTTAGTATCTGCTCTGGAGAATTACTTACATGACACTGCCATCTGGATGCATACAAATAATTTTGTTCTTAGTTTTATAAAAACATTCATCTGGCTGCCAAAAGCAGGTCATTCAGGTTGTCTTTATCAACTTGTACATAAACACATGTTCCCTGCCCAGACAAGCTTGCAATGTATTGTTGCAAAGACACAAGAATCACTTGACACAAACTATAGTGATGCTATAGGTATGTAGAGAATGTAGTAGTTTGCCTACTTTATTTTACTAATGATGTCTGTTGTTGCAACAAGCCTCTTCTAATTGTCTGTCACTTGATGAAAACTACATCTGTTCTATGGCAAGCCCAGTTTGCCGAACATAGTATGAATATGTCTTAAACTGTACATTTTGGTCACCCTGTGCTCTTGTTTGTTCCATGCTGACCTTGCAACTGGAAGACATCCTTCTCATAAGCATAGTGCTTCATTTATTGCAATTGCCCTTCAGTCAGGCTTCCAGCAGAGTAGCTGCTCTGCTTATGCTTCTTCAGAGTTCAGGGACATATTTGCTCTCTGAACAATCCTGAGCAGGTTACACCTCTTTTGTCTTCTTTATATTGGCTGCCTGTAAATTAGAAGGCTGGAAAAATTATAAACAGGCGGTAATTCAAAACAAATTTTATTGTCCAATTTTTGTTGTTTTGTTTTGTGGTTTTATTTGTTTTTTGGGGGAAGAGTGACTTATTTTGTCTTCTTTTAAGAAAAGTCTTTAATGAAAAAATGTGTTAAGACATGTTTGCATGTGCAATGCATACCTCAGGAATTTGGCAGGTTCTGTGAGTGTGCTGAGATGTTTGCCAGCCTTAGAAAATAAATTCTATTTTCCTGTATTAATAATGGTCAGTGGGGAAGAGGGTGTTTGCCACTTTCATGGGATATTTTTTTTTTATATGAGCAATTAAAATGTAATGATCATAGCAGTGCTATGACATATGTGGATTGAGATTTCAAATTCTTTTTGCAAAAAAGTCTCAAAACATCAAAGCACTTCACACTCCTTACATGTGTCATCCTGACAGCTACACTTGGGCAATATAACAATCCCAGTTTACACACAGAGAAACTGAGGCAAAAATTGGTAGATTATATATACCGAGTCTGAGTTATACCAGAAAACTACAGTTTCACTACAGTTGAGACAATGGTTGGGAATGTGCCGAAGGAGGAATTTCTGTTGGACCTAGAGTTTGCCTGCAATTACACAGAATTGTAGAAATTTTGACCGAGATCTTTAGTCATCATGAAGTCCAAGTTTCTGCTCAAAATAGGACTTTGGCCAATAGGAGATCAGGCTAGTTTTGGCTTTGTCTACGTGAATCTCAGAAAACCTCTAAAGCTGGAGATTCCTCAGCCTCTATGGTCACCTGTTTCAGTTGTGTGCCATCCTTCTATGAAAATGTTTTTCTCTTATGTCTAGCCTGTACTTGCGGATGTGCAATTTGCAACTGTATTTAAAGAACTGAGGAAGGGGTGATGTCTGACAGAGATATCTATTGGCCCTCCTACTACAGAAGAAGGTCCATTAAAAACTGCCTCTCCTTTGGCTGCTGAAAAGGACACTTGAAGATCCATGAGTGCTTCAGCTTAGATAGACCTTTTATTCTTCCTTATCTGATGAAAAAGTAAATAGACATTTGGGCTGCTTGGAGAATAAAAAATCAAAAGAAATATCAGTTGAAAATAAGGAAGAACTGTTTCTCCATTGTCCAGTTGCAAAACTGATTCTGCAAAACAATGAAGTTGGTTGTGTCAGAATAGCAAACGGCTATCCTGCTTGATCATGCCTTGTTTGTAAATAAGATTAATATTTGTATCATTGTTATTCATTTTT
This sequence comes from Streptopelia decaocto, assembly GCF_964273445.1. NCBI lineage: Eukaryota > Metazoa > Chordata > Aves > Columbiformes > Columbidae > Streptopelia > Streptopelia decaocto. Next base: position 45,609,738 of record NC_138659.1, read on the forward strand.
TCACGACCACATAACTTATTAAATGTCAAAGGATGAGCCCAGTCCAGGCCCTATTTATTGTACCATCAATGATCTAAAGAACTTAGAGGGACTAAAAAGTCGGCAGGTTCGAACATAACACTACTTACTTATGTATTCAGCAGCTCAGTGAAGAATGATCTGTTGATCTTAGTACAGCAGCTGCAAAACCATGTGTTTGAAAAACAGCAGGCAAGATGGTACGGCAATGACCCTCATGCACACTACATACACTACAGATTGTCCTTGTTACTAAACAGCTGTTAGGGTTAGGGGTTAGGGCTAGGATTAGAGTTAGGTTTTGGGCCTTATGGTTAAGGTTAGGGTTAGGTCTAGGGTTAGAGTTAGGTTTTGGGCCTTATGGTTAAGGTTAGGGTTAGGTCTAGGGTTAGATTTGGGTTAACGTTACGTTATGTTCCATTAGGGTTTGGGTTAGTGTGAGGGTTACTGGTAGGGGTAGCATTAGTGGTTTGGGTTAGGTTTATTGCCTTAGGGTTAGGGTTAAGGTTAGGGGATAGGTTTAGGGTTAGGGTAAGTGTTACGGTTAGTCTTAAGGTAAGGGTCAATTAGGGTAAGGGTTAGGGTTATGGTAAGGGTTAGGGTTTGGGATTAGGGTTTAGGGTTGGCATTAGGATTAGGGTCAGGGTCAGGATCACTAGGGTTAGGGTTTAATGTTAGGGTTATGATTAGGATTAGTTTTCGGTTTAGGGTTAGTGATTAGGATTAGGGTTAGGGGTTAGGGTAAGGTTTAGGGCAGGGGTAGGGTTAGGGTTTGGGTTGTTAGGATTAGGGGTAGGGTAAGGGTTAATTTAATTCTTGAATATTAAATATTTCCACCCCAAGCTCAAATTAAGACTTAAATTCTTGAAATTTTCTGGTTGATTTCAACAGGCTATCTTGAGCTAAGAAATGCTGGTGGTGTCTCTTACTTAAATAAACCGCTATCATTGAAAGTATTCAAGACTTGGTCTCTTGAAGTTATACTGGGTTGTGTTGCCTCAGAAAGAGGTAGCAAGCAAATATGGCTTCTGTTGCAACATAGTACTAATTTTTAAGCTAGCCGTTTTCTTCACCCATATGAGTTCCTTTCTTTACTGGCACAGCATTTCTGCCCAGTGAAACCCAGCTCTCAGTTCTCTTAATAAAAACTCACTAAAATCTGTTTTGGTCAGAAACTATGAAAAGAAATGCTGAAGCAGAGGTTTAAGTAGGAAAGCTTTCTTTTGGTAGCTTCATGACAGAGCATTTGCTTCCTCCTCCTTCTCTGGCTTATTAACATGTTGACTTTTACAAGACATGGCTGCTGTGAGTATTTTATGGTGCTAAAAAGAAATTACTGGAGGGCATTAAGAGTTCTTGACTTCTACCCCTTTGATCAGTAATTACCTAAACTATATTGGATGATTCTGTCCCTGATCAGAAAAATTACTTGATTGGTTTACTAGGTGTGAATATTATCTACATATGAGTCTTTCTGTTTTCTCTAAAAAGCTGAGATTGTATAAGAAACATATGTGTCAGTGTAGATAGAAAAAAATGAGCTTTCAAGACAACGAACTTTAAGGCGGTCCTTGGCAGTTTACAGTGGAGATTGGTAAGAAGGAAATAACTTTCATCTCTTTTTGCCACAGGTAAGAGTGACACTGAAATTCTGTGTGAAGTTCCAGTACCCGTGTTCTTCAAAAGAATGTTGAAAATCTTCTGACAGTGCAAAAAAAAAATCCTTGTGTATGTGAATGGGAGGTTATTACTTATAGAGAGACACAAAAGAGGTCAGCCTGGTGTAGCTGATCACGAGGACAACTGAGAGATAGCATTCATTACAATGTGTATTTTCAAAATTAGAAAGTACTTTGTAGGAAAAGACTGTTCAGTGTAGAATGACTTAATGAAATTGGATGTTAGGACTGAAATTAAAATAATTCTAAAATGCAAACTTCTAACTTTGAGGTTATATTTTGCTGTCCTTTTATTCTAATATGTTTTGCTAACCAGTTACTAACCTGGAATGGAGGGAAATACAGTACAGTTACCTTAGAAAAAGAGGAAGGCATTCAAGAAGGTATGTCAGGGTTTTCTTTATTCAGCTGTATAATTTATGCATTGCATAATTGTAGGTGCTTGTCATAGGGCATCTACAGTTTGCACCAATTTACCTTTTTTTAATAAAATTGAGAAAATTATGTTTTTCCATCTGACCGTAATGAGCAGTGACTTTGCATAGCTGTTCTTGTGTCAGCCTACATTCTAATTCAATAAAGTTAAAACACTGGTGGGTTGAGATTTGGAGGGAATTATTACTGATTTCCTGCCTTGTTTGTCCATGGAAACTGAAGCAAGAACTCTGGGTCTAAAGCAGAGGTCAATGAAGGACACCCTTTTTCAGTCTGAAGACAGTATGGGGTCATCAACCCCACCATACCACCAGATATGAAAATGTGAAGAGCAAGAATGCACATTTACTTGGCATTTTAATGCGATAAAATAACTCTGTTTACATTACTGTCTTCTCCAGTGACTACAAACAGTGCATAATAAATCACCTAAATTGTATCTAGATATTATTGCTATTTTATAATTGCTGCAATATGGTGTTTTGTATGCTGTGATTGCCTTCTACTATGTTCATTTTGGTTGGAAGACATTGAACCTCTTACCTGAACAAAGTTTCTCCCTGTACTGTATTTTCCTAGGCTGCACAGTAGACAATACTTTTCAAAGAGTGGGGGTCAGGACAAGAGGTGGAGTGAAAAAGTAAGTACTGAGAAGCATCTAAATATGTTGTCTCACCAAGACAAAAGCAGTAACAATTTGAACAATAGCTAGGGCTTCTTATTATGATTTATTTCCTGGTCTTTCTATGAATTCTAGATCAGCATGCAAGGTGAAAGCTTAACCACAGTGCTTTACTTCAGAGATGCTCACAGGCAGCGGAGCGTGCCAGACTTTATTGGAATTTGAAACTGCAGTCAATGGCATTTTCTGCCATTCTGATGCTCATCTTATTCAAACAGTAAATTTACTATCTAATCACAAGTTGCCTTGTCAGTCTAAACAGAATAGTGTAGATCTTCAATGCATAAGGTAATCCAACAAGAATGACAGCCAGTAAAATTACTCTTGTGTTTGCTTTCTCATTATGGAGGGAGCCTTTAATCTTTCAGAACTAGTGGCCTTATATCCTTTGTGACTTCTTAGGAGTGCAAGTCCAAATTATACATGGAAATCAGAAAGGTGGTCAGCTACCACTTTCCAAAGTTAAGTAGTGGAATTAGACTTTGATGGAAAGTAAAATAAAATATTGTGATCATTCTGTAATTGCTTCATCAGAGTCAATAGGCCTCATTCTTTGCTCCCTTTTACTTTGGTTAGTTGCATACAAAGACTCTGTAATTCACCTGCATGAAGAGTTCATGGTCCATGACCCAGCGAGTGGTCTCCACTCACTGATATCCATTGTAACATTTTTTATTCTCTTGGCACAAATTTAAGCAGATGTAGAAGATTAACGGCCCTGGAGAATCAGGATGATGGTGCTTCTGGAAGTCATTATCGACCCTTTAATTTTGTGCATTATGCACCCTCAGGGACACCCTGAGAAAAATGGTGTTTTAAAATAACATCAGTATTTTGACATGAAAACCTAATAAGGACACTAATGCAAACTTAAATCAGAGGTGTTAGAAACAATTAATGTACAGCCAGATGCAGAAGGAGTATGATCAATCCTGGATGCCAGGTACGTTTCTATTGTGCGTATTATTCCCTCTGGGTGGTTGGCCTCAAATTTAATGTTACTGAAGTAATTTATAAAGTGCACTTTATTGATTTACATAAATATTTAGAGGAAACAGTAAACATGATATGTAAGAATGAATTCTGCTGAGAAATATAACTTTGAGCTTGCCCATTCCTCATGTATGCTATCTGAAATATTAGTTCCTCAGGATAAGATACGCTTACCTAGATGCTGTACAAGGTGGCCTAGCATACTGGACACCTGGATCTATAGTAATCTAGAAGTCTATTCAGCTTACTCGGAATCAGGAACTTGACATTGTTTTCATATTTCTAACACAGTCTTGCCAGGTAACTTTTCAATCACTTAATCTTGTTATGGTATTGCTGTGTTACAGATATAAGACTTTCAGCAGCAAGAAACAAATACTGTGGAACAGGAAGAATCAGAGATATATACAGCCCAAATACATACACTTACAGAAGATCACTGGTGTCCTGTCTTAGGGACACCCATCCCCTGGCAGAATGCCATGCGGAAGCAGGTAACAGAACCATTGCAAAACCCATCAGGTCAGAACAGCTCACACTACACAAGGTATTGGACTAAGAACTATTGGATTTACAGAACCAACATTCTCCATGTTTGCATTTCAAGCACAACACATTTTGAGAGCTTGTACTTCCACTCTGTATGCTACACCTCTACTGAGATGTATGAAGAAATTTTCTAGAGCTGTTCATCTGGCAGTTTTCATCCAAAACCAAATTCACTTGTTCTGAAACCATTCCTAACCAGAAGCAAGGAAGCAGCTGTCTGAGATAGTAGATTACTTCCAGAAACAAACCAGCAACAATACCATAGTCTGTTTTGCCTACATCTGTTCCTTGATAAGTGGGCCTGGCTACTGTTTCTGTGAAGCTGTTGCAACTACTGCCCTGGGGTGAGCGATATTGTAGACTCTCTACAGCTGCTGATTGCTGCTGCCAGTTGCAGCAGTATCAGTCACCAGAAAACTTGACTCTTCAGATCTGCTGCTGCTGCCACCCAGAACGCAGTGGAGCCCTGCTCTCCCTTTCCTAGTCCCTTATCTCCATGCTAGCTAAATTCAGTGTCACCTTCAAGTTTCCTTCCAACCATCCATTGTAGTATGGAGAATATAATTATATATATATTTTTAAATGGTTATGTAATACAAGCTGGGATGATTTGGGTCTTCATTCACCCAAATTTCAGAAAATTGCATAGTAAGCTAAAGAGATTTTTTTAAGAGTCCATTAACTTAATGCAATGACAAGTTACTTTCTCTTACATGAAATAAATCAAGCCTGTAACAAAGGGTGACATGTCCTACAAGACTAATGTTAGCATGGCAAGAATTAGGGACAATCACAAAAATAAACACTACTGGAAAACTGATTTATGATAATTGTTTTTAGATCTACCCAAGTTGTACTAACCCAGACCTTTTACATAAAAGCTATTACCTGAGTCTGTTACACTAAAACTAGATGTAGAGAAGGATAAATGTTTCAGTGCCAAATTATGGCCATTTATATTGATGTACAACAACAGGGTTTTCATTTATCTGTCAGAAAAATAAACTCATCATCCAGAAAGAGAGGTCCAGTGGTTAAGACCTAAGGTGTGAATTTATATGATTCATAGTTGGTTAGGTGATCCTCTAAAGAAATTATCCATCCAATAGGTAAATGACATGAAAGATCTAACTTTAAACCAAAAAAGCCAAGCAATCTACACTTCTGCCATTATCAGAAGAATGACATCTAACAGTATAAATCACTTTACAGTTTTATTCTTGTTTCTGAATGTCTCTTCAATTTTAAAATTAAATGTGAGTCAAAATAATTGTATTTTGTGCCATTAATGCTCAAAAAACCCCATTAGACTTCAAAGAAGAGAGTCCATTCTGTAGCCTAGAAGAACTGGCATAGTTGAATGTAGAACCTTGTTTAGATCCATTATAGTCTGGTTTGCAAATAAGTAATTATGAACTTTTAATATCTTTTGTTTATGTGTGACTTTTCTAACTAGGAACAGAATCACAGGGTTATTTAAGCCATGTGCTATTCAGTAGCTTGACAAAGCCTTGAAAGGTTTATTAGTTTGCACCACTGTGTAATTAAGAAGTTGTATTTTTCACTCCAACATCTATTATGGTCTTTTTTGGGTAAATGCACACTGCTGGATTAAGGTCTAACATACTCAGGCAGTTTTTGCTTTCTAGACTAGCAACCTCACAGTCTATATGATCTTTCATACTTCTTCTCTGCACTAACTTATCAAGTAGAAGGTGCGACTCTTTCCATAAATGGCATGTATAATGAATAGTGACAAAGTATAGGTTTACATTCAGGCAAACCCCAGTAAACTTCATTGAGCAAAGTGTATTAAAAAAATGTAAAAATTATTCATCAGTTTTTTGCTAAGTATCTACTGATCCTATGCTGAATCTGTATTTCCATTGGTCCCTATGTGGAGATTTGTGTAATTTACTGATTCATAAGAAACCTACTTACAGTGAAGAAATTAGAACCTTGTGTGTGTGAGGACTTCTAAGCCTAGGCTTGGTCTGAACAGTTCAGAGCTGGAGCACATGACTATATGGGGCTTCAACAATTCTGCATCCGGAAGAGGACTAATACTTGGCCAATTTACTATTATAATGCTTTAAGAGCCTGTGTTGACCAAACCAGTTATGCTGTGCATACCATAGAAGAAAAGTTTGTATAGGTAAATTATGTTCAAATGAATTTTAATGATGGCTAAACCTACAAAATATAAGCTATTATAACTTTTAACACCTTTTTTTCTACTGAAAATACTATGAAAAATCATATTTTTTACAAGGTCCTATAAGGCTTATTGGATGCAATATTGTTGCATTTTAAGAATTGTGGTTAGGAAAATAGACACCTTCATAAAGCTTGCTATTCTAGATCACCTGTGTCTCTGGTAATCAGCTGCAGCTTCTCCTTTGGCTGAATGGAAGGACATTTTGCAAGAGTCATGTATTTCTCTCAAATTTGTCATTTCTTCACTTATTTATTAATGTGAAGAAAGTGTAGCTTTATTGGAGCACAAATTGAGGTGCAGAGTTTTAAATGATTACACAAAGGTGTTCTAGTGTTAATAATCTGCTTGTACAGGTGCAAAATGCAGAATATATTTTCATAACAGACAATGCTGAGTGACAGATGAAGTAATTTATAAGAAACATACAAGTATTAAGTTCCTCCATTAGAATTGTTGTGACAAGATCCAGTGAAATAGTCTACTTTACATATTAACTATTTCCATTTTTTGTTGGAGTTTTTTGTTCATCTAATAGTAACATTGATTACATGGGTAAAAAAAAATACCTTGAGGATATGTGGGAAACCTGCTTCTCAAAAGTTTCTGTTTGATTTGATGTCATTGATCCAGTTTTATGGGATATCCAATATTGGAGAAGCAAAGCAACCATGCAGTTATTCATAGTCTAGAATGAGTGACATTATTAAAGGCTGCCTTGTACTTGCTAGTCACTGTTTGGGTTTTCTGTCACTGTCTGTTAAATTCATATAGATTGGCACAGCACAATTCTTTTCCTATACTACAGTATAGGATCAAAATAACTCCTTTATAGGTTAAAATAACTCCTTTAACTAATCACAGAACATTAAAGTATCTCACTATAATTCAGTGCACGCAAATATCCTGCCCTATGCCCTTTACAGTTTATCTAAGTGGCCAAAACTCAAATGCGTGAGAGATTGACCAACTGCCAGCTTCTCTTTGCTTTCTAATGCAGTACGAAATGTCTAATATTGTTAGACTTTAATGCCTCTTTCCAAACATTTTTTCCCTTTTAATCACGGTGAAAAAGGACATATTTTGAAGGCTCATTTCCTTCTCAGAGTGGACTTGGCAGGTATGGAATTTCAGCAAGACCAGCTTCTAAATGGGGTGATGACTCATGTTAATTATTTATAGATTAATTGTGTGGAAAAGAAGGTGATATCTGGTAAAAAGCAGCATGTCACAACCTCTCATCCTACTCATACTAAATAGTAGTAACATTTGCAAATACAGCCTTTGGGCTAAATGGTATAAAGATTTTGGACTTAACCATTCTTTAGCATTCAGAAACCCTCAAGCCACTAAGTGAAGGCAGCCTAAAAGATCTCCCTTCATAATCAGTTATTTTTACTTTTAGTCGATGATATGGAAAAGTCCAGGCATGAGAACTAGGCTGAAAAGAAAAACAAATGGTAAAAAAAAAGGCAAAGGAACATAAGAACAACATGATAGTTGGTAAAATTTCAAGAGTTAATGGTGTGTCTTCACCTATCTAGATGCTGTCTGTTTGTCCTTCACTTTACTGGTGTAAATCAGCTTGAGATACTTAAGTACTAGAAGATCAGACCACTGTTTTTTTTATGGAATTACTGTAGTAATTTAAAGAATAACAAACTCTTCAGGTATTCAAGTAAATGCCAATACCATGTGTAGTTCAATTGCAGTTATATGCTAGCCTGTCCCAAATCATATATATCCACCTATATGGCATCCTCTAGGGATTTTCTTGATAAAGACTCTATATTTGCATGAGAGTGCTAAGTACCTCTAGAAGGTCATGAACACCTGTATTTAATTTATGTGGTATAATTAAAAGGAATATTAATTTATACTGGATTGCTGTGAAATTATTTGATTGTTTGTTGCTAATGGATGAACAATGATTACTGCCCTATAGCAGCAGTAGAAACAAACATTTCATTATATGAAAAGAAAAATCCTGAAAAACCTCACTCAGCTTTATGTTTTTCAGTTTTGAGAACACAAGGTGCTATATTAACTTCCCTGGAGCCGGAGTTTGTACCCTAGATACTGTGCCTTTGTTAAGGGATTGAGCACAAATAAGTCACCTCCTTATTTCCCTGTGACAGCTAGCAATACTTATGGTACATCTGCAGAGCTGCTGCTGTTCCTTGAGATAAATCACAGTGGGCCCAAACATTTGAAATAGTTTTTGAACAAACTATAAGTACAAGTTTGTTTTTTCTTTTCCATATTTTTGAAAACTTGTAGTGTTTTAAAGATTTCCTCATTGCCTTGAAACATAACTTTACTTTTTTTAATTGACATTGCTTCAGACTGATATGCTTCAAAGAACAGATACTTTGAAGGCATACAAACCTGGAATTGCAGGACCTGAATAAGAGGTATGAGACACAGTCGTGCAAGAAGGCAAGGAGGGAATGGACAAAACCAGGCACTTCTCTCTGACTTGCTGAGAAAAGCAGGCACTATAGAAAGTCTTGTTGCCTTAGGTGTGTACAGTACATCCCTTCAAGAACAAGGAGGCAGGCAATCACTGTCGCTGCTTATTTCTCTCTTTCCTCTCAAAATGCTGAGCCCACATGTAGCATTTGAAGGAAATCAGACAGCAGTTCAGTCTGTTCTGTCACATCTTCAGAAAGGTATGAAAATGGTTTTACTTGAAAATAAAACGTTTTGTTGAGGAAGGAGAGAAAGAGGTGGTACATTTCTGTGTGTGAGAAAGTGAGCAAAAAATATACTTTGGGAGAATCTTTCTAAAACTTCTTATTAAAGTTGAAAAACTTCCAGTGTTCCTTGGCATGGCTATGGATGTTTGTCAGACAAGAAATGTCAGAAACTTACAGAACTGGCCCAGATTTGATTACTTACCTTTTTAATGTATGGGTGTTTATATGAGCACTTGTTTTTTTGGGAAGGAACACTGGAAATAGAATGTTTTCTTTAGCCTGTCAGTACTGGTTTGGAGAAAGGTATTCCTATCAACTTTTATTTTTATTCCTCTCCCCAGGACTGACATAAACCAGGTTTTGAGCACAAATCCTGCTATTTTTTTCTCTCTGCTTTTTTTGAGATTCAGTAATTTAAGTGGGCAGAGATATACCCATGGGAAATATTCCTGGATCCAGATTTTACACTTGTTTGAAGATTTTATTTTCTTTATGTGATAGACTTTAAAAATGATTATCGATATGTCATTCCTGTTTATTCAGCCTTTATTTTTCAGGGTATTCAAATTTTAAGCTCAGCCTCCTAAGAATATACCTTTGTGAATTAATTTACCCAGGGAAAAAAAATAGTAATATTTGCAGCTATGGATTGACTTACGGCTAGCAATGAGGGGTCAATTTCAGGTTACTTGCCAAGATATCCTTACTTAGGACTTGAATTAATCTATGGTACCTTTTGTATATTGTCTCCTAAACAGTCAGTTCTGTGGGTAGTTTATTGTTACTTCCCTCATTAATAGACATTATCTTAGGGGTTTGCAGACTGCTTTTCTTCACAGCACATTGTGGAGCTTCTTCCTATGTGGTTTTATTGGAGTAAAGTGCTGGCTGTGGTACACCTGGGCTACTAGGGCAGTGGAAGTTGCTGTTACTTGACTGGATGTGAGGGAGCGGGGTGTGAAGTAGATAAAAGTTGAGAGGTGGGTGTGAGTGGCTGGAATGCGAGCACTGGGGTGTAGGAGTGGGGAGAATGAAATTAGTGCCTTGGAATTGCTTTGAAACTGCTTGGCTAATAACCACCTCAATTAGTAAGGCTGATAAGTGGCTTTCTACCCTCTGTTAGAGTATTATGAGTGAATAGAAACCATTTCAGTCTCATGAGTGAGAGAAGTTTCTATTGTACTCAATAAATGTGGAGATCACCTGTTGGTAACTTATGTTTATAGTCTAAATATACACATTTAATTATATGTATAGATCTTCAATATCTGCCCGTAGAAAATGAAATAATTTTCAAAAACGCTCTGAAATAAAGAGACTACTCTAAAGGACTTCTAGTTTCTGACAATGAAGCTATTGACAATATTCTAAATGAAATTATTTAATCTCCCAAAATATTCTAAATGAAATTTTCTAATATTTTTACAGTTGGCACATATTTTCCCATGTTAAAAGGCAAGTACCATAGCATTAGGACTGAGTGTTCATCCAGTGTAAAATAAATGGCCATGACAGTAAAAGTGAAAATGTTTCATACGAGATGAATAAATATCCCAGGCCTGATTTCAGTTTTAGCATTGCTTACACACCTGCTAACAACCCTGTGCCAAATAAGGACTAGTGCTGTGTGTATGACTAACTTTAACCTAGCAGTTTTACCATGTTTTTTTTATCTGAGATATACTTAGGCACTTTGTCTTAGGCTCTTATCAATAGCAGCATATAGAGGAGCATGATATAAGAATCATATACTGTGATAAAAACTATGTTAAAAACAGTAACAACCATTGGTTCCATGTGATTTAAAGTATTGAGCATTACAGAGATGAAATGCTTGTGAAATGATCAAAGGGTTGACTTGAGATCTCTAAATCTGGCAAGAAAAAGGAATTCCCATTCTTCCCACGGCTTCAGAACTTTCACATTTCAATCTTTTATTCATACATGATAATTAAAAATGAATTACCATTACTAGAAACTGATTTCATTTAAACAGGTAAAATTCTGGACTCACATGATTTAAAATATTTTTCCTTAGAAAGGAGAAATCAATGATTGCATCTCATGCTGGGAGACCACCGGGTAGTCTCTTTTTTTTTTTTTTTTTTATGTGTCACAGTTTACTTGGAAATAGCTTTCCCATCTTGAAACCATTATTTTCACCATCAGAGAAATCAGATAAAACCTCTTATTGTGGTGTGCTATCTCACTTATCCCCTGGTAGTAGGGAAATGAAAAGCAATACAGCAGCATTACTATTTATTTTTGTATTAAGTTTTCAAGTTTAAATACGGAGTCATGGAGGAGGAAAAAGTACTTCAAAGCCTTAGCTAGGATCAAGTCTTTCTTAGCTTACTATGGGTGATCAAGAGGAGCAAAATTTAATTTACAATGATCATATAATTAACCTACCTAGATAAAATCTTACCATGCATTCAGGGATATGCTTGATCATTTGCTGGTTGGATCTGTCTTGTGAGAACTGGTTGACAGACATGTTAATGGACTAGGTAAGAATTTGTTGGCATTTGACTCAATACCAGCATTACTACTGTGAGTTTAGTAGATTTATGAACTTCTACTCAATGCTCAGGAATCAAACTGAAATGAATTTTTCAGGAAACTCAATGACGGAAACAGAGAACTCAGTTATGCCTGCTTCTACACCCATGGGCCATCCATATTATTGACACTCTAGTCATCTCTTTCCTTAGCTCAGGGGAGAAGGAAAGACCTCTCCACAGACAACTGGGGAGAGAGTATGAGAGAGAAGTCTATAGAGCCTTGGACAGCTTCCTGCTTTCAGAGACTGTGAGGAGCACATGGACTGTCATAACCAAAATGACCATGAATAGGATATGACTATAGAAAAATATGATCATCTTTCAAAAGTAGCACAGAATTAACATTTTTAATGTTTCATGGTAATATTGTTACACAGTCACAATTTCTTTTTTTTTCTCATTGTCTCTTCTTATTGTGGGACAAATTAGATTCACATGTGTCATTTCTCATCCACTTTCAGATACCTGTACTCAAAGTAATGCCATTCAAAATTTCCCATGTGTTTGGCCCACAAAACCTGAAACTTTATTGATTTCTATAATTTAATTGCCTGTCCTCTTCCTTCCTGTATAACATTTTAGTATAACTAACTTGTGAAGAATTAGTAGAGTGGGCACTCAGCAAAACTTTGTATTTGTTTCAAAAAGATCCTATTTCTGACTTAATTAACTGATATACAAATTGGATTTCAGAGAATGAAAAACAGTTGCAGTAAGGACAGCTAATAACACAGTCATATATAGCTGTAAAAATCTACTTTATTTTTTTTCCCCTGTTGTTATGTTAGATTCCATGTTTTGCTACCACTAATTCTTCATGTCAGAAACTTTTTATCCATTCTCAAGACTCAGTTTTGAGGTTTTGGAAACTGTACACCAGAGATCCAAAACACTCTCTGAAACAGGCTTCAGAAATATCGCTTTGTGTCTACATGACTGCATACATCACTGTTTTTTACATCACTCTGAACTTCTGTTTGCAGACTAGAGTATTTTCCACTTTGGCTGTCTGAGTCTGAACAGGTGCTACACAATGCTCTTGAACAGATACCACAAAACTTTCATTTCACATGATATGAATGACTTTCCCTTGGATGTACAAAAACCGTGCTGAGCTTGTTTTATTTGATGACATCACTTTGACTCAAGGCCCAAGAGGTCAAAAGGTTTCCTTATTGTTCCCTGTGACCCTTGCTAAAACACTGACTAGAAAATGTCTGTTTATCAAACTGCTAAATGGTCAGAAATTATTTTTATATGTGCAGTTAATATGTAACCTTTTCACTGCTTCTCTGTGCCTTTCATTCCTGATGTCTTTTTCAGATGTCCTTCTGAAAATGTCTTAGATCAAATCCTTCAGTAAAGACATAGTATAGAGCAAACCTGACTAGTTAAGACTTTAAGATTTATTTTGTTGAGTGTCACTCTTTCTGTTTCCAGAATGTGGCTTCCTGATCTGCACAAGCTGTTTGTTTTTTTTTTTTTTTTAATTTTTTATTTCTTTGCTTCATTATGTTTGAATCTAGCATAAAAATGCTCCTGGCTAGTAGAAAGAACACTTCTTGCATAATAATCAGCGTACTTCCTTAGATAAGGAATGAGTGGCAAGTATGGATTTACATTATACTTTCAGGGCAATACCTTCCTATATTCCCTCCAGTTACATGTACGCTAATAAAGCTTCACAGGAAGGAAAGAAGTCTGTAACTCTAGCTTATGTTTACTCATATTTTACCAATTGCTCTGGAAGGACACGTTTCTTCCCAGAATCCTGTTTTCAAATCAGCCAAACTGAATTTCAAGCAAGCCCTTTTACAAAACATGTCAATAACAGATTAAGGATAGCAGCTGCTAGCTAACATGATCATTTCTATCAGTGGTGTAAACAGTACCACTGACATTTGGTACTGTAATACTGGAGTTTTGACTGTAGATCCTAAGAAGAAAGCTTGGATATGCAAGAAAAGCTATGTGTGGATTGAGGAACTGAAGAAAATTTAGCATCAATTATTATATAGGATAATGCTTGTTTAGATATTATTGGTTTGCTGATTTTTTTTTGTTGTTGTAGTAATTATAAAATGTGTCCTAGATATTGCCATCAGTTGTCATAATTGTCACTTTCCCAGTGAAAAGTATTATTGTAAGCGTAAAACATCAACATTGAAACTAAATGCAAAAGAAGAAGTATTGTGTGTTATACTGTGCAATATCTGTGAAAATCAATTGCTTTTACTTTATTCATTTATTTAGAAAGTGCAGCTGGTCTGCTTCTATTTACAGGTCCTCTGACACTTGCTTTAAGAATGTCAGACTTGGACTCCATTGTAAAAACCCTTGTAGCAAAATGAATTCTCATCCACTTACCTACTCAGACACTTGGAAAAATGGTGACAAAAATGCTTCCTAGAAGCACAATTTACAAGAGAATACCTTTGAGTCAGTCCTTTTGCAGAATGAAGCCATTACAAGTTTTTCCTTCTGAAAAGTTTCAGGTACACTATAGTGGTTTTCTTCCATCCTGAACCCAGGCTGTACACCATAGCCATCTTTCTGGTTGTTGTTTCAGGAAAGGGCACTGTTTTGCTGATGACAGGTTCTGGCAGTTAAAACATCTGCTGTGAAACTGGTAGCCAGTAATCCAGATGAATTCTTTCCTTAGAAGACAGAAAGTTCTGTGCCAGATGTGGTATAAATGCAAAAGCAACCCAGGACTGCTCTCTAACTGCCCTGCTGCTCTGCCAAAGCAGAAGGATGTTGTGGCACCACCCTGGGAGTGAGTGGTGTGATCCCTGCCCTGGGAGAAAAGGAATCAGGGACCCGAACGCTTCTCTCTGGCTGAAGCTGGGCACTTGGGGGTTTTCCTGCCATTTGACTATTGTGCAATTTGAGAAGGGGGGGTCTGTCATAATCGTGGTGTAGTTGTGGATGAGATGTTACAGAGGGTTACTTTGAAACCTCCCTTTGTTCATGGTCTAGAGCTGCCAAATTAACTAAAACTGTCCTCTCATATATCATCTCATATTCTAATTAAGCCAAATGCTTAATTCTTTGCATTTCAGTCTGCCTTTTTAAAACCCTTTCTCTAGGAGGGGTTATGAATTTTCTGAGACAATTGAGGGAATGCAAAAGATTTCTTTTTCCCCTCAAGTAAATTCCACTCTGCTATCATTTATGTGCAAATAATTCATATTGATTTAATCACAGTAAAATTTTGTCTATACAGTTATAAACAGCGTAGCAATTATTTACAAAAACACTCAAATAATTGTTACTGAAGGAGTATAATATGGAGGAAGAGTATTAACGTAACAAGCCAAAATTAAATGAGCCAGCAGGAAGAAAAATAAACCAAACCACTCTCCAAAAAACCTCTTTAACTTTTTCAAGAACTTATTCTTTCTGTTCCCACTCTTCCCCAAGTACTGTCAAAAACTTGGCTAGAAAAGACTTTCTTTTTCCCAGAAATGTAATTGAAAAGGGCATCTCATTTACAGACGAATTATGTCACTGAATACAGTTGTGAAATACGCAGCAGCCAAATCATCAAAGGAACATGTATAGTGAAGAGATTGCAAGCAAGCTGTAGAGTGATATCTGTTTGTAAATTCATGTGTTGCAAGCTTTAAACAATGAACAGATCTTGATCTCAGTCAAACCCATGGCACCTGTTTCTCTTCAAATGTATTTTTGAGGCTCACTGAGGCCAAAAAAGATTTTACCACAGTGATACTTATTTCCCATCCAGTGTCAAAAAGACTCAGAGTTCACAGAAGTGACAAAGTGTAGAACATATTGACATGATTTTTCATTATGCAAAATTTAGAAATGAAAGGACTTCGCTATTGTTGAACAAACACCAAGACCAACCTTCTTTTTTTCCTGATATTCTCATCAGATTGATGAAACTTGAAAGCAGTAAAAGAGTTTAATTTTTCTACTATTCTAAACCACATCCACTTATACATGGATACTGATTTTAAAAATAGGAATGAATATGTTTTAAGAAGACAAATTCAGAGCTGTGTATAACTAACAAATTTAATGCTGTTTTTGCCTATAGCTATCTAACAGTTTTGTTTCTGATTTCTTTTTTTTTTTTTTTTTTTTTAAATTTTACAACTTTGCCATCTATGTAGAGCTAAACACAACTCTTAAAGGTTTTTCTGGCCAAACCTATCTTTTATTTTTAGCAGTAAACAGCAAGAAATATCCAGTGAAAACAGAGTTTCTTCCTGCTGGCTTTCCAATCAAAGTGAATTTTTTTGAGAGAGTTCATGAAATGTACCACTTAATTGTTCCATGATTTGAAGATGCAATTTAATTTAAATGCTAATTAACAAATAATGCTAAGTTAGAATAACAATGGATAACCAACTTTATTCTCTTTCTTGCCTGATCCAGAATAAAACCTTTATTTTAAAGCCCTATTAAAAACACATCAAATGTCCTGTACTGCTGCAGTGCTATACCTTGCCCAGATTTTGAGCCATGGTATGTCACATACACATAGATTTTTCATACTTCTGTACACCCATTTTGAAACTGTGTTCCACAGGGCTATGATGAGAGGGAGTGTTAGATTCTGCTGCTATACATAGCCTTTCATTTATCTATTTGTGTTTGGGAAAATGTTGAGGTTTGGGAGAACAAGCTGTGATGTTCTTAATTTTTGTACTACTCTATGCTGAGTAGAGGATGCATTTTGTTGAATGAAGTAACAAAATAATGTAATCACCCATTAGACCATTGATTCAAGTGAGCTCTTAGGGGAGAGTTCTATCAGAGAAATTATTGCTGTCTTTGGCTGGAATCTCCCCAGAAATGTTGGCCTAGAATCACCTTTGTTCTTTTCCCTTCCTGGTGTATATGTGTGATTTAGTTACATTACACATTACTCAGATTTCATCCAGAGCTGAAATGAAAGCTCTCAACTACAGGTTATGAGAGGAAATGGAATGTTAGGTGAGGAGATGACACTTGGTATCTGACAAGAAGGCAGAATGGACATACAAAATGTCATATTCTCCAAGTCAGTTTGTAAGATGATTGGTTCTGCTGTGTAGCTGTTTCACTTTCAGGCGACTGCCTCAGGGTGCTGGTGACAACTGGGATATTCAGCACCTCAGCAAGAGGGAAGTTCAAAGAGCAAAAACCAGTATGCAACATATTGCTTTTCCTCAAAGGAAAATTTCCAAGAGATCCAACATGAGTGCAGAGCCTATGGCATCTCTACATTTCTTAGAATTTTCCTAATAATTATTAACTGTACTCCTTGATTTGGCAATCTGTATGCTTTCTCTGTGTTCTTAAGTTATTTAGTGATGAACTATTATTTAAAATGCAGTCTTCGTTTTGCAGCCACAATTGCATTCCTTGGACAAACAGAAAGTCAGGGAAGCCATAAATAAAATGAATACACCGACTATTGCCAGCTTAACCTCGAGACCTAAAGATTCTTCTAAAAAAAAAAACAAAAAAAAAAAGATAAAGCCACTTTTAGTGTAGGTTGTATACAGTACCATGAAGGCAACCCAACAGACTCAGGCCTGGTAAAGGATATTGCCATGACACTGAAAAATACCTCTATAGCTAGCATGTTTTATTATTATACCATGAGATTAATATTAATAACCATAGCATTGGTTGTGTGCATTTTTTTAATAACTTTGGCCAAAAAAATCTAATAATAAAATGTAAATTGCAATCCTATTAGAAAGGAAAACACAACACAGGTCACTGTTATTTTAACTCCCATAGAGGGTGAGCAGAGAAAGTCAAAATGCCCGTCAAATATGAGTAATGCATTTTTCCCACAAGATACTAGGATCTTAATGAACACTAACAGAGACTCCCCTTATATCTTTTAGTGAATTCATTTAAGAAGTGAAATTATGGACATTATTTGGGCCACAGTGGAAAAAGAATTCTAGCAACTTTGAAAACAATGCCAGCACCAGAAGGCTAAAGAAATGTAAGGAAGGCTAAACAGGACAAAACCATTATAGACCAGTAAAATTAGTCTCCAGAGCCACAAATGAACCACTAGCCTCATTGGTTACATATTTACACTAAGTTCAATGTAAATTTCATCTTGTAGAAGAATATGTCAAGAGATGCAAATTGCAGCATCATCTCAGGTTAGTGGGCCAAAATCCTGTAATCTCAGAGGGTTTTGCAGTATAGGACAAAAGAACAACAACATTTGCTGCTCAGAAAAGTGCACTTTGAGTCATGCCTGAATATGTGATTCATTTGAATATTTTATTAAAATAACTGCATTATTTGCACTGCGATATTGAATTTTAACTGCCCATCATTCTTAAATAACTCCTGAAATAACTCTTGTAATGCATAGCTATGGATTATAGATAATTATGTCTAAATAAATAGGAGGTTACATTACATGAACTTACATTCAAATGTGTTTATATGTACATATAAATGTAATAATGAAAGAGAGATGCTTTTTCTTCTTCTGTGTACATTTTGCTTCAAATCTCTTCTGAGTCTGCTCAAGGTAGAAGAGGCTCCAGACCTACATGTGAGAAATGGAGTTAGAGCAGAGAGCTGAGAGCCTGAAGCTCAGCAGCCAGTGTCACACTTGAATGAGGAGCAGGGGCAAGACAACCAGGCCAGGTGACAGAAGGTGAAACTTTATTGAAAAGAGGAGATGATGATTTCACTATTTATTTCAGTAAGGCTGGGATTTCATATAAAATTTTGTTCCATCAAAGTATCCTAAAGTGTTGGTATGGATGCATGAATTTAACAAAGTGAACTAATCCTTCTAACTGACTCTGATCCTTCAGAGGCTTTTTTACCCAAACAGAAATAAAATTATATGCTATGAACGGAAAGAAAAAAAAAGGTATAGACATAAAGTGAAAGGGTGTAATTCTCTTTATCTCCTTTTAAGGAATCAGATTTCAGTGCAGAAAATGAGAAGAAGAAACATTGCTGGGATAATTTAGTGTTATGTAAGAGAACATGGCAAACAGCTAATGGAAAATGATTTTTTCTTTGTGTGCAGTGTAACATGCAAAAGAAAACACTCACTTTGATTCTAATTTATTACGCCATTTAAGAAGGGGCATTCTTCAGCTCAAAGTTTGTAGTTTTTAGGTAATTAGCTAGTCACAAGTCTATCCTAGATTGGCAACATGTGCTTACTTGTGAGATAATATACCAGAGAAGTCCTACTCACTTCTGAAAGGACAGGTGCTGACACATACTACCACAGCTGCCTTGCTAACCTCCTGTGTTTGCAGCAGCTAGGGCCAAGCACAAACCTAGTCTTGGTGCCTTTAAGTCAATGTAGCTACATTAGTAGCATTGTTACAGGCTACCTGGTACTGCCTCCTAGCACATTTTTGTCCATTTTGTGGATGAATAAAAGGAGCTTTGATTATTGGAGTTAGGTACCTGAAATGACAACAGTCAAGCCACTTAGAGGATGTGAAACATCCTATTAGTTCACAGGAGTGAGAATCATGAATGTGCTATAACTATTTTAAGTTATTTTTTAAATTCAATGTAATTTCCTGAGTTGGAAGGGACCCATGAAGATCATTGAGGTCAGCTCCTGAATCCTCACAGGGCAACCTAAAAGTTAAACCATATATCTAAGAATTTTGTCCAAAGGCTTCTTGAACACTGACAGGATTGGGGACATGACCACTTCCCTGGGGATCTTGTTCCAATGCTTGAACACCATCTCAGTGAAGAATTTTTTTCCAGTATCCACTCTGAACTTTCCCTGGTGCAGCTATAAGCCATTCCCTTGTGTTCCTATCACCAGACACCAGGGATAAGAGATCATGACTTCTCTCTCTGTTCCCCATCATGAGTAAGTTGTAGAGATCAATGAGGTCACCCCTCAGTCTCCTATTCGCTAAACTGAACAAATCTAGTATCCTCAGCTGCTCCTTGTAAATCATGCCCTCTAGTCCATTTGTCATTGTTGCTTTTAACAATGTTCAGTACAGCATTAAAGGGGAAAAAAAATAGCACTATCTACTCATGTCATGTCTAATAAGGAAGTAACAGCTTCCTTACACCAACTTAGACCTTGACTTCCTATATCTATAATGTGATATATGGTTTTCAGTGATAAAGTTTTTTGTAAGAAAAGTCTTTATTTCAGGTTAACTATGAATGATATGTTAAAAAAAACAAAAGCTGCACACTTCTTAAAATCTCACTATGATTAAAGCAATTTATTGTTTATTGTTCCAGATGAAATCAGATTATTTCTTAAATAAGATGAAATTTAAATAAGAAACACATTTCGTGAGAAAGAAAAGTTTATCTGGAGGAGGAAAACCATTAAAATAATTACTGACTGCAATGAGACTGAAGCACAGTGGAAATTCTCAGGGTATTGTATTTTTTATTTATAAGCCATAATGATCTCAAGGTCAGGAAGAGAGTGGGATTTTAAAAGGCTATGATATTTGGTAATCCTTTTGGTAATCCTTTGGAAAAAGTGTGAAAGCGAATACATGTTTTTTACAAATGCAATTTATGTTCAAAGAATCAATATATTACTTGTGTGTGACAAAATCTTCTTCCTTCCTTTCTTTTTACCTTGGTGTGTATTGATAGAGCCCCAAGACAGCAGAAGTATATTTCAGATTTGGTTACCTGTGGCTGACAATGCAGTGAGCTGGTGCAAAATGTCAGGATGATGAAGCAGCACTCGGCAGTGCTTCATTTGCAGAGTAGGAAGAAAGGAGGAAAATAGGAATGAGCTATAAGCAGAGGCAAAGGATCCATATAGTCATAGGTCATCTGCCAAATGCAGTGTCATGGGATGAATACTACCTTGAGTCATTAGCAGCATCTCTCATGTGCTTATAGCTGTCCTTTGTGATCTGTGGAAGCATTCCACCACCTTCAGTAACATTATAAAAAGCCTATTTAACTGGAACTTGCAGAAAGGACACTAGAACACTAAGTTAATGTATCTCTAAAATATATATGTATAGTATAGTAACTATGACGCTATTATCGGGTGGCACTTCTTGTACTGTTTAGGGTGTTGCTTGGTACCATAATGTCTTTCATTGCCATAATTATTATGTATATAACAGAAAGGAATAATGTTTTCATTTTTCTTCCTCTGCCAATAAGGAAATCAATTGCAGGTTTTTACGGAGTAGGTTTAAATCAGTTATTGTCCTTTTTATAGTGGAGACACTGAAGGAATCAATAGTAGATAATATGGAGTGACCAGAGCAGAATCCATTGTTTCTTCTCTGAAACATACTTTGCCAAAGTGCTGGATGCTGAATTGCAGATAGACTTACCTCTTTATGTGTTACTTATGTACTGTTTCAAAATCTGCATTTATTGAGTAGCTTTGATATTATCTTTAGGAAACCAGTGTGATGAGATATTTCATTTCCTTCCTTCCAATTTTCCACCACAAATTACTCTGCTTTATCAAGGTAATCATAATCAGATCAATGAAAGAGTTCTTTTTCATTCAAGCTTATTTTTACATTACTTTATGATATTTTAATATAACACATTTTTTTCACCCAATTCTTCATTTTGTTCTGCAAAGACACTAGATTTTGGAAAAGGTGGAGTTTCAGATGTATAATGTGCACTGCATTTCATTTTTTGGTTTGAATGGTAAAGCAGCACCTGTAGCTGATTCTTCCAAGTTATGACATAAACTGCAACACATAGAGTGATGGCTTGCATTGGTCGAGTGATGATTCAAAGTCACTGTGGCTGCTTTTAGATATTAGATATTTTAGATCTAAAATTGCATTCTGCCTGAATACTAAGTAGTCAGACCAGTGATATCTGCAAAATAGTGCTATAAACCTTAACAGAGTTTCTGTCACTTCCTCTATAAAAAAAAAATTGAAGAAGTGTCAATAATTTAGAAGTCTTCATTTGGTTTCCAGCAGGGAATGCTGCAAAATTCGGTTCTTAACAACATTGCCCACTCTCTACTGCAGTCTTGGTCAAACCTAGAAGTATGAACTCACAAAATTTAGAACTTGTTCTTGAACTCAAAATAGTTCTGTTGAAAATCACACTAGGATGTGCTACAGCCAGAGAAAAAGAAATTCTAGCCTTTGTTTTCAAAAATTGCTTGTGTGAGTTTGACTACAAATATTGCATACTGCTTAAACCTGTTGATATACAGTCAATGTGTCTCTGAAACTGAGGGAATTAAAATATTTTCTTCTAAAAAGCACCATGTTGCAGATATATGAGAATAAATACTTGTGGATAGTGATGTACAGGTGCTATTAAATGGATCTATTCTACACTTTACTGTTTTCATCTGTGCCACACACTTCTAAACTACCTTAGGTTCATAATACCTGTTGTTTTAATATTATACTAATCTTGGAAACATTGTCTTCTGAAAGCTCTTTTGTTAGAATACTATCAGAATAAATGAGATCCAGCTAATAGCTGTGATACTGAGTAATTAGCACATTCTGTATTTAGGTCTCTAGGCCTCTCCCTCTGATTTGATTAAAGGAGGTAAGCATGAATGATGACCATGTGATCTCTTTTAGCTTTCATCTCTGCCAATTGTGTGAAAGTTTCAGCAATGTGAGATACAATTAATTAAGAACACACTAGGTTTGCCAAGCCTATAATAACTAAACCTGTTCTTTCTTCTAGAGTTTGGTAATCAAATGTGATATTTTGTATTGCAATTGTAGTATTCAGAAATAGGCTTCTGAATGTGCAGGAGAATTCCAATAGTAAATTCTATTTTAATTTCATGGGAATGGTGTGGAAAGATACAGTATAAGAAGCTCTTGTAACTGACAAGGTGGAGTATATGAAATCATTTTCACCTTTGAAAAGATATTGTTCTATTAGTTTCTGCTAAATGTAGTATATAACTACAAGTGAAATAATGATTTCAGAAAATGTTAGGTATATAGTGTATAAAAACAAAGGACTGCATGAGACAAATTTGGGGAGATGGTGAATAAATAATCCAAAGAAAACTAGAAAGAAATTATATTTTTTATTATATACATGATAGTCATGAAATAACATGTTGTGGAATGTTGTGGAAAACTGGTGTTGCAGACAGAAATATCTTGTTTTGATAGCACTGTCAAAGCTGACTTTTTAAAAATTCTGTACTTTTTAGTCAACTTTTTATTGTATTATTTTTCCTCATGTAATGTTTCATTTAAATGTCACTATTTAAAAAGAATCAGCTCTAGAAATGTTTAGAATTTTCAGGCATTTAAATTGTTATCACAAGAGAAAGTTGCATAATAGAAGATGAATATAGCAGCTCCTACCACACTGCTGACTCTGTGGCCCAGAATCAGAATGGACTGAGCTGTCTGGTTAGATCAACAAGCAAAAGCTGAAATACCACAATGTGAGAGCACAGTGTAGTGAGGCAAACCAAAACTGCCCTTTGGTTTTCTGTAATACATCAGGCAGTAATTTGTGGTTATCCAGTAGGTGCCACACAAGTAGCTGTGCTTTCCCTACAGTCAGCTGGAGCAGGGTTGCATGACAAGCGCCCCAATGCAAGCCATCCGTCATGAATCAGAGCCCTGAATGTTTTCCAAAGCTAGGATTTAGCAAAATATTCCCATTACTCTTCTCTCTTAACTAGTTTTAACAAATTCTGTTAACTAATTAATCAACCCAATCACCAAATGCAGGAATCAGGAAATTGATTAGCAGTTTTGGATTAAAGAAGGCAGCTAAAGACTACTGACTTCTGTGCTGTAGGTAATCAAGTATTACTGTTTCTTTCTCAGTGGTGGGGAAACAGAAATCAAGAAAGTTAAATTAGTTCACAGAAGGTCCCTGAAATCAAACAGGGATAGATTTTTCTCAGATAGATTAAATAACTTGCCTCTAGAACTAAGCCCTGTTTACATGAACGTGGACTATTCTTCACTCCTCCAAATTGCCCACCGTGAATAGAGTTACTAATGATATTTAACTTTCCCTGGAAGTCTTTTGAGCAATGGGTAAACAATTTTTATGGAAGCCACAAATTTTTGATGGAACAATTTTTGTGGAAGCTACAAAACTAGACACAAAATCTTACAAAATTTTAATAAATGCCCACAAATTTCTAAACACCCCTATATAACTTAACCCAAAGGTTTTAATGCCTCCAGCCCCCAGTGGTGGGCTCAGACCCTCCCAAGTGATGTATGTGCACCCCAGGTGTGGGTCCCTACTTGGTGCACCCTGAGGTCTCACTCTCCTGGCTGGAGTGTGGCTGCTCATTGTGTCCGATGATGAAGATGCTCTGTCAGGTCTTGACAGAGGATGTGCTGCTTGTGGGACAACTTGTGGCAGCTTCAAATCAGATTTGTATAACCTCTGTGTCATCCTTTCTCTAACAGATTCTTCTATAGATTCTTCTATAATTCTTGCCAGGTTGACTTCTTTGTTTCAGAAGTGTCTGTTATTTCTCTGTTGTTATTTTATCTAGCTGATGGTTCTCTTTTATTTTAACATGAAAAATTTGGAGCAAATATCCTCCCAGGTAGTTTTGTGTAATTTGATTTACTTGTGCTGTTTACACTTGCATTTCTATCTTTACAAGTGTTGTTACGCAGGCCATTCGTCAAAGGTGGACCATGGGAGCACTCTCATACTATGCAGTTGAAAAGGAATATTTACTGTAAATGTTTTGGAAGCTTTTGGTTATCTTTCAGCTGTGGGCAGATGGGAACATTGGTGTTGAAAATGTTGGTTCAGATCTTAAAATATGAATATGAATGCTTTGGAAATTTTCACCCTGTCATAGCTTTGTTATGTACTTGCCTATAGTTGTCTATTGGCACAATACATCTTTCTGCCCTTAATAGAACAGAACCATATTGAAAAATCAAGGATGTATGTGGTTTTTGTGTCCTTGATAACAGATATGCATATATGGCTTGTATACTAGAGAATTATGCTAACCTTTTGTAACATATTTCCCACTTTGGTCTTTAATTTATATTATTTACAGTGCATTAGGGCACTTCAAGTCTTGCATTATGTTTATGTAATAAGTTATTGGTAAGAATAATTATGCCACTTTCTTTGTCTTATGTGAGTTTCCTTTGAAAGTGACATTTGCTGTCTGTTCTATTACATCTTTACTGTGTCTGCTTTGCTGTGATATTTTGTAAAATCTTCAAAATTGAATCCTACCCGTGTGTTCAGACATACGTATTATGGTGATATCAAAATCTTTTTTCACCTATTTATAGGATCCCTCTTAAATGACCTTCTGCTTAACAAAGGCAGATAAAAGGGTATTTAAATGCTTGGTCAAGTTAACTTTGCATCATATTTTGTTTTACAAGTTTTTTTATTTGTAAATTTAAATGGTGACTATGAAAGAGCAAGCAGAACTCATGAGAGCATTTCTTTCTTCCTAGTTTATCTGCACTGGACACATTAAAAATATATAAACATGAACAGAGACTTCATTTCTGTATCTTATCTATTTTATCTGCAGGCCTTTAATGCATTACCTAGAGGAGAATGTAAGTATTATTCGTGTGTCAGTAGCCTGAAGAAGTGAACACATTTGTGTTTAGCACAAGGCTGAGTACATTCAACACCCATGCCAAGGTTATAGCTAGAAAATATTGCAGCTCCTCTCATGGGCTTCATGAGAGTAATTTTCAGTGTTTCATTTGATGACCGAAAAATTGTACCTGCAAAGACAGAGGCTCCAAATTCATGGGGAGGGCAAAACAAAGTCATGGTCTTTACAATCCAGAACAATGATCTTTTCTTCCTTCTGTAGCCAAAGAAGCAGAAAATAAGAGGCTTCTGATGTTTATTTTAGCATAAATTAAAAAAAAAAAAACCAGGAGGAAAACAATGATCTTTATTACTTTTCTTTTGACTATCTTATCGAGCAAATCTGACTGGAGTGAAGGCTTTCATCATCATCTTCCAGAAAATTCAGTGCAAGGGCTCTTTATGCGTCACTGCCTAACACTGGGCTCATTATGAAGTCTTTCTCTATACAGAATAGCTTATATTTAACAAGTAGGTCTACTAGAGTTCACAGAGCACATACATGAATGCAGCAAAGTTAAAGTAGATATTAACAGGCAATGTAGACAATGCATCTGAAAACGGTAATGCAAAAGGCATTTCCTTGAAACACCATTGCAACTCTCATACTGCAATTGTTGTTGATGTAGGAAGAATTTATCTGTAGTCACAGGAACAAACACTGACAAAGATATCTTTGTCAGGTTTTCTTCCTTTAAAAAAATGTGATCAATGGCAGCTAACTATTAAAGACAAAAAAATTTCCATAATCTAAAATGAAACAAAAATATCTCCTTACAAATTATGAAGAAGAGTAAATGCTGTAAATAATAATTCAAGCAGGACACAGATAACTCAGAAAAGCACTATTTAAACACTGAGTGGGCCAAAGGGATGCTACATAGTTTTCAGGAGTGTATATCCACCTGCAATCCAGAATCGCATTTTGTGTGTCTCTGAATTCTTGGGCAGAATTCCCACAGCATTTGCTATTATACCAGTTCCACAAAGAAAAGAAGGTTACACTTAGAGCTTTGCTAAATGTTTGCCGGATCTGCCAGTTCATTAGAATAACATCTGTGGATTTATGCCACAGGATAGATCAATTCTGTCAGCTTGCCAATCCAATGAATGGATAGGATTGGGCTTTCAGTAAAACAACAAGAATTGAGAAGACAGTTAAAGGAGAGGCAGATGGCATGAACAGAAAGAATTCCAGGTGAGGGGAGATGCAGTGAAAATGGCTAATCACATAGAGAAAATATCTTCTAAAGTCATTTGGCAAGGGAAGGTCAGGGATAGAAGTATTAAGGAAAATCAACATTGATGCCTTCATCTCCCTCTGTTACAAAGCACCTCTGACACCCACTTGGTGTTGCGCTCATCTTAAAATTGACATTCCCTAACTTTTTTGTTTTACTTTGTAACAATAACACTCTTTTCAATGGGATACCTTTGTATTTGACTTATCATTTGTCTAAAGAAGCAATGTAAGCAATCCGTGGGTTTGTGTGTGTGGTGTGTTGGGTTTTGTTTGTTTGCTTACTTTGGCAATCCATGTTGTTTATGAATTCTTAATGTGTTCTAATGCGGTCAAGGCTCATTTTAGCACAGAAAGCTGTGATGATGATATGCTGCCCATATTAAAGGCTTGAAATCTGTTCCACTTCCTCCTCTTCCTTCCCCATAAGAAGACTAAAAGGAATTAACTAATCTTATGGTGCTATTGCATTGTGTACAGCAGAAGACACTAAGAAATCAGCATTTCCTATATTTAATATCTTGAAACTTTGTCTATTAATGTTGAAATTACTAGTGCAATAAGGAATGCTGAAATGTGGATCGTATGATTACTGTGATTTAAAGACCAGTGTGGAAAAGGGCTTTTTTAGGGTAGTAATCAGTAGGGTGTGCTGAGGAACGGGTAGGAAAAGACAGTGGTGACAGAGAAGAGGGAGAGGGCCAGAACACTGAACCTTGAGGTGTTTTCTGACTGGCAGACTGTTGGGTCATTATTTCTAGCACAATTCAAATAGCTCAGAATATGGTCTAATAATTATGTCTCCAGGTTTGGTGAAGGATAGTTTTTTTATTCATTTACATCTTCATCAATTAAATAGTGGCAGATCCAAGGTGATAAACTGTTATTTCTCATTTGTCTTCATTTTTTTTTTCCAGAATTATTTAGAAACAGTTTACTTTTATTACTGCACAATTACTGCACAAATGCAGTAATCAATTGACTTACTGGTATTGCTTTTGCTGAAAAACACTAAAAGACAGTAGCTTCTGACAAAATTATTTTATTTAGTTTGAGATTATCACTTGTAGCTCTGCAGCAGAATTCTTTGCTGAAACTTGGACAGGGCGATATTCCATCACCAATACAAAGAGGGGAAAAAAAAAAAAGTTGATTTTTCTAAACTTCTGTTTAGGATGAATACTGAAAGCTGTATTTATTTTCACATTTTGAAGTGTATTTTTGTGTTCTTTATTTTTGCAAGTAGATATTTACAATTCCATGTACACACAGCTTTTTTTTTAATTTGCTTTAAGATTTCTGAAGCCCTTAGTCTTCACTTAGAGCTTAATGAACAATTATTTTCAAATCCCACTTCTTCACTGAAACAGCCATTTTGCCCTCTGTATATTTCTAATTATGTTTCTCTCCAGTGCTATGTTATACAGAGTGGTTCTTGATTATACTGTTTGAAACAGGGCTTCACTTGTATAGAGAGGTCTGTAAATATGTCACTTTCGGCCCCTGTAACTACTGAAATGAAACAACTCCTTTCTTCTTGTTTGTGAACTTCCCTATTATAAAAAAAAATAGTATAATAATTTTTTTCCATGACCATGTGTTAACTTTCTCTGATTCATTTTTTTTCTCCACACTTTTTTTGTAATTCCTGATCTTATTATAATGATGGCAGTTTGCTAAACTGTAAATAGAGCATGTACAGGTGATATATATATTGTAGACACTGAAATTCAAGGCCAGTCCAAAGACAGTGTCAGATGAGAGCAATATATTCAAGAGAAAGCCTCACAACTGTAGGAATGGCCCATTTGCAGAGTTCACCACTCTTCTCTGCTTTTATTGCTCTGGAGATGTGTGACATATTTTGGATGATGGTGTTTATTCAAAAGCTTCAGCTCCCAGTTCAAGATGGAGTCTAAAACTCCTATGCATTGTAGACACTGGAGACAGATGTCTGTGAAGCCACTGGTGTAAAACAGTTGCTTAGAGAGGTTAGCTGGGTTTCTGTCATGACTTTTGAAAATAGGAATGTCAAGAACCAAGGATCTATTATTTTTTATCTCTTATTTTGATACACAATCTACATTTTGAAGTCATTTAGACAATTCCTTCTAGTTGGTGATTCTCTAACTACCAGTATAAAGAGGTGAAAAACTGATGCCCTGTCTTATGGGAATCAATACATCCTCACACTTTCCTCGCACTCTTCAGAACGGTTTGATGTTAAAAGCTTTGACTTAAATCTAATTTGTATCGGGAAAAGGAATGTGTTGTCATTTTGATATAGACAGTGATAAACATTTGAAATTTAGCAGTATAAATAATACAGCAACTAAACTGGAGGTCAAGGACTCAAGCTCCTTAATTACTACCGTAAATCTTTGTAAAATGTTGCTGGGAAGTTTTTCTAGTCTCAACATTTATTTATTTATTTGTTTCTTGTTAAAAAGAGCTAGAATGTATTTGAAACATGCAGTGCAAAATGCATTTCCTGGGTCTCAGTGATACTGGGAATTTATGTCAGGGCAATAGTTATTTTTCAGAAGTATCTATGTGTAGGGCTCAACTACTATCAGGGTCTCAGTAAAAAGTTTCATAAGAAAGAGCCTCTCCCTCTAAAAGTGTATGTCCTTTGGAAGCACAGTGAAACCAGTTAAGAGCCAGGTGGCAAAAGCCGAGCAGGACATTAAGCTAGAAGGTCCCTTTCCTTCCTGCGGGCACAGGTGTGTTCCCTGGAACCCCTCGGCCCTCAAGTGCCTGCACAGAAGCTGCCATCAGCTACTCAGAGGTTTCCTGCACACAAGCGGCTCCGTAATTTTGTCTACTGTGTCTTCATCTGGCACCATTCACCAGCACTAAATTACTTAAAAATCAGTGAGGAGAACAAAAAATGAGCACTATCTGAAGAGTGTGGATTTTCCCTCCCCACCCTGCCTTTTCGAAAGCTGCAAGGACACAGTAAGATTACACTGCCAAACTGGGAGCCTCTGATGATAGATTTGGAGTGTGTATGTTAGCAAAGCTCACTGAATCTTCATTCTTTACTTAGATAATCAAATACTCTGGAAGTAGACTTCAAAGTGCTTTAAAATATTTTCCAGTTTACTCTAAAATGTGAACCTGTGCATGTTTTTATGAAACATGGTGAAATAGGAAATAATATCAAACTTTATGTTTCAAAACTATTTAAACAAGCATAAAGCAGGTTGTTGAAGAAAGTACTAGTAGACAAAATATATAGTGAGTTTATTACTATTCACCACATTGACAAAACTCACTCCTGTTAACACACTTTCTGCATAGGAATGAGTTAAGCTTTAAAGTGAGGTACCTAGATTAGGGAAAAAAATATCTCACAGGGGACTGGCATTGTCTCAAAATCAGCATGTGTTAATAGTTTCATTTGAAAAATATACCAGAATAAAAAAAGTACATGAAAAAAGCACTGATTTTTTTTTTTAAAGGAACATTTTCATGTTACATATTAACACATTTCAAGACAGAAACTTCAAAACTGAAATTTTACAAGACTTAAAAATGAAACCTTTCTAAAATAGAATAAGCCATGTTTTGTTCATTTTGTGAGGTTGTTATAGTTAGCTGCATTTTGCTTCGTAAACTGTATCCAAGATTCTTACCTTATCTTAAAAACTATGCAGGTTGTATATGAGTTTCATATTTTAGAGAACTAAAAGTTAGTACTTATCTCGAGAAGATAGGATGTGCTGAGAAGGTACATTTACTATCATCCAAGAATTTATATAATTTTGTGAAGAGTGCGCATGTGCTGTGATGAAAGGTGAAAAGTACACTAGTGATGAAGACTACTTACTTCATCCTGAAGACCCCCAGAACGACCACCAGAGGACACTGCGCATGCTTAGGGTAGTTCCAAGGTGTTGCAACTGATATTGTGAAATAATTGTGTAACCTAATGAATATGCAGTATACACGTTGTAACTCTAATGAATATGTATGTAACCAAACTGTATAAATGTAGTAGAGTTCAAATCAGTGGTCGAAGCCAGCTTTGGGTGCGAACCCCTGGTTTCCCAGCGCTGAAATAAAGCACCGCATATAACTACGCCCGTGGTTATGTGTCCTTGAACGCTAACAAGGTTATTTTTCCTCTGGACTTTTTGTTTTAGTGGGAGAAAACATAATCAAACTTCATATCAATTGCTTGTCCTTAGGTTTATTTCCTTTTTTCAGTCTCCTTTTGATTTAGTCACTGTATCAAAAAATGAGTGATATATACAGTTCAACTTAGCACAGAGTTTATGTAGTTCTTTTAAAATGCCTATTATTTGTGGAAGTAATATCATCAAGCCTATAAAATCTGGTGGTTTTCATCTCCTGGAATCTTGGGTTACTCAGAGAGCCACAGCTTCCTTTATTGAAATGGAAGCTGAACTCGCCTTCTTTGCAGAGGAAAACATAGCAACATGTTCCACGGAAGTTCAAACAGCAGCTGAAAGGAACTCGTGTATTTGCAAGATTCTAACTGCTGTTCTTTGGAGGGCAAGTGTGAATGTGATTCCCGAGTCTTGAATGTATGGAGTTTCTCTACGTCAGTTTTCTGTGACTCAGGCAATCGCATCCTTATTCAGGTCTAACACAGTGCTGGGTCAGGCTGGGTGGAAATCCCACAGAAGCATTGGTTGCAAATTTATCCAACTCTCCAGAGCTCTAGCAAATGCAGAGTTTTCTTTTATATTACAGAGCTGTTTGGGTCAGAAATCAAAGCTGTAGGTTGAGGTTTTAAAAATTTGGATTTAAGCAAATTTAGAATATGAAACAGCTTATCCCCAATCTCAGCCATAGCCTCCTGTGGAAGCGAATCAGTTAACAACTGCTACACCTTTGCAGACCTTGCTAGTTAATAAACATTTGCAGCTGATGGTCTTGCCAGTCAGCACAGTTTAATTAACTAAGGAGGAGCTTATTTGTAAAGGAGTGGAGTATTTGTAAAAGGATGTGCTGTTTAGAGTTGCTTCACCTGAAGGTTTTTGATTACTGTTGTTATTTACTGTATTCAGCTTATCTGACTGAGTTTTGGTCAGGAAGAAGTTGTATCATCTGGAGGTAAGTACGTTCTGGAACTGTCCCATTTTGGCAGAGTTCTTATCAGCAATGGCTGTCACTCTATTGCTCAGTGTTTTCTCCTATAGCAATAATCTGCTTCTGTTTGGACCTGATCTAAGTTGTAATTCTGGTTATTTCCATGGCATTCCCATGAACAAGAAAGGGAGTGCCTGAGTGGGAATTCATTGAGTGTGTTCAGATACGTTGTTCCTGTTTTGTTATTTGCCTCTGTAGAAATGTTTATGCAGACTGAATTTAAATGAAGTTTCAAATGTGTCTTGGATGTGTTTCCAAGTACCTACAAAGCTCCGCTGTCCGCTGTTGTTGACCCCAAAATCACGGAGTGACTGGAGTGTGCTGGAATGCTTACGCACTCCTCCTGGTTATTTCCCTCTTCCTGTCCTGTGATTACTGAAAATATGTTGCCATATATTATAGAAAACTTCCAAATATATTGAAATGGAATTAAAAAGGTTAAAACCAGAATGAAAAGGGCTTTAGGTATAAAAGAATTCGGCACTCACCATATTAATTCGTAAGGAACACACTGTTTTCCTACAAGTCATAATTACAGTCAAACAGTGGTAAATGTACAACCTTGTTTTATACAGTCACGCCTTCAACAAGGTTATTACTCTCCCTTTATTTAACATGTATGGTTTGATGTGAAAACAATGTATTCTTTAATAGATTTTGAAGAAAATTTCTTCAACGAGTATTCACAGAAACGCTTGTGGAATTGATATATTTGCATTTCAATACACTCTTGTGCTATTTTTCTTATTGCTTCTTTGGGGTAATTTTAAACTTTGCACTACTTGAATGCAGCTATGGACTGACCCATGGTTATGAATTCATTATTTTACTAATTTTAGGAGGAATGTGGAGCTATGTGAGAAAAAGATGATGATGAAAACATCAATGTAAGGCTCTGAAGATTCTTTTTCTTAGAGACATTTTGCTTCAGAAAGACTTAAAAGCTGGCATTTTCATAAAGGCATTGGAATGCTTTACTATTTCTTGACATACATACACGTTACACATAGTAATAACATTAGCAGCAGGTGTCTCACATAACAAGTACCTGCTTTAGTGCTGGGAGAAGCAGCAGCAAATGTTGGGCTTCCAGGAGCAAAAAGCAATGATACCAGATTGTCTTGTCAGCCTTACCCTAAGCAATTGCTTATTTTACCTAGAACTAGAGACAGCAAGAACTAGAGTGTACTACAGTGCTACTTAATGGAAATTTACCACTTCTGACCATTTTTTTAGATGGTGACATAACTTCTTCCACGTTTTCTCTATATATAATCAATATGCAGGGAATCTTCCAACAGGTGTTGAGTTTTGGAGTTTTTTGTTTGTTTGTTTTTGTTGTTGGTGGTGATTTTTTGTTGGTTTTGTTTGTTTTTAATTTTTTTAAATCTAGGTCATTCCTGAGTGTGTGTATTTGTTGAGTTTAGAAGTTGAGAAAATACTTCCTCTTCCTTCCAGGAAGCTTTTTATTTGTGAAAGCACTACAATTCTGGTATAAGAAATCATTGAAACATTGCTTTACTTTTAATCACACATTGGAACAGCAAGGGAGATTCTCAAACTCTAATGATAGAAACAATGAAGCAATTCTTGCAGTGGTACAAATTACAGACCATCAGCTTTGCACTACAGATAGAAGACCTCAACCACTTAGGCCTTACAGTAATGGAACATTTGATTCGAAGTAACTAACCTTGAACTTTTGTTTTGTGAAAGTTTATAGTCTATGCATGGCTTAAATGGCTTAAACAAAACGTAGATTCAGCCTTTGTTCATGTGCCAACATCATAAAAATACCTAAAGAAGAATGTAAGTTAACAAATCAAAACTAAAGGAAGAATTTAGCATCAGATTGATATTAGATGGAAAGATAAACATAAACAATAATTTGAATGGTGCAGGGCAAGGGTGTCAAACTGATTATCACTAGGGGCCACATCAGCTTTTCGGTTGCCTTCAAAGGGCCGAATGTAGTTTTAGGAATGTATAAATGTGGGAGGAGTTACATATGACACCCCTGGTGTAGGAATGTATATGTGTGTGAGCCTTGGATAACTGGTTATGGCAGATTAAAGAAAAAGATCAAATGGAATTAAGAGAAAAAACAGACAACTTGAGTAGAATGCCGAGTGAATAATCTATTTATAGGTTGTAATGCTGGGGAGATCACTGTAATTACCCAGGTTAACTACTTGTATAACTCCTAGTTTGAAACCTTGTAAGTAGAAGGATTCAATACAGACCTGACTGACTGTAAATTGTCCCTCCCTGGAACTAACAACACTCACTTGCTGTTCCACTAAACACATCAGGGTGTACAGGGACCTCTCTATTAGAGTACATTAGCATCTCCCATTTACTTATTCCCTGTTGTGATGGGCGGTTGAGTTCATGTTAGTGTGTTTCATCAACATTATTTGACCCAAATGAGTTTTGCCTGATTTAAGAAGAGTTATAGCTGTCCAGAGATACCAGCAACATCTGTGAATAAGTATCTTTTTGTTTATAATAGAACGTTGTCTTTGAATTATAAACACATGTAAATAAATGCATACACATGGACACAAACAGATGTAAATATATAGGGGTGCCTAGGGAATAGATTATGAGGATTAAGTTTTTGTTGTCACAATGTAGTACAATTAGTTCCATGAAGCAGTATATGGCAGTAAACTAAACTAGTATTTCTCCTCACTATGCTGTGCATTTGTTAAAAATACTGGGTGTTTGCACTAGCAAAACAATTCAGATCCTTGAAGTATGCGTTCCAAAGGGAGTTAGAAAATATCCTAATCCTTTACCAGGATTTACTGCTTCCTACAGATGCCTGGTGAATAAAAGGACTGACCACAATTTTGAGCCAGGAAAATAAATGAGTGTGAAACATCAGACTTTGTAAGAAAATTAAAACTAATTGTTGCAATAGATGTTTGGCCACTGAGACAAATGATCCTTTCAGTTGTGGACTCATATTCACAGTTCTTCGAAATCTGTGCCTGATTAAAAAAAAAAAAGCCTGAAATAACTCTTCCCCATTTCCCAGAAACTCTTATACTTTCTGCTTTGATGTGGGTTTTTTTTAGACTGTTTTTAATGTTTAGGTGTTTTAATGTGGTATTGTTTAGATGATAAAAATATTTAGTGCCTATGAATAAAAACATGGTCAGGCTGATTTCTATAAGCAGCTTTACTTGTAATCATAGCTAGTTTGCAGTGGCATTGTATAACCCCTTTCAATTTTGAAGGCGTTTTAAATGAAATGTTATATTCTCTTTGGATATTAAAAAATAGTTTCCACATTTAAAGCTCTTCTGTTACTATTGAATTTACATAGGATCTAGGCATCTCAATGTATACCATTCCCCCTTTTCTTTCCTAGTGTTTCACACTTCTGATGTTCTAGTATGTGAATTCTCTGTAGTTCCTACCCTAGGAAATCACACATTACTGTCCTAACCACTGCTCTCTCTTGTGCTGAGCATACCTATTTCCTCATTCTTATCACTAAGGGAGCAGGATAATGCAGAGCTTCTCCCAGACCTCCTCGCACAGAAGAAATGACATGTCAACATCACATTAGAAGAGTGACAGTATCTGTTTACTGTGGCAAAGGTGTGGTGCTTTTTTTTTTCGTCAGAAGGTTTAGAAAGAGCATCTAGCAGTTCTTACCTGGAGACCGCGTTCTTGTAGTTGCCCCTGATAAAAACAGCAAATGTGGGAGATGAGTGTCTTTGGTTGTCTTCTCAGAGCTTACAGTTCATCCTAATACTAGGTAGCCTGTTTGGCTCTTTCTGGCTCTACGTATCTTAACCTAGCACTCGGCAAGTGAGCATGATCAATGCCCCACTGGGAAGGCAAGGACTTTTATTTCATGCCTCATTTATACACTGTATTACTGAGCCTATGAAGTAAAAGCTGATATTTAAAAAAGAAAATAGAGTTAATGAGCTAAGAACCTTTATTTATTTATTTTGGATTCTCAATACAAGGAAATACACATGGAAGTATGTTTATTTTTGTATAGTTTTTGAGTATTTTAAGGGAAGACAACCAAAACAAAATTGACAGGTTGTAGCCTGTGATGAAGATAACTGAATTTCTCAAGTCAAAGTATCATCAGTGTGTTCTTCAAGACTTTGTAATGAAGTTTTACTTGTATGAGTAAGAATTTTTTCATGTTCTTAGCTGAGCTGAAGGTTGGCACTGCTGCCATCAGTGAGAACTCTGATGGCTTGATTGGAAACAAGACTCTCCTTCCCCTCTTGTATTCTGTGATGTGTGGCAGGCAGGTCACATCGCATGTGCAGACAGCAGCACATTTTCTCTGCCTGCAGAGATTGCCTCTATTCTGCTTCAGGGCAACAACAATTTGCAGATTAAAATGCCCAAATATTGCACTTGTATCTTACAGTGATAGGAAGATTAGCATATACAGCCTAAAGCCAGTGAATTTTTTGAGCTGTTGTCTGAATTACCATGAGTTGTGGAACATGTGGCAAAACATAGACCAGCAGGTTTGAGCTCCAACACAGCCTGTAATTATGCTCCCTTTTAATGGTCACTTTTTCATAAAAGAATTCAATTGAAATAATCAGAGGCTATGACTCAAGATTTTGCTTCTAGAAAGAGCTCCCTAATCACTATCCTGACTTCATTAAATCTCCTGGCTTCTTTAATATTGCATCCCTGGCCTTCCTCTTCTGTCTGTTTTATAAAATCAGAGGCAGAAATTTACTTTCAGAAGAGTATTTTAGGCTGTGATTCTGTGTTGAAAGAAGCACCTTCTTGTAATCCTTGGCTAGGCTTTATCAATGGGTTCACTGGAGAATGTTCAGCAAAATAAGTAGGAAACAGGTCTAGCTGTTTTATGAGATACAGATCATTACCTCTCTGAGGCACTGACCCATTCAGTTGGTGCTTGTTAAAACAAGTGGCTGTGCTATGCCTTCCATGAAGTTCAGTTCTAACGCCGGAAGAAACCCCTGCTGAACTGTTGTACCTCTCCTCCATAATGAAGTGCAAGCCTGCTATTTAGTTTCAGCTATGTAAACTAGTAGGAAAATTTACATAAATAGATTAGGCAAGAGAAGGCGAGACAAAACTATTTAACCATGAAAGTTTCCCCTTTAGATTAAGGTCTAGTTTCTGAGAAAATGAAAATTGACTCCACTGTGCATTTGTTTTTAAAAGTCTTCTACTTCCAGTTATTGTAAGCCTGTATTTTCCATCAGTGTTGAGCATATTAGGAGAAAATACAACTGAGTATCTTTCACATACTATAAGCACCAATCACTTTTTTAACCTTTGACAGTTAGCACCGTGGAATTTCATCTCGATGTAGGCTTTAGAACAATAAAGGTTAATAAAACCTTATTGTTAAGGCTGTATAGTTTTCTGTGATTAAATCACTGAAACTTGAAAATCCAGGTATACAACTGGAGGAAAGTAAGAGAGGGGGCAAAACATTACATCTGGATGAAATGTAATTCAAAGGCAAGAGAAATACCAGAGTCGTACTCAGCATAGCTGTCTTATTCCATTTATTGATTTATTAAGCAAAATAGTTAACCAGGAAATGCTGATGGAACGTTTAATTTTTACAGATATTTTCAGACATGAAAAAACATTCATTATACTCAGGTCTCAAGAGCCAAATTTGTAATACAATGCAAACAAAGATTTTGAGTAAGAAGTATGTCTCAGTATTTGTTTTTAATATATTTATCTGAACAGCTCAGATCTTTTCTATTTTGGGTATGTATTTGTAAATGCATATGCAAATATACATACCAATATTAATAACTTGTAATTTTTGTGTTGTATAATGCAAAAATTGTTTGGCTACGAAGTCATTATTTTGGGGAAAACTGAAAAACCTGTCTTTAAGTAATGGTATGAGTGAGACACTTCTAGGAGCAGGGGTATACTCAGCCTATTGTTATGGACAAAGTTGCTCCACCATTCAATTTGAAGTGTGATTACACAGTTTTACAATTTCTGAATGGGGTTGAATTGTGAATGTATTAATGTCAGAGCTATGCTATGATGCTGATTTCTGTAAGACTGAACAGAGGGTAAACAAACATGAAAGTCTGAACCACCAGATCAGACACTTATCAAAATCCTCTGTGGAAACATAAATGTATGTTTACATGTAAACTAGAGCTCTTGGGATGGTGAGTTGGTTACAAAATAATAATTCCACACATTGTTTATATTTCTGGTATATTCCATGCGGACAAACTGTACCCATATGTCTTTTTGATGAAAGCTTAAGACTGGAATGCCAGGTTTTTGACTGATGTGATACTATTGGTGCTACTGACAGCAAAGCTTATATTTTTACGTAAATACAGGATGGTTATTTTGATAAATTTATTTGTAAACATAGAGCAAATGCATACAGCTATGCTTGAGACTTGTACCCAGGAAATACTGCATTTTCCTTCTCTTCTGTATTCCTAGTCAATCTTTCCAAGTTTTTAAGTTTGTTCCCCATCCTTCATTCATTCAAGTGCTGTTCTATTTTTTTCCATATTACATGCCTGGTAATCAGGAATAATACGTAAATAAGACACCATTAATCTTCAGACACACTCAATGAGTTAAATTAACCTGTTTTGTTTATAAGATGGAATTGATTATCTTCTAGCAATAGTTAAAATTAAGGTTACATAGTTAAGACTTTCCTCTGGAAATGGTTTTAGTAAAACCATCATGAATACAAGATAACTATATTTCCCCTGAGTGAAGAAGACTGGAGGTAAAAAAAGCAGACAATCTGGACATGATTAGTACATTACTAATACTGCAGTTTGTTTTCCAAGTTTTAATTAAAATATTTAATGTGATGATTTAACTGCAAATCACAGCCAGAGATGCACTACAGCTGATATTTATTTCCCCATTTAAGTTCAACTTAAAAGGTAGAGAGAGTTTTTGTTCTGTTAAAACAAACAATTGACAATTGTAGTAAATCTAGTCCTTTCAATACTGTGAGTCAGCTAGACCTCCAGTTAGGGAAATATTCTGCAGTTCACTGTTTATTAGCCTGACAGGTGCAAATGCAGTGTTTACAGTTTCATCCCAGGGCTATGAAAATGTAGGAGAACATGAAGGCCTTTGTGCCTTTATAAGTTTGGAACTTTGAGAAACAGGATTTTAAGAATAATCATAATTACAGTAATAACAGAGGTTGCCAAATCTTGTTTTTCTGCAGTGAATGAGGTTATCTACTTTGTGGAAATTTAATTGACCTTTTTATTTATTTTGCATTATACAAGGTAAATATATTCCTGGAAAACAGTGAATGCTTTAACTTCGAAGTTATTTTCATGAAAAATGAAGTAGCTTTCTTCTTTTCAGGAATGAAAACTCAGTTTGAATCCAGTCAGAGCAAAGGAGTAAGTTTTGAAAAATTGGTCCACTGCCTAAGGAAAAGAATTGGGATTTGAAGTGTCCACATATCTCTTCTGAATTCAGTCACACACAGTCACATGCTGTGATTTTGGGAAAAGCCGTTTCAATCTCTTTCAGATGAAAAGACAGGAGTATTTTGGTTTCATTACTTACCTGAGTTGAGCCATTATTGTGTTTCACCTGAATTTCTCACAGACTAAATAAGGACTGCATTAGTTCTGGTCTCATGTGCAGGGCGGTCAGTTCAGTAACGGTTACTGTGAAAAAGGTGGGAGAACATGTATTAGTGATTTTGTTGTTTAAGAAAAACTGAAGTCGGTATGTACAAGAGCTGTGAAATAAAAATATATGGTTCAAGGTCATTGACACAGTAGAGGTCAGCACATTGCTGGCTGTCAGACATATCAAATGTAATATTTTGACAGAGCAGGTTGACATTGACAAAATTGCTGAATGGTTTTTTGCCTGGGAGTTCATAAAAGATAATGATGGGGAACACATGTCAGAAGCATATAGATTTTTCTGAGAAAGAAATAAAGAAGAAATGCTAAAGGAAATGAGGATTACATGAGAACAGGTGATAACAAAATTAGAATGTCTGTAGGCTGACAGCCATAGGAGCAGATGGAAACAGAGTTCAGACTGAACTGGAAAGGAAATACAGGAAAAATGCAGATGGTCTGAGTACAGTGCACATATGATTTGCTGTACTATACATATGTTGGTATGAATGCAAAAATAAAAGGCAAAAATCAAGCTCTGAACAAACCTGTGGATTTAAATGCTACAGAACCTTACAATGCTCAAGTCAGTTGGCCCAATTCTTACTTGTTTTTTTACATTTCAAAGTGGAGCTAAAGTGTTGCTATAATGATTTGGTCCAAAATAAATTACTTCCAAAAGGGAGAACAATGGAGCAATGAAAAATTCAACACAGTGTCAGCATGAGTGAGATTTGCATAATTAGAATTTTGTACAGCACCCAGCTCTATGATCAAAGTTGTCCTGAGCTGAGCAGTTATACAGGAGTGACAAAAAAAAAAAAAAAAAAAAAGGTAGATGGAAGAAAGGAGGTTAAGTGATGTGATTAAGAAGAATGAGGAAGGTAGAAGGTTGCCATCCACCTTGTAGTTATGGTCATGTGGGTATGAAACATTCATGGAGTTTCCACTGATATTCCTCTGGTGGTGGAACACTGCTATGGAAGGAGAAAGCTGGAGTACACAGACCATCAAAAACACTTTCACTGCCACAACTTTCTGCTTCTCCATGAAAGAGTGTCCCAGTTCCACTATAGCAGCAGCAGTTCTGTGCTGTCAGTATGTCCCCCCAGCACTGAGTGCCTGGCTGCCTCTGGACCTGTGACATAGTGGGATGAGAATAATAGGCTCTGCCTGGTATTACAAAGACATTTGGAGGTTACTTTCATTAAAGGCTGGCATGCTGGGAGGATAATCTGGTAACGGGAGCTATGTGAGAACTTTTTCTTAGATTGTTACCACCTGGAATTTAACAGAGAAACTTGTAATTCCCTGATTTCTTGTGGTCCATTTGCGTGAGTTTGCAGGTCATAACATGAGAGCATAGTATTAAAAAACCTTGTAATAATTAGCAGGTTTGCTGGAAGACTCAACAGAAAGGTCAGGATTCTTGTTTCCGACTTCAGAAAAAATAGAATTTTTTTTTTTTTTCCTCTCTGCTGGAAGTGTACTAAACTGGAACTCTAGAAGTAAATTCAGTTTCACTAATCTGATATGAAAATGTCATTATGTTAGCTGATTTTATGTGTGTCCCCTGCATCCTGTCACTTGCCCCCATTATCCACCCAAATCTTTGAGTCTCTGTTAGCACAATATGACTAATCCTATGTAGGTCAATGGTATTTCAGCCAGTTGTTCACAACATCAGGACACAATATTTTATATTGTTACAGAAAATGGGTTTTGTTAGCCCATTCAACACAGTAACAGGAAAATCATGAGGACATAACTTTGGCTATGTCTGCAATATTCACATTAATAACCTATTAATAAAAACTGTTTAGGCTAGTGTGCTGCCTCCATGAGATTGCAGAGTGTGATATTCAATAGCAGTGACTCTTACTGGCAGATATGATCAAATTGCAGGATGTTCCTTTGTTAGTGACTGCCCCCTTCACAGGGACCCTTCCCCGATTGACTTATTTCTTGTTACTACATCTGCTTACTAAAAGTAGCTGTTATATAACTTTGTTTCAATGTTAGAACAGACTTCCTGAAGGGCTGTGTGTTCTCTACATAGGGCAGGATTGAAGACAAACGTATCCCGAGTACACTGTTTTCTTGTAGTTAATATTACAGTGCGCTATGACAAATATACTATTGTTGCATGAATGTTCTGTGGATATTATGAACGTAATAGAGCTAACAACAAACATGGAGGATGAGAAAAGTCTTAACAGCAGCTTTTGTGAGGTGAATGTCATTTGAGATTTGCAATTGTGAAGTAGCATTTCCGGATATTATTTTACAAGGACCACCTGAAAGTTCAGGAAAACTTCTGTGATAACAGATGTGTCATACTTATTTTAAATTGCAATTAAATTTGTTCATTCCATCATAGAACTTACTGTGCTTGTATGGACAGTGGTATGAAGAAGCAAAGCATCATTTGACATACTGAAGTGTAATTTCTACTTAGGAAACTTTGCTTTGATATTTCACGTTCTTATTATTTTATTGTGAGATAAACATGGAGGTTTTTATTACAATTATTAAGCATTTTCCTAACTCAAGAATGGCAAGACAAGCTGCTTGTATTAATGAAGTCAAGATGCACATAGACACATATCAGTTATAGTAAATATTTGCAATGCAAGGTAGACAATAACCTTTTTTTCCTTTAGCAGGGCAAACTATATTGAATACAGTATGAGAATTCATCAAATAGCTGCAGTTCTGTGCTTTCTGTGATAAGTGGTAGAAGTTGCAGAGCCAGGCTGTTCAACATTGTAGTCAAATTGTACAATAAATACAGAGGAATATAATTTACTTCTTCTTTCAGGATAAACCTGGCAAATGTAATTCTCACCCTTAGGGAATGGTGTGTTCAGAAAGCAACTTTTAAAACATCTAGCAGAACATGTATATTCTTATTTCTATAAACTTGACAATGGTATTGTTTTGCTGTGTGAGTTCTCTTATTTCACAGGTCACTCATAGTATTTTTCATTGTCTCTGAATTTTGTGATTGTCCCTTATCAGATGAGGAAAGAGAAACACATTATTTTCGAGGAGGCCTTTTGGGGAAAAAGAAAGTGACAGAAACTAGCGTCCTCTACATGGAGTAGAATAGTGTTCCTCAAAAATTTACAGTCTGTTTTCTAAAGGTATCTTTGAAGTAGCTGGAGAATAAAAAGAGGATTTCCAGGGGCACTTTGAAGGGCATACGTGCTTCTTTTCTGCATTGTATTGTTCAGCGTCACTGCTCTGATTTCTGATATCTGGCACTCTGATCCCAACTCTTCTTTTGAACAAAGAATGCCTATAGTCATACCCTCCAACATAAAATGCTGCTCACTGATGGCTCAATCCAATAAAAATATTCTCTCCACCTGGTTGCCAACAATCCAGATAAAGAAATCTTTACCTTTAGCTTCCTGCAAGCTATGGTGTCAGTCTGCTGTCTTTATGCCCTGCATTCTAGTTTCTTCAGCTCATTTTGTTGGTTTGTCTCTATCCCAGTTCTGTAAAATTAGTAGATTAAAAACCTTCAATGCTAACTTTTAAAATTTTGCTTATTTGTTATGTATAGTTTGTATTACATTATAAAATTATACTAGGGAGAAATCAGATGAGCAGAGGTGAGGGCACAGCAGTCTTCAGGAGATGCAGAGGCCAGCAGGGTGAAGAAATCAGTAACTAGATTAGCCACACAAGAAATCAATTATTTGACTGTATCCTATCTGTTTGTTATAATTTTGATACCGTTTATTGTCTGTTATGATTCCACCTCTGTCTGCTCTTGCGGCAGACATAGCTCTGCTTTCTGCATAGAGGCACAGGTAGCAGATGATGATGGGGGTGAAATGCAAAAGCAGAGGGGGTGTGAGCGGGAGTGGAGAAAGAGATGTGAGGGAGAGGATGAATCACACTGGTTCAAGTGAAGATACAGTTAGGAAGAGGACAAAGAAAGAGGATGAAACAGCAAG
Organism: Streptopelia decaocto; assembly: GCF_964273445.1. Classification (NCBI taxonomy): domain Eukaryota; kingdom Metazoa; phylum Chordata; class Aves; order Columbiformes; family Columbidae; genus Streptopelia; species Streptopelia decaocto. Next base: position 45,653,095 of record NC_138659.1, read on the forward strand.
GAGAGGAAGCTGCACAGAGTCTTTAACCCATGGTGCATCAGAAATTGCGATCAGAATTTTTTTTTTTTTTTTTTTAATATGGGAACAGGAATACATTCTAAAACTAACTTAACTATAAATGAGGAATTAAACTCTTGGTGCCCAGCATGCAATTATACAGCGTGTTTAATTAGACCTATTTAATGTCCTTTGAGATTCCCAGGTGGATGATGAGTATTGCATCAAAATAAGAATCTTAACATCCTGTTTAGATATCTGAAATTGAATTACCATTGGAACTCATTAGAAAAACAATGCAAACAAAGAAGAAAGAAAAGGAAAATGTATTCTATGAAAAGATACTTAAAAATTAAAAGGGATAACCATTAGAACTTTTGTGTAATATTCACTCACTCATTTAGATTATTCAGTTTCCTGAAAATATTTGCCAAAATATCCTTCTAGCCAAGGGTATTCATAAAATAGTAGGGAAATAAGCACGTTAAGAGTATCTCTACATATCAGTGATGAGATGTATGTTTAATATATTATGTTTAATTCTCTAGAATAATAAATATAATATGCATATATAAATACCAGTCCTTCTGAAATACTGAAAAACTGTATATGATCTTCAATGATGTTGGGAAGAAGTTACAGAATTGTTACAAGAAGGGTGCATATATCTTTTATGTATGAAGACGGTTAAAGAAGGTGGTTTATAACTGAACAATGGTATTCTACAATGCTGTAATTGTCCTGTAGATGTAAGTGCATGGGCATTTCAATTAAAAAAAAAAAAGGTTATAAAAATTACAGTTTTGGTAAAACAATCAAATAATATCTTAATTTGCCTGATAAAACATGCATGTAGGTTTTCAGGGACTAGAAAATACCACTTTTGATACAATTGTTTGCAGTTTGTGTGATGTGGTGGTTTTTTGTGTGTGTGCGGGCTGGTTTTTTTTGCAACTGATAGTTGCAGAAGATCTACAGATATTGTTAAGACACAAGGCATAATGATAGGCTGAATTACCATAGGCAAAGATGTTTATCTAATTTTTAGTCTGTTTTATTCGGGGAAAGAGCTGTACTAGCATACAGAAATAATGTACAATGATTTCTAGATATTGACGTTCTGTTCTCTAGCATCTCTGCATTCATTTAAAACAAAACAACAAATATAAATCGCCAAACCGAACAAAAAACCCCAAACAAAAGCAAAAGCTTTGCTCTAAATTCATAAATAAAACCTTCAAGAAAACCTGTTCAGTGATGACAGTTTGTCTCTGCAGTTTCTCTGAAAAAAAGCCTTCATTTTTATGTTGCCTCAGTCCTTCTGTGATATTTATGGGACTTGTGTGGTTTGTGTGCCAGATATCAGATTTATGGTCTAGAAGATAGGATCATAGAATCATTTTGGTTAGAAGAGACCCCCAGGATCATCAAATCCAACCATAACTTAACTCTAGCACTAAGCCATGTCCCTAAGAACCTCATCTATATGCCTTTTAAACACCTCCAAGGGATGGTGACTTCACCACTTTCCTGGGCAGCCTGTTCCAATGCCTGATAACCCTTTCTGTGAAGAATTTTTTCCTAATATCCCATCTCAACTTCCCCTGGTGCAACCTGAGGCCATTTCCTCTTGTCCTGTCACTTCTTACTTAGGAAAAGAGACCAACCGTCTCCATGCTACAACCTCCTTTCAGGTAGTTGTAGGCAGCAAAAAGGTCTTCCCTCAGTCTCCTTTTCTTCAGGCCAAATAGCCTCAGTTCTTTTAACTGCTCCTCATCAGACTTGTGCTCCAGGTCCCTCATCAGCTTTGTCACTGTCCTCTGCACTCTCTCTAGTATTTCAATGTTGTTCTTATGATGAGGGGCCCAAAACTGAACACAGGATTCAAGGTGGAACCGCATCAGCACCGAGTACAGTGGCACAATCACTTCTCTAGTCCTGCTGGCCACACTATTCCTGATACAAGCCAGGATGTTGTTGGCCTTTTTGGCCAGCTGGGCACACTGCTGGCTCATGTTCAGCCAACTGTCAATCAACACCCCTAGATCCCTTTCTGTCAGGCAGCTTTCCAGACACTCTTCCCTGAGCTTGTAGCACTACCTGGGGTTGTTGAGACCCAAGTGTGGGACCTGGCACATTGTTGAACCTCATACAATTGGCCTCAGACCAATGATCCAGCCAGTCCAGATCCCTCTGTAAAATGTCAAAAGATGATTGGGTAAATGATAGCAGCTGTGGTCTTTTGCTGATAATCAGTCCTTTTTTTATTTTTCTCAAAAATGGGAAAAGAAAGGTGATTTTTGCAATGAATATTACAAAATATTCAGTAAATTACATTTTTTGACCTGATTTTTAGAAAAAGATGTTCAATTCGTTTTTTGATAACTGGAAGCAGCAGAAATCTTTCCCGAAACTTCCATAGGAATTTGAATACATTAAAAGACCAAGTTCTCAGTCCCCATTTTTCTATAGATTTTCAAATAAATGAAACTAATATACACTGTGCCAGCTACCTAAGAGAGAAGCTAATTCCCTGAGGTTATGAGCATTTTGGTTTTCTTATGTCTACTAGAACTGCTATGCAAGCCACCTACAGTTTTAATCCGCATTTGAATATTTATTTCACCTGTCAATTGTGAAATGTGTTCTATCGTGTCATGAGAACCAAGTCAATAGTGTTGCTATAGTCTATAACCACTTTTTAAGAACAAAATATCTTGAATAAGTATAAACAAGGGTAATAGTCTCTTGGAATGCTCCGAGTTATATTGTGAAAGAAATGCTGTATTGCAATTCCTGTCTGTTGTTTCACAATTCAGTCTCAGTTTGTGTGGTAATGTATACTTTATATAGTTAAATACTGGGACGTAATATTAAAAAGTGTGTTTATGATGGTCAGCTAACACATAGCTGTGCTAATCTTTTAGTTGAGCATCTACGTCTGTTCTGAAATTTAGGGGCATATTTCTACAGGTATTTAGTCTTGAAAGACATAAATACTTCTCTAGCAGCATTCTCCAAAGCTCATTTGCATCTAACTTCTACTTCTCCTTGAGAGCTGAGCATGTTTTTATTCTATCTACCAGCTCTGTAAACCATAAAGCATGCATATACTTTAATTATGTAGCCCAAATATTTTTAAGTGACATACATTTAATTTAAAGAATAGGAAGAAACAAAAAAATGAATGTCTCTACCAGAAAATATATGCAACCTGACTTTCAAGGGTGTGAAGCATACATAGGTTTGTTTGATATCAGTGGCAGCTGAGGTTCCTCAGCATCTCTAAAAATGAACCAAAAGAACAGTTACCATGGAAATGTTATTTTTGTAATTTGCGAACTTAGGTGGAAGACAGGTCAAGATAAAATGTTTTTAGAAAAAGAAGTAAGGTATCTTTTCCTTTTGGGAATATTTTCTTTTAAAGTCAATTTCAGTTCTAGATCAACCCTTTTGTGTAGTTTGAGTTAAAAAAACCCCTGTGTATTAATCACAACTACTGTGAACGTGTTCTCCAGTTAGCTTTCAGCCTGCACTGGAAGCACACCTATTTAAAAAGCAAATGGTACATGGTAGTGTCTTAATTAAAGATATTATTAAATGAACTAGAAATGAAAAATGGAAGGAATTTTAATTGAAATATATATAACACAAATGGTGACCTTGAGCTCTGTTTCTAATTACTTGTGGTTTTATATATATAAGACTTTAATATAAATTACATAAAGCATCATATTTGCATGAACTGTTGTGAATGCTTTTTATAGATGTGTAAATTGCTTAGAGTGAAAAAAAAATCATCAGTAGTTAACAATACTCTAAAAGCATGGTAACATAGAATGCACAAAGTAACATTCACATATATTTACATGTTTTATATCTGCTAAAAAAAAGTCAGATGAACCATACAAAAGAATTATTTGGTAGGTGGGTACCTCAGGGATTGCCTTCAGCTGATAAAGAGCAGATAACAGAGTACAGGAGGAGACGTTCCTTTGCACAAGAGGCACCTAGAAAGTCATGTCCAATTTAAAGTCAGTGAGCTTTTGAAGTTACAGCTTTCCAACCCTGCTGTGAGCTCTGTCTGCCAGAAGCACTTAAGTTCGGTTTCTTTAAACTGGCCTGAGCGGTGAGCATTATATTAGCATTTTAGATTAAATTTGCTGTTGCCACCCAGTGTTGAATTACAGACTGTTACAGAATCGTAGCTGCTTTGTCAGAAATGGCCTGCAAATTGCAAAGCTGTTTTCACTAACAGTGTGAATATTTCTAGGATGGCAAACCTATTTCTGTCCCATTTCTGTTTGTATTTTTGGAAGTTCAGATATTTACCTTTTTTTAAAAAAAAAAAAAGTTTTTATTATTTTTTTCCTGCATCTGTAAAGTTCTGTTTTGAGTAAGCTTATGAGAGCAGCATAAGGGTTTTGCCTAGAGTTTCTGTAGTAGCTGAGCTTAAGTTTAGAGAGGTGAATCTGTCAAGCTGGTTGAGTTGACACTACTGCTAGTGTGGCTCGCTTATGGCAGAGTCTGCGTCAGAGCCCAAAGGTCACTGCTGATGAGCTGGAGTGAGAATCGAGCTGGAGTGAGAGTCGAGCTGTAGGCAGGGCAAACCATCAAGAGCTTTGGGGTTGAATAGAAAGCAACCCTCAAGGTGAACATGAAATGATGAAGGTACCTATACCACTTCTGTACTGCAGGAAGGAAGTACAAGGTGGAATCTACTGTCCCTCCAGTTTTGAGATCCAGTTTTCTTGCTGAGGTAACTTGCCCATTTGTGACAGCTTGCAAGGGAAGTAGCACATTTGTAGGTATAGGCAACTGGTGGGACAGAAATCTGGAATGTGATAGGAACTGCAAAATTATCAGTAGAGATCAAATACAAAATGACAGAGAGACCCAATGAGGAACCCAGGAAAATCAAAAGCTACAGAAGATTCACCATTTTAATGACATCAGTTGTTTGAGCAACCTCCTCCTGCTATCAGCCAGCTTCCTAGAACTTCTTGGCACCTCAGCAAGCAGCAGGCAGCATGGGCTTCTGCCAAGGCCTACTTATACTGGGAGATTAATCCCACACGTTAAAATAGTAGATTTAGGAGGAAGGGGTTTGATTAGGGCAATAAATAATAAGATTTGAACAACCTGAAGCAGAGGCAAAAGATGAGTTTAGAGAAATCAATCTGTTGAAAAAAATCTGTAGATGTGAACTCCTCAGGAAAATGTTTTTCTCTATCACTTTTATAATTCCCTGTTTTATACTGTACCTGTAAGAAACATGCTATTTTTATGCCATGACATGCATGTTTTCTCCCAAAACATTAGCATGAAGCTACCTCTGGAGTGAAGCGCTGTGACTGTTTTCCAGAAATGAGGCTTCATTTTCCACTTCTAGTCATTCTGCCACATCTGAAATTAATTGTGGCACTATTTCCAATTTATATTGTTTTGAGGAGGGGTGAACATTAAGCTCAGTTTTGGGTGCTGTTGAATAAATAAGAGTATATCAAATGATAACACAAAACAAGAATTCTAACTAATAATTACTTTGTGGAGTATTCTGCTTAATTGGAACTGGCCATAAAATGCAGGAGTCCGTGGGTTATCCTGGTACTCTTAAGATCTTCAAGAATTTTTCTTTTGGCTATTAAAATGTTATCAGAATATTTCTTTGCTGTTAATAAGAGCATATAAATGGTACTCTGTGTCTTTAATAACTGTTTAAAAACAAAAACAAAAAATGAATGCTATTAATACCAAAAAATGGCTCAACAGGCACTACAGTTAGAGTTTTGCAGTTTATCTCTCTAGTTAATTAGATTGTCTACTAACTTCTGAAAATCATAATGTACCCAGTTTCTGCTAAAACACTTCACTTGTCCATTAAATTTAGCAATTCATGTTGTCTGCAAGTTTCTGTCATTTTTCTATGTTATATCACAGTAAAGGCTAAGATTTTCAATTAATAGAGAATCCTTATTTAAATGAAATGCTTCTCTTGTAATGCACTTTTTCTTCCATGTAAATACTTTTAAAGGAGCTTTTTATCAGTTAAATCAATAATTCAATAATCATCTAATTAAAAAACCCAAACCAGAAAAAACAACCAAACAAAAAGCACAAAAAAAACAACCCCAAACCAACAAAGCAACAAACCAAATAACAAACCTAAGCACAACCTCAGTCTATATATAAACAATGTAAACAATCTCTACAATACCCTGGAATCACTCTGTTAGAGTATAATTTATAGAAATACCCAACTAATTTCAGAAGCATACATTTATTTAGAAGACTTAAGCATATGCAAGAGTAGTATCTTCAAAATGTTTTAAAATAGTTCAGTCTTAGTGAATTGAACAAAAAAACCCCTTCTGATGCAAGTCCTATTGCATTCATGAGGTTTCACATAATCTTCAAAAACTGACTTTAATTGTTTCTGTGTGAATTCCGTATAGCGCTGGAATCAACAAGTTGTCAGAGGAAAATAAAACCCAGGGCATCATATTCTTCTTTCCTTTGCATCTCCTATAATCACTTAAGTGAGTGCGAAGTATGTGTAGAATGCAAGTAAATCAGGATGAGAATGCAACACAATCTTTCTGTAGAAGCATAAAGAATACTGCAGAGAAATACAACACCAACATGTAAGATTTAAAACAATAGTTAATATTGTCCCAAGCAATAGTCTTAAGCTGGAAATTTACTGCAAGTCTCGACTATGGGGTTCAAATTACCCAAAAAGTCCAATTTGTCTGAAGTGGGAGGATTTCCAGTAAATCTAATAAATTAGTGGTTTTCCCTCTATGATTCCCAACACATTACTATAATATTTTATTAGTTTTTAATACTTCATTAGTTTTCAGTGGTTCCCAACATCTTGCACTGGATTTTCTTTTGGAGTAGAAATTATGTAGCACTTCTGAAATATATAGAGATGGGCTAAGCTTGTGATATTTAAAAAGGAAATTCTGTAACCTTATGAAAAAAAAAAACACACCACCCTGTTTTTTCTCTGGCATTTTGTGTTTTCCCAGTGCCCAGCACTTATTTGGTATAGGAAATAGTAAGAACCATGTAATTTTGGACATTCATTCTAGCATATCAGTCAGAGGCACATGCGAATCTTGAATGAAAGCAATCAAAAGGAATTTTCAAATCACGGCAGCATAAAATGCTGATTCAATGCAGCTATTGCAGACATCCCATTCCCTCAAGCAGACATTTCTTTCTTGTTGCATTTTGGTCCTATTGCAAGATCTGTAAAAATGGTGCTGGCAAATCTGCAAACAAAGAATTAACTGTAATCCAATCTGGATGCAATAAAACCCAGTATGTCTGTAACAAAACATTTCCTAAATCCTCTGAAGCTGAGCAAGATTTAATCCTTGTTATTTTTATAAGATGATAACAAGCTGCTTTAAAATGTAGTTGCAATTACTTAGCAGGTGGCAATGCTGGAATGGGTGCATTTGTTTTGAATCATTGGATAACAGAATGAGGCAATGTTTTTAGGCCATGATAACTGCAGGCACTGAAAATCTTCAGATTTTTCTGGACTAGTGTTTCATTCCACATATTTTCCAGCAAAAACCCCCATGTGTGTCTTGATTTGCTTGAGTTGCTTTATTTCCATGGAACCTCTCTATCCTTTTATCAGCCTTATAAATAAAACAGCAACTGATAGTGAAAATACATGGAGGAGACTTTCCCAAAACCAGCCACAGTGAAGAGCTGTGTAACAGATTTGAAGCTTGCATATCAAAATGCTGATTTTTTTGGTTGATCATATTAAAAATTTTTGTTCAGTTTTATTTTCATTCATTGTCCTTTACGGAATTTTGTATATAAATACATTTTTGTATTTCCAAGACATTTCACAAAGTCAGAATTATCTGAAATGAGAGCAAAAATGCAATTTATTGCTGTCATTGGCATCTGTGAAGCTAGGAAATCTGTATGCAAGTTATCCTGAATGGATCAAAGGGCCAGCATGTACTTATAGAGAGAAGGAGAGCATAAACAAAAAGATTAGAGCCTTGTGGCATATTCTTAACTGGCAAAAATGCTTTTAGCAAAGTTCATAAAAATTAAAATGACTTAATTCATACTTAAGCCAAAATAACAAGTTTAGGTCCTTCAGTTTTCCATGACTAACCATGGCAAGGCAGACTATTTTTATTACCTGCAGAGCTGGGATGATTATAACCCTTATCTGAACTGACCAGGAAGGCAGTTTCTGCAGGACAGGCTTGATAACTGGTCTTTGGATAAAGTACAAAGAGGAAACTGCACCTCATCTATTACTGTAAATATGGAAAACTCAAAACCTGAACATTTGGAGATGAATTCCATCTCCTTAGTTTTCATAGAATCACAATTTTTGTGAATAATGGTTTTGGTGTTTGGTTTTGTGGTTGTTGGTTTGTTGGTTGCTTAGTTTGTGTTTGGTGTTTGTTTCATTGTTGCTGTTGTTTTTTAATTTTATTTAAAAAAAAAATGTTATTTTCAAACCACAACCATTTCATTTAGAGAAGCATGGACTCTTTGGAACTGTTAGTGAGCTCAGAAGTTCTGAAGTTGCGACTGAAATGCAGTTAGCTTATTATGTAGTTTGTTATATGCAGCTTTGTTGTCACTACCTAATGGGTTAATACCAAGCAAGTCATTTATATCTTCATGAAAGGAGACTGCAACACCTTTGGTGTAAATGTGTATGGATTAATGAAAGCTTAATTACAGCAAATGAAGAGAACATTTGCAGCCTTCACTGGAGGAAATGAATTAGAAATGACCAGCCAGAAGAGGCTATAAAGCAAACAATCAATAGTATTAAACTGGGAAAAATGGCTCATTCTTACTCTTGAAAGAGCAAAAGGGAAAAAGTTTTGTCAGTGTTGGAAATTACCTTCTGGTAAGATGGTAGATTCTGTTTTCAAATTTTATAACTGACTGCAAGATCTAAGAGTCCCTATTTAGTTTCTAATCTTTGACCTAAAGCTTTCAGATTAGTAGGTATACCAGTGACCCATAGTGATCTAATTTAAGTGTTATTAGAATTGCAGCATTGCAACATGAGGGTATAAATAATACAAGAGAGAGAACAATTACAGCAATTAACCATGGCATGCACCACAGAAAAATCACCCTGTAGCAACTCAGGATTCATTAAAGTAGCAGAGAAATTACTGAGTTCTCAAAACTGAGTGCTGTGCTGCTGCAGAGAAGAATCCCTGATAGAATTAGAAGAATGAAATAAAAAAAGAATCTTTGTGTGACCAGAGAGATGGGCGTAAAAAATGAAAGGAAGGCATTGGGCAAGAACAAAGTTGAAATTATGTGGAAAATGTAATACAATTTTCTTAGGTTTGAGTAACTAATAAGGTGTAGTTTCTGAATTGGAGACTTCTTGATGCAACAGTGAGACTACATAAGCCAAACGTAATAGAAGATTGTGAATGAGCCTGATATTTCTTGTGAGTTATGATGTAGTAAAAGTAAACACTGTTTGAAAAGAACAGATCCCTATGGGAATAAGAATTACACATTAATGGAGAGAGAAATTCCAGTCAAAGCAAGAAATCTCACAGACAACCTGTATGTTTGCCTTGTTTTGTTTTGTTTCTTTCAGTCTCTGTCACAAGACAGTTTTCTACTAAAACAGATCTTTACTGGAGTTGAACTGGTACCACGCTAATGATGAGGAAAGACATAACAGAAAGTGAAATCACCCACATCACCTTGCTGTATTTGAATGGTCTGGAGACAGATCAATACTGACTCAAGGAGTGAAGCCTCTATCTTTTCTGTGGAATTTGGAAACTCCTTTGTGGATAATGAATATGATGGCCACACAGGTATTTTAAAAGGTGTCATTTCCCTCAGGACAAAAGAGCTCCTCAGTGCATGTTTCTTGTACCTAATTTAACCAGGTCTTAATAACAGAATGACTAAAAACTTGCTTGCATCCTAGTTGAGGTTGTGTCCCGTTTCCCCAGCCCTCTTGATGCTAAGTTAGAATTGCCCTGAGTCAGCGTGGCAAGAGTCAGGCACAGGGATCAGATCAGTGTGTTTGAACAGATGATAGGAAACTGTGTGTAAATGAAGTATGCTCCAAAGGCATGTTAACCATTGCAAACAAAACTACCGGTTTGGGACTAGGGTAAGGACAAAATAAAAAATAATTAATACAGCAATAAGCTGTTCCAGTGAATTCACTATATGTACTGAGTATAGCTGGTTAATACCCTGTAGAAACATGTTAAGTGATGCATTAGACAACAAGAAAACCATGATGCAGAATGTATATTCAATAATGGGGAAAGATATGTATGGGCAGATATTTATTCCCTTATATTAGGAATAAAGGTAGGAAAGACATAAACCAAGCTGTGTGAATGGCAGGGGCAGGAAGGCCATGGTGTGGAATACCCAGCAGCAGAGGCTGATGTGTTTTTATTGCATGATTGTTAGTGCTGGATTCAGAAACTGCTGTTATTCCGTTAACGTAAAGCCACTGCCTGAAGACTACTGCACTGTTTTTATACTCCCTGAGTACAAAGTGGGATCTAAGCATTTCAGACAAGTATCTGTTTGTCCAGATTCATCACTTCCTTAGCACTTGAGAAAGAAAAGATACGCTTATGCAGTTTTGTAAGTTTTAATGAAATGAAGTGAGCTAGACTTTAGTACATAATAATAACTAGACATTAACAGAGCTGATAACCAGAAGTCAGAGAGACATTTCAGTAGGGCTACTCAAGTGTGCTAGAAGGCCTGTATATATTTAAGTGCTTTTATGGGCTGAGGTGTAAAACCAATAAGCTTTATTGTCTCTTCAAATAACACTATTAAGTTAGGGTTCCATAAGTTACATGAGATTATTTACCTTATGATGTTTTCGCCTTTTTTTTCTGTAGTACATTATTGGCATCTTGTCTCCCTGTGGGCCTTTTCTTGATTTTTTTTCTCTTACTAAGATCATTGCAGTTGACAATTCTTCTATTATAAATCTCAAAATTATGGGTTGATTTTCTTAACTCTTCATGTCTCAGAGCAATGGGATGACTTGTGAAACTTACTTTCCATTAAAAAAAAAAGGAAAATGAAATTTTTAACCTCTGATTTCAGAGAGCATTTTGAAATTGTAAGGCAAAGACTCAGTAACTATAAAAATAAATCAATTTATAAACATTTTAACAGCTTTAAATCAATAGCATGATATTTTTTACTTCTATGCATTTCAAGAGAAGCAATGTTATTTTCTTTAAATGTTTTCCATCTGGATGGCTCTCGCAAAACATATCTAAGTTTGCTTTGCAGTAGCTATTTGAGCAAGTGTGGTCATCTCTACATCTTAAATTAAGTGTAGTCTGCATGGGTCATTTCTGTTTAACATATTATGGAATTATCATGTACTTGAATCTCTGAGAAATCTTTGGATGTAAATTTTTAAGGCAAAGTGTTCAAAGAGAAGCGTCTTCCTGTCAGAGTACAGACATTCATATTTGCTTTTGTGAAAAGCTGTATTCCCAATTTTGGGGTTTCTTCAGGGCTGATGCAGTAAAGAACATCACTTGATATGTGCTCCTTTCCAGAGGAGCACAATTTTGTATTTGTTGGACTAGTTTTTTTTACAACCTTGTGTCTTAAGACCGTTCTTTCAAAACTGGCCTTTAGCAGGAAACATTCCTTACTTCCATCTTCCTCAAAAAAAATAAAAAAAAAAAAAAATCTGTAATATGCATATTGTGGGAGTATATGCCTACATCAGATTTTACTTGATTTAGTACCACTGCAGAGACAGAAATTTGTTTTAGCATCACCCAAGTTCACCTTGCTTAATAATAAGGCACAGTAACTCAGCAGCAAAACTTAGTAGGACTAGGGCTCATTTTCCGTGTAATCCAGGCATAAGCTTCACGAACAGATGCCTGGCTGCCTAGTTTCTCTTGCTCAAATCTGTAAGTCAGTAAAGCTGAAGTTTCAAAGCATAGCAATGCATTTTCCGCTCTATTCTGAATAGCTGGTGTACCAAATTGCAAGTGCTTGCATTTTTTTAAGATACCTTTTGTAGTGCAAATACGGTTGTTTATGATGGCTCATTCTGTAAAGTTCTTGTGCAGTTAAATTTTGTTTTCTTGCCCTCGTTTGTGCTTAGTTAAGACAAAGCAAATGCTACTAATAGCTCTACCTGATGACATTGGTCTTGAAGACTCAAGGATCATTCCTCCTTTGACTTGTATTCAAGTTCCTAGTCAGCGTCTCCTATACTGTCTTATAAAGGGCTGCTAAACTTTTTATATTAATTGTTATTCAGCATAACAGCAAAGCTCTCCGAAACTCACCATGTATAGTTTGGTCCAGCTTTTCAAAGAAATTAGGTGTTTCCTGAAGGACTTCAGCCCAAACGCTAGTGTGTTTTTTAACTGTATCATTCCTTCAACTGTCTGATACTTATCCAGCATATTGGTGGTCATACATCACATGTTATTAATACAGACAGGGAGCCTGTCATTGAACACAGCTCCCATATGTCACTGGGTGACCTAAGAATAATGCCTGTGTATAATGGTAATAGGTACAGAATTTTCAGCACAAAGGCGGTATAAATTTCTCTATAGATGAAATAATCTAGATAAGTGCAGAGTCAGTTCAGAAATGATAACTTTTTTACTTCCTGCATAATTAGATACTGGCCAGCTCGAGGACTTGACCATATGTGCTGTATGTAGTGAATGCATTTGAGAAATACACAGTTCTAAAGAGGGAGTTTGAATTTGCACCAAATTCTAAAAATCTTGACATCTACCTGTTTTAAATGGAAGTTGAGTGTTTTCAGTGCTATTTCATATTATACTGTTGAGGGGTGTCTGTAGCCACCTATTTGACTGTAAGTTATCCTTTCAAAAATTATTTTAAAATGTCATATGATTTACTGTCCTTTGCAGTTTGTTGCAGCAATTACATTACATTTTATATCACTCAGGAGATTTCCTGTAGGGAGAAAATCCTATTGCTCTGCCTTCTATTGGCATGTGTAAGAAATACAACAGAATAAACTGCCTAGGTCATAAACCACCAACTGTTCAAGATTGGCTCAGGGAAGCACCACAATAAATGTTAATTGATAGGGAAAAAAATGTATGCAGCTTCCAACCAGAGGAACTCACAATCCGCAATATTGTCCTGGAATGCAATTAAAGCTAGCCAGGATAGCTCAGATTTTGAATATCAGATACTTACCCTAATCCATTAAGAAATTACAGACTGGAAATTTATAATCTCTGTATTATTGCAGAGATTATTCTGCAAATAACAAGCACATTCAGAAATATAAGAGGATTCTGAACTTATAGGAACAAATGATTAAATGGTGGAGTTGAAGTCAACTGGTCTTGTATGGCAGCCAGCGTCTTGATTTGATTCCAAGTTCACCTTAGCTTGGTGCTGAGCTTGTTAACGTATCTTCTTCTAACCTTGGATTCAATGACTTTCAGTCGGTTTCAAGCAGACCAACCTGTCTTGCACCTGTATGTAGAATTTCACATCATCTTTACCTTATCTAGCTCTTCTCTTAAGGAGATAATAAAGTGTCATTACAAAAAACAGTCTGTGTGGATGTATATAAAATGCACAGGTATATATATACATACATATATATAGATAGATAAAGTACGTGTGTAAATTTTCTGTATATACAAATAGAAAATGCAGAATTCAGTTCTGGAATATGAAAAAAATGATATATTTATGGACTGCTGAGAATCTTGAAAAGGGTTGAGATTATATTGTGATATAACAATAAGCTAGTTTCAAATTTGTATTAGAGTGAAAATTGTAAGATATTCAGTCTTTTATGTTTTAGCACTAAAGTGAATCATTAATACTAATTAGTATTTTTTATAGCAGATGGTATATGTGCTACTAGGTGCTGCAACAGGCTAAAAATCTAAATAACCTTGTTTCTGGTGGCAGTTAGCGATCTGCAGGATAAGGTGCTATTTATTGGCTGTTCAAGAATTGTAAAGATGGGCAGATATAAAGAAGCATTCATGAGACACAGATTCTAACTCTATTATGAGTAATCTGTATCCAGAATATATCACAGCACTTGCGATCTGAAGTCATTCTGTGATACACTGTGGATTTCTAGTGCCATATCCATACTTCAGCATGTTTTAGGTATATCTCCTGATGGTTTCATTTTTTTAGTCATAGTATTGTTGCTTGTGGAGGTGATGGCTGGCTACAGAAAGAATGAAGTCTGTGTGTATGTGTGTTTGGTTTTTTGTTGGTTTTGTTTTTCTTCTGTGCATGTTTGTGATGTTGCATAAATAATTAAGAATGCAAATATTTATCTTCACACTCTCCTTTCTTTCTCCACACCCTCTGGAGTCCCATTTGTTGAAATATAATTAACAGCTACCTAATTTTGGCAGAAATTTTTCATTTTGAATTGTAAATGATGGTAACCCAGGATTCAGGGAGCTGTTTGGCTTGCAAAACCCCTTAGTGCTGGGTAGGTTGTAGAGTGGAATTTTACTGGTTGTTTTTAAGAATAAGGCCAACTGAATATAAAGTGTGTTGAAAGTAGGACTGCTTGAGAATTTTGAATGCTAAGGATTTATGAATTTTTAACCAAGAGACTGCATGCAATACAAGATACTCAGCAAATGAAAATAAGAACTGTTTCCTTTCTCTTGTTCAAAGTTTTCTGTTGCAAATGTGCAACATAATATTCTCTGAGGGCAGACTCTGAAGACATAACAAAGCAAGTGTCCCTTTAGGCTTAATTATACTGATACCCTTGTTTTAGTCAGCTTCTTAGTTCTCTTCCAAGGTTCTGGTTGCTTCATTTAAGAGTTCCACTATCATGTAGTAGGCATGGCAAGATGCCCACTGCAGAAAGCAGGGGCTGTATGGCTGCCATCTTCCACCCACTCTCTCCCCTTGTGTTTCTCTTGTGGCATCTTTGTGTCTGTCATGATAAGACTGTAGTTGATACAGATGTTATGTTGAATGGCCACTGAACTGCAAAAAACTGCTTATTTTCACAGATCTTACCACATCGATGCAGGGCTTATTCTGTTATCACAGCTTTATTTTAGCAATTCAATGCCTCATCTTCATACCACTGTGGTTACTTTTAGTGTCTTGTATATATTTCATTTTTTTTTTAGGCTCAATGCACTTTTTAGGATTGTTCTTCAGTTATGTTCAGGCTCAAATTGGCAAAATAGAGAGTGATCAGAGTATTAATAATAGGCACCTACTGTAGGTGTCCTGTTAGGTAGTGCTAAATAGTAACAGCTAAATAGTTTTTAGATATTTTTTTATGAAGTGTCCCACTGCAAATAGCATGTGTTCTCTCTCTAGCTCTTTTATGTTCATTTGAATATCACTTTAGAATGTACTTTGGGTATAATAGACTCAGGGTAGAGCCCTATCAACACACCACTCCTTTGCCACTATGACACCTATTAGGTTTGAATTACATTTGAGCTCACCAGTGGAAAAAGGATTGCTGATATTCTTTTCCAAGGGAATGGGGAATGGGAAAAGAACCCTTGAGAGGGAGACAGTTGCCATTTGTCAATAAGTTAAACCTGTGCATCATGTCTGCTAAACCTGATATTACAAGAACCGCTTATTATGGCAACAAGTAATAATACTCTTGCATGGATGGTAATGGTATAAAAGCTGCTCTCCTATTGTACTACATCTTGTGTTTCGTTACCATAGTAGTGAAGGAATTGCCCTGTCAAGTGATTATGCAGCAAAGTTAACATGGACTTAATCTCTTTCATAAATTACCATGGAAAAAAAGACATCTTTTATGCATAACTATGAAAAATATCCCTCTCCTAGTGTGAAATGACTTGTTTCAAGTGAAACATGGCACTCTAAAGCTCTGACATTCAGACAGCATAAAAAAAGCAGGATTCAATAATTTTGAAGTAATCTTAGCCAAGGTATGTGAACACCAACGTGGACATTATTTACATTAGCCATTATCAGGAGCACTTTTCTGTGTCTGACCCTTTGTGGTATTTCCAGAACTTGCAATTATAGATTTGGTTTTAGGTTGCTATGGCTGCCATAGATTTTGTGCCATGAAAATGCATAGAAAACACTAGCTATTTCACCATTGGGTAGGAAACAGTTGAATTGTGTGTGACACAAGTAGGTATTTAACTACTTAGAACAATTTCCCAGGAAAAATAGATGCAAATAACATTTTAGTAATTTACTTCAATGAGGTACTACAGAAAAGAAGAAGAAAAATTAATAATAAAGACTCCTGCAAAATCTTAAGTGTTTACTCTCACTAACTGCTATGGTGTTTGCCTGTGGCTCCCTTGTGTAGCAGACATCTGTGCTGCATAAAAAAGAATAGTGTCAAAAGTATTGCGTAGAGGGTAAGATTCAGATTATGATTATGGACAATTACTAGTAAAATGGAAATGAACCGTTCTTGCAGTGACTTCTGGAAAGACAGGCTATCTGATGGGTATACAATGGATGTACATTATACTTAAGCTTTGAAAACAGAAAGGAAAAATAGGTGATGTTGCATACATGTGAAAATTGATTCTGATTCAGTCTTCTCACCAACTCACAAAACCTTGAAGTAGTCGTTACAGATAGAGGCAGCAGATCTAAACAACCTACTAGCAGCCACCTAACTCTGACCAAGCAGGTTTAATGACTGAAGAAAATTAAAAAGTTATAACAAAACTGACATCTAGTCAGATTCTACCCTTGAATAAGCATCTTCCTCTTTTTACCCTTTTGTTAGCCCTGGACTGTGTTAACAATTGTACTGAGTCTGAACACGGCAGAGAACTGCTGGGTTGGGTGTCGTATTGCCATCAGGGCAAACTGACCAGTTATGTTTAGCGCAGTGGTACCTTAACATACTGAAACCTTACTTCAGTGTTGTGCTGAACACAATAAATGAACCTTTATATAAATATATATATGTATAGGTTGCTGTTCAGCTTTATGCTACTTCTCATGGTTGCTCACAACAAGCAACGCGCAGACATGGTAACATTTTGTATTAGAGACCAGACTCTCTGTAGATGTGACACTTTTTACCTTTGGGAGATGTCATAAAACTTAATCCTTTGGCAATTATGAAGTGCTTTATGTTCTTCAGATGAAACATTCTATGTAAATGTGAATTACTATTATTGATGGGCTTAAGCTGCAAGTTTGAATGCAAATTAGTAGTTTTGAAGATAATAAATACACATTATTCATCATGAAGGATGATGAAAAAATTAAATACCTTTCACAGAAGGTAGAAAAAGTATGAAGTTCAGCTGTGAGCAGAATCAAGCATAGTGGTTGAGTCAACCCAATCTATTGTTCCTATGGCACAGAAGTGAACGAAAAAGTAGGGAAACTCCTATGCAAGGAGACAGAGGGCAGCACAGAAACTCATGTCAAGGTGCAGTCAACGTCTGTGTTGCATCCTTTTTTTACCGGTGGTCTTAGAGACAAGAAGATATTTTGAAGGGAGAGATTGTAAAGTGGCAGCCTACAGCAGTGGAAGGACGCGCCTCAAGTGAAATCAGGATACAGGAAAGATGTATAAATAGCTTGGAACCTTTTTTAAAGGTCAATAAATCTTTTTCACTTGTGGAATGACTGATTTCATTGGACTTCCAAATACAAATCCCTCATGCTTGCAGTTGAGTAGTGCATTTTGGACATCTGTAAGTGACTAATTTTCAGTATCTGTACACAGTCAGTGTATCAGCTCTGTCTCATCTTTGCTGGATTGTTAGGAGTGCAGATGTTCTTTCTTGAGTCTGAAAGCCATTTGGAGGCATTTTGGCTCCTTGGAAGACTATAAAAACTTTATCTTGTAAATTTTTGGTCTTGGGAAGCAAATGCATTTTAGCTACATTTTCATATGTTGGATTAATTTGGTTTGCACACTTTTTCTTTTTATATATCTTTAGTAAAGCCAGTATGCAGAAGTCTTGATCTTTAATTTAAGGACTTTTTTAAAGACATCCATTCATCTAGTTCATATCTATTTGCATTTGTTGATTGATTTCTCCCCCCCTCCCCACCCCCACCTTGTCTTGCTGGTTTAATAGTTTCTTTGGAATGATTTGGATAGACTGTTTGATTGAACATTCTATGCTATTTCCTGTATTTTAGAACTCTGTGCAGTATAAAAATCATTACTTTCCAAAGGAATCTATGATCTAGATGTACACAAGAACTGATGAGAAATTTAAAATATTAGCATGAGCAAGGGAAGATAAACATTAAAAAGCATGGCTTTCCACAGGAGAGAGCAGATTTCTTGTTTGCCTTAGCTGTTGCAGTCAGGCTGCAGGCACTACAAGAAGAGTGAAGGAACCGATTGGCAGTAAAGTAGATGTTGAACAGGCAAATCCATGAAGGCTATAAATTGCTCATATTTTATTTGGGTGGGATTCATCTGAATAAATAGGAGTGTGCATCACAAGAAAGATGTATGCACGTTCGAGAAAGCCACCCTAGGTGGCCCATGTAATCAGTGATGCAGTTCATATGATCAGAAGTCAATGTCTATTTTAAGATGAGTTAGGATTGAGACCTTGGCACCTTCTTATTCTCTAGATCGCAGTCAGTGATGACCTGTGATGACCAGCTTAGACACAGGTACTAACACAGTAGTCTTCAAAAGTTAAATTAAAAGATCCATGCACATGTTCCTCTGATAAGCATCTCTCTTTGTCTGCTCTCTGTGAGAAGACTGGTAACTATCTAAGATACATAACAGAAAACAACTACTCCCTCTACTGGCTCAGCACCTTCTCAAAAGCAAGATAACAAACTATGCAGCAAATCATGGAGCGAAATTCCTATGTTTCTGTAGGAGCCCTGGTGCTGTGAAGTGCTCTGGTTTCTAGTGTAAGTCACTGGAACAATGAAACATATGCAAAAATTCAAATGCATCAGCATTAAAGCTAAAGTCAGTCTAATGCTGGCTAACTTTGTGCACATAGTTTTAAACTAGAAGTCAGTGTCTTTCTGGATTCAGAAATAGATGCAGTCCAGGCATCTACTCTACGTCTGATCCAAGTGTAGTGCAAGTATAATGACCTACTTGTTCAGTGCTTCTAACACAGTATTTCAACATTTCTAACACAGTAATCCACATCTCTTGCCATAAACAAGAAGCACTAAAGTCCTTATTTAAATTGAATAAAACATCTGCTAGAAGCATTGCAATTCACAAAGCCTTTACGCAGTGAAGTCTGACAGAAATATTTCCTCTCATTTATTTAAAAAAGAAAGTAAAAATAAGGTCTAATTCAAATTCTTTAGCTTGTTTCTACTAGGAAATATCTTTCAAATATATTTTATCTTTTTTTCTTATTTCCTAACTTGCATTTTTTGAGCTTCCTGTGTCATGTAGTTACATTGTATATCTTTTATAGGAATTCATTTTTTGGCGTGAGGCCTGTATTTTGACAGCATCAGGAGTACTAAAATCAAAACTAAAATGAACCAGTATTCCAAGAACACCAGTTTAAACAGAAAAAAGTCCCTTTAGTCTTATAAAATTCAGTATAAGTAAGAAACTTAAAATGGGGCTCAACGATGCTGCTGATTCAGACTCCGTATTGAGGACCCAAAATAGAGAAAATTAGTTTGGTGGTATTGCACATGAAAGAATAAAATAATTCTTAACTGGGAAATTTTCTCCTTCACAGACAGAAAACAAAGCAAATAAAAAACCCCTTATGAATGGAAACATGATGCATCTATTCTTTAATACTGTGTCTGTTTGTGCAGGACTGTTTGAAGTGTATGAATCATACACGAATCAGCTGGCAGTCAGGCTGCTTTCCTGTTAGAACCATCGTCTTAAAAGTGATGTGTCTTTCAGCATGGAAATATTACCCTTTTTTCAAATACTTCTACACTCAACCAGCAGCTGTTCTAAGCAAATGGCTCTCTGAATTCAGATGGATGTTTGTTTGTACACTGCCAATACATGAGGCAGATTTTGTCCTGTATAAGAAAGCTTCTTATCACTAGAGTTGAGTCAGTGTACAAGATAGAGCTATGGATCTCCATTCCCGGGTGCTGAACTTGGGAATAGTTAGTGCTTTCCTGAACAAACCTGATTTCTATCATTAGCATTAAACATTTAGTTGATCCTAAGCCAAGAGGAGAAGGACTCACAACATATTCATATCTCACCATTCTACCTTGCCATGAGAGACTGTGGCCAGGAGCTTCTCTTCCTATGAAGCCTCTGTGCATTTAGGGATTGTTCAAGTTACCTGAATGGGTCTAAAGGATTTTACTTTTTGAAAATCCAGGTTTTAATGCTAATCTGGGTTCTGCTTCTGATTACTTAACAGGATATATCCTGGCCTTGCTGGAGAAAAGCACTCTTTTTTGATGCTTGCAAATGTTAAAGTAGCCTCCACTGAGAAAAAGTAAAAGTTGGTCTATCGCTTTGTCTTGAAATTACTTAGTCACATACACAAATTTGACTGTGATGAAAATGAGAAGAAGGGAGAAAAAGTATAAATGTTCACACTTAAAATCCTATAGATTTGGATATTTTTTACCAAATTTTTGCAACTGATACTAATGTTCATACAAATCTACTAATGTAAAAACAAAAAAAAGACAACAGGAAGGTGAGGTTAATATTTTTAATGTGGTAGCATGTGAGGATGATTGGTTTTGTTTCTGAACTGATCACATGACAGAACTTTTCAGTCTTACTTTTCCCTTAAAACAATAACAGCTTTTCTTTTAACGTCTGAATGTGTTTATATTTTCTTTGGAAAACTGAAGTAATATTTTAGAGTATCTTAGGTTTGTTTTTCCTTATTCTGTGCTTATTAGTGACATTCATATGTCCTATTGCAAAAAGAAAAAGACCAGGATGACAGATGTCTACTTGTTCACCTGCTCATGTAAGTCTTGTGTTGAGGTTAAAATAGTCTGGAAATGGTATCATGTGCAAAAAGAAATTGTATTTGTAAATTCTCCTTTTCCTGCTACAGAACTAGAATTAATCTCTCATATTCTTCTCATCCTTATGTTACTGTTTCATCCCACTGACTTTTCAAAACCAGAATTAATCTAATGTAGTGGAGAGGGGTTGGTTTCAGTCTCTTCTGTAATTGTCCAAGCAGAAGTTTCTCTCCCAGTACATAGATTTTGAGGTCTTGAACACTTATCTGTTTCAAGATAATGAATTCTATCAGTGTCTCACAAGTACTAGCACAAATGAGTTACACAGGTCTCTGTTTTCATTTTTACATATATAATAGACATGCATTTATGTATGAAATCATCATAATAAGGATACTTATATCTGAAACCAATTTTATTTGCATGTCTGCTGCAATCATCAGTTTGTACGTCTGTAACCTGCAGCTCAGATATTTTTTTTATTTTGTTTTTAAATTTGTAGAATGGTGTTCTAATCTAGTTGGTATCAATGGGACTCAAACATACTGAAACTTTGGATGAGGGAAAAGATGTGATCAGTCTACCATGAAAACAATTTCACCTTACTGGATTCTGCATATTTTTCCATATAAGAACTCTTAGTTAATGGCATAACTAAGGATTTTCATTCCAGGGTTTTCTTTATTTGGCATCAGAAAATTCAGCCATCAGTAGGAACCTAGGCTTTATTTGATCCTTTCTTACTCTTACATACTAACTACTTTTTTTCTATTTCTACAATCCTTTTTATTCTCTCTCACTGCTTTAGTTTGTATTCAAGGTCTGATTACTCTTAACTACTGACGACTCATGCCTTTGTCCTTCACTCTCCCAACTCCCTTCAGTTTCTTCAAATTGCTAATATATGCTTTCAGATAGATTAGTATCTAGTTGAAAAGAACAGCTCTTGCTGCTATTCTGTATTTCCCCTTTGGCCTCCATCTTAGATTTCATTTTCCATCATTGCCATTTTTCAAGCAGCGTAAATGTTAACAGCACGTTGAAGATGATCTGGCTATGACCCATTTTAAGCTAAAGGGAAACTGTATGTGTGGGCAATTGATGTAAACCAGCTGCCAAACCTGACTAAAGGATGCTGTGAGAGGGGGTGAGATGAGATAGTAAGCAGAGAGGAGCTTAAGGTATATGCCAGAGCCTGCAAAGTCAGTGCTGCATGAATAAAACATTTTTGAAAGACTGAAGTGTACTTCTGACCTCTTTCCTTTGGCAAAAGGCATTCCTGTTCTCTTTTAATTATTAAGTAAATGGCTTTATTTGGCAAAGTGTTAGGCATTCATCTTTCTTGATAGACCCTTCACAGACTTGAATCATGTTCCCAGATGTACTGTATTCTTAATTCAGTCAAAATCTCAGTGCAGTAAGCAGGTCTGTGGCGTATGACACTCTTGCCTCTCTTCTCTATTAATTCATTTTTTCCCCCTCCAATTTACTGAGTCCGTTTCACACATAGAAAATGGAAAAGGTGGAAAAGCTTGAAATTTGATGGAAAGTGACTGAAGCCAAAGATATGTGGCCAGCAGTTTCATTTAAAGGCCACTCAATTATAAATTCAGAAGGTATCCATTATCACAGGGCAAGTGCTAATGAACTCATTTGGTATTCATGAGAATGTCGATATCTATGCATTGGTAAAAGTTTCATTGAAATTCAGATGCACACCTAGGCACATTCAAGAATTATATTAAATACGGCAAGCAGCCAAGTCTTCATAAGTTAATTAGTAATATATTTTTTGACAACAGATTCTCATCTGTTGTAAATCGTTAACAGTCAATGAAGTGATACTGAAGATCTGGCCAATTGCTTGGATTAAGGTCTTGGCACATGTTGGAAAAAGAGCCTCCATTACATATTGAATTAATTACTACTTAAAGGGAAAAAAGGACATAAGTTAAAAGGGAAATTGCTATGGTTGTGGCTGCTGGAGGTTGAAGTTCATTAAGAAATTGAAACAGAGCTTGAATTACCACTCCATATCTATTATTTGTAAGGAGAAGGTCCATGAAAATAGTAACACAGATATAGCTTGCTTAGTTCTTAGTTTTGACATTGCAACATGCCACTCTGAGTACTCTAGACATTGAAAACAGTTTAAGATAGGCTAGAACTCACACAATGTGAACCTTTTGAGTCCTAGCAGGAATTTTTTAAACTTAAAAACTTGGGTTTCTGCATAACTTATGGGAACTAAATTGACAAACCAGCTTGAAATATTTTCTCAGTTGCTTATTCTGTTAATAATACCCTTGCTATCTACCTTTCAATTTCTACTTAGAAATCTGATATTTGATATCTCCGTTTACTCTTGTGTTCTGGTCTTGCTCCAGTTGTATCCATAGTTCATGAAACCACAGCTCAAGGCCATGTGATATCATATCTTATCTCAACTGAGCTTTTCAGAATAGTTTTGGTTTAAGAGACAGTCTTGGTTCATGGTAATTGTTTAATGAAAGATCAAAAAGCTATAATGTTCACTGTGGTGTACTTACCTTGTGGCTGAACTAAAGTCTGCTGTCAATTATGAAGCTAAGCCATGCGTTTTAATTTTTTTCACTCTCATATGTACACTGACTTGGCGAAAGCAAATTCTTTTTCGGTTGTGGGAAAGCAGATTCTTTTTAAAATCTCTCACCTCAAACATGGATGTATTCCAGTGAAAAACTTAATGTCTCTTCTGAAATCTGAAGGTTGACAGCGTAGGCAAAATTCTGCATACTTGTCTGTCAAATTAAATCAGATTAAACAGTGATCTGTTGCTAAGTAAACTTGGTGTAGGTCTTTGAGGTTCTGTAGCTTTGTTTCCCTCTTACTAACCGCAGTAGGTTGTATTTTTTTTCAGAAGAGCTCGTTTACCTTGTCGATGGTAACCTCATTTGTCTCTGTGTAGTATTGTATGCAGCCTTACTTAAAAGTTATCTGTCTGCACATCTTTCAACAGATGTATTTGGGACCATTTATACAAAATCACAGAATAATTCAGGTTGGAAGGGTCCTCAGAAGGTTTCTAATCCAAATTCTCACTCAAAGCAAGACCAACTATCGAATGAGAGCAGGTTACTCAGACTGCTCAGGTTATTCACCCAGCTCTTGAAATACCCTACTGAAAGTAAGTCATTTTGACTTTAACTTTCTAGATGTCTTTTGATACAATAGATAACTGTGTTTTTAAGCCAAGAATTTCAAGGCTACCTAAGGAATTTGGATGTCTCAGAGGGCATCTTTGGATTCTCTATTTTTTAATAGCACAGTATCCAATCATTGAGTGCTAAGGTTTCTATAGGTGAATTAGGCCTTAGAATGGACATTGCTACAGTTCTTTACAAATATCTGATTTTTAAAAGGACTAGTTTAATTATTTATAAACAGCAATAATGATTTCTTTTGGTTTAAGAATTTTCATATTTACAGTAATGCATTTCTTGCAGTTGTGTCCAAGTCCATTTCTTACTTCTGGCTGTTTTGTCCCACTGTAAGACAGCATCATAACTCTTGAGGACTGTTAAAGTATTACAGATACCATGACAGGAATGTATCTTTAAATTCCTTTTCCAGTCTGGCTGTATTAAGAGAATATATGTTGAAATATGTAATCATTTTCTTTTGTTGTTCCACCATAACATGTGTAACATAAAGGAGTACATATAACAGAGTGTTCCCCACAGATGATCTCATTACAGTCTCCATATCATCCTCACAGAATCATAGAATGTCTTCCAAGAGTAGTTTGTATAATCATATTAGGGTTCAGTATAAAATGTGATAAACTGTGTTATTGGATATAAACTTGATACAGCAGCAGCAAATACAGTCTGGATTAATAAGCCAATAAATATTTTTGATTGACCCCTTCTTCTGTCTTAAAATGTTGTATGACATTAAAATAAATTGAAAGGGATAAAGAAAAAAAGACAATAGGGCAAAATGGGAACTGCAGATGCTGCTTGGACTTTTTTTTTTTTTTTTTTAATATTTGAATGTA
The DNA here is from genome assembly GCF_964273445.1 of Streptopelia decaocto. Classification (NCBI taxonomy): domain Eukaryota; kingdom Metazoa; phylum Chordata; class Aves; order Columbiformes; family Columbidae; genus Streptopelia; species Streptopelia decaocto. Next base: position 45,678,080 of record NC_138659.1, read on the forward strand.
ACATTTCTAGAAACCTGGTTCCTATATCACACTGAATAAAAATGGACTATTTAGACCATGAAGTAATTTTACTGTATGAGCTTAGAGATTTTGTACTAAACCATAGTAGGAATACATTCTAGCTGTAAATGGTACATGTAGAGCTATGGACATCTGTATGATGCTGATGAGGGGATATCAGTTAAATCCAGTTTTAGTTGTGTGTATCGTTTGCTTTGCATCTCCACTGTGGGATGTGCATGTCACATTTCTATCCCTACTGGAAAAATGAAAGTCATTGGAGCTTTGGCTTCAGCTAGTTGTGTACCTCTTGTGTTTCAGCTCAATGGGATTCTTCAAGTCTGACTTTTCATATGATCAAAACAGAAGTTTTGAAAGTGAACATAAAATATTGAAGTATTGTGGTTTTCACTGCAAATACTGCAAGTGTGAAGATGTTATCTTCTGGAGTGATGTTTCTGTACTGGGGAATGTAGATTCCCTGGTGATGTGATATTTTTCGTACTGTGCCACTGGGAAGACAGTTTGAAAATAAACAACTTCAATTAACAAGTTATATTATTTTTTATGAAAAATGAACTTTTATTAATTTTCTATATCTTCTGTTAAATAAAGGTGACACTGTTAGCCTTTGGCTAACAATACTGAGAAAATGGTGTCATTTGTTTGAAAGACACTGGATGTCTGCATAAAAAGTTTATAAAGGACATTCTTACGATTCTGATGATAACCAAACTGAGAGTAAGGGCTGACACTCCAGAAGGCTGTGTTGCCATCCAGTGAGACTTGGACAGGCTGGAGAACTGGGCAGAGAAGAACCTGATGAAGTTCAACAAAGGCAAGTGTACGGTCCTGCACCTGGGGAGGAATAACCCCAGGGACTGGTACAGGTTAGAGGTGGACCTGCTGGAAAGCAGCACTGCAGAGGATGACTTGGGAGTTCTGGTCGACAACAGGTTGACTGTGAATCAACAATGTGCCCTTGTGGCCAAGAAGTCCAACAGTATTCTGGGGTGCAGTAACAAGAGTGTGACCAGCAGGTCTAGTGAGATTATCCTGTCTCTCTACTCTGCCCTGGTGAGGCACCATCTGGAGCACTGCATCCAGTTCTGGGCTGCCCAGTGTAAGAAGAATAAATTACTGGAGGGAGTTCAATGGAGTGCTATGAAGATGATTAGGGGCCTGGAACATCTTTCTTTTTAGGAGAGACTGAGAGAGCTGGGTCTGTTCAGCCTGGAGAAGAGAAGACTGAGAGGGGATCTCATCAATGTTTATAAATATCTCAAGGGTAGATGTCAAGAGAATGGAACCAGACTCCTTTCAGTGGTGCCCAATGACAGAATGAGGGGCAAGGGGCACAGACTGAAGCATGAGAGGTTCCGTCTGAATATGAGGACAAACTTCTTTACTTTGGGGGTTCCAGAGCACTGGAACAGGCTGCCCAGAGAGATTGTGGAGTCTCCTTCTCTGAAGACATTCAAAACCCACCTGGACACATTCCTGTGCAATCTGGTCTAGGTGAACCTGCTTTAGCAGGTGGGTTGGACTAAGTGATCTCCAGAGGTCCCTTCTAATCCCAACAACTCTGTGACTTTGTAATTCTTTTATAGTGAGTTACAATATAGTTAATGTTCCCAAAGTTTTTCTCTATGGTTAAAGTTAGTCCAGTTTAAATCTTTAAAGCTAGTAGCTTCCGGTTCTACAAATGTTTACAACATAGTGCCATGCACCTGCATTCACTACATAATCTATTGCAGAGTTCAAAGCTGCTGAAAAGAAAATCACTGTTGAAGTATGGCTTGGTTTAATTTCATTTTCAGCCTTCTGCCCTACTGTAGTTTACTAGTTTACAGTAAATCTGATGAAAATTGCTGTATAATATTTTACTAGCTGTTATTCCATCAAGTACATAGTAACTATAAGGATTTTTTTCAACTGATAGTGTTAATCTGCAGCAATATGCTGCTCAACTTTCCTTCTTTTGCTTCCCTAATGAGTTGGAAAATCACACTTTTTGGGGGAACTAGAGAAGCATGAAATTCATCTTTTCTGAAATTGAATGCATAGAGTTGATGCCATAAAATATAGAGCATATTTGCTTGACAATCTATTTTACATATGTAGCAATAAATGGAAAATTATTCTGTTATCTGCTTTGTTCTATTAGGTCTATAATACAGAGCTAGTGTATGGATTTATACAGATAGGGTTTTTTTAATTAATTGTTCCAGACCGTACCTCTGAATACCTCATGTGTATTTTAGGGATCAGCAGTTTGCTTATGAAATAGTCTGTGTCCCTGCAAAGTTAATTTCTTAAAAATCTTTCAAATTTCTGAAGAATTTGAGAAGTGTAGATTGTCTATGTATTCTTGGAAAGAATGGAAAGATTATTTACGATGGCATGGAGTACACCACCTTTTGATGCCTTCTGACAAGAGGCTATGTCTCTGATAGCAAATGGCATTTTTTTTGCACCAGAGTGATGATTTTACCAAGATAGCATTTACTTAACTTTGGATCTTACTTCATCCATACTTTAAAGCAAAACAACAACCTAAAATACAAGTACTAATAATCATCTATTTCCTGAAAATAGTTTGAATAAGGTTTAACATTGAGAAACTGGTGTCTTATTTTGACTTGGAAAGGAGGGAGATGAAGAGTTTGCCATCCATAAATAGCTTTCTCTCTTCCACATACTCTTGTCTCTGAACTACTGTTGTGCTTGACCTCAAACTGTCTTTGTAAGGAAGATACACTTTCTATCACATTCAAAACTTTGATTTTATGGTGCTAATAGGATAACAGGCTATGCATATGCACACTGTCAGGGAAAGGCCTGCAGTGAACCAAAAGGCGTAAAACTGACTACATTTAAGATGCAGATAAGACTTCTCCACAAAAAAATAGTTTGTCAGAGTTGTTATAATCACTGTCAGGATCATTTGATTAAACCATGTAATTATCAGAAAAAATCCTCTCAAGTAGCTTTCATTTGTCAACAAAATATAAAATGTCATAAATTTGCAATTATTTTATCAAAGAAGGGCATTTTGTCATGTCCTTTCTCTTAGTGGCTGAGGAAATTTATTTAGCCTGACACTTTATTGCCTCTATGGACAGGTAACTTCAACTGTACTGTTGAATCATTGTGATGTGCCATGAATAGACAGAATATGAAGAAGAATTTTATTACAGAGAAGAAAGCATGATTCTTCTGTATTTTAATTACAACATTTATTATTAGTTTATTAATAATAATATTACTATTTCATAGTACTGTTTCACAATCTAATAGTGGGCTCACCAGAGACTTTAGTGTGTACATTATAGAAGTTATTTAAAATAGGTCTGAAACTCAATCAGTAATTCAAACTGATTTAAACTTTGTAATGGCTTATAACCTTAGAACATTCTTTTTAATACAGAGGATTTAAGTTTAATTTCAAGTGCTCTTAAAAAACCCATGACTCTAAGCCAGAGTTATTGCATAAGGAAGGGAACACAGTGATTATGGTAAAATCAGACAGATATCAACAACCTCCAGTATCTATGTTCTTATATTTTTAGCATTAAATCTAAGGTTGGTTCTTGGGTTTCAGTCTTCGAATAAGAGATTAGATTTCACACGACAAACTTAAACCAGCCCCTTTTATATTCTGTGAAGTGAGGTACCGGTGGACAGCAGAGACCTTCACCATCTAAAATAAATAAAAACTAGCATTCACACACTTACATAGTATAGAAATTGCCAGTGTCTGTTCATCTAAATTCACATTTTGTTGACATTCAGGGGATTTTTTTGTTTCTTTTATTTCTCTAAAACCAGCTAGAGACATCCAGTCTATCACTTATATTTAGTAGAGATAGCTATTTACCAGCATGTTCAGTGGGGGGATTCCATACACACCCAGCTGAAATATTAAATGCATTTATTCTTACTGAGTTGACATCTGTTTGGGGGTTCTTCCTGGAAAACATATACCTAATGACTTTATTGATAGAAAAATCTGGAAAGTTCATTACAATTTAAAGGAAAATGCTGAATATTTCTACAAAAAAATCCTACGTGTAAAAACTTGATCTCATGAAAAAAGAAAATCAAAGCATATGACATAACCATAGAGTTTAGTGAGCATAACTAGTATTTCAGACAGCAATTACGTGCTCATGAATGAGGCATAATCATGAATCATGCTGCTGAATACTTTTGATTAATAAATACTTTTTTTTAAATGCTGATCTATTTAAGAACAAGTCCTTGAACCTTAAGTGGCATAAAATTCTGTCATTTACCATGTTGTATATAGGTGTCAGTAATAGTATAGATCAGTACAATACGCAGAATTAATGAAATTTTTGTTCATTCAAAGAAGCATAAATTAGCTTTAAATCAGTAATTTATAAAGCAGTGAGGCATCTGAAAAATGGTGATTGGCCTAGGAAAGGTAAATTATTTGTGTTACACTATTCCACTGGCCATGTCTATCTACAATCCACTTTCTGTATCTTTTCATCTTGGCTGCAAATGTGTGACCTGCAGTGACACTGAAACAATGTACCCTGCTTTTCATCCAGCTCATTTCCCTGGTCTCTCACTGAAGTCCTTACTTGGGAATGAGGCTGCAATGTGAAGAGGATGAACCTTAACCAAGAAAATCCTGTACAAACAAATAAAAAAAACAAACAATCAAAGAAAAAAATTATAGCTTGAGCTCCTCATTAAATTGTGACCATTATTAGGCCTGGCTAAAAAATAAAGAAAAAGGTAAACTCTTAGCTCTTAAGATGCTAGGCCTGAAAACCTTGTTCTTCAGTGTTCTCCAAACAGATTTCAGTGAATCCAAACCATTGCTGGTTTTTTCACTCTTTTCAGACCAACTTTTTCATAAATCCATGAAGCATTTTAATTTACTGCAGTTTTCTTAGTACTAGAACTAATGACAGTTCATATCAAGCAGTGACTACTGTTGTGCTTACAAGTTTTCTGTATTCCTTACATCCACATTTTTTAAGGTTACATGCTTATTGTATTCAAGAAGTGCAGCTGGACTGTCAGGAGATCCAACTTGTCTATGACTTACAGTTTTAGTGATACCAAGTGTTAATACCAAGGCAGCTCAGGGACCTCTGCTTCAGGTCAGGCTCTAACATTGTGCCTGTCACACTGTGCACTGCAGAAAACCAGCAGCTGTTTCCCTGCGCTGAGAAATCTCCTTGGTTCAGTTTTGTAACAGCCTGAAATTGGCTACAGGGAAATGATGATATTTCAAAGTTTGTTTGTTTATTTGTTTGCTTGGTTGTTTTTGTGTTTGTTTTTTTAATCATAACTATTATTCATGCATGGTTGTGTGGTGTTTTTTTTCTCTTTCTATATATATATCAATAACAAAATATAAACCAAGTGTTTCTAATAGTTTCCTGACATATTACAATAGGGAAGAATAACTCTTGACATGATGGCACTTCCCTTCCAACCAGCATTTTGAGATCAAAAAGATTGTAATTTCACTTTGATGTCAGCTAGTATCACTTAGTCTTGGGATTTTCTGTCATAGCCTTCCTTTTTCTGAGAGAAAAAATAAATGCCCAAGAGACTTGAACAACAGAGCAGTTTTCCTCTATTAAAGAAGGTCAGTAGGGAATTCTCATGGGGTATATAAATCCGGTGTCTTGAAACTTGGGTTGTCTTGGGAAGTTACTTGCATTGAGAGTCAAAATAATTTCAAGGTATATATGTTATTACAAGCTGCAGAAGTTAATTTCTGTGATCAGAGAGATTATGCTTTGAGTGTCACAAGTGCTGGCTGGTGCAGTATCACAAAATCTTTCTAAATTAGAATTGCTGAGAATCTCAGTGCTTGCCTCAAAACTGATTGCTGTTTCTCATCTGCGCTGAAAATTGCAAATATCAGTGGACTGATGAAAGCAGATCTACGTTGGCTGTTTTAGGAGCAGGTTTTCAAATGAGCAATGAGTAGTTTTAGGGTGGTGGCTAAGAGAACACATCACAATGGAGTGAATTAATGTAAATCCTGCGCAATAATGTGATAATGTGGAAAGTGTTTTGTTTCATTTATTGGTATTTATTGATAATGTGTATTTTCCCACTCGATCAGCTAAGAATTAAACACCTTCATAATAGGTATTGCTTTTCCCATAAGTAGAACAATATATGTAAAATAACTAGCGTTGGTCACTGTAAAGCCATTCTCAGAAAGATGTTTCCCAGTCATCTGCTGTGACATTTATATGGGAAGTCAGGAGGGTATTAACTGTATTCATCTTTTTAAAGTCAACTGGAAAGGATTTACTAGAATAGTTATGTTTACCTCACAAGATTTAAAAAATATCCAAATACATATTTTGAAAATCAAAGTGGTGGTTAAAATAACTGAAAGCAACACAGTTCAGCAAGAAGTCAGTGAGGTAGTAAGCTGGTATATTTCTATTCATTGAAGAAATCAGGAAAGCGAGCTATGTGCAATGAATGGTCTATATGGCTGTCACTCTGTACATTTTTGTTAAGTTGATTAACAATCACTGTAAGTCTCTTGATTTCAAGAATACTTGTAGCTATAAAAAACCGTGCTGAAGAAAAGCAGACTAAAAGGATCTGGAACTTGATCCTTAACTAAGTGGGTTTGCAAATACAAATGTGTCTAAAAGTTTTTTAGACTTTTTAGACAAATAAAAATTTATATAGATAAATAAAAATATTGTGTGTATAATACATAACATTTTTATTTGTATGTGTTTCACATGTCTGCTTTAGTAAGTCTTCAGCATTCGAATTGAATCCATTTGTAAAACACAATATCATTTTTTGAATCTCGTATCTGAGTAGGCTTTCTGTCTAGCTTTAGGGTTAGCCTTAGGTATATGTGATGTCTTCTATCAGCTAACTATTGCAATGCAGCTTTTTATAGGACAGAAATATTGTTAAAAGTAGTTGAGAAGTCCTAGGTCTAAGACTTATATCTGTCTCTACCAAAGTGGATAATCTAAAGGAGTATAAATACGGGTGATGGACCAAAGACTCGTGCAAATCCTCAATTTAAAGAGATCATGTAAGTAAGAAAGGACCTATGTAATGAATAAAAAGCCTAATAGAACATTCAGTAGAACTTATGTACACAGTTCTTCTCAGTCCTGCTGAAAATTCAAGATGGATAATTTAAATTACCAATTAATTCTTTCCCTGTCATACTAGCCTGGAATAATGGCCATCTGAACAGTAACAGAGGTGTGAAAGGACTTAGATCCTAAATTAAGTATAAAAATATTTCCTGTCACTGTTAAGAAGATTGTATGGAAGCCACCAAAGAGAATGAATGAAGGAAATTGAAACTAATCTGAGAGCATTAGCTGGAAAGATGTTTTTGTAAGTGCTGAGTTTTGGGGGTTGTGGTTTTAATTCCTATATCTATTTTTTTCCTGTCACCTTTATTTTTCCTTTCTGTCACTTGCCTTCTTTTTCTTGTATCTGTATTTTTTTTAATCCTGGGCTGTTTCTCTCTTGACTTTGCTTTTCAATCTCCTTTTTTTTTTTTTTTTTCCAGAAACTGTTCTCTAACCACAACTTATTTCTTAGTATTATCTTAGTCATAACACCTGTATTGCTTCTTATATATATGGGAAAATAAGGAAATTAAAAATTAAAAATATAATTAAATATATAATAGCATAAATTGGAAACCAAATAATAAAGTTTTGGAAAGAGAGAAAAACACCCAGTTTATTTCTTGTATTGTTACATACTATTCCACCAAAAGTTTTGGGTAAATGCATATTCATGAGAATATCAGTGGTCTATGAACTAGGAAATTTATGCTAGGAATACATGTACAGTGATGCAAAAATTTTTGTTGGGAATACACTTATCATTGCTTGCTGTCCCAAATTCCGTGATTAATGAGGGCAGGAAAAGGGCACAGTAGCACGTACTTTGGGCTCCAAGACTGTCAGTGCTGCTTCTGTGCACTGTCATATCTCCATAGTACAGACATGACCCAGATCACTCCAGGCACATGATCTACTTTCTGTAGGAATACCCACAACACTGTTAGACAGCTCATGCAGCCTGCATTTTACTGAAGGAAGACCAACTAACCCACATAAGATTAGAGTGATGTTGACTAACAAAACTGGGCCTGACTCAACCCTTGTGTGTCACAGTAGAAACAAAAATCCCCACAAGCTCTCAAAACAACTCCCTCTGAAAAAACAGGAGTTTACAGCAGATGGCTCTTTCTATTCTGTGTCTGCATCATTTTCAATCTGATGCTAGGATCCTAAAAGTCAGTCATGCTCTATTGTCAAACCATAGTCTTAGATAAATCATCAGCCAATAAAAGCAGTGGAATATTGCAAATGAGTTACTCATCGAAGAAATGCTAAATCTACATCAGATTACGGACAATGAAGGATTCCACTCTGTTTACAGGTTAGTTGTTGTTGTTGTCATTCTCCTCTCACTTGCTTTGACATTCTGCCCACTTTCATGTTTTCCTTGCATTTTTTTTAGATATAATTAAGAAAAAAAAAAAAAAACACACAAAAAGACCACAAACACAAAAACTCACAAACAGCAAACAAACACCCAAACACCACTATCACCACCACCTCTACTGCAAAACCATTTATCTGAAAAATAAATAGAGTTAGGTACTAGCTGAAATCATCACTAAATGGCAGCTTCTATTCCTACAGGAGTCCTTGAACATTGCCCATAAGAGAGCAGAAGAACTGGGATCATGAGATTTTTGTCTCTCCAACAGTGTAGCCTCAGAAATCCTCTTCAAAAATGGATCACTTTGCTTGCAGTTTGTCATTGCAGAAAAATATCCAGTTTGTAGGGTCTGCAAGGTATGCATTTGTCCTGCAATTAAAGTGGCACTGGGAAGCCGAGTTGAGACTAATCTTTAATGCATATCTTTCTCTACACAAAAATATAGACAATAAATACTTAGGTATGCCATCTAAGTAAAAAAAACCTATGCAAGCAGAGTATATTGATACTTCCTAGAACGAAAGATGGTCCCTGAAGAGTGGTGTTGGGTGATGTCTACTAGGTATTCACTATCGTGCCTTCACTGGAAGTGACTGATAAGGTTTCCAGCCCATTGCCAGGGTTGCAAAGTGCTCCTACATCTGACACAACTTTATGAAAGTCAGCAATGTTAAGCAAGTTTCTTCAATCTACTTTACTTCTGTAAACCTATGTTACATGTTCCATTACTGTGCTTGACATTCTACTCCCTGATATATATCAAATTGATTAGCTATGTAGAAATGACATTTGGGACAAATACAGATATTGGGGATTTAGTTTCACAAAACTGGTCTAAATTTTACTTTTACAAATAATCATTTCCATTAACTCGAATATGACTTTTTTTTTTTTTTTCCCCCATGAGAAATACTAAAGGGAGATAAATATTTAAAATGAACTAATATATATTTGTTGAGGAAAAAAATATCTTTTGCACATATTTAGAAAAAAAAATATATTCTTCTATCCTCTGGGCATTGGTCTGCTATTTTTTTCCTTTTTTAATTTCTATAGACATCCTTGTAAAAAAATGGGTGAGTTTTGGTACATTATTTTCTTATTTTTCCCTCCAAAAACTTCAAAATTGTGAGAATTATAGATGGAGATAGCTTGTAATATTTCATTTCAGTTCACTGGGTTAGAAGATCTTCACAATTTTATAGCAGAGTATTAACAAGTCCACATGACTGAGCTGTTCATTCATACATGACAAGGAAGAGTTTGAGCGTGTAGCCACTGTGCAATGTAAGGATGAAGTAAATGGTTTTAAGCATATGAAGAACTTCTGATAATGAAAACGAATTGAGCAGCAGTCTATCAATTAATAGATTTTATATCAGCAGATAACATTAAAAGAATTAGTCTGTTGAATACAAATGATAATACTGTATTAAACGTATCGTCTAGTTTAGCCCTAAATCTTGGTAGCAATGAAAACAAACAAGAAGATTGTATCAAAATCAGTATGGCATGTAAAAGCCATAGGTCTTGGGAAGTTAACACTGATGTCTTTCACAGAGGAAAGCAGGGAAAAATGTCATCAATTAATGATCATTTTGTTTTCTTGCTTCTAAAAATTAATTAGAGGCCAATAGAGGGGTTAATTTAATGAGGCAGTGGTCATTGAATGACATGGATGCTGTGGAAAGGAAATTGAAAGAGTTATGAACTGAACAGTGTGGGAATAACCTCACAAAAGAAAGGAAAGCAGAGAAACAATGAGGAATAACAGTGTAAAAATATTAAAGAATTTTCAAGAGTATTTCAAATTTTTAGAATTTGAAATTTAGAATGTTTTAGAATTAATTATGGTTTACTTTTTTTTCCCCCCCTAATTAGAATATGTGCTCTGTTGAACTGATGTGCATGTTAAGATAACAATTAGGGAATAAAGGAAGATGTAGAGGTGGTTGTGGAAACTTCACAGTTCAGGATGTCAGTGTATGTGAACTAGCAGAGCAGTCAGTGTTTACAGTTTATACAAGGAAAGGCCTCCATTGTATACTTGAGAATGATAAATACAAGTATTTCAATGCACAGGCTGAATGCAAATATGTTGGGAAAAAACAGCTTTGTTTACTAGATATGCTTAATTTAACCACAAAGCAAATACTTCCATTTCATTACAGATACTTCAAAATACTTATTGTTATTTCTAATCAGTTTGAGTGTGTTGGGGTTTCTTTGTTGTTTTTTTGTTTGTGTTTTGTTTTTGTTTTTTTGTTCCTCTTCTGTTTTATGAAGAGCTGTCTGACATACTTCACTGGAATGAGATACTTAATTTATCATTTCAATATATTGATTATAAAATATGGTTTAGGACATAGCCCAGGTTCTGCAATTATTGTTTCTTTTCTGTTCCTTTGGGGAGGTCCTCTACTTTGGTAAATTTCTTAGGTTTTTCCCTCTATTTTTTCTATGTACTTGTTTTGACTGAGAGATCCTTATGGTGTGTCCCCCACCCCTGGGCCGTAACTGGTATAGCAGATGCTTTGACTTAATTCTTCATATATGTCCAAGATATTTCCTTCTCCTTTTCCTGAGTAAGACTAGAGATTAAAAAAGAAAAGAAAAAAAAATCATCAATCAGTCTGACAAATTTTGACATTTGTTGGCATTTGCTGTGCTGCTAATCCACAGAGATCTAGTATTTTTGTGAACATTTGCCTTTTGAAAGTATTTAAAAGTCTGTCTATAATGTTGGTGGATTTCCAACTCTTACATCCATATGCTAAGATGAAAAATGACATTTGAGTTAAAGTGTTTTGAGTATGATTTATTCTTTTATGAACGATTTTTTAAGCTGTTGAATGCCAGTGTGTTCTGATTTATGTTTTTATTTTTCTTTCTGTACAGCTTCTTAGATTTGGTAAAGTCTTTGAACATGTTCGCTTCTATGACTTTTCACATTCTGAGTGAAGCTGTGGGCTATTGTTTCTTCAGAAAGGTGAACAACATCCCTTATGATGCTGGGCAAATCTTTTGAGATTTGCTTCCATGGTGGCTCAGAAGAGCTGTAGATGACAGCAGAACCTAATTCTATCATTGTGTGTCTCTAGAAGTTTGTTACACACTTCTTATTGAAAAATAGAACAGATGAGAGAATGTTTATCCCTATACTAACTTATTTTTTTGTCTCTCTTTGTATTTATCTCATTATTATGAGCTGAAATATCTTAAAGTTGGCAATTTTTACCAGAGTACTATACTTTCAGATAGTGAATTATGTTTGCTTATTTATGAATAGTTATAAAATCCAAGACTTTAATACAGCATCTCTTCACATAGAATGTATTTACGATCACACTTATGATGAGCTTTAACTGAATGTACTTGATTAATTTTGTTGAAAAGGAAAAGAAAAAAATATCCTTGAAAGTCTGCTGCTGGCTCTGGATTTGATGATAGATATTCTGAAATACTTAGCTAATTACTAAGCCTGAAGCTGGAAATTAGTGAATCCTATGGACAGAAAAATGGTTCAGGCTTTGCTGGCAACCATGATCAAGGTTCACAGGAGAGCCTTATGTCACAGCTGAATCCATTCCAGGTACACCTTCTGCAGAGGTACTTCACTGGCATTTTGAACCTGTGAGCATCTCGGTACAATGGGATGATCTGTGCTTTCCAAAAAGCATCAACATGATTTTTTTTTAAGCTGAGACCCTTTCTTGATACTCAGATCATGTAAAAGGGGCCTGAATATGTCTGCAAATATATTCACATGCCCTCTAATCTGGGAAGAAAGTGTAAGGACACTTAATGATACTGAAAATCAGATTTTGCTTTCAGTTATGTAGACAGAAAATGATGGATATTCCAAGTTGTTATTAACATTGTCTTCTGAATACTGCTGAATTCTTTGTGTACTTATTTATTTTTAGTGACTACATGTCTAAAATGCTATTAAAATAAGAATTATATTTTTAGTTCAGATCAGTAGAGAACAGAAAAGTAGAACTTTTAAAAGGAAAACAATTGAGAGCATCATTCTCATATGTTCAGATCTCTCCTCCAAGACAGTGGAGAAGTTTAGCATAAAAGAAACTATTAATGCAATGGAATGTAAATTAAAATCATGTCCAGTGCAAAATGTGCTCAATATGACAATGCCAAATTCCTTTCCATCCCTTTGGATTTAACAACGAGTTTCAAGTACGGTAACTCAGAATATGTAATTTAGTTCCACTTGACCAACAAAGAAATACAAGAAGAAATTACTTTAGCAATACATTATTCAATTAATATCCAAGTACATTGAGATTCATCATGAAAATTCTAGATATGTGCATATAGCACTAATTAACCTGGTTGTTGTTATTGGAACTCTTGTATACAAGCTCTCCAGTTACAAAAAAAAAACCACAAACATTTTCAGCTAAAATATGACAGATACACTAATGAATGAAAAAGGGAAGTAATTTTAAAAAGTTCTCATAAGAAATTGAAAGGTTTTATCACTATTCAGCTCTTGGAATAGAGTTTGAGACTCGTACTGATCCTGCAAATAGGATCAAGGTAGAAAATAAACAGAATTAATCAATAGAAAGCAGTGTAGGTAGCAGGTATTTCTAGAAATTACTCTCAAACTTCCGGTAAAATGCTGATAAAATTTGGCAAATTATAGGTTTCTTTGAAAAATAAACATGGCTTTTTTTTTTTTTTTTTTTTAAACACTTATTAGAAACATCTAATTGAGGGAATTTTTCATAATTTTGGTAATAAGTCGGTGTTCATTTCAGAGCCAGACTGGCTTGGGAAGTACTCTGTACAAAAGTTTTCTTTGAGTGAGTAAGAATAATAATTTCTTTTTATGAAGTTGTCCAATAGTGTGGAAGAAAAAACATGAAGAAAGCAAAGCCAGACCAGAGCATTTGTGAGTCACTCATAGGCTGTCACTGTAACAGGGTAATACCCTTCATTTCCTGTCACTTGTTTCCCTGAGTGGAATCCCCTGGAAGAACACATTAGAAGAGTTGCAGTATACTTAGGTATTTATTTTTTAATGTCTTCTATTCCAGTTACATACCTCACCAGTCTGAAAGTTTCAAGAACCATTATGTATTCTTCAGTAATGAATTGCAAACTGCAGCATTTCCTCTAAAGTTTCCATCCCTTCAAACAGAGCTCTGTATCTCAGAATAATGTTTCTTGCAGGACACTGCAAGTGGATTTCATAATAACAAACTGGCTTAAGAAGAAAATAGCCCACTAAACTCTGCAGACAATAAACAATTTTATTCTCTAACAGTAGAGGTTTATTCTGGTTTTTAATCTTTAATTAGATTTTCCCCTGGTGTACTCAGATTTCTTGTCAGTAAGAGTCAATGGGCAAAAGGCCTTGATTTCTTTCCTCTTTTCCATTAGCACATTTTTTAACAGTGTGCAGCTATTAACTTATGGATGTCTTTTGAGACCTCTTGAGACTGTCATAACTTTCAGTAGATTATATAATCCTCTGCATTTTTTTGTCAATGAAAACCCAAAGCAAATCAGCTGTGACTTTAGAAGAAATTTGAAAGAATCCAGTTAAAAAGCATTTAAAGGTGTTTCCCATCAATAAACCACAATGTTTGTAGTGGTTTTTTTGTTTGTGTTTTTTCTGTTTTGTTTTGTTTTTTTCTTATTTGCATCGATGTATATTAATCTGTCTGATATTTGTTTTGGCAGCCTATGATTTTTGACATAGAGGCCAAAGGTTTTCAGGTTCTAAATGACAACACAGGATTAGCTGGTTTAGAAAGCAACCTTTCAATCTAGTCCAGAATACAAAATGGGAGTGTGGGTATATAAAAAAAAAGATAATGACGATGTAGGAAATTTCTGTGATATTAACATAAGTTATTTTATAATTTTGTCAGTTTTCTAAAACTGCACAAATAACTTAACTTGGTAAAAGCCATCCAGCAGGCGATGTTTGAAATAAAGCAGGATTGCCTCCAAAGCTGTAATCTGTGAATTTCAAATTTAATTTTTATTTTGGACTCTATGTCACTTAATTTATCTTTGTCACTGGTTCACTACCATTTCTGTCAGTGCAGACACATCCAGGTAATAGAGTGTCTCTCTAAATCAGGGATGTAAAATTCATTTTCACCAGGGGCCACATCAGCCTCGCGGCTGCCTTCACAGGGCCAAATGTAATTTTAGGACTGTATAAATGTAACTACTGTGTGTGTATAAACACACTCTTCTCTGAGGTCTCAAGTCCACCTCCACTGAATTTACATATTGTCCTTCTACTAGATAGCAGACCATTCTGTCTCCAGAATAGCAACTGTATCTGCTTTGCTGCTGCAAACAGAATGGTGGTTTTCCTTTTCAGCAGACCTTACAGTCCAAGTGTGTAGTATCAAGTTCTACATATCTCTGGAATATTAAGGGTGGAAATGTCAGTAAAATGGAGGGCTCACCAGGGCTTTTTTCTACAGCAAGTGCAAAAGGAAAATAAAATATGAGGTAAGCAGGAGCAAAGATCTCTGGATTCCATCATACTGTCTTATTTAAAAGCACAGTGATTAATGTGAAGCACACAATTTATTGCCATACCTAATATTTTCCCAGATACCTGGAAAACATTAAGTCAGATTTTCTGCTTTCTTTGGTACAAGACATAGAAGGTGATTCTTAATTATTAGGACCTGTCTTTAGATTGGGTGGTGGGTAAATTTAAGATCTAGCTGTAGGACCTCTGTGGATTTTCAACACATACACTTATTGTTGGAGGGGAATGGGCAGCAAAGGAAAAGTGTTTAGTATTCTTTTAAGTTGGAGAATGTCTTTACTGACTACTGGTTGCCATTTAGTTACTTATTTCTGTTGCCTGAGTTGGACTGATACAGCCTGTAATGCCTTTTGTAGCCAGTATTTCCAATAACTCAAATTTACATCTTCTCAATGAAAGATGATAATAAGTTAGTGATTTTCCTTTCCCTGTGTAATAAATATGGGGGAGGAGTGTGTCGTGTGCTGTTTGTTTTGAATACGAAGAGGGATCTCTTGTGTATTTTGTCAATGAGAATTTCTTCTGCTTAGATACTTGATACTACAGATGGACAAGACTTTCTTGGCTTCCTTTAGCAATATTTCTGTATTTATATTTGTATGGCATAGTATATGCATAGTATGCCTATAATATAGATACTAAAGATTCATGTGTATAGTATAGATATATGCATGTTATATAGAAGTATGGAATACAGTATGTTTTATAAGGAATTTTATGTGTCACCTGGGAGATGTTGGGAAATTTCTACAGAGGCTGTTGATCTAGGAATTCCTAGAAACATCCAGATGATTATAAGAAAGATTCTAGAAAGCACAGGGAATATTTCTGAAAACCAGTAGTAAGAAATTCCCAGAAAGCATCAGGAGGAATACTAGAAATCACTGGGAAAATTCCTAGGAAGGAGCCACAAAATTTCCTGCAAAACACATGAAGAAACCTTAGAAAGCATAAGCAAAACAGAAATTCCTAGAAAGATGTTGGATAATAGTTTTATTGAATGTTTAAATAAAAAACAGTTTTTGAGGACAGCAGCTAAGAAAATGTGCAGACGTCGAAGGAGTTTAAACATGTTTGTTGTTACTGTAGTTCTACCATGACTTTAATGTGTGAATTCCTGCACAGAATGTTTTCAAAGAGTTATACTTGATTTCTAAATAGTTACTGTACAAGGCTGTACGAGGATAGAGAGATTGGTGTTAATTGGGAGTCCAAGCTAACGATGTTTCTCCTCTAGCTATAGAGTCTTTAAAAGTGCTGAGAAGCAAGAATTGCCTTACCCGAGGGTTTGAAGACTCCCTGAAGGTATCCCATTAGCTTGCAAAGTATTGCTACTTTTCATGAAGTTCAGAATCTTCAGTTACTAGCAGATTGCTTCCACAGAGTTAATTTCCTTTCAAGATACTTAGAAGCTGTGCTCAAAATCCATATGGACATTAGTTCCCTGTTGGCAACAATCAATTATAAAAGTAGTAAACCTTAGGGTATGAGAGCTCCTCTTCCCTACCACCTTTAAATCTACGTTGTCCTATTCTGCCTGGCCTTCTACGCATTTTTATACAACAGTTCTTTATCCTGGCTTGTCATTTTAATGCTATTTTTGGCATCATTTTTAGCAAAATTGCATTGATTACCTATTTAAGAATGATAGTCAAATTAACATCCTAGAATTATGATGTAATTTTACCTAGTAGAATAAAGGTGTAGTATGGAAGTTGAATGGTTCTTTCCAACTGCCATTTTAATTTAGGATTTTCTACTCTCTAGTGACCCTCCCTTTTCCAGTTCTCTCCTTTCTGCTTCCAGTAAAATGATACTCTATGGTTCTTGTTTAAGTTTTTAGAAGATTAGCCTGAGATCATCAGGAAATGTAAGTTTTAAGAGCTGTGTTTACATAATAATTCTCTGCAAGACACTAAGCCATCCTATTACTGTGCCTCTGTTCCATTCCCCTCAAGCCTTGTCTACTTTAGAGAAATCCTGGTTAAGCGTCCTACTCTTACTAACAACATTGAATTAACAGCTTTACTACAGAAATGCAGTCAATAGGATAAACTGTGTTTCTGCTTGAGTAGAAGGTTTAATTCCGTTAGAAGCTGCTATTTTTCTACTCTAGGAATTCCATCTGTATTACAGTACTAGGTGATCTTGTTGTGCTGTTGGTGATCTTAGATGCTAAAATGTTAGTCTAAATTCAATGGAAGGTTTTAAAATGTAATTTCTGTGCCTTAAACTGGTAAAATATTTGCATTTATGGTTTATTGAAGGATATTGTAAGCTGATATAGTTTGCCTGCAAGTCTGACACCAGACTTCTCAGAATAATGTTTAAGAGTAGATCCTGCTCTACGTATGCATTAGCAAGAAATATGAGAAAAATATTTTTCAGTAGCCCAAAGTTGTTTTGAATTATTAAAATATGATCTTATTTTAAAAAGCCTATAAACTCAGAAAACTAGCATATGTGATTTGAAAGAAATGGATGTTAGGAGTTTCATAAATATTTTGTACCCCTCTCAAATCTTTCTTAGTTCCTTCTCAAAACCCTTCCTGTATTCTTTTATCCCTATTACTGTTAGAGTATTTCTGCCTCATCTGTATGTCTCTCATTGCAACAGATGGAGTTTCCATATCTGCCAGGAGTGATCCTTTTGTCCCTTATTCCCTGTGCAATTTTCAATGTCTCATTCATCATGAGTCTGCTGTTTGCTTCTCTTTGCCTGGGCTGATTCCAACATGCTGCATCCCCTGTGGTTTCCCATCCTGCTAACTTTGTGGGGATTAGTGTTCAGAGTTGTTCTTTACCTCTGACTGAACTGAGCTGAAGCTGAAGATGTTGACCACATCCATATTTTCATAGAAAAACACCGCTCATACAATATCATCAGTGATGTAACTTTGTAGATTGTTGTATGCTGCTGGTCTCTTACTAACACACAGTGAAAGAAAATTCAGTGAACATCAATATATTCACACAGAAACCTCACTGGTTTTATCAGTATGTGAAAATGACAGCTGCAAATTATCAAACTAAATTAGACAAGAAAATGCAAGTGGAAAGGTTAAACTGGTAGTTCATCTCTTCCAGCATTGTATTTCTGATGCTGAGTATCAACAGCTCCTTCAGAGGCTGGAATTATGCAGTCATCTCTGTACTCCAATAGAAAATATTTTTTAGTGTATACCAGGTAGAAACTGCTAACCTCAATGTTCACAGGTTATATTTTTCAAAGCCTTTTAAAAGTACTTCTGTGTATTCAAATAAGTGAATAATGTATCTATATAAATAGTCATGGTAACTCTGAATAGGCTTGTTATTTTTATGAATACACAAACATAGTCATTCTCTGACAAGTATAGAATTTCTCCTTGGCATTCTTCACTACCAAGCTTGATTTTTAGAATTAAATGCAAATAAAATTGAGTATAAGAAAACAAAAACTGAATATCTTTTCAAGAAAAATCTCTCTCAGAGGGAGCTGGGAATTTTGTTTTCTGTAGTCTTTCTGCTCAGCTCTTATAATGTCTTGCTTTTGAAACTGTCCAGTGGCAGCATTTTTCTTCTGGATTCCCAGTAGCATTGGTGTAAATAATTGTGTGATATTTATAAGTGATGATAGCTAGGAGAGCAAATTACTTCAAGAAATACAAGGACAAACTTAGAGATTGAGTTTTAGACTCAACTTATTTTCATTAAAATGTAAGGTTGGATCTATTACATTATTGAAATAAGTTTTGCAAATTTTCATCTTCTTTTATTTAAAACTTGTGTTACAATCTGCATTCTTTCTTTCTGGTCCTTGTTGTGGGAGTTTCTTTTTACTTGAAAGTTAAGGTGTGATGGGAAGTCTGACTGGAAACCAATTTTCACTATTTCAATGTAATTCAGTCTAAGTCAAAAGCATGATGGAATGATTATAGATTAAGGAAGTGTCTGTTATATGATAATATCAGGGATCTAAAACACTTAAGAAAAGTAGAATTATACTTGCACATATATAGGGAGCAAAAGGACTTGTAAAAGGAAAGGATCAAACATAGAGCTAATTAAGTATAAATAACATATTACATCCAGTTTTCAAAATGCAGTAGCTTCCCATATAAAATAACATTTTTAAAAGGATATGGTTTTGCCTTTGAAAAACAGAGATTAGAGCTCCAGGGAATGGACTTTTTCCACCCTTGTTTATTGCTGCCTGCCTTTCATTGTGCATGTTGTTTCTAACCTTAGAGCTGAACTGATTATCATTTAGTAACTTTTAAACATGGAACAAAACCAAATGATGGAAAGTTATAATTATAATTATAATAAAGTGCATTCCTAAAAGCACTCCCCTCCCCCCCCCCAAAAAAAAAAAAATCAGAACAATTGCCTCCAACACAAAGAGAAGCCAGAGCAGTAGTTAGAGAACCAATTTCTTAAACCAGGTGTCAGTACTCACAGCATTACTTGGTCTCTAAATTGTGGTATTTAAATTGCCAAAACTGCCACTAAAGTTATTCCTACAATGGCATGTGCATGAGGAAAAAAATTGTCAGTACTCTGATCTGTGATGCTATAATTGACAATACATTTTCTCCTTACCTATGAAAATAATTTCCCAATTTCATGCCTTTCAGAAAAGTTGTAAATAAGGGTACTAGTAGTTTTTTCTATGCCATGTTAAGGGCCTTTTGGAACACTTTCAAACACTAGAAATGTTTATTACAATTCCATGATTAGAAATGAAATGGGCAGAACCACGGAGGTGGGTTTTGTTTGTTTTCTAATTGCAGGGTATCTTCAATCATAGAAAAGAGTAAGAGCTGAAACCTTTCTTGATCTCTTCCCTTGGGTGTTCCAGTACCTTTTTCAACCTATCTCATTTACCTACTGTTTGAATTTGGATAAATCACTCTGCCCTTCTGCACCGTGTTTTTCCTTTCCTTTTTGTCCAATGTTCAGACTAGTAAGTTCTTTGAAGCTGGGACTGCCTCTGCCTCTTTGCTTTCTAGGCCAGAAAACTGAGAGGGCTAAAAGAGTACAAAACAGATTTTGAACACTGTGAAACAAGGGTGTTTTCTATAAAATTATTGACAGACCTGACAAATTGTAGTCAGGGAGGAAGGTCCTCTGTATCTAAAGAAGAATGGATATGAATGAGAGATCCCCAAGTTGTTGGTTGAGGTGGAAATGGTATTATAATCCACTATGCTCTTGTAAAGTGTTTTCTTGTTGCTTGTCCACGAAGTTGTAAGGGCTTTTCTGTTTGTTGTTGTGTTGGGATATTTTGTTTTAAGTCCTAAATATTTTTGATGGGTGTATATCAAATATAACTTAATTTAGAATAATTTTTTTTTTTTTTTTTTTTTTGCAATTTCACTGAAGTCATGGACTTCATGATTTCTAGTTGGAGCTCTGACCTGTTCAGCAGATGTACTGTTACATGAAGAGTTCTAAAATATCACCCTTACCTGTTTTTCTTCCTGACATGGATATATACTAAAGGAAAAGGAGCTCATAATCCCTAGTGCTTCCATGTCTGTTTCCAAGAAGTCTTATCCACTACAGCACTGATTGCCTCTGAATAGAAGCTGAGAGTGTTAATTAGCTTGCACAGAGACCTGTCTGTAATAGCAGTTTTCAGGAGCAATGGTAAACATCAAGGTGGGAATACAGTCAAGCTATGAAAGGGAAGAGTGAAAAGAAGTTCTATCAACATCGATCCAAAGAAACCAGACTACTTTGAGACAGGATTGTTTAATATGATTTGTCGAAACAAAGCAAAAAACACCACAAAAGAAAAACAACCCATAAATAAGAAATTGTGGAATGAAATAGTGCATCACTACTACATTTTTTGAAGTTAATATTTTGTTGTCATTACCGAAGATTCGAATTAGTTTCAGTGTTGTGTTGCCATGCCAACAGAGGACTCGACAGTTTGTTTGTTCCTGCTGTCAGAATAATACATTCCTGAGTTTAGTCCTCTGAGGAAGCCAACTGTAGCCTGAGTGAAACACCACAAGCTTCTTTCAAAATTGAAAGCAATATCTTCAAATATATGCATATGTAATGCTCAGAAAATAAAGATTAGCTCATAGGTAGAATAGTTTGTTTGTTTGCTTTTAATGTTCCTTCTTTTTATTAATAAAATTTATAAAAACCTTAATCATTTAGGCAAAAATATATTTCCATGCAATTTGATATCACAGTGATGGATATTAGAAATACCTTGTTAACAGACAGACTGGGTATCCTCTAAAGGCCTGACAACTGGCACTAGACCAATATGCAACTAATTACCCAGAACAAGAGTTTTCAAAGCTAAAATGTGTAGAGGTTCAGCATGTATACATTAGTTATCTGGGTAGACTGAGTGAAGACAATACCCAAGCTAAAACAGTTCATCAAAAGGATGAAAAGACAGCTCATGGTCCATCCACACAAGAAAGGCACAGGTAATAACAGTCCCCAGAATTTCAATATTAGTCTCCGTTGCAACAGGCTGATAGACAGAATCAGGCCTCAAGGGAAAACTAACAAGGTGAGGATGTTGTGGCAATAAATACGCAGTACTTAGTCACATAACAAGTAGCTAATGGCATGGGTAAATATTGAACCAGAACACATACTACTTTGTTATGGCTACCTAAGAAAGTAAATGAAGTTTAGCTCCAACACAAGTCTCCACATTGTAATCTAGAGATTGCTAAATTAGGGTAATTAACTCTAAACTGGAAGTACTCCCAAATTTGCTTTGGTCTAGGTGATTGTTTTTGCTCTCTCCCAGTCGTATATCTGACAAGTTCTGAGTGCACACCAGTTCTTTCCCTGTGTACACATGGAAACTTAAGGAAGGATCTGGAAAAAAGCTGTGGTGGGCTGCAGGCTTGTGATCCAGACCCTCAGAAGAGTGGAAGTCTGGATGCCCTGTGGCACAGACTGGCTGCTCACTCCAAAAGTAAGATGGAAATCCTTTCATTGACTATAGGGGACTTTGGATCAGGCTAAATGTTCAAAAATATCTGTATTTCTGTGGCTGTAAGGAACATCTACAGTTTTCAGTAAAAAAGTACATTTTAGAAGTGACAGTACATGTTATGTGTTGGAGTAAAAGCCAATCTCTATAGAGAGCAGAATACAACCCATGTTGATAACCTTTTTTTTTTTTTTTTTTAATTCTCTAGCTGCCTGCTCTTTGCACCTTACATAGTTATATAATACTACCCTTTCCAGAGATGAAATAACGTATTCTGGATCTGATCCAAGATGACAATTCCTATATTTCTATGTACTATTTGATTTGAGTAGGGATGATGTGATGAATCAGGCTCATGATAAATATAAATGATGTCTTTTATTTGTTGTATAATTTATTGTTCATTTATGCATTTCTCTTTGCATGAGTTAGCATTTCATGCTAATTTCTCTGACAGCTGGATTCATCAAAAGGATAACCAGGAGATATTTTTCATTTTAACAAATACAAATAGCAACCTAATGCTTCCTTATCTGTTCTCCGAAGCATACAGAGTAGCTTTTGGAAAAATTACTAGGTGTTGAATTGGATTTAAAAAAAGAAAGAGAGAGAAAAATGGCAATTTCATAAATATTAGGTCATAGAATTCAGAGCTAGATAAGGCCTGTTACTTGGTTGAATATGTCTCCTGTGTGAAATGGATATAGAGCAAATTGGGGTGCTATTAGGCATTAAACTGATTATGCATTTGATAGTAGTGTGATAGTATTCAGTATACGCAAAATTCTGCTCAGTGAAATTCCTACTACAAAGATAAAATTTTAGATTGTGATATCAGAATTATTGCAAACCAAAATGTAATTGTGATTTCTGTGTATCATTTTTTCCTTTTTGCTGTTAACCCCTGGTTATTGCATAATAAAAATGAGAACCTACTGCTTTTATTTTAGGCTCAAACCAGTAATGAGAAAGTGACATGTTTTCTGTTGAACATCAACTTTAGCTAAAACAGGAGAGAAAACTGGTGCTGAAACTTCAGGGAAAACAATGTCCTACCTCCCTGGAAGAGAAGCAAGACATTCTCATGTGCTTTAATGCCTGAGAGAAATGAGGGCAAATTAGATGACAGTAAATTTGATAGATTAAAAAGAAAAGCCAGTTCATTCTTTGTTTTCCTCAGAAGAGTACATCAGGTTAGATAAATAACCATTTTAGAACTTTTTGTTTTCAGTAGGTTTTGTTTCTCTGCATAAGTTTTACCCAGCTTATAGAAAAGTTCTGTTCTTTGTGAATGATTTGGCACTTAGTGGTACATTTGCATGTTTACTGGGGCAAACCATTCTGCTTTGCTGGAGGGGCTGGCTCCAAGGCACCAAGAGAAGTGCATTGATTAGTCAGTCTGTGCTTAGAGATGCAAAGTTGTCAGGGTTAATAGCCACTCCTAGCTGTTCCTTGGATCTTGGATTTATATACTCTCCACTCTGTTTCAGCTATGCAGTAGCTTAAGACCAATTTTTTCTTGTGGTTGCCCTGTCTGCAAGATACCAGTGAAATCTGGGGAATGCTGAAGGGAAAATGGTTGGATTATGCACAGCCAAGTCCTTGCTGTGGGCACAGCTGGACTCATACAGCATGCCCAGCCTGCAACCGTGCATGCCATGGCATGTACTCCTGCACCAGTACTGCAGGGCCAAGACGAGGCAAAAAATAATCTCCAGAGTGCTCACATGATGGCTCAAATTGCTCAAACATTGTTAGGTTGCACTTGTCTAGTGCCGAGGCTGACAGCTTAGTGCCAAGAGCCCCCAACATGTCGTCATGCAGACATGCCTGTTTAGGCTGTACTTAGCCTCGTTGCCTAGTCTGCATTCCTAAATCACAGCATGCAAGACTGTAGGGCTGACAGTCTAAGGAGAAAATTCCACAGGCACAGCAGGGAAAACTATCTCCCATGCCATGTCTGCATCCAGAAAATGTATATGATTCGTGCAAATGAAAACCATGCATGAGAATTGTCTGGAGCAGGAGTGTCAAGCTCATTTTCACTGGGGGCCACATCAGCCTTGTGGTTGCCTTCAAAGGTAGGGGTATAAATGTAGGGGTAGTTATATTTAGACAGTCCTAAAATTGCATTTGGCCCTTTGAAGGCAACTGTGAGGCTGATGTGGCCCCCAGTGAAAATGAGTTTGACACCTCAGTCTAGAGAATTCTGTGTTTAGCCTCAACAATGAAGAAAGCTATTCTTATTATGAAGGATGCAGTTTTTATTTATAATTCAGTTTTTACCCAGTAAAATACAACTCTTCAACTTTATGTATTGAATACAGATTTATTTATATGTGTCAAGTAGAGGAAATTATATCTATTCTTTAAGCTCTATTTAAGTCTATTTTTGAAGACTTTATGTGACATTTACAGATTGATCTGTCTCTAGAATTTGTCATTTTTGTCCATGGAGGAAAGAATCTACAGTTGGATAAAGGAATGAAAAGATAATGGCATGAGCCAAGGGGGTAATTTATAAATAAATAAGTAAATAAATAGACAGGGTCACTGTGCCGTGTTTTAGTAGCATAAACACACTAGTTGCTTCAAGTTTGGGAGTATCTATCAGAGCAAAAGTGCAATTACTTTAAAATTATTGCAATAGACAGATTGGTTGGAAGATTGTTATTCCTGCTCTGCATGTTTTTATTTTGGGTGGTGTGTTTTGTGTTTTGTTGTTTTGTTTTAATCAGGCTTAAATTCTCTATCTTAATTAACTCTGCAGGAAATTTAACGGGTCAGCTTATTTAGAAAACTGATAAAGCAGGAGAAAAATGAATTTTCAGTTTTAAAATTATGTTTTAGTGTTTTGTAGCTGAAACTTGTTAAAAGTGGTTATATTATAAGAAAATCAGTAGCTTTTAAATGTTAAAAGTAATGCAACTTTGACACCTGTTTCCTGTTTTGAAAGCTTCCCGCCTACACATTTCATGCATTTCCATTCTACTTAGAGTCATGTATCAAGCATATATTTAGTAGGGAATATCCACCCGATGTGTAGGTGAAACGATTGATGTGTGCCCTGTGGAGTGCTGTGGTGGGAGG
This sequence comes from Streptopelia decaocto, assembly GCF_964273445.1. Taxonomy (NCBI): domain Eukaryota; kingdom Metazoa; phylum Chordata; class Aves; order Columbiformes; family Columbidae; genus Streptopelia; species Streptopelia decaocto. Next base: position 45,703,192 of record NC_138659.1, read on the forward strand.
ATTCATTGCCTGACAGGGTGTGGGCTCAAGCTCAGCTGGTGCCCGGGTCAGTCTGCCCACCAGTACAAGAAGCACTCTGGTGGGAGCAACGTTCCTCCTGTGCAGCGAAGAGTGCCAAAGAACAGCACTCTGGGAATGGCTGGTTGTGGCACTATTTCCTCTGTCACTTTTGAAAACCATTTGTACATTTTAGGAAGTTTGAATGTTCTTAGAAGGATAAGAGGACTCCTCAGAACTTTTCAATGCATAACAAATACGCAGCAAAGTCTGGCCATGAAGAATAAATTAATGTTAGTCTGTGAGTGAGGGGTCACAACCAAATTTTTCTGTATGTTTTTGTAAATACTAAATTATAAGCTATGTGAAGTTTCCTTAAGTTTCCTTTTATAGATGTATTTTGTTTCCCATTAATGCCTTGCAACTGAATGAATGAGAATGTTAAAGCTCCTAATCTGTTCGCAAAAGCCCAGCTAAACTAAAGGCCATGAATAAGTTCATTAATGTTTTTTAAAGACTGTGTGCCATGGTCACTGCTTTTGAAAAACAGTAAGAGGAAGCTATACATCTCTGAACACAGGTAGCTATTTCATATGTGTCTCACTGTAAACATTAATCATACATTCAGAAAATCAGGCCCATGGAAACCTTTCATTCAAGAGACTGGCCTAAAGCTTTTAGTGCTGAAAAAAGCAGTTGTTGAGGATGTTTTTTCTTAGCAACCTGTTTTGATTTTAGAATGACATATGGGAGAGACAAGAGGGAAATGGTGATCTTGTTTCCCAAGGAAACAGCTGCGTGCACACTCATGTACTGGAGGTGACACCAATATATTTCACCTCCATAAGAGGGCTTGACTGGACAAATTGCAAGGGGTGTTGGAAGTGATAAAAGGAATGAATCACTGCATATTTGCTTTACAAGCAAGATACACAAACAGAATGTTTTTTCACATCCACCATGCAGAAGCATCCCTACTGCCTTTATAAAAATTGATCTGCCTTTTGAAGCCATGTGCAGTCTGAAATGACAAGATTTTAGTCTCCAAAAAGGGAATTAAGGAACTGGCCTCCAGGCAATGCTGTCAGCTCTTTAATGCTATGATACTTGACTATCACAGCCAGTACCAAGCTTTTGATGCTATCATTAAGCAGAGATGTAATAGGAAGATTAAATCATCAACAAAGGCACATTGATTTAACATATATACATGTGTATGCATATTAGTGGTGCATAATTCATAACTTGGATTAATTTTCTGTGGAATGATAGAAAAAAGTTAAGCACATGATGACCAAACACCTAGTGAATAAGGAGGAACAAGCAAATACTTTTAATAAAAACTGCCTCAGAGACACTGAGCTAATACTGAAGCAATACAGAGTCTGTGAAAAACTGAAATTTGCGTATCTAAAACTAAACTGTAACTGTATACAGGGTACAGGTTTGCTCTCAACACTGTCATTTAATCCTACCTGTTCAAAAAGCTGAAGTCTGGAGCTGTAAACTGGGGGTATATTCAGAATGGTAGACACTAATCACTAAAAGTACAGAGTATTAATAAATGGCAGAATCTATTTCCTGGTGGGTCCTTCTAGCTTCCTGTTCTCATATAGAGACTTTTCTTTTATCTGCTGGAATGCAAAAAGAAAAACTATATTCAGAAAAAAATATTTTCTATTGATAAAGTCCAAATATTGCTCCTGGAATGCTGGCAGATACTGTTAGAACTCTTGTTAAAGGAAAAAGTAAACCATAATTTAAAAAGCTGCTATATAAGGATATATACAGTGACAGATCAATACAAACATTAAAGATAAAATGTCATTAAATGTATATTTAAGAGATCTTTTTTTAAGATTCTTTTGAATTTAATATTTTTGAAGCTACATTTCTTTTTTAAAACTCTTTACTTGTGTTGCTACTCAGTCAACTGGGCCTTTTGCTTACTACAATGTAGTGACCTTGTGAAAGTCCATTTTAGAGCTGGCTGGTAAGTCAGTACATTCTAGTTAAGAGACAATGTTTCTTCACCCTGGAAAATACTGGGCTATCATTCAATATTTTCTGCAATGAAATCAAGCAGTGTAACAGCTTTTAATAACAAATGGAGAAAAAATATCAACGCAACAAATCCTATTGTAATAACCGATGGAAAGAGCATGAAATAACATGTCAAACAAACTTCCTGTGCTCTTGTGCCAAAGTAAAACCCTTCAAAGACAATGATAAAACTGTGAACTATTCAATGATGTTACATGCTTAAAACTAAAGTTTTACTAGCTTTTGAGGAACCAAGTCTCCTTTGCCTTCTTCCAGTTTCTACTGTTTATATAGCATGGTGGAATAATATTGTGACAGAGATTTGACACATTCAGGAAAGATCATGCAAATTAAAATCTTTAAAGATAATATTTTAATATAATCCTGTTTTAATTTAAATGGGGACCACTGATAGTAGAGTATTATTCTTAAGATAAGGGATAGCATTTCCATGGAATGACTTAGCATGACTTCTAAAAGGAGGGTTTTTTTTACATCCTTCAGTGAATGGAGCTTTTGGTGATATGAGTATTTAATGTGATAGTATCTTATCACTTATTATGGACAGACTCTTAAGAGAGTCTTTTATATGATTTAACATTTGAGTTTGGAGTTTTTTTCCCACCAGATATGAGATACATCAATAAAGCCACCTTAGTAAAGGGGCAAATGACTTGTGGTTTTTGTGTACATTACAAAGAACTTATCGACGGCACATGTTTCATATTTTGTTATACCTTTGCATCTTACCATGGAAATTGTCATGCTTCCAATCTTTACATTCTGGGCTGACTCTGAAATACACCCATGTATCTAGGAGATTCATAAACCAAACTACGTGAAAACTTGGTTAACATTTCTGTAAAATTATGAGAATTTTGTGTTCAGTTTCAGGATCCTCAGATTGAAATAAGTCAGAATATTAATAAATGTAATTGCCACTTTAAGCTAAAAAACCTACCATTTCTCAGATTCCACTAGCTGCAATTGAAAGGTGGACCATGTCAAGAATACCATTCCTCTATGAAGACAATGTGAAATTTCTGTTATATTAGTGATATTGGTAGGGTTCGTAGAAGGCATATAATGATAGTAAGCACCCACTATATAGTAATTTTGCACTGTACTTCTCTCCTACTATGATCAGAAATTTACTAGTGCGCTTGATACATTTCACAAGTTAAATTCAGATTTTGAAATATATCAATGAAATGCAGGGTTTCATACAGATAAGGGAAGAGTTCCTTTGTTTAAGGAAGACAGAATTCAGAAAGTTGAACTGCAATTTTGTATTTATTTTTTTTATTATTATTTTTATTTTGGTTCAATTACTTCTGGATCTTTTATGTTCAGAATAACCAATGATACAATCAGATGAAAAGCTTTTTTTTTTAAGCAGAGTTGAAAAAGAGTCAGTGATTTATAGTGATCCAGAAATTAAATGCTATTACCTGTATAGATCAGTGATCTTAAAGGAAAGAGTACATTACTTTCACATAATACTCTTGCTTTCTTCTAGGACAAGCTACATTCTCAGTATTGAAAATGAAAATTATTTCCTTTCACATTTGTCTTTCTTGTGTTAAATAGAAATTTTAATGCTAGTATAATGAAAAAAATCTTTTACTGTATTACGTAATTTATTGAATCATTGCAGGTGGAGTTTCGAAGTGATCTTTGAATTAATGTAACAAAGTGCTTTCTTCCTTTCATCTTCATTGATGTGTATCACAGGATGTCAAGAGCTGAACAAAGAAATGATTATTTTTCACAGTATAAGAATTAAAATAATCTTGTTACCCAACACTTTATCCTTGAACACAAATACTCTAAACAAATTTAAAGAGGTACCGGTATTTTAGCATTGAATACTTTTGAGAGAAACATTTGTAATCCTATGAGGACAAGTAACAAGACCAGTCAGTTTGACATTTCTTAGGTTACAGAGTCAATTTTTAAGATCAGAAGGAACAATCTGAGTCATATAATTTGATTTCCTGTACATTATAGGAGAAAGGAGGTCATTGTGCAGTTTCTGTGTCAAAATCCATATTTTTTTTTTTTAGGTGAACTTATGTTTTGAATAATATGTCCACATCTTCTGTGAAGATTGAAAGCAATGTTGAATTCGGCACTCTGAATAAATTGCCTCAAGTAACTTGTTCATTCTTTAAGGAACAGAAGAATCAGTAGCAGGAAGATATACTTTTATGGGCAAGCGTCCTCTCCAGAAACACATTGAGTTCAGAAGATATTTGCTTGCTCACAGATATAACCAGTAAACACTTTGCTGGATGATTCACAGGAGAAAAGATAGTAATTTTGTAGTTCTCAAATTTAAAAGTTGATTTCAATGAAGAACATCCCCTGAAGGATATTTTATCTCTGAATCTTCTTTATCTCATCAGAGAACAATGGTTTGTTTAGAGTTTCACAAGCAACTTTCTGAAACACCTGAAATCTCACTATTTTTCAATGACAGATAAAGTGTTTATTAGAAAAAGATAAAGTCAAAAAAATGTCCATTTGGCTTTGCAGATGTTGTCACATTCAGGATTAAGTTCCGAACAGTAAGATCAAGTAGGTAATGAAAGTCTTTGCTGAGAAGGTAGAATGCCTTTATAAGATATAGCAGAATATATTTGAAACACAATATACCACTCTTTGTATTTTCACCCTGTTTTAAATTACATCAATGAAAACTTTTTTGTTTACTTGTTTTCTAAGTCTATTTAGAAAATTATTTTCATAACTGATAAAAACAATGGAGATGTCATGCCCATTGACTTGTATATAAATCTAGCGCTAGGTGAAAAAAAGCTTGTATGAATGACTTGAGAATACTCTTTATTTGAGGTAGAATTCTACTTGTGGCACCACATAGCTTTGCTGTACTCAGAAATTGTGTTTGCCCACATCTCTGCTTTTTTCCAAGGTTAAGGGCTTCCTATTATTTCTTAACCCTTATGGATTGTTGCTTCTGTTGGGTTGAACATGAACAATCGCTGACTATGTCCAATGAAGAAATATTCACCTGCTAGTTTACTCAATTACTTTTTAAAAAATGCTATTTGGGGTGGTATTTTACTAGAGATTTTACTAAACCATGAATGTTTAAGCATATTAAATAATTTTATTTTCTTTTTACCTCACCTTGAAATTTGCCTAACATAACATTTCCGGACTATGAAACAACATACTGTTGCATGCATCATGCTTGCTGTTGTATTTTCCAAGTGTCACATTAAATAAGGATTCATTGTTTTCTTCCAAATTTTAGTATCTTCTTTCTTTTAAAGCTTATTTCTTATATAATAGCAGAATTAGGCTAGCAGTTGGAAAAAGGTGATTAAGACTATCTTGCAGTCATGACAGAACTGGTATTAGCACTGATGTGAGATCTTGAACAAATTGTTCCATCTCTCTTTTACTTTATTATAAGACTGTCTGTAGGCACCTTTTTATCTGCATCATTTAGCTATAACATCTGGTATAGTGCAAATTTGATAGTAAGTTGTCAGTGGCTTTTCATGAAATTCTTGAAATTGTATGTTCTTGGAACTGTCAGGGAACTCGACCATGCAGTCCAGCATGCTCTGCTTAAGGAAAGATGGTTCTGCTTTCAAGGGTCATCTATTTTTGCATTCTTTGGATAATTCATTTTTTGTGAAGTTGTTGCATAGTCATAGCAGATTGCACTATCAGCAAGTTGTCTGTGTTATTTAACTTACCTATTTTATCAGTTTTATTTTATTTCTTCCAGCTTTGGTTCTTTGTGACAGGATATAAAGGACTTGCAACAGACAGTAATGCATCAAGAGGTAATATGATCTAAAGTAGTATGACTTCACCATGTCAGCAAAGCATACCAGATTCCTTACAAGGAGACTAACCACCCTCAGAGGACAAGTGGTCCATGAGGAGAGTTGACCTATGATTTGAACGAAGGGCCAAACTTCCCTTGTTCTTAAAAACTCTGCATGCTGCTTCAAAAAAGAGATGGGCTGGGTTACAAACCAGTGTTTTAACAACTACCGAGTGATATTTAGTTATCCTAGTGGTGTGCTCCCTCCGAAAGGAATAATCCTTTTCCCAAAGGAAGTCAGTGTAACATCTGAGACTCGCCATTTTATTACTTTTCTTGTCTTTTTCTTTCTTTACTTTTGCTTTCTCTTATTCTTGAAAGACATAACTCCTAGAGTAAGGGGAGCAGATGAACTTCCACTCTGCATTCTGTTAGAAAATCTGTCTCGGACCTGTCAAGTGAGGACAGGAATATGGGTTCATTTTTACTAAAGGATGCACTGGAGAAATTGTTTACCTTCACTAATCCTATATATTACCAGCCTTCCCACACCTAAACATTTTGTAGATTGCATCATACTCTCTTTGTTCATTGATTCTGTAAGGATTTTGTTTGTGATGATCAACAGCAGTGCATACTTAGCATGAACTTGAATTGATCGCCTTTCCTGTAATCCTGCACTGCAGACTAGTATCTTCTTTCTTATCTGTCATTCTGTTTATATCCATTCTGTCACTGCTGGTGTTCAAGGTCTGCTCTTTCATCACTTGATCCTTACTGAATGTTGTGTTCTTGATTTTTATTCTGATACTAATTGTGGCAATATATTTTAACCGTTTATGTTACATTAGGACCATAATTCAATATTGACCCAGCCTCACAACTGGCATCTGCTTACTGTCTTTTTTTTGTGATGGTCATTACTAACATGAATTCAGGAACTCTAGTACCAGTATGTTTAAATTAATTCCAGAATTAAACAATTTTGGTGCCTAAGTACAATCTGAAAATGCTATATTTTTTCATATCATGCATAGTCCTTGCTGCTGTAGTTCATCTCTATTTTTTTTTTCCTCACAATGAATGTATTTTTATCTAGATGAATTAATCTATATGTAAATCTAATATGCTTCTTCAGGATTGTGCAGTTTCATTTCTGATTAGGATGCTCAGGATATCAGCAGAGTTACATTCTTCCTCCCTCTACCCTGAACAGCTCAATCAGAATTATAAAACACTTTACATGCAGACAGACAGGAGTAAGTAATTAAAGGCACTTTTTAATATACATTCTCTTCTTCTGGATCTTCAAATATATATATATATATAGAGAGAGAGAGAGAGAGGGAGGGAGAAATATGTCCCTACAGTTTTGCAGTTTGCACTTCTCTCATTTGTTCCCAACTTCTTGACACAACATGTTTTATTTACTTCAAACAACGTATGCAAGGTCAGGATCTGCTGGTAACTCATGGACAGCTTTACAGCTCACATTACCAAGCAATACCAATAGCAGTAATGGTGCAGTGAACATGCAATTAAGAGTATCAAGCCAAATTAGAATCTAATTGATGACCTAATGATGAAAGTATCCACTTCTCATTGACTGTTCCCTAAGTCAATCTGTCCATTTTGGTGTACTGAATTTTCATTAATGCTTATGTAAAGAGCAAAGCAAAGAACAGCTGTTGCTTCATAGGCTGAAACAATTGTATGATAAATACATACGTTTTGATTATTTTAGTTTTATGAAGCTAAACAAGAATTCTGAAGCAAAACCAAGACATTTGCCTGTATAGACAAGGGCTGAAATAGGTACATATATATCTTGATAAGGTAATTATAGGGGGCAACATTATCTAGCCCCATGTTTATCACTGAAAAACAGTGAGTACTGAGTAATGTCAGCTCTCAAGCTCAATAATTTTTTAGCCTCTACTCAGTCATAGCATTCATAGATACGAACACTTTTTGTACTTTAGCAAATATTTGTGCATTTGATTTTCTCACTTTTTCTTCATTTCTTGGTATGTGGTCAAGTCAAACACATGCAAACACATACATCTTGTTTTTATGTGACTTTGATAAAGCAAATATGTTTTCTTCTTGTTGCATTGTCATAAAATATCATATGCAAAAAAAGTTGAATATGAACTTTTTCCGATTACCCAGCTGTTTCTGATGGAAAATTATGTAGCACAAAAAGGAGGAAGTGTGGAATTCATAAGAAAAGCTCACCTACAAGGCCATCAATGTTTACTTAATTTTTTTGACTGCAAAAATGAACAATCATGACACAGAAGACAGGGGCAAATGTATCTTTTCAGGGAGACCTTTTTCCCATTGGAGGGATATATTGTAAAAATCTGATTAAGTCTGGGGAAAGGAGAGCTTAGATATTGGTAAAGTTTCTTTACAAAATATATATCTTTATTAATATTTTAGTAAGAGAAAACACATATATGAAAATCCGTAGGTAAGGTAGTCCAAGTGTCAGAAATAAACAGCAGGCAATACTTTCTGGGAGTATATGTGAATTATTAAAATAAGTACTCAAGTGATTTGCTGTCTTTAATTTGCACAAAAAAATCAAGAATACAAAGGTAGGAAGAGGTACTGTTTTTTAAATATACAGGATAACAATGAATTGTCCTTTCCATTTTAAACAAAAGCAAAATGACCTCATTTTCCACATAGGCACTGAACTGTTCTGAGTGAGTATGTGTATGAGTCCATACAATATCAAGTGAAATGGGAATAAAAACCAGCTACTTCATGAAGAACCTACGATTCAAGGATCTGTAGCTCCAAGACAGCACATTCTTACCCTTATTTGAACATACATGCTAATGAAATTGGAGAAAGATCTAATATTCCTATTTGTTTGTTTGTTTGTTTTACCCTGGGAGGCTTACACTAGAGGGCAACATGTTCTTAATGATAATGGTGTTCTAGGAGAGGCACAAAACTAGAAGTTGCATCAATCTTGGTACTGTCTGATATACTGAATGTGGTCCATAAAACCAGAAATTTCTCATTAAGTAAGTGAAGATGCCTTAATCTATATCTTCTTTTCCTGTAAATGGAAGATATTGTTCACAGAAGTAAAATCAAATACAACTTATGGATCCAGATTCTCAGCTAGTGCCAAACATTAGAGCTTTCTGTGCTTGAAGATAGACATACCTATTCTATCTGAGTATGGACTTTGTGTCATTTACTGTTTACTTGTGTTCTATATGGAGTCAAAACTTCTTTGGGGTAAGATTTGTAATTCCTTCAGCACACAGGAAAAGTAAATCTGTGGAGTAAGTTAGGTGTGTTCACTTCTTCAAAATGTACTTCAGATATTCTTGAGCTACAGATGTTTCCTCTATTTTCATGACATGCTTTATTCTTACCATTAATTCCTTTAGTGACTCTGTTTTACAAAACATGGTTTTCATTATTTTGCCAGTATTATTGTGCTTGTAGTAATGCTATATGCATGATTGCAGTAAACAATTCATTATTTCAATCAAAACACCATTAAATTGCCCCTAAAGATAGATCACATGTATAGATCACACATAAGGATCCAGTATCTATTCAGATCTCCTGAACCTAAATTTGTTCCTCTTTGAAAAAATGAGTAGCCTTCAAAGCTGCCAAGGAATTACGTGACAAGGGAAATAGTTTCAATTTTTTCCCGCAGGAGATGTGGGTAAGTCATTGAAATCAGTGAGGTTATTTGGTATTATGCTTAATGTGATTAAGCATGAGAGAATTTCTAAACAAATTAGTGTTCCGCATGACAAAACTGATGTTCTAGCTGAGACATGCACTAAGTTATTCCAGGTTATCGTGATAAATCACTGAAATAATACTGTACATATTTTAAAGTCAAAGAGGACACTAGCTGATAGACCTGGAATATTAGAGCAAAAGATTTGACTTCAGTACACACATAAGCTTGCTGAATTGCACTTGATTTGTTGTGAACAAAGACCATTGTATTGCCTGCATTCAGGGATCCCATATAATATCCCAGAATTTCAGTGGTGGTGAGTAGCTATTTGTGTTTGAAAAGAGAACACTTTAATGTTAAATAACAGAATGCTAAAAAAGGCTATCAGGAGAGTTATCAAATTAAATCAAAGTGGAACACAAGTTAAAAAGATGCTTGGAATTGGGCAACTTCTCCTTTGCATTGAAGTTTTGTTACAGGTATGTGCACAAATCACTTTAAAGAATGCAGAGAAGATTTCTGGGGAATTCTAAAAAAAACTCTGAAGTGATTTTGAAAACCCAAATAATGTGTTTAACTGTGAAGGAAAAAAATGTATCTCTGCCAGAAACCATTTAAAATTCAGAAGTGTTTTTGGTCTAAATGAAGTCTGAGATCTATGGAATTAATTCTTAAACTAGAATCCACATCAGAGACTTTCAGCAACTTGAAAAAAAATAATTCTTTATTCCTAAAAGTGTACCTTATATAAGAGTTGGAGCATGCATCTAGAATAGAGTCCAAGAATGACCTTGAATATGTACCCTGCTTATTTAATAATCTTCATTAACAAACAAACGAACCTAACATTGTTTCATTGTAATTTACCTACAAAACTAGCAAGTGTTTCCACCCCTTGGAAGACTTTCATCAGTTTATCTCTCACATACGATTTGACAGATGACCCCATTTGATCCTAAGCCAATGCCAGGTGGAGCAGCAGGAGGGCTCCCAGCTGTTCCAGAGTGACTAACGCAGTGGGAACTGGCAAAGAAGACCATGAGGATTGATTTGCACATTAAAATGAGATAGAAAGTGAATAAGTTATCTTCTTGCTATGACAGGGTAATCCCTTTCTTTTATTCTTAATTTCTGCTTGTTTTTGGAAAAACAGAAAAATAACTATTTCTTGCACCCACTAGAGTTAAATGCCTTCTGTGTGAGCTTCCTCCTCTTTCTACCCCTGTAGTCACTGCACTGTATTCTTCAGGAATACTGGACACTCATACTATACTCCAAGGTTAAAAGGAAGTTGACATACAATGATTCTGTGTGCCACTTTAATTTTAGGATTACATTTTAATGTAATCTTGAAATTTGACAGTACAATGCAATTTTTTTGTGCATTCCAGATTTTTGCAATTCAGTTTTATGTTAATCTCTTATCATCTAACTGGCATTCATATGTTGATTTGTTGTTAGCACACCAGTGTACTCTTTTAACACGCAAGTGAATTGGTGCGATCTCACAGAGAGGCATTTAAAGAGGCACAGGATTGATGAGTTTATTTAACAAGGAAAACACAAACCCATATGCTACTCACGTGTATTAGCATTATTTAGCATTAGAGAAAGAAACTCCTTCTGCCTCTCTGAAATTTATGCAGCAAGCCAATATGAGGGAGACAGTAGTGAAGAATATTGTCTATAACCGCTCAGCTGTACAGTCCTACGAAATTCATCCCCTGTGGGACTAAGTGAATCCTGTGTGGATTACACAAGAAGAGACAGGATGGATCAGTAACCTAGACACTCTTCTTTGACTCTAGAAACAAAGACCAGAAAGGGGAAGAGAGGGATGAAGTGAGCTGAGTGGTATCTCATAGCAGACCAGTGCAAAGTACTCAACTCACTTTTCAGCATCTCAGGGAAGGGGAACTTCAGTGCAACTGTGTCTCCTGGAAGAACTCCGAGGCTCCTCACTCTTGTATTGTTTCCAGAAAGACCTGTACTGAAAGATGAGCAAATGTCTTGATTTTAGCACTAGTAATTTTGTTTAGTAGGTAAGTGAATACGGACTATCTTCTGCATAAAAAGAGCAAGATTGCCTTTTTCCCTTTTTTTTTTTTTTTTTTTTTTTTTCCACTCCATCCTAGCTGAACTAGTTCAACTTGCATTGTAACTGGTTTATTTAAACTTACTTTACTTGTAGTATTCTAAAGTTTGTGCTGGAGGAAAGAAATTACTGCAGATACAGACCTTTCCAGTGCTAGCTTTTTGCAGAGCTTGAGAAACTAGATTTCGTTTGGTGACTTTTGTATTTGTTAATCCTTTTGTCCTTAAAAATATTTCTAGACTTGTATGTGCTTTGGTTGTTTCACTATTGCCATACTTAGACTCTTGCTTTTCCTCTAAGGGTTGAAGTGAATGTGTAAGACAGGATAGTGGGAGGTGAGAATTTCACACGCCTCCTATTCAATACTCAGAGAAACTTAGGGACTCTGCCATGGCACAACTACAAACACTGTGCGTCATACCTTTTTGGATATGCATCGCATGATTCAGAAATATGTATTTATAGTTAACTGCAGCTACTTCTAATTATTGCAGCCAAATGTTTACTATGTCCAATACAATTATAAAACAGAATTTCATAAAAGCTGTACGTATGTCGAAGCATAACTACCATGGCACAATGTATGAGTATCTGCTGGAGTGACTTTACAGGTCAGGCCTCATGATACAGTTGACTTTAATTAGAAGCTATCCTAATCTCTACATGCATCAGAGATGTAGTCAGAAAACGGAAATTCTGTTCTACCTTTGAAAATATGAAAGAAAGTAAAGGACAATAGATTCTGTAGAACTGAACAAGGCAAAGGCAACCACTTTGAATTGCAGGACTAATAAGAAAAAACTTTTGTAAATTTATAATTGCACCGTGGCTTAAACTTGTGAGCAGTGGTCAGTAGAATAAAAAGTGTTTTTCTCTGTTGAGATAGAAAGAAGGATATTTGTTAAAGTTTGTTATAATTTTTGCCATGTTTTTTTGAGGTCTTTATTTGCATTTGTCGTGTGGTGTTGCAAAGAATGACAGATAGCATTTTCAAGTCTGGGACTGAGGGCTTCTCCTACGGTTACTAATTGTGAGTGGTGGTTTTCTTTTATATGTGACTCAGATCCTATTTGATTAAGAATGCCAGTGAGCTCAGTCATTCACTAGTTACTAATGAGATAAAGCCAGAGAACTGAAGTTTCAGTTGGCTTTTAGCTCCTAAATCCTTCCTATCCATTCTCAGCCATGCAGACTTGTGTTACCCATTTCTTGGTTATTAACTGCCTCCACTCTCATAATGCAGAAATACTATCCAGCTCAAAAGCATACTTATATGGTCATTCCTTTACATGATATCTCACAGCACAGAGGTGCTGCATTCCCATAAAAATATGAACACTTAACTGCGTACTTTGGAGGAAGTTTTTGAAACTGTTAGCTCAGGCACTGGTATTAGCAATGTGGGACTCAAAGACAAGAATATTTACTCCTTCCAAAAGCTACTGAAGCTGTATTGTAGACCAAACCTGTGGATCACAGACTCTCGCTGTAAAAAAATTCAAATCTAGACTAAATTAACAGAAATTACTGTTAGTGATGTCTGTTTCTTAGTGTGTATGGAATCAGATGGTTTAGGTCAGTTGTCCACACTATGATTTCATCATTTTGTCGTAATGTCACCAAATGGCAGCACTGCTGACAATCCTGTTATGCAAGCCAGTAAATAGATAGGCAGAGCAAGTGAATATCTTCTTGGTACTACTAGTGGTGTCTCTGTAAGTATACTGAGTCACATGGCTGGGGGTAGCATGAGGAATCTTATATTCATCTCTGGCAATGCTAAAACTACACTGTCGTGTAAAATAATGTAGACATTACATAGTGAGGTATTTTTGTAAATGTAAAAAGAAACTACAAATAATGTATTTTTGACACATTTTTAGGAAATGTGGGCAATGATATTTAATAAGAATATTTACAAGGTGTTTTATGTCGCATGTTGCAAAATGAAGATGCTTGTTCTTTCTGAATACAAGTTTCCGTAAACTGTTCAAGAAGATGAGGTAGGGGGAGTGTAAAGTGTGTGTCAACCAATCAAAAACAGTGGATCAAATATCTGTAAAACAACCCCAATTTTTTAGCGAAATAAGTAAGTAATTTAGGGAAATTAGCCAAAATCCTTTTCTAAAACTATTCATCTCTCCACCTATTTGACTTTGCAGTAAGTTCACCCATTATCTCTAGACTTGTATTGCCCTGAGTTTGCAGCATCTCCTGTGAATACCACAAGACTTTTAAAATAGTTTGCAAAAAATTCTTCTATTAAGGGATGTAAGTTGCAAGGGAGGTAGTAAATCCTTCCATGTGAGTCTGATGTATATGTTATTATATGAATTATTTAGTTTATTTGAATCACATGGATTATATGAAATCAACCTCTGTATTTCTCTTTATCTCCTTTTTAGCAATAGTAGTTGATCATGGGGAATTTTGAATTGCTCTTAAAGATTAAGTTCTATTTCTGTTTTAACTAAGGAAATGTTCAATGGCTGAAAAATTGGCTGAATTAAAATTAATTCTTGATAAAATTTTGCAGTCAGAAGAACTTTCTTGCAAATTAGCATGGATTATATAGCATGAACCTTTCTTGTGGGTCTTAAACTTGTCCTGGTGAGTTGTTTCATGACCTATGGGATCTGAATATACAGAATGTAGATGTATTATGAATAATTCTGGGACAGACTGTTTAAATGCTTCGTGACTGCTGGGACTATATCCAGCTGTAAAATGATCTGTCTCAACTGTGTGTCCCCATAGTTCCTCTAGACCCATGGCATTGCTCCTACCAGGCACCATGCGGAGTGACTGAGCCATGAACTAAAGGCATAGGAAGAGTTGCTGGAGCTTGCTGGCTGTAAACTTTAGGGAGTCATTTTGGTACAAATAAGTTCCTTTGTAACTGCAAAGTCAGACTCATTTTTTTCTGTCTTTCACTTGTGAATTGTTTGTTTCCCTTTTGAATATTTCTTACTGGTTCAAGTATTTCTTGCATCTGCTTTGTAAAGGAGGAGTCTTTTAGTCTGTAGTGTTGTTGAGTGCTGTATTATTGATATCAATTACTTTTCAGCTCATGAGAGATTGCACAGACAATAAACTTACGAGCCTGCTTTTTCAGAGATTTACAGCACACCCACTAAACCCCTCTAAGAGTTACAGCTAAGCAGCAATACTTGAAAACTCATCCTTACAAATGACACCTTGCTTATTCACAAATCTATACTTTGAATCTACATATTGGGATTTACTTTCACTTAATTTACATATGCATATATAGTTTAAGAATATATTTACCAAAATTAGCTCTAAAGTGTACCCTACAATTATTTACTTCTTGATTTTTTTTGATTTATCCTTTCTTTATAGCTCTTGCTGCCTGATATTATAGAATCCTGTGTGTTCCCCCACTTGTCCTCTTTACAGTCGTGTTTGTCCCATATTACAGTTAACAGTTCAAGATAATCCAGCCTTCTCCAATTGATCTTCCTACTTCATAGACTAGTGGAGAGTTGGACTTTTAGAGGTACTAAGGATTACTGTGTTGGGTGATTAGCACAGTTGATATTGAAATATTCTGAGACAGAAGTAGTCATCTGAATCCTGGCTCTCCATATAACACCAAGGGTTGAAGGCATTTATGACTGATTCCATATTTCCTTTCATTAATATAAGTACCTATTTAAGTACAATAGCTAATGGAAGCATGACAGAAGAAATAATTCCACATAAAGGAACATTAGAGGCTCTGTCTATAATAAAATAATCTAAGTGAAAAATTGAAGGAAGTGCAGTATATTAGTAAAAACATCCATATGGGTGGAATATGTAGGGAATTAGAGCCTCTGTTACTCTGTGCAGGTAGTCCCCTTCAGCTCTATGGAACTGTGCATTTTGACTGGAGTAATTTCCACATGGAGAAACTCGGAAGAATGAAACAAGGAAAAAAGTGGAAAAAAGGTTAAAGTCACTGAATAAATTAAAAAAAAAATTAAGCCAGAATGGAAGTCCATAATTGCCTTTGCTTGTGGTATTAGAGCTTAGCAGCTTAGCACTTGACTAAGAGGCCCCATTTCAAGTCCCAGAAGAAATATCAAAAACACATCTCCTACTTTCTAGGAGAGAAAAAAAAAATAAAACAAACATTAAAAAAAAAAAAGAGGTTAGACATTATTTTTTGGTGATGTTTATATTTCTGCTGAGCAACCCTGTGATATGTGCTAGGAAAAGCACCACAGATCAGGTTCCAACTGTCAGAGCAGCCTTCTACATAACTGGGTTTCCTCCTGTGTTTTCTCAGAGATAATACTTCAGCAATAGCTGTGGAAAGTACATATGCTTACTAAAAATAGTGTGTGTCAAATTCACGCTACTTAGGCCATTCCTCCATGGCATGATTTAACCACAGCTGGCAACTAAGCTCCACACAGCTACTCATTCACTCCCCTTTGGTGGGATGGGAGAAGGAATCAGAAAGGTAGAAGTGAGAAAACATGTGGATTGAGATAAAGACAGTTTAGTAGGTAAAACAAAAGCAAAATAAAACAAGGGATTCACCACTTCCCATGGGCAGGCAGGTGCTCAGCCATGTCCAGGGAAGCTGGGCTCCATTGCATGTAATGGTTACTTGGGAAGACAAACACCATCACTCTGAATGTCCCCCCCTTCCTTCTAACTTTCACCAGTTTTATAAGCAGAGCTTGACATCATATGGTGTGGAATATCCCTTTGGTCAGTTGGGGTCAGCTGTCCCAGCTGTATCCCCTCCCAGCCTCTTGTGCACCCCCAGCCCACTCACTGGTGGGGTCAGGAGCAGAAAAGGCCTTGGCTCTGTGCAAGCTCTGCTCAGCAGTAACCGGAACATCCCTGTGTTATCAGCACTGTTTCCAGCACAAAACCAAAACACAGCCCCATCCTAGCTACTGTGAAGAAAATTAACTCTATCCCAGCCAAAACCAGCTCACTCCAAATGGTGGGAAATACGGTATCACTGGTTCTGAACTCTGGTCTTTTGTAGTGATCAAGTATCCTGAGCATGAAGTTTCTGTATGCTGGGGATCATAACACCTGAAATTAAAAATTACTGCAGACTGCAGCTAGAATTCATAGAAAACCCAATCCCTGTTGATCTGTGGTGGGCACTGCCTGCAAGTGCCAAACCAGGCTATTTTGGAAACTCAGGTTACAGAGAGAGCAACTACAATGTACTAAATTCTGCCCAGGAGCGGATGAGGAGCGAGTTTGAGAGTGTATGGGTCAGAATTAAGGGGCAGGCTGGCAGGGGTGACACTGTTGTGTAGCTGGATTGCATTCAGAGATTGCTTCTTCCATGCTCAGGATCAGAGCATCCCCACACATAGGAAGTCAAGGAAGGGAGCCAGGAGGCCTGCGTGGTTGAATAGGGATCTGTTGGGTATGCTCAACCAGAAGAGGAGAGTTTACAGGTCATGGAAGCAGGGGCTGGCCACTTGGGAGGAATATAAGGCTGCTGTTAGAGGATGTAGGAAGGCAGCTAGGATAGCCAAGGCCTCCTTAGAATTACAGCTGGCGAGAGGGGTCAAGGACAGCAAAAAGAACTTTTTCAAATATATATCAGATAAAACTAATACCAGAGGCAATGTAGGACCACTGGTGAATGGGGTGGGTGCCCTGGTGGCAGAAGATACAGAGAAGGCAGAATTACTGAATGCCTTTTTTGTCTCTGTCTACTCTGCCGGAGGCTGTCCTGGGGAGCCCTGTACCCCTGAGACCCCAGATGAAGCCAGGTCAATGGAGGAGTTTGCTTTAGTCGATGAGGACTGGGTTAGGGAGCAATTAAATAGTCTGGACATCCATAAATCCATGGGTCCAGATGGGATGCACCCGCAGGTGTTGAGGGAGCTGGCTGAAGTCATTGCTGGACCACTCTCCATCATCTTTGCCAAGTCTTGGGAAACGGGAGAGGTGCCCGAGGATTGGAGGAAAGCAAATGTCACTCCAGTCTTCAAAAAGGGCAGGAGGGAGGACCCGGGTAATTATAGACCGGTCAGCCTCACCTCTGTCCCTGGGAAAGTAATGGAACAGCTTGTCCTTGGTGCCATCTCAAGGCATATCAAGGATAAGAGGGTTATTAGGGGCAGTCATCATGGCTTTACCAAGAGTAAGTCATGCTTGACCAACCTCATAGCCTTTTATGAGAATGTAACAAGGTGGATGGATGATGGCAGAGCGGTGGATGTGGTCTACCTTGACTTCAGTAAAGCCTTTGACACAGTCTCCCACAGCATCCTCACAGCTAAGTTGAGGAGGTGTGGTCTAGACAATAGAGTAGTGAGGTGGGTTGCAAACTGGCTTAAGGAGAGAAGCCAGAGGGTGGTAGTCAATGGTGCGGAGTCTAGTTGGAGGCCAGTATCTAGTGGAGTGCCCCAGGGGTCAGTACTGGGGCCAATATTATTCAATATATTCATTAACGATTTAGATGAGGGAATAGAGTGTACTATCAGCAAGTTTGCTGATGACACTAAGCTGGGAGGAGTAGCTGACATGCCAGAAGGCTGTGCTGCCATCCAGCGGGACCTGGACAGGCTGGAGAGTTGGGCGGGGAATAACCTAATGAAATTTAACAAGGGAAAGTGTAGAGTCTCCTGCATCTGGGCAGGAACAACCCCAGGTTCCAGTATAGGTTGGGAAATTACATCTTAGAGAGCAGTGTAGGGGAAAGAGACCTGGGGGTCCTGGTGGACAACAGGATGACCATGAGCCAGCACTGTGCCCTTGTGGCCAGGAAGGCCAATGGCATCCTGGGGTGCATTAGAAGGGGGGTGGTTAGCAGGTCGAGAGAGGTTCTCCTTCCCCTCTACTCTTCCCTGGTGAGACCACATCTGGAATATTGTGTCCAGTTCTGGGCCCCTCAGTTCAAGGACAGGGAACTGCTGGAGAGGGTCCAGCGTAGGGCAACGAAGATGATTAAGGGAGTGGAGCACCTCCCTTATGAAGAAAGGCTGAGGGAGCTGTGTCTCTTTAGTTTGGAGAAGAGGAGACTGAGGGGTGACCTTAGTAATGTTTATAAATATATAAAGGGTGAGTGCCATGAGGATGGAGCCAGGCTCTTCTCGGTGACAACCAATGGTAGGACAAGGGGTAATGGGATCAAGCTGGAACACAGGAGATTCCACTTAAATTTGAGAAGAAACTTCTTCTCAGTGAGGGTGACAGAACACTGGAACAGGCTGCCCAGAGAGGTTGTGGAGTCTCCTTCTCTGGAGACATTCAAAACCCGCCTGGACATGTTCCTGTGCGACCTCACCTAGGCGTTCCTGCTCCAGCAGGGGGATTGGACTGGATGATCTTTTGAGGTCCCTTCCAATCCCAAACACACTGTGATACTGTGAAATGCTGATCTTATGGCTCCTGATGAAGGAGTGTGATAGAGCCTTTCAAAGCTGAATAGTTGTGAGGATGCATCAAAAAGTTTTTTTAAATTTTAGGAGAAAAAAAGAAAAGTATTTTCAGAACTGCATCTAGGTGTGGCTTTTCAGAAGCACAGTTGAGCATGTGGGCAAAATTTAGATGCCTATGGCTCACTTTAAAAACCTAAATTATTTACTGGATTTAAAGGATTAAACCCAACCTTAAAACTGATGAGATTGGACAACTCTTTCAACAACACATGTTTAACACAGGTTAATTTTAAGTTCAGAGAGCTTGATTATGTTTGAAATTAGGAAAAACCTGTCTGTCTCCTCCTATCTACATCTTAAGTTGTATTTTGCAGTCCATTAAATATGGGTCATTTTTCTTTTGTACAAGATACAAAAGTCCCATATATTATGATTTTTAATCATGATTTTATTATTATTTATTATTCTTTCACTCTGGGAATTTAGGAGTGGCAAAGGATTGAACAGGACTGCAACAGATTTGATGTATTTGTGAAAGGCTCATTGCTTACACTGTGCTGCTTTCCCATCTATTTTTTTCTACTTAAAGAATTATCAAGTGCAAGGAAGCTCTAACAAAAACATGCCTTGACATCTAAGAAGCAGGGGTAATGTGCAGGGCAGGGGGAAGAAACCTTGTATTTTTGTGTGATCGTATCTTCCCACCAATGCTGAAAAAGATTCTCGAACAAGAGGAATTTAGCAGAGCTCTGATTATTACTTTCTCATTCATTCTGTAAGAGAGAATGAGTCAGCAGTCAAGATTTTCCCATCTGTGCTTGTGCTCCTTTCTGAGTTGAACTCAATACACAGCAAGGTGGTTCCTTCAGACCTTTCCCCAGTGGGACGTCTAATCAACCGTCTCCTTGTACCCTTAATGAATTGTTACAAGAAAAATATAGTTATGGTTATTCAGCATCTTTGCCAGTTACTGCTGACGATTACAGTATCCGTAACAGAGCATTATGATTTTTGTATAGGGATTAAGAAGCAAGAGCAAATACACTTACAATTATTTCCTCTCATAACAGTTTCCAAAAGAAGAGGAAGAAAATAAAAGAGAATCAGCCCAAACCCACACCACCTCTATGGAAAATAGGATATGTCAATCGAATAGTTCGTAGAGATATTTTCATGGAGTTTCAAATAGCTTTAGTTATTCTTTTAGTTATTTAGAAAGCACCAACTCTTTAACAGTTTGTGGACTAAAATCTGCTCAGCTAAATGGTGTAACTGAAGTTTATAGCTGTGTGGTAAAAGGTATGTATTTAGTACTCCAGGTGCCACTTTGTGCATATTTTAGTCTTATTCATATGATAGAAACAAAATGTACAGATAGTTTTATCAGATTATTCGAAAGAAAGGTAACATTAGTAGCAGAGTTTCAAAATGAGAGGACTGTAAGAGGATGGATAATTCCACTCTGGGGAAGGAATTATGGGAGGCAGCTACTGCTGAGAAGAGATGACAGGGAGGTGCAGGTAAGAGCTGGGTGTCCTCTCTTTGGGCAACCGGTGTTGTTCCTGCCAGACACTTTTTCAATCTTCTCCTGTTGAAGGTTTCAAGAACTGCCAATGAAATAAGGATTCACTGTTTTGCTTAACCTCAATTTTGCTAAAACTTTTTGTTTAATGTCTATTTTGGATCTTCTCTAATGTATTTAAAACCAAAAGCCTCTTGTTTTATCCAACATATGGAACAGGTAGTTTCCTCTCTGCAGCTCTTTAAGAATATTTTAAGACTATTAACTGTTCAGTCTTCTTTATTTAGACTAATCAACACTAATTTGTTTAGTCATTCATCATTATAATTTCTTCCCAAGCTGGATATAGTGTTCCAGCTGAGACCTTACCAAAGCTGAACAAATTATGCTCTCACTAAACTGAAATTCAGAACATATGGGAGGTGTTTTTCTCCTACAAACCATTTGCTTGCACCCACCAAGAAGGCAATAGACTTCAGTGTGAGTAGAAAACATGAAAGTCAGTTTTTAGTAGAAGAGCCTGTACTCTCAAAATAAAGAGCTGTGTGATGCTTCTACACCAGAGCGTATTCTGGTACCATGAAAACCTTTCTGTCCCAAGGAACCACAAACACAAAACTCAGACTTAAATGAGCCTTGGGATACTGAGCCTTTGGATACTGATCCTTTCATCATGATTGGGTTGAGACTTTTGTATACTTGATACCCTGTGGTACACTCAGAGCAGTTTATCCCAAAGGAAATCAGGATGAAAGCAACAGCAAAATACATTTTATAAGCAGGTTAATATTGTAAGAGAAGCTTAAACAGCTCCATTCAAGCTATAATTTCAAAATTATTGCAATTGTAACTCTTAAAAAAAGAAAACAAACACAAACCTCCCAAAACCTCCCATTACTTTAAGAAACTTAATCTGTACACTGAACCTACACTACATACATATATTTAATATTGACATTAAAAGCCAGAAAATAAATATACTGCTGAAATAGAATCTGGAAAGTGGTTAGTTTCTAAGATTAAAAAGGAATTGTGATCTGCTTTTCAGGCATGGAAGGAGACAGGAAATAGAATTGTAATCATAAGTAGATACAGGAGTATTTTTGTATGAAAAATACTTAGGAGTATTTTTGTATGAAACATTGCTTTGGTTTAATCCCAAATAAGTGAATTTATAGTGGTCTAAGAGTTTCATTAGGCACGAATGAATAAGATATTGCTACAAATATTTCTGTTGACTTAAGTGAGGTAACTGGCATGTGAAAAAAGAAGGTAAATATATGGAAAAGGCTAGTTCTATCTCATTCCAGATCCTGAAGGTTTATACAATGCAGTGATTCTGGAAAATTAAAGCTGATTAATTGGCAAGTGCAATTAAACTTTTGCTGCTGTTATTCAGAAACCTTTGTTTGAGATAATTGTCATCCAAGTTATGTAATTTTACGTGTATACTAATACTTTCAATCTCTCTTAATTTCCTGATAGAATTGCACCTTCCAAGTATTTCATATTACACATTTTATCTAATGTATATGTTTTCAGGGGACAGCTCTATGAATTTCTTTTATTAACTTCAGAAACTGGTGTGTTTTGGTCAGAAAACTGGTCATTTGCTCACAGTGAACAACTGAGAACAAGGAAATTGTCTTTGAGTAGAAATGTTTACTACAACTTGAGTTGTATGCTAGGAGGTGGAAGTTAGCTCCTGTTTCAGCAACACCAGCAAATAATGCCACTTTAGCTCTGATTTGCCACCTCTTCTGAGTGTGTTTTAAGACAAACCTCAGGGTTGCTGGAAGGGTTAAAGTGCTTATGGTTTGAAAGGGTTAAAGCAGTCAAACCTGAGAACTGATTATAAGAGTTTCTTACAAGAGTACTTTCTTAACTTTGTTTATTTCTTTATGGTTTTAACAGGCCAACAATATTTTGTGCTTCATAAAACTCCTGGATTTCATAGAACAGTATTTATTCTCGTTATTTAGAGGAAGATTCTCCCTTCATTAACCAGTTATTTTCCAATTTCAGTCTTTGCTAACTACTTTTATTTCTATGACATTAGAAGGATGCAATACAATAGTATTCAGAAATTATAAACTTTCTCCTATTTTAGGTAAATTAAGACAAAACATGAAATTAAAACATGCACATCCAGATGTGGAAAGAAGTTTTAAGACAGCGCTTCTGTATTACAACACAATCATTGCTCTCTTGGTTAAAATGTCAACAGGCAGCCTTTTAATCAAAAGGTATCAAATGTTGCAGATACAGTCTGCAATGATTTCTTGCCTCACGGAACTCTAAAAAAACCACTGTGCAATCCAATACGATTTTACTCTCATTAGGGCAACTTGGAAGGGAATAGGCTGTCAGTTCCAGGGCTAATACATAGTGACAGAAAGTATTTATGAAGCCTGAGTTCAACGTCTACCTCTTGATTTAGCTTAATATTAGTACTCATTAAGATGTTGCATGTTTTTAAATACAATTTTAAGCTAAAGTATAAAGTGCTTCAATTTTCTCAGAGTTAATCATTCTGTTATAAAATATTTTTGGCTGGGAAGAAAATAATGTTTATTTCCTTTGAATTACATTACAGAAATAAAGTAAAGCAGAGTATCTCCCTGGCAAAGATGTATTCTGTGTCGTAACAAGAATTAACCCCAGGTGTCCTGCCACACAGTCCCAAAGTCAGTCCCATAAGCCATTCTTCCCACAGCAGGTCCTTGTTACAGACCATATGCACATTTCTTTCTACATTTCTTTCTATCCCTTGGCTTTATTAGCTTTTCAGAAACAGTGGCTTCACTGAAACCTCTCACAGAGCTGCCTGTCTTCTCCTAGCCCAAGCTGATAGCTGTCTTATGTTCACTTGGGTTTTAGTGATCAGCTCCAGAATTAGCTGCATTTTACTTTCTGAAAAAAATTGAGGTATATAAAACTGCCATGTCATCAGCTCTGTCAACAGCATTGCTACCTATTATAAAATATTCTGTCATTCAAGGTGAGTTTTGTGATATGCTTGCCCAGAAAGACTTGAAGAATAGATTTTGGGAAAGAAGCATGTACCTAGCAGTGTCTAGCTGGCTCAGGGGCTCTTTGTTGTTGTACCACAGTTCAAGCAGATTCTTACTCTTATTTCTCCCTGCTCCAGTAGAAAGTTGCTTTCTTTAAATTTTTTCAGAGATATTTGACACTAGCAGAAATTTAGATGTTACCTTTCTGGTGTCTGACACAATGTGGTCTAACCTCACCATCTAATTTTCTCCAGAAAATCATGACCTATTAGGACAATGGGTCCTGAATTGGAGAATAAACTGAACATTGTTTTATCGGCAGCATCTATGGCCTGCCTAAAGTTCTGCATGCTAGTTTACCACTTTGACTGATTCTTTCTGTGTACAGGGTACTGTCTGTTTAACAGGTATCATTTTGGTTATATTGTCCAGGAATTCTGGTCTTAGATCTGTTAGTTTACTAAACCATAAAGCAAACTCCACTGAAGCAGAATGTCCACAATGTGGTAGGACTGCCAAAGGCACTTGAGACTTAGGAAGATGTGATTTTACCACTCCAGTGCTGACATGTTTGTATTTTTAAGACACAAAGCCACCACAAAAATGCCAGTCAAAACTGGTGTTACTTTTCACTCACTCACTTAATCCCTTTTTTCTTATTCTGGAGAGGTTATAACTTTTCATAATTTAATACCATAACATTTGATTTGCCTGTGCTGAGAGGTGTTCTGCTCTGTTCTGGCCTCACCATTTTTCCATAAAATGGAATTAACCATTCACCTTACACACGAACTCTCAGCCAACATGCAAAGCGGTATCTTCTTAGTTCTAGATATCAGTATCTGTCATCCAATTAATTTTTTTTTTAGGTGTTTTTTCCACTCCTTACAGCCATTGACACATTTAATGAGAGCATTATTCAGTGTTTCTTTCTTTGCAGTTTTGTCTCTTTGGTTTTATCCAGAGACTTCAGCACTCCATTCTGCTGCATAGTTCTCTCCTAAGTCTACCCTTGGTGCACGTACCTGTCATGAATTTGAATGATAGTGTCCCTGCAGCTGCATTCTCACACTTGTGCAAGTCTGACCCCAGCCCAGCAATATAACTACTGTGTTCTGCTTGCCAAACGCAGTGCTCTTTCATTTTATACACTGTTGTATTCTGTACATACAGCAGAGTTGAGAAATTGTTACTAGCTGCTCTTGCAATTAGATCCAATACCTGAAGCAAGATTGTAGCACTGAATTCCAAGCTGGTAGAGGAAGTGTTTAGTAAGGAGGGAAAAAAACTCATTTATTCTAACTTTAATAAGATTTTGTTCTCTTTCAGAGCATTTAGGAGAAAAATATTGACTGCTTTTGTTACTGTGTGATTTAGTCACTGTGACCATTATAACAAATGTGGCAATTTGCAGGAAGAGGACAAAAAAGAAAAAGTTAGAAGTGCCTTATATTTTGTGTCACACAAAATGGGTCATTAATGTTTCTGGAAAAAACAGTGGTCACACTTTATGATACAAAGTGATATCTTAAGAAAGCTGAGCTTTTTGAAGCTGAAAGTTGGTCTGGTAAATATTTGTAGTAGTCTTTATACTGTAAACTGTGTGAAGTAGTTTTGAAAGGGTGATCAAGAAATGACGGCTTTTTTTTTTTTTTCCTATGAATTCCTTAACTCTTTAAAAAGCTCAAACAGTCCAAGGACCCAGTGAAACTGCAGTTGAATTGGTTTGGAATTTTTTAACAGAAGAGTTTTTGAAACCATTTATAAATAAGATAAAACAAAATTTTACTCTGATAACTACTTTTATCTCTTTTATCTGTTGCCTACTTGTTTGTTTGTTTGTTTCTGAAATGAGGCTTTCTGACTACTTTGGGGACTAGAGGGTTTGGTGCTAAAAAAAAATCAACCCCCCAAAAAAAGAAATAAAACAAAAAAAAACCCACGACAAACTGTTTTGTATCTTCATGCAGAATATGAAGACATTATTATTATTTCAAAAATGCAAGTAATGTCATGTACAGCTCAGATTTTTGCAGTAGTTTTCAGTAAGTGTTTAAACACAGAAGCACTCTCTCGAACACTTATGGCTCTGATCCATCCATGATTTATTTATGTGCTCATTTTGTTTTTGTATGACTAATCCCATTGCTTTGCATGATTTGGTGCACGGAAAATATTTTTATTGTTACTGGCAAGGCATGCCCACATGCAGCTTTATCTGCCTGATTTGGGCTGTTCAAAGTAAAACTGGGTTGCTCTGTCCTCTCCGGTTCATAGAATGTCATCCTCCTAGCTAGCGATTAATAATTCTTTTTCATTAGCACTCTATCAAAGATATTTTCTAAATGTAGATTTATTTTTTTTTTAATTATTGTTTCAATTAGGTGGAAAAGTTAGAATATTATTTTCTTTATAATGGATTTCTCCTTGTTAGGGTTCTTATTCTCAGAACTCAGTAACAGTCATAGTTTTGCCTTCTGCAATATTGCCAAATCATGCCAGTTTACAGGCCTTGTCACAGTTTCAGAAATTCCCTATGTTCACATTTACAGAAAAGACAGTTTGGGCCTATGTTATGACATGATATTAACTAGTTTATATGCATTGATTGGGAACGTCATCCTTACTTCCTGAGTTTTTCAGTAAAGATGGCAGTCTTTGAAAGTCACAAGAGACGGTAGAGCTATGTGTGAAATATGCGTGTTAAAATCATGTATTAAATAGAAGTGTGGGGGGGGGGGGGTTGTTTTTGTTTTTTGTTTTTTTTTTTTTTGGTGTTTTGTTTTGTTTTTTTTCTTAATCACATATTGGTATAGATACTCGGTTCTGAGAGGAATTTCTTGAACTTACCAAGATCATAGGAAAAACAGCCTTCTAAAGGCATCCAGCTTAGTAGCTACATGGAGAGCTTTGCTTTTTTTGTTTGTTTGTTTGTTTTTAAACAAGGAAACCAACTATATGGTTAAAAATCTGTATCAGATAATGAAACAAAGGAAATCCTTAAACTAATTCTACTCTGATTTGTAACCGTGTTAACTCATAAGTAACTCCACTGACCTCATGTTAATTGTGGTGTGTGCAAGAGAGGAGTCAGGGTACAAAAACATCTGTGCTGTCAAGAAATTTGCATTATGTCAACTATTATCAGGGATAGGAAAGCAATATCTGCTGTAATGGTTTGAGAATGCTCCTGTTAACAAATACTCACATGAGCTTTATCTTGGGACTAGCCCAAATCGGTTAGTTTCCCTTGCAATGAAGTAAAATTGCTGCTTATCACCTGCTACCAAAAGTCTTAATGTTGCATATTTCTTTATAGAAATATAGCTGTCAAAAAGCAAATTGAAAATATTATTGTTCTGCAACCCACATTTATAAGATTCTGTGTATAGCCATAGGGACATATAGGCTTACATTAATGTTTGTTTCTTCAGTGCACATCCTATTTTATCCTTAGCAGCGCAAACACAGAGAGATGTACCCAAGAATCAGAGTCCTCCTCAGAGGGGAATTGGCAACATTGTAAACATTTGTTGCTGCTTTCTAGGTGGCTGTAATGCCTGTAGATTTTTTTTATACTGGATATGCAGTACACAAAATAACAAGAAAAATGTATTATGGGCCACTGTATATAACTGGCGAGCTAAAACACATAATCCAATTATAAGGAATTACGCTATTCGTAAACGTAGCCACTAACATAGCTGCCTGTTTCTCTAGAATTCCTTTTTAATGTTTTGTGTTTGTTCTATGGGATCATAAGAACCAACGCTGAACACCAGGGTGCTTTGGAATTCTTTTGACAAAAATGTCTTTTTTTTTTCTCTTTTAATGTTCAAGTAAAATTACAGCTTTTAGGAGTGATGGACTAAAAGGACTGGACTGAGCAATTAGGTCCAGTTTTGTGTATTATTTCTTACATTTGAGGAAGGGTTATCAAACAGAGATAATTCAGGGAAAAAAATATTCAAAATCAACATATGGTCACCTTGACTGGAAAATTTCTGGCCAACGTTATTTTAGAAGGTCATCAGTTACTTATCATTGATTGCCAAACTGCTTCCATCTTCATAACTGAGCCACTTAATTCCAATTGTAAGACAGTAACCAGAAATTAAGGAGACTAAATGTTTTGCATAGGTCTTTAAGTTCATTTACTGCCTTTCCTTGTCTGATTTGCTTTAGGCGATATTACAGTTTCCACTGTCCTATGAGAGAACACAAGACCTGTGATAACCTTCAGTGTGGCTGGAGAGGAAAGTGAAATGAGGTTACTTGCCAGCCTTGTTGTTCATTTGCTACTCTCTGTGTTCCCTGTCAAATCCTCTGTGTCATGCAGATATTTCTCCAGGATGTGATATTCTAAAAGAGTAACTAAGTCTTTGCTCTCTTCAATGGTTCATAATTTATCATTGTCAAAAATATGCAAGTGTTTCTTTTTATTAGATGGATGAGAACAGAATTTAAATGCAAGTGTGTGAGTGACACTTTCAGCACTGATGTC
This sequence comes from Streptopelia decaocto, assembly GCF_964273445.1. Classification (NCBI taxonomy): domain Eukaryota; kingdom Metazoa; phylum Chordata; class Aves; order Columbiformes; family Columbidae; genus Streptopelia; species Streptopelia decaocto. The sequence continues at coordinate 45,731,272 of NC_138659.1, forward strand.
TATGGTGGCAATCAATCACAAATGGTTCAGCAAAGCAAGGTTACTGAAATGATGTCCTGCAAATCAAGTAATATTGCAGTAAATTGGGATACCTGGGGCTTTTATTAGTGCAACTGTGATGCTCAGACAGTATACTGCTTGCCTTATATACCCTACAGCTGGAATGATTCTGGGAATGTTCATTTGTTGTTTCAGACACATGTACAACACAGGAGTTAGAAGAGTTAGAAGGGGTTAGAAGAGATTTATCCATAGGCTGGGCAGGTTAAGTTTTGAAATAGGTGAAATTTAAGAAAAAGGATTTGGAAAATATTTCCCAAGTGGTAGCAAGCTGCTTTCAAGGGTGACTGTAAGGGAACTACTTTACCAATAGCTACAAAATGGAAAAAGAATAGGAAAAAAAAAAAAAAATCTCCCTGAAGGTTTTTTCTTGTTCTGAATCTTTATATGTAAAGGCAAAGGCATGTAACTCATCCTCTAAATGCCACTGGGTCACTGTGGCTTCATGAAGGAATGTAATTGCAAGGGACAAACAGGTATATTTTTAAGCTGGTCATAGTCTGTCAGATTTTCACTCCAAAATCATCCCTCGTCCTTCATAACTAGGAGGGATGTGATCTGTGTTCTGATTGCAAGGTGGCCGAACCAGCTGACATGTAACTCTGCATTGCTTCAGAAGCGATGGGGAAGTCTGGCATGCACGTGCAGGAAGGTCACTCTTGTGGAACTAAACCAGTAAATTTCTGTGTAAACAGAAACAATTTATCTTGCACCCTAATTACAAAGGAGAGGAGAATTGCTGAGTAGTGGGCTGAAGGAAGCATAAAACAGAAGCTTGAGTGCATACGAGTCACATTCTAAAGAGAAAAAACAGCTTTCTTTCATGAGTACAAGGTTTGTGATGATACAGTCACCATGCTGACTCCAAGGTGATTACCTGCCTACCCACAGCATTTAAAGGTAGTTTTATTCTATGTTAAAGCCGAAAAAGAAACCTAAACCTTCACATGAAAAAGGTGAGAATAAGTATATCTATGCATATACTATTGTTTTCCTGTTCTGAAAAGAATATATGATACATGTTACACAGTCGTTAAAAGCCGCTCAGAATTTAAAAAGAATGTGTTACTGAGTCAAATAACCTTCCCATATGAACATATATCACAAAGGAAGCTCCAAAAAGAGAGTTATTGCAAAAACATAGTCCTTGCTGATAAGTGAACACTGTTCTACCTTATAGCAGGAGGCAAGAATTAAGGTCTATATAAGAATATGTTGAAATTACAGAAGATCTGGGTGCTTTTCACAATACGGCCAAGTGCAAAGGAGGATGAATTAGTGGACACCCAACCCAAAATGTCCAGAATCTCCAATTTCCTTCAGAATTTGTTTCTCCTGGCTTATTACAGTGTCCTGTTTTTCAGTGCTTTTGAGACTGACAAATTCCATGCGGCACTGTGTTATCTTGTGTGTATTGGTCGCCCTGGGCTTTTTTTCAACATATTCTGTTTTCCAGTAATTCAGTATCTTAGTCAGCTTGTCCATCACTGCTTTTCTCTGTGGTATTTTGTACAGAACCATCAACCCAGAAGCCATACAAGGATGTTTACCATGACACACAAGGATGTTAGCTCAGACTTGATTCTTTTTCCATACACTCGCGTGGTTTCCGGACTTCTCCATTCTTTTTCACACTCTCCATGATTCTTAGTCAGTAGGTGAACCTCTCTGTGTTATATGCATTTCTTTCCAGTTCAAGAAGGTTAATGTCACAAACTTTCAAAGGAGGACTGCATCTGACCAGCTTGCCTTTCATTCTGTAAATGACTTTGAAATTCTTTACAGTGACAGATAATTTGTTGAATGTAAGGTTATAACTATCTCTATGTTCTCAGCAAAGATAATTCTCCATTTAGAACAACATCAAAAAAAAAGATGCCATTTGAATTTCCAATATTGAGAACAGTTCATTAGATTTCTGTTACGAACCCAGTCTTTTCCTCTGACTTTGCTTTATATTGCATACTTTATTCTGAAATAACGCTTTTTCATCTGAAAAAGAGATTTTCCTTGAAACAGCTGGTGTAGACTAGCAAGATAAAAATCAGCAAGGAAAGTCTGATAGTTCACAAAATAACTGCAACATAGGAGCCTAGTCCTAGAATGACATAATGGGCCTGCAAGGCTTTTCTCTGTTTAAGAAGTATATTTATATTAGTTTGAGTCTGTTCCTTTATGAAGTTCTTGTGAGTCAATGGTTTCATATTAGAGCATGAAGCCAGAGCAGGACTGGCAAACAGAGAACAGTAGTAAGGTAGATAAATTTGTATGTCTCATTGATATTTGCTGTTCACAGATTTTACAGTGCTATTTCATTTACATGAGAGGAATATCTAGAATAAGTGCATTTAAAACATTTCACTTTATAATGTCTGTCAGTATGATGACCACTTAGCTTTCAAAGTGCTAGTCTAGTGGCTCGATAGCTAATCTTTGCTTTTGCATAGAGGGCAAAAATGTTGTTCATTGCTGTGAAGGACAGACCAGCTCACAGACAGAAAAGAAGGTTTCTACAAGGTCCTGCCTACAATCCATGCCAAAAATATAGTAGGCATAGTTGTATTTCTCTGAGAACTAATCTAATCTGCAGATGTTATTGGAGGGATAGGAGAGTTACATTTTGCTTTAACAAATATCAAGATGGTTACCATACTTTTAGCATAGAAAATTTGAGTACATGTGACTTTTCTCTATTTTTTTTTCCATCTATGTATATAGATGATGATGGAATACAGGTAAGTGTCAAGTATGTAGGTTTAATTCTGTTCTCACTTGACTGATACAAAACAGAGGCTACAGTAAGGAAACACCTGAATTGTATTTATTATTATATTTACAAATTACTTGTCAATATATTTTTTAAAAATGAATCATTCACTTCTTTCAAGGTATAATACTGTAATGTTACATTTTCCCTGTGTGTCACATATTATTCATTGTTTGCATTTGTTATTCATGTAGTTCTGTATAAAGGTTGTATGATGTTTATTCTGCCCACTGATGAATACAAAATAGAAAAATAGAGGCTGATATTATCAGGGAACACCCACATTATAATATTAGGAAAATTAACTGGAGGGTTCCCCAGAACACATAAGCCCATATACGTTCACATGGCAGCACTGGAAGTAAAATGACAAGCAATACATCCTCTTGGAGAATTCACATTAACACATACATTTAATCAACTGTAGGATGAAACTAATGAAAGGATGTAGTATAATAGGGTACAAAGGCTATTTGTGTATCCTGAGACAATGCTTCTGCATTTTGGGACTCTTCCCCCCAAATGCTGCCAGGTGTAATGAAGTAAAAATAACTGGCTTGGAGTGCTTTGGCCAGGGAAGAACAGAAGAAGCCTGAAACAGAAGCATTTATTCTCTGTCACAGGCATCATGAAGTCTTCTTTCTTCATTACGTTATAGATATAGACATATATTTGTGCTTTTTAACTTGTCTGTCCTGGTCAAGGACTAACTATTGACTACTTCACTCGGTGGTGTAAGAACATGGATAAAGGGGACAGAAGTGAATCAGCAGAAATATACTTTGTAAGTGATCATCAAATGAAACAATGTTAGTGGTACAGGAGTTCTCAAGATAAATGTATACACTAGCCTTTTGTTAGTGTGTTGCTGGATATCTGGATTATTGCATTACAAAGACAATAAATGAGAGTAAATCCACTGGTAGCTCCACTGGTACTAGCAGGGATTGCTATACCACCTTACAGATGAATGGTTTCAGGCTTTATTCTTGGACCCAGTTCACAAAATCGTAACACTGAGTATCCCTGAACACTGGTAAAAAACTATTTTTCTAGTCAACCTGGGCATGAGACAAACCCCTCATTTCTAGTAAGGATGATGATATCTAGTCTTCAATTTTTTATAATACTGTTGTCATTACAAAAATTATAGGATTTTTTTACACTCTACATACTTTAATATAGTGTATATTTTAGAGAAAAGTATAAATTTATTTTAAAAAAATCAGTGATGTATATAAATATGTGAAGTAGATAATAGCATAAACATTTATCATTTTATCACCTTACCTAATAAACTGAGTGTAGAGCCTATCACTTTATTTCTGCTCTGTTTTTACTTTCTCTCTCCATATGTTTTCCCTAGCTTACCAGAGTAAATGTTTTCGCTTGTTCCTAAATTACAGTATCACAAAGATTAGAAAAAGGAACTGATTGTTTAATATTAAGGATGATTAATACCCTTACTTTCAGTTCACCTGGATCTCAGTACTGCAGAGTGTTGGTGGCTCCTGCCCTGACTACCCTGTCAAGAAGTCATTCTAGTTCAAAGATTTAAAAGAATGCTCACAGTGTTAGTTTGTGGCATTTAGCCCAAATGCAGAAATGTTTCAGCTGACCAGATCAGAGCTACATGCATGTAGAGAATGAAGGATTGGGACAATCCTTTATTAGTCTGTCATTAGCTATACTTATTGAGAAATTCACACATAAATCTGTATGTAAACTAAAGCCATACTTCAAAGCAGCCTTGAAATATTTCAAGTGTGTTCTATTCCTCTAGCACTCACTTTACAAAACACAGAGTTACATTTATAATTGGTATCTACAGAAACCTGAAAAGAAACAGCCCTTAAGATCCACCCTCCTTCAAAGTGTCCTTAGTATGATGAGCCTGTTCTCCGTCAGTTCCTGCATTTCTGACTTAAATTAGCACTCAGGTTTTAAGGAGTAGTTGAGGCAAGAAGCAAGATACCAATAGATGATTTTTTTTTACAGCATTTTGACAGGTGGGAAAGGAGAAATGACATTCAGTCATTTGGACCTGTTTCAGTTTGTTTCATTATGTGAAAAATACTTTTTACCTCATCCCCTTAAAGATGTCAAAAGGTGCCAGTGGGAAATCCAAAGGTCTTTGCACCAAAATCACATTGAAATTATAATTTACCTATTTGAATAATCAGCCAGGTGTCTGGTGGTTTGAAAATCTGGCCCTCAGTATAAAAAAAAAACAAGGAATGCTTGGAAAAGGAATTGAAATCCATCTGTCAAGAGGATGCATTGTTGGCACAATTATAATTAACGCTTAAAAGTTAGCATTATACCACCACTGGAAGCATTCAGATTTGAATGATTCTAAAAATCTGTAAGTGTTTACTAAATGGCTATGAAAACATTTGTTTCTTATATGGCATTAAAAATCATACTATAAATGGTAGATTTACATAGTTATTATAATCAAACTTTTAACATGGTTTCACTCATTTTTCTTTACTTCAAAGAGGCTTTGATTTCAATCCTGATCATGACTGACTTCAGCCAAATGGCAGCTCTGCCTGATGAGAAGTGAAATGTTTGACTTCTGAACTTTTCAGATAGAATCTTAAAAAGTTATTTTAGATCTACAGAATAGGAGAATAATGTCTAAAATGATTTCTACAGGTATTAGAAATAAATCAACAAGCATTTACTTCAGGAGTTCTACTTGGAAAAAAAAAAGAAAAAAGAAAACAGGCATTATTTACAATGTGACTACTTAGTATAGAGTAAAAGTATGAAATGCAACACACCCAAATTTACTCCACTCAGAAGGCTTTTCTAGCCCACAGCTGCTATCTGAACACTGGGAAGAAAATAACTGTTCAGCCACCCAGAATTCTGGAAATATTTCCCTGTTTTTACTTGTAAATATCTCTTGCACTAATTCCATCTTGGTTTCAACTGCTGATTCAACTGGCATTGTAGCAAGTATTTTAAAAGGAATAAAAAGATATGTGGTGTTTACAGTGTAATTTGCCCATGGAATTCCTTTCCATGTAGTATGACTGAGGCCAAGTTTATATAAAGTTTTATGAAAGAAATGGGAGTTTGTATGTGAAAGGGGACTCCCACAGTTGCAGTTACAATTTAACCAAAAAAACCCCAACCAACCAACCAAACAACAACAACAACAACAAAACCACAAAGAAACTCACAAACCAAATTACTGATTCTCCAAGTGATTAGAATTTCTTGCCCTTTTCTTTGAAGCAGCTGAGGACATGGGTGACTGTCACGGCTGGAATAGCTCGCTGAAACAAATTTTGATCTTAATTGAGTACAATGGATACACTGCCCTTAAGAATTTCAACCATGAGATCCTGAAACTGTTAGAATAAGTACCGCACCAAAATTTTTTAAAATAAATCCAAATGCTGACTCAAAAATCTGTTTCTGAATTCTGAGTTTGATCTAGAAAAATTTCTTTTACCATGTAGGCAAGAATTATATGAGAGGAGTCTCCCAGTCTCAAAGTAGTCTCAAGAAGATTTAGACCATGACCTGAAAGCATATAGGAGAAGAAATAGGCAGGATTTGTTGAAGCTTGTTTTATAGACAAAAATTCAAATCAAATTGAGTGATTTAGGCAATGTTTTTGTGGAGTTAGACACACCATTTACAAAGCCTGCACTTTTACCTTAAAGTACGATATTTTCCTCCTTTGCCATTGTAAGACTGCTGCATGGCTTATCTGTCATTCTGTGGGTTTTGGCCTTTCTAATCAGCTTGTATCAATACAGGTATTTTGCTGTTAAAAAACAGAATAGATTGATTTTGTTCTTTATTCTAGAGGAACTTGAGAATAACGCAGTTGGTGATGTTAAACAGATTTTTTCTTTTTGAGGTCAGGAATGATTGCCTTCTTTCCAGCCACATTGTAAACACAGAGCCCAGTTCAATCACTCTAAGCAGAGAGTATATTGTTCAGTCTGAGGACATGTTGCACCCTGATAGATAAATCTGATGTAGAGAATTAATGTGCCTCTAGCTTGATAGCATACATCTTCAAGTAACTGCCAATTTCTCTTTTGCATGTGGTGAATTGGTAGAAGCTAAAATTCACAGAGTTATATCAGTTTGCTTTGTTCTTGGGGAGTTATTGGAATTCCTTAAGGGAGTTCTGTCATCTTGAGAACTAAATACGAGTAAACTCTTAGTCTACTTAAAATAAATAAAAAGTTTGAGAGTGTAGGTCCTAGTTAAAGAATGGTGAATCCATGTGGTTACATAAATACCACAATGGTGTATATCATGCTGTGAACCTGAAGGTTGAAATTATGATTGTCTTAAAAATTATGTGATAAAAAATTAATAACACTGGGCTTTTTAGTTTTTCTTATAATTTTCTAATCCTTAATACTGCACACTGTTCACATTTTTCAGGCTTTTCTCTGCAATCACAAGGGCTAGAAAAATATGTTTTTCTCTTGATTTACTCCAGAAGGAAATTGCAAGGTCTTTGAAAAGTAACAAAATTTGTAACACACCCATGAGAGGTCACAGAAAAGTGGGATAAGTCTCAAACTTGTATGACTGAGTCACAAATGAAAAACTTAGTTATAAAGACAAAGAATCTCTTGTATAAACCACAACCTACTAAAAGGATCAAGTCTAGTACAGAGATACTCCAGAGAACTTGGAGTTTAAATTTATGTTCAGTGACTTTTAAGACAAACAGCCCAGTGAAATACAAAACAACAGAAGTTTGACTAGTATGGAACAGTGGGATTGGGTACTGTTGCTTTCTCTAAGAGGATTGTAAGGGCAGGGAAGCCTCTTTCAAATAACTAGTTTCGTTAGTGGCTTTCATTATGATAGAGCAGATTGTATATGGAAGAGTAAAAGTGGAAATCCTTCCTTTTGCATACAGCTGCAGCTCTTTGTCTTCTTACACAGTTTCCAACATGCACAGGAGTAATATGGAAAAGATGCGTTCCCAGTTTCTAATAACTGAGATTATTTCTTAGAAAGGGAGTAAACAAACAAACCAACCTAAAAGGCTGCACAAAAAAATAAACACACCAACTTCTGACAAAAATTAAATTTACATTGGAAAGTCATGTATTTTTTTAAACTCAAGAACTTTATGTAAGTTTAGCCTAGCCATCTGTGCTTCATACCACAAGGTTGTGTTTTGTTTGTGTTTTGTTTTTAAAAAGGCAGGCTAGAAGTTCTTTTGCAGGAGAAAGGTATTTCAGAGTTGTTAATTGGGTTTTGTTTAGGATTCCTATTAATCCTGAGTCACTTAACTGATACCTTGAGCACTGCTTTGACAATATAGTCTGATTTTGGCAGTTTCAACTAGTTGTATAGAAGTTCACTGTGAAAAACTGTAAATCCTAAATTAAGTTAAACACATATTGAAGTATAAGTCAATGTATTTCATGCTATTCTGACAGTGATTCCGTGACTTGATTCGAGTTAATTCTTTATCTCTTAATTATTTATCCTCTTATCTCAGTGGATTGAATGATATGCTCTTCTTCATGGTGTATTTTGTAGCTCTTTCCGGTTTTGATTCTTAGTGATACACAGACAAGACAGGAATGCAACAACTGAACACAGGGCATAGTTGTATTGCTTTAATTGTTGCATAAGGAATGAAAAAGAACAACGAACATACGACTGCTTAGATATGATAGGATTTTCCAAGAAGGAAAAGGGAACAGTAGAGATACAAATAAGTTTTTTCCACAAGTTGAACAAGTCAACCAAATCATGAGTAACATACACGCACAATTGAAGAGTCATCTTCTGACATGAAAGCCACCAAATAAACATTCAGGGCAAACCACCCGTTTGCTAGTGGGGATATGGAGTGTTCATGCTGAAGCATGATGATATGATCTACATGTACTTTTCAAGAGACAGGAAGATATATCACTCCTTCCAGTTCCAACTTCACAAGAAGTCAGTGTTATTTAATTACTATGGTCAGGGCTAAATTGGCAGGAAATCCATTCTGCCTCATGTATAGGCACCGAATCAGGGTCTGAGCTTGGACAAATCTTCAAATTACTTATCACAGAATCACAGAATGTGTTAGGAATTGGAAGGGACCTTGAAAGATCATCTAGTCCAACCCCCCTGCCAGAGCAGGAACACCTTTTTCCTATGTAAGACAGGTAAAAAAACAATTTTCCATTTTGAGGGAAAAAAAAATAAATAAAAAGGATATGAATCAGAAAATTTACTTAGGGTAGGTTGAAAATATCCAGTAGTCAGGATTAGACTCTGTGGGAATGTTCTTGTCCTGGAGCCAGTCACAGTTACATTGTAGGTTATACATCACTCTCCTGCATAGTCAATATTCTCTGTCAAAAGATGCCTGTGAATTCTCACATCAGATGAAAAAAACAACCAGAATTCTACATGGATGCTACAAATGGTGACTTTCTCTAATAAAAATTATAATATATTAAATGAGTTATATGTGCCTTCTGCTTTAACTGGTGCCTGTGCAGACATATACATGTGTGCATATATATGAATCTGTAGTGAATTTGTATAAACACATATATGTATACCCAGCTCTGAAAAGGTATCCAGGTAAATATGTTTCTTATGGTTGTAATAAATACTTAGAATACTATTAAATTTATAAGTAAGGATATCCTAGCTGTCAGAGCATATTTATATAGCACTGAAAATAGAATCTAAGTGTTAATTTTCATTGGTCTTTTGAAGAGCTACAGAACTTTACATTATAAGAATTGTCCTTTGGATGTCCTGGTAAGATTTTGGCATAAGTAAGAGAAGAAAATACCTGTTAACCATATACATTGTCTCATGTGAAATATAGGAAGACAGTTGTTTATATTTGGAGTGGAAATATTAATAACAAATATCATACTGTCCTCTGGCATCCTTCTAAGCATGTAGTTATCAGCAGAGCCCATGAGAGAGATCTCACTGTGCTAAAATACTATGACACTTTGTCGCACTACATCATGCAAGAAAGAACATGTGAAGCATGATACTTTCAAGTCTACAGAGCACTTAATGAAAACTATAGCACACGTAGTATGTTTTGATAGCTAGAAAACATGTAGCATTCTTTAAAAAGCAACTTCACTGAAAGGCTTTAAAATATGCTTCTCCATATTTGATTAACTGAACACACATTAGCATAGAAGAAATCTCTTCTTGGTTTTTCACTTTGAAACTGATGATCACTGGCTCAGAACTAACTGTCCAGTTGTGGTGTTTGGATTCCTGTGTCTGTGAAATTCACACACACTAGATAACAGTTTATGTAAAGAGCTAGATCCTCATCTGTTATAAATCAGTGTAACTCTGATGTTCATAGGGTACTAGAGTCTTCATCTCTACTGGTGACCTGAATAAGTGCCTTCATGCCACACAGACTTTTTATTTGAGAGGCTCATTTCATGTTTCCTTTCATCAGTGTTGTAGGAAAAGCTGGATTGTGATGGGAAAGTAGTCTGGCAGAGCTGTGGTGAGCTGGAGATATGCTGGAAACCTACGACCTTGTTATTAAGTTACATCACCACTGTCACAATCTTCACTAGTCCTACATAGTCACAACTATTTCCACACTTCCATTATTCAGGTGATATCTATAATTAAAACTGATTTTAGGATACAGTATGAATGAGTGAATTTCTAAAGCCTGTTTGTTTTTGCCATTTTCCAATAGAGACATAAAGTAGTATTAAATAAAATGCTGTTACTTCACAGAATCACAGAGCCCAGCAGACTGCTACCATCTTCCCTTCAGGTAAAAATACCAGTGCAGGTGCTAACTCACATACACTGAATAGATTAATTATGGTGGGCACTCATGTATGCACTTAAAATAGTAATCTCTCAGACTGAACTGCTAAATAGATGTCCAGATTATGTGATGTTGAGGAGTAGTAGCTATACGTAGTAGCTTGCACGATAGATCTTTGTGCTTTTATGAAGTTCATGCTAGTACTTCAGCATTCTGTTTTCAAGAGCAGCAGTTTCTATGTCAGATGTTTTCTTAAAAAAGAATTCAAATGCAATAAGGAGGTATTTCTGCAGCTCCAGCCTGTAAACTTAAGGTGTAGAATATACCACAAGAGAAAGAAAAAAACTTTGTGGAAATATGAGGAAAAAAAGAGGAGTTGGGGTTGCACAGACTATTAGCACTACCTTATGGTCACTTTACTGTTGAAGAATTCTAGTTTGCTGGAACCTGCGCTTCTCTAACTCCTTTTCCTCTGTACTAAAAGTGACACGCTAAAAAATTTCAATGTAATCATCCACTTATGTTTATATGGCAGTATTCCTGCAAACATCTCTGAGCACTTCATAGTAATTAAAATCAAATTAAAATGCTATCTCAATAAATGGAAGAGTGTGCATAGTAATTCTTATTTGAATATTAACCCAGTCTAAATACTGATTTATTTCTGGAAAATTCTAATAAAGAAAACAACTCCATGACAATATAATTCGTCTTTGAACTATTCCATAAAAAGCAGAATCCTCAGACTGGATTCTGCACCAGCATGTATAAGTAACTGCATAATATCATTACAGTCAACAGAGCTACTTGAGTACTTAAAGTTATGTTTAAACTTAACTAATGTCTCAGGTGAGTTTTACTACTGTTAAGATGCTCTTGAAATAATGATGAGAGCAAAATCTAAGTCATTTATCCACTATGCACAGAACACAACTTTATTAATGATTGCTTACTGCACATTGCATATGTTAAGAAATCATCTCCAAATATCTATATCTATATCTCTATATCTCTATATATCTATAGATTTTTTTTTTTTTTTTTTTTTTTTTTTTTTTTTCCTCTCAGTGCTAAGGCATTTGGTGTATTTGTTGCCTGGCAGTAGCAAATCACACCAGAGGCATGGATCCCTGGGTTTTGTGTGCAGTCGTACTTACCTTGGGGAACTCAGATGAATCCAACTATTCCAGCTAGTGACAGTCAATGTGGTGTTCTTCCTAGTGTAACATCTCATTGATATTTTTAAATACTGTTGGCCGTCAGACTGCTTCTTAATTTTTGGTGACAACATATGGAAACCAGAAAGCAACAGGTAGTGGTTTCCAATTTTCATCAGTAAAAACATCAATCATTTTGCAAAAATCTCTTTTCCATAGCTGCTTAGCTGTTCTGCAAGCAAGCAAATGACATTTGACTTCACTTGGCTGCAAGCAAGAAGCCTTCCTATTATCTAAGATGTGCTCCTTTATTTACTGTTTACATTATGTATTAATTTGTTGGCATGCCTTCATCCACGATCTCTGCTAGACTGACCAAGGGTTTTTCCCCCCTCTGTTTCTCTGCAATTCTGTATTAAAACTGGTTTTGAGCAGGGGTCAGTCAAACATGGGACATACTTATCAGTAGATCTCCCTGATTATTGTGGGTGAAAAAGAATTGCAAAGCAATGATTATCTGTTCACTTAATGTTATTTCTTGATATTCATCAGCTAAAGAGAAGATTCACACTACCAAAAAAAAAAAAAAAAAAAAAAGGAGCTTATGAGATCAACTGTTTTTAGTGGGTTTTGTTTTAAACTCCAAAGCCTGTTCCTTTCACTGGAAGCTCCTCCCCAGTCACAGTTATTTAGGAAAAAGAAAAAAAAAATAAAAGACTGTCAGCTTAAATTAAAAATGCATTATCAATCTTTTCAGCAAAGGAATGAAATTATGGATTCAGTATGAATCAATTATCTAAGTAGAAACTGATAATGTTCTGGGGATAAATAACATGACTATGTGGTTTATTGCTGTGTGGTTCATTTTCTCTTCTTCTGGAGCTCTCCTTACAGAAACACCATCTGTAGTTTAACTGGGTTTCTTTTCAGCCATGAAGTAGCATTGGGTGAGGTGAGATTCTGTAGAATTACAGTGTTTGGGCTAGAAAAATCTAAACAGTGGAGGAAAGAAGAATGAATCACTCCTTTGGGACCTGTTAGCAATGTAAAACAACATTCTCACGCTATAGGAGACTACAACTAATGCTTTGCAATTAATGGAAGGTAATGAAGTTCCCTGGGGGCATTGTATTAGTAATTGATACATAGTGCCCAGACTGAGTTTCTTCCCTGTATTCCAAATCCATGTTTCAGAAGCACATTTAATATTGTGATATGATCTCTTCTGTAATTCCCTTATAGCCAACAGTCTGCATGTAAGGAATAAAGTGTCTTGCTCCTAACAGACCTATTTTCATGAGTCTAGAAATGATTTTCCATTTGATTGTGCCACGGCATATTCTAAACTTATGAAAAAGTGATACTTGGCAGCTTTCAGAATAATTTTTTAGGATTACTACAATATTTTCAAGACTGAAATACAGTATCTTAGTTGTTCTACATCAAAGCAGAACTTGAGTGTAAAGAAATCACCAGTGGCAATAACTAACAATCTGTTATGATGATGAAGACAGGGAAAATAATCATCTTGCATCATTCCAGCTGTCCATATTTCAGATTCAGAGACACCTACCATTTTCTGGATGCAAATGAGGCTGATTTTTTTTGGTTACTCACATTAACAAAACATGAATCTGCCACTATTGAATGCTGCCATGAGACTGCAACGTAGTGGATGAATTCTACTAGGCAACACTTTACCAGTTTTCTGGTAGAGAATCAAGCACTTTTAACATTTCATGCTATTGTAAGGCTGTAAAAAACTTGTTGACAATGTTACTCAAATCCAGAAATAGTTTTGCATTTCTTGCTGTAGACGAAGCATCACCATATGTACAGAACCTGTACAGATGACCATGCTCAACCACAAAACAACAAAAATATAAGAAACATTTTGAAACCAATGTGTAGGTGGCTGAGAAGACTAGATGACTAATAATCATTACAAATAATTGCAGAATGCCTATAGTGTCACTATATAGAAGAAGATCTTTGAATCTAAAATATAGCTTTTTTGGGACTGTTATGAGGGCCCTAATCTAGACTGAACATATGCTTAGCTTTAGGAGTGCCAGTTAATTAATGTGAAGGGACCTGATTAGATGCCTAAAAATAAACAGATGCTTTCATATACTGGTGAATCCAGATTTGCTTTCTATTCTCATGTAATATGAAGCAAAGCACAACAATGAAATTATTCAAAAGAGCATAATGAATTTCTAGTTTACATGCTTAGAACCTTAGTGTCAATTGCTTTCACTGGAACCATGGCTCCAAAGTCATTTACAGATGCATTTATAAAACCATTAAGTAGAACAATAATTATCAAGTTGTGTAAGTATCAAATTTTCTGTAATTTAACATGAAGATAATATTGAAAATTTCAGCAGACATATAGTTCACTTTAAAACATTAAAATCCATCTCTGAGATACATTTTTAAAATCTCATCCATCTTCTTTAAAGACAGTGCTGGTTTATTCCAAACGTTGATTTTATTTGGGGGTCTGTAGGTCTTTGCGATGTGTTCCATGTCATTTCCGTGATATGTCCTATATGCTCTGTAAGCTTGCAACAAGACTATATTGAAAATAAAATAAAACTCATTATTCGACAAATATATATAACAAAAATCTTCTGTGATCAAAGTAGTCAGACTAAAGTATCTATTGTTCTAAACTCTTACAGACCTAGAAGACAAGATATATTAGGCAGGGTTTGCTAGTTTTCATCCATGTGTGGGTAATCTTTTTCTTTGAAGTCTGCAAATGTATGATACTAGTCATCCTAAATTTTGAAAACATGATGTTCTAAATATCAGAACACTTAGAACACAATCTTAAAAGATGCTGAAGACTGCAGTCCACATGCAACAAATTAGATCCCAGATAGTTCAGTTTTAAACTAATGTTGTTCACAAAGCAGGCACTCTGCATGTTCTAAACTTTCACAATTAGGGAAAAAACCAAAAAAATATTAGTTTGCTAACGTGTCAAAACCAGGATTATGAAGAACTGAGTTCTAGAACTTGGCATAACTCAAGCAATTTGTCATTTTATTATAAAAACAGTGTAAAAAAGATCTATATGGAATATGTATGGCAAAAGTTTGCATTACAAATTTTGCATATATTTTTTACAGATAAATATTCAGTCTACTTTAAAGCTTAATTCCTTTCCCTAATGTGACAGTAATATAGGCTGTCTGTAGATCTTCTTGTGGTTAATTAGGTGACTTAAAGATGGAATATCTTGTGTTTTCTTGTTCTCTGAAGGATAATAATCCATCTCATTTCTGACCTAAGCCTTATTTCCAAATATAAGTTAGATTATTAAATGGAAATTGGATATTTCCGCAGTAACTTATTTTAATATACTCAAAAAGAAAGTACTTTTCATAAAGAGATATAATCAAGGGTTATTTTGCAGGTATCATCCAAACTGTCATTTAGTTACCATCTATGTCTGACAGCATGAAAACGAAAGCTGAAAAACTGCACATCTTTAAGCATCACTCATGTTCTACAGCAAGATTTTATATATTATATATTCTTTATATATTTTAATATTTAGATGTTTGATGTTTTTGATCTTGTATTTGAAGTATTGGCTTTAATTGGCACAATTTTTATTTCATATTTACAGAATTGAAGAAGTATGAAGTGGGACAAACAGAATGACTTCTGTAACATTTGATGTCTACACACAATGGCTTTTGTAGTAATGTCAGGGTGTTTAGAACAGAGGAAAAGTTTGTCCAAATAAACTTAAAATTTCTACCTGAAGTGTTGCATGCCAAATGTAGCTGAACTAGCCAGTTTTTAAGAACTTTGTCTATGAACCAAGTACAGCTACACAGTGTAATACACAATAGAAATACACAATGAAAAGTGGCTCAGTATATTTTTCATGTTGTTGTTTTTGTTGTTGTTTTGCTTCCTCATCCTTTTCTCCTGTCTACTTTTTAGTTTTTATTCTTCCGATCTTCAGATAATTGCCAGCCTCTTTCTATCCAAATCATCTTCTAACTGCTTATCTCATCAGTTGAACTAAGATTGCCTAGAATTATTTGATTTTCTCTGTGCTGCTTGTCTTGGGACCAACCCACTCCTCTGTCTGCTTTTTCAGTCAATTGAATCCTTCTTTTCCTCTTTTTACATCAGAGCTTTAAAAAATCTGTTTCAAAGGATGCAGCAGCATTAGAATTCACATTATCCCTTCCTCTTAAAATAGCCATTGAGAAAATCAAAGGAGGACACTGATAATCCAGTTAAAAGATCAGAAGGAAAAAAAATATTCTAACCATCTAGTTCACTACTTTCTGCAGAGAGAAAGAAAAAAAAAAATCACTGATGTTTCTGTCTCTTTCCTTGGTTCTTGCATGCTTTGGGTCACGCTGTAGATTAGCATGCAACACAAGTGAGGGGAATAAAAGCAAAGAAAAAAAAACATTACAACCTTTTGGATCCTTTCTTTCAGTCTGGCCTATTAGGTCATAGGACAAGATGTGTAGGATGGTGTCCAATTATTAGTGAAATGAATGAAACCTGGAACAAATCCCACTAGGAATAGGACTGGAGTACATTGTTCTGTCCCTATGGACAGTTGAGGTAATGAACGGTGCTCTGATACTTGAAACACAAATTTAGAATAGAAGATAAATGATTGAGAGTGACCCAGGATGATTCATTCTTTATCACGTTTGCCTGTCTTAAGGTTTTGCTGTCTAACTGTAGGCAGTGAAAAGGGGAAATAGCATCTATTGTCTAATGAATGCTATGTTTTTGCTCTCTTAAAAAGGTAAACTTTAAAGAAATTATATCTCTGTTAATGTTTAGAAAAGGAATAAACAAATTATCAATTGATCATAACAAATTACAGCTTTCTCTCTTCTCACAACAGAGACATTATGAAGGAAGTGACACACAAAACAGGAATTGTCAGCTTTAGAGTTGCATGTGAAGGGATAGGATTAATATATTCAGATTTGCATCTAGAGTCGAAATATTAATGTAGAACTTCAAGCAACACATGATGGGCTTCTATCTGTATCTGTTACCAGTGACCACATAAAGAGACTAAGGGAGCTGGTTTTGCAGGTCTTATTGTTTCCTTGAAGGTCGGGTATGATATTCCATCTATCTTGGCTTTGATTTTCTCTTTGGAAATCAACTTTCACAATGTTATCAGCCACAGGCCCAAAGAACAACCCAGTAATACATTTTAGCAACTGAAGACGAAAATGGATGCTGTAACAAAGGTTAAATACAATTGATACTTTGTAGCTCAGCATCAGTTCAGCATAAACTGCATGGATGGGGGAATTTTGAAGGCCACAGAAAATAAAATGGAAGATGACAGGAATGTGGTCTGTCTGAGGAAAAGGTAGTGAAACCTGTGGCTGGACAAAAGGAGTTAGTTCTGTTAGTTCTGTTTAATTTATAGAAAGTGAAAAATAAGGTAGACAGCTGGCATGAACAACACAAAGAAGTTGTTCCTTAACAACATCACTAAGGAACAACATTAGGAAACAAGCAACTCCACAAGAACATGATTTCTCCAATAGCAAAATCTAAGACCTGATCAAATATCATTTAACTGTAGCTGTGCTTATTTGTGTTGCCTGTATAGTTAATTTAGCATGAATGATACCTATTGCTAATAGTCACCAGGTGACTGGTGACATAATACATCACTCTGTTTCTATTTTGAACTGCTGCAGTTATTCAGAGTAGTTATTTTCTGATGTTGAAGGGATTTCCTTTCCTATGTTAAGAATCAACTAGTGAGTGGACCAAAATTTTCCTTAAATGGCTGGCTGATTGGTGACACCCAGTTACTCTCAGTTGGAGTCAACAGTGAAAAAAGCAAGTACTTACTAATAAAAACATTCCGGAACACGCAAGAAATTGCATTCAGAACACACACACACACAAATATAATGCAGTTGCCCCAGTGTGAATATACTAATAATTGACTGATTTGTACTCTTTGAGCAGTTATTGAGATTTTCTGAAGATGCAGTTATGAGAACAATACCATACAATGCAATTATTTGTATACAAATGATCTAGATACATGATCTTGCTTCAAAATGAGCAACAAATTAACTTCTTTCAAAAGCTTGAACCATATGATACAATTTACTTGAGTTGCAAAAACTGTAACTTACCTTCCTCTCCTGTAAACCAGAATGCTGTGTGCTGGATGGAGGCTGAGAAAACCTCACAGAAATATGCAATACTAAATGTATAATATCCTGTACAGTACTAGCTGTTTAAGTCCTGTTTTGAAATACAGCACTCCCAAGAAAAATCTGATCAAAGCCATTAGAATAAGCCAACTAGCAGTCTGACCATGGTAAATACTCATATCCAACTCACTCCTTCCATTAGTATTTTATTATCTAACATTTGTTAATGTCCTTAGATTCTGATTTCTTGTTCCCAGTTAGGCACTAAACCAGACACCACCTGGGGCCTCTTAGGGACTTGGAATGGTGGGGGCTGCGCCTACAAGAGGCAGCTGAGAGTAATGTTGAACCCATGGTGTGCTTCCTGTGGGTCACCTCACCAAAGAGTGCCTGATGTCTAAAACTTTCCAAAAACTATGGAATAAAGTTCATCCACTAACTCCAAAGTCTCTCAGTGGAAGGTAAGATGGATCTCAAAGCACTGGAGAGATGAAGGGACAAAGAATCAAATGGACATTACCCGCCCGAGCTGCTCTTCCAGCTGCTGTACCCCAGTATCTTCATAGTTCTTGTCTTCACCAAACCCACATTTTTTGGCTGACACTGTAGGTATATGCTTTTTTTTTTTTTTTCTGTATGTTTTAAATGTCCAGGGTAATTTGTATTAATGTGTCATTTTCACTAATAAAATAAAACCATATTCAAATTCAGTACTTAAATAGCAGAATTCCACTTTCTAAAGGATTCCTCTGGCACTAATTTAGGAATTTTCAGGAACTATTTACTTTTAGCCTGTTAGTAGCTCCTACTTTTTTCAACTGAATTCTCCCTGCTCTCTACTTAATCTCCAAGCCTTTCAGAATCATAGAATCACAGAATCATTTTAGTTGGAAGACACCCTCAAGATCATCAAGCTACACCTCAAATGGAAGCTGAATGTTAGTAGTGACAGATGCTTTTGAAGTCCACCTCTGTATAGTTTTGAATTCTGTTTGAATAAGGTGCAACAAATTATATGAAGATAACCTCAGTATGACTCTATTGGGATAGTACTTGGCTTGCCATCTCTGAATGGTATTTGATGACTTCTCTGCTGTTTAAATAGCATGGATGTGATCTTGCAGAAGCAGTGTCGATACAAATGCATTTTTTTGACAATATTTTGAGAATATTTCTGTTTGGGTATATTGTGGACACTGTAGCTCCTTACAGGCATGCTGGAATAAAATCAGTATCTTTTAATATATTGAAAGCTTTAGGAGAACTAGTGGTAGCCAGAGTACTACAGATTTTAGCCAGATTAATTATAGAAAAGCAATTTGGAAACTATTTTTCCTTGCTCTTTGAAATTGTCTCACTGCTTTGGGGACAAGATAGGTGCCTTGCAGGGCAAAGCAATAAGAACAAAGGTTACTTTTAAAGAGCAGGAACTGGTTGGTGTAGTCAGTTACTTGCTTAAAAAGCAGTGTGAGTAAGAGATAGTAATTCTTAAAAAGCATTGTGTATTTCCTGAAGTCTTGGCAATTGCCTCATGACATCCATTGTAACCTGTCATCAGATGTCTCCTTAGATTTTATCACTTTATAATATAATGAGCTATGACAGGTGTAACCTGCTATGACACTTAAAAGAAATATTAAAAAATGCACCTACCCCAGGGTTGGACTTAATTAGTTTCTAGAGAAAAACAAAGCAGCTTTGAAGAATTGTAGGCTTAGGAAAATTAAATACATGCTGAGACTAAAAGAAAAACAATAAAACAAACAAACAAACAAACAAACTCCAAACAAACACACAAGGTACTACTGATTAGGCTATACTGTGCATACTACAAGTAAAAAAAACCCCAACAAACCAAACATTGATGAGATTAATCAGTAAGATACCAAGCATGTTCAAGAACTATATACGAAATGTATATCTGTAATGGATTATCTCCCTGTAACAGAGAAAATTATGTAATAGCAGATCTTATGTATAAATTGTGCTATAGACAGAATTGTATTTGATTAGAGCACTTGCCAATGTAGTCAAGCATCCTGACATCCAGCAGTGGTAAATGCATGTCTCAGAAAAAACAATGTGAAACCTTTATAAGGTCTTGAACCATACAGGGTTATTATTTCAGACAAATAACACTTCCTGACCTGTGGCAAAATTCACATTATGACCTAACCCCCAAAGTAAAGCATTTCATAGTTCTGTATTCTACGAGGAAATGCTCACTGCAAAGTGTCTTTTCTTTGACCTGTACTAACCACTAACAGGTTAGTACTAACCTGTACTAACCACAATGATATATTGTGATAGCAAGTTTCACACAAAGTTACATATCACTATTTTTTTGTACCTGCCTTAAGTTTGTTTCCTAATATGTCTACAGGGTATCACACTTGACTGGAATTTTTTCATAATTACATTTATCATGTCATAATCAGATTTTACCTTAGACACCTTCTCTTCAAACTAGGGAATCTTCGTCAGTGTATTTACCTCTAATACTCTCTTTTTGTGGAACATTTTTAATGGACAGTACCTGTCAAAGGACAACAATGTTTTAAGAAAATGAAAAAAAGATAAATAGAATAATAGAATTAAAAGTAATATAAGAGAATTATTATTAACACAGAATATTAATCTACATTAGTCCCAGCCTACACTTTCTGCTTTTGTGTGTTATGTATCATCATGAATCTGTGATATGACACCAATAAAAGATACAAGTCAAAAGATTAAAAATGTAATGGAAGAAAATGAAGACAGAAAAAATAAATGAAATTGAAAAAAATCAGAACTATCTGTGTTAGAAATGTGTAAGAAGGCATTCTCTGAAGATATGCAAGATATTTAGTGAAACAGATAAACAAGTCTAGGAGCTTATACTAAGTTCTCCAAATAGTGGATCAAAAAAGAAGTATTGAAAATGGAAAGAAACTAAATGTAAAGCAGGGCACTGAGTTTTCTTTAACAATGAACATTCATTGTCATATAAAATACCAAGAACAAGACTCAGATGGTTTCAGGAGAGAAGCCGAAGTGTATACAGAGAAGAAAATCAGTAGTTAGAAGAAGAGTTTAGAAAGGGAAAAAAGCTTACGATACAGAGATGGAACTAATGAAATAATTTAGCATTGATGGTTGGCCCAGAAATTACTCTGATATTCTACAGAGTTTTCTGAAGCATGCAGTGACTCTTATGTTGGAGAAAACAGAATGGGCTGCGCAGATTCCTGACCAGGATGCAAATGTGACAACTTATATATTTCTCAACTCTGAAGTTCTGTCATAAATTTCTTTATAAGATTATATTCATATTTTTTAATATTGTCATAAGTGGCAGTATAGGGTTTTTTTTTTTTCCACTGAACAGTTTGATTACCACTCTCTCTAATCCTCAAATTTTTTGAGCAAGGTTTTATATGAAGCTTGACTTTTTTTTTTTTCATTGAATACAGACTTTCAATAAGCAATTGCTTATGTTGTCCATACCAGCTGCCGCTTTATTTTCATCTCAGTTTATTACAGTTTTAAATTATGATTTATACTCTTCTTGCACTGTGTGGAAAACTACTCTTTAAATAATATTGTGGATAGGTTCAGTCTTTTGTGGACTAAAGTTTAGGGCAAAGGCATCAGAAAAAGTGTCATAACAGCAGTTGAAGTTTCCCCTTTTTGTAGACACTAGATCATACATGAAACTTCAGAATGCTCTGTAAAGTTTTCACAGAGACGAGATTGAAAATGTTCAGATATTTGCCAAATTAGGCAACAAATAATACAGTGTGCTTTTCCTGTAACCAAACTAAAATGGATTGAAAGCCAACTTCTGTATTGTTTGATTGTCAAATTGTCCAAGTACGCTATTGGAATATATAAAATTCTCATTATTTTTAAAGTTATGCTGTGGTTTTAATTTAGTCATATTGACAAAGAAGATGAGAATCTTATTGCTTATTCTAATGATTTAAAACTACAGTCTCTATTCCACCAGGTGTTTCAAAAAGATGGACCCAATCTTGAAATATAACGGTTTGAAATTGGATCAATCTTTTTGAAACACCCTGTAGTAATCAGGACACTTTCTGGACAGTGGAGAGAGATGGTGTTCTTTGTGGACTATTGATCTTCACTATTTTAAATGTCTTCCATAATACGGGAGGAATCACAGAAGCACAGAAGCACGTTTTTTTTTTTTGTTTGTTTGGTTTTTTTTGTTTTTTTTTGTTTTTTTTTTTTTTTTTCCCTACAGAATTAAAAAGCATTGACTGGTGTTGCCAGATGCCTGTATTTTAGAAACCAGAGTGAGATAACCACATTCTCAAGTAGCATATCTTTTGTTACAGACATGATTGAACACCTGTGTGTCATTTTTTGACTAGACTTACAAAATGACTTTTCTAACAGGTAAGAAGAGCAAATGTTCTAGAGAAATCTTTAGTTCATTCTGTTGTGAAATGTTATTTGTCTTGTGCAAAATTAGTTTATGGTCCAGAAGATACCCATAGTCAGCTAAATTTCCCCCATTAGCAGGAAAGTGGGCATTTCAAGAATAAAAAGTGGAAAGAAAAATCATCCAGGCTGCATTAACGTAAAATTACTGTGATAATAAATTCCAACTAACTAATACATTCTGGCCATTTGAAGAGCTGTTCTTTAAGGGTAGTAAGGACAAAAATCTTTAAGTAAAGCTAATGAAAGGTTCTGTATCACAGAACACATTATTACTGCAAGAATGCCTGTACTGTGCAGCATTAAAGGGGAGACCTAGCAGGCTGTAAAGTGATAATTCTGTTGAGCAAGGAGATAGCCAAGAAAATGTAAGGAGAACTCTTTTTGCCTTCAATCCATTCTTTCCCCCACACTTGCATGACTCTTTTGCTGATAGCCTTACAGTAGTACACTCAGGGAATCTGTGGGTTTTTTTTCCCTACTCTCAGAACAATTGAATTGTTGCTGTCAGTAAAGAAGATGCGAATAATAAGTCCAAATTGTTGATAATAGTTTTCTTCCCTATCTGACAGGAAAATAAGCAATTCTTGTTCTTGCAAGTTACATGATTACATTCTTTAAAGTCATTTAATGACTCTAGGCTCATATTTAGCCTGATGAATAGCATGTGGTACTAGATGTAGGTACTGTTTGTGTAGCTACTGTTTAGCCTAGTGGCTAAACCCTTTTCTATAATGTATTATATCTCTGAGTGAATGTTAGCTGAATGAAATTTTAGAAGAAATATCTGCTTTTTTAGTGAAGTTATGTAAATATTAGGTTAGCGCTAGAAATTTCCCATTGCATTCCCTTTGACAATGATTAGGCAATCACTATATTTACATTTTCTATATTAAGAAAGAGCCTTATTATTAGAACATTTATTATGTTCTGGCTTTTGTAGAAAAAGACTGCTTTCTTAGCTCATCTCTTGATGTTATAGCAGGGATATGATTATGAAGGTAGAAGAAAGCTGTCTGTCCATAGCGATTAGTGTCAGCTTGTACTTGTCATATGTTATTTTCAAGTCAGAAATATTTCACTGGATATGGATTTTGTTTTACTTCAAAATTTAAAGAGTTTAAAGTTGTTCTGATCTTATCTTGAATTACTAAAGAATTTAAACTATTGTAAACCTAAACATAGAACAGAAAAATACAACTAAGAGTATTTTAAATATCTGTGTGTGTGCATATATGTATACATATATTTATTTCTTCACTTTTCTTTCCTCTCTTCCTCTGCCCAGTTATTTTGAACATAATCAGATACTTATTAAACAAGTTAACTCAGTTTCAACCAGTGTTAAACTCCAAATATGGATTAAAAACACTCTTACATAAAACTGGTACCTATTATAACAACTGAGGCATGAGCACGTGGTACTATTATACCTTCCTTAATTTTGCTCAGCTCTTTAACCATCTCTATATTTAGAAAGCATGCTTTAAATAACCCTAGATAAGAAATATTAAATAGCTGATAATATTGTAAAGTTGGAATTTAAGGCAGCAATATCAGGTAGCAAGCAATTCTATGATGTCTACAGAAAATAACGCATAACCTTTGGAATAGTGTGAACAATACTCAAATGAGACCTCTTAGCAATAATAAAATTGCTCATATTGCTGTAAAGACTCCCTACTTAGTTGAATCATATTTATAACCAGATTAAATGAGAAATTTATATTCTGTTATACACACAAAATGACATTAATCTCTCATGTTCCTGAAGAAAGGACGTGTCTCTCTTGGCAGCACAACCAGACTGCATGGAATGTGGTTTATCTATGATTAAAGCCTGAAACTGTTACAGTAATAAGCAACAGTCTCTAGAAATGCCAAATGCTAGAGCTTATGCAACAAGATTTAGACTAGAAACAGTATTTTGTCTACAAGATCTAAAATGTGTAAAGAAGTTCAAAGCAGACTTTGGACATGAGATGATGGTGGTGCTGTTGCATTTTTCTTCAAAAGTTGTGAGGATCCCTTAGCACAAGCTAATATAATCCCAAAGCAATTAATTTCCATCATCTCAGATCTCACTTAACAGCCAGTAATGACCCGTATGCATTAAACCATTGAAGGAGTCTGCTTGAAGTGGTTTTTTTTGGTTTACAAGCATATGTAAAATATAGGCTCCAGTGCCTGGAGGTGCTTCACACTGAAATGCACAAACTGAGTCGCCATGTGGGGGAAGTTTAATGACATCGAGTCAAGTTAACAGGCTAGTCAGCAACTGGAGGTGGCACCTGGTCCACTAGAATGACTTGTGTGTCTCCAAAGAGGTGAGACAGTTTATAATATAGTGGGAGAAATACCAAAACTAACCCCTGAATAACTTAAAGACACATGGATACCATGAATCACTCCAAGAAATGAAATGGTATAAATAATCCAGCAGGAAAGGCTTATCTCTGCTAAGGGAGCTACCTCTGATACGTGTATATTTAGAAATTTTGAAAGCAAGAAAGGATTTTCCCCCAAACAGGTAGTACATCAATTCATCTAGTAAAAGCAGCTAGCTAATAAACAAGCAACTTCAAATCCTCCACAAGCTTGAAAAGTCCAAGCATTCAGAACCTTGACAGATCAGGCCCCAGGTTTTTAAAGTAAATCAGCATTTTATTTATAACAGCTAGAATTATTTATAACAGCTAGACCTGTATTGGGTAGCAAGTACATTTTCTACACATAGATATGACTACAGAGTAGGCAAATTGCCAATATTCTGCACAGCTTTGGCAGTATCAACTATGGTGACAAGTGCTATAAATTCTTATCCTCAGAATAAATCTCTTTAAGATTTGACACAGTTTAACACAGCCGTCATATTCTGGGAGAAGGGATTGCGTGCAACACGTCACAAGTTCAGAAGGCCTATACTGCTGCTTCTCAATTTGTGAAAAAAGTAGTTGGCCAGCCATGAGGGTGACAGTATTTTTTCAATTTCAGTGAGTACAAGTTGGCTGGGAATAACTTGCAGCTGGTACAGCTCTATTTTTAAATAGATTTATTAAAAGAAATTGAAATTAGCCTTTCTGCTTCCCCTCAAAATTCCATCTGCCACAATTAATATTAATATGATTTCTAACTTGTCCTTTTAGCTAATTATATTTTTAGAAAGACTCCATAAAAGGTTAGTGTGAAGAACATACATTTTGCATTTTTGTCAATCTGCTTGCAGAAAATGGGATCCTCCATAGTAACATGTAGGTCAAAAGGAATGATTTTAATACTTTCCAACTAGTACACAGTACGTGAAGCACCCTCAAGCATGTAGGTGTTTTTGAAATATTGTTCAAGCCTTCATCACCATCACACAGTGGATTCCATGCCAGCAATTACGGGGAGGCTGGTAGAATTCAAAGGTAGCTGAAATACCAAGCTCAGAATTAAGTAGAAAACATTTTGTTACCCTTCATCAATAATACATGCCTTCATCATCTGCATGTGCTATAAATGTAACACAATCATTGGAAATACAGAACAGCTTTTCAAAGATATTGTTGCTTGCTGTTCCTAATGCTCCTGTAGGAATTAAAGGTCCTCCCTAAACTAAGCCATGGCCTTCGTTCAGTTTTCTTACTTGGAAAATGCTGGCCTTAATTTGATAAGGAGTTTTATCTAGAGACTTCAAGTGAATTGTAGGTTTGTAGATGAAATTACTCTGATAAAATTGTCAACCCAGAACTGATCCAGAGAAGCAGTTAACAATATAGTTGTCTGCATTTGGCCTCTTTTTATGATAACTTTATCCTGAATAGTTTTTAAGTGCTCTTTAAAGCAAATAATACCTTATATATACTATAGTAATTTTAAGGTCAAATTACAATGTGCTTTTGGCTGATGAATAAACCAGTATTTCCCACATTTGAAAACAACATCGTTCATAATAAAATGTGAACATTGAGCCTGATCATGTAATCTTTTCCCATATGAGTCTCATCAACATGAATTTTACAGTTTAGTTTTAGGGAAGGGCTTGTAGGACAAGTACAATGTTTTTATTCACACTGTGGCCTAACTCACAGATCTCAATGCTAATGCAGCATTAAATACAACCACAACAGATATTTGTTTAGCACTCAGTTGTGAAATTTTATACTTAACTTTCAGGGCCAATTTTGCAGAGAACATTTCCGATGCTCAATATATACCATTGGCAATAATTCTCTAAAATATACACAATACCTGAGAGTACTGACAGTTATCTTCTAATTTTTTCGAGTCTGAAAAACCTCCAAATACTTTATCTATTGAACAATCTTTTCCTTCTATTGAATAATGATGTTTTTAGTTAACATCTGACCTCAAGAATGATAGTAGAAGATGGAGATAGTAGTAACTAATCTGTGTGGATACCTGGATATTGCTGTTGCTGCATGGGCAGTAAAGGAAGAGCATAGGCCAGTGTGAGAGTGCTCGCTGTTTAGGGAAGAGGTCCTGAGCCACATGGTATTTGCATCTGTAAATCAAAATGCATGGAAGAAAACAGCTGTTCCTGTTGAATGGTTTGGGTGGAGTTAGAAAATTAAATTTGTAAGCTCTCCACTGTCCTCATTGCTGTCACTCAACTATTACATTCTATTGTGTATTGAACCAATTCTAATAAGTACAGCTATTGCTGAGTAAATAAACGAGTAAACTCAATTACTGCAATAATGAACTGGGAACATAGTTTCTGGTTTGAAAATATTTTAATAAAGGAGAAATTAATTAACACTCATTTAATGACTTTTCTCCTTTGTCTATGTTGAAAGTACTGTAAGAAGAGGGGGAAAAAAGGAAGCAGAGGCATCCTTTTCAATTGGTGGCATTCCTGAAAAAAGACGCCAATAATGTTAATCTGCATAATATAATTTCACTGACATTTACATAATGGTACATTAAAAAATAGCTTTTTATTTAAATCTTTAAAACTATCTTCCTCATTGAGTATTTACAGTTTTATTTAGTTTATATGATCTGTTTGGCACAGAATAGCCATGTTGGCCCTGGTTCAGAAAGTTGTGTATGTACTGCTTAACTTTAAATATATACCTAAGTGATAATTAAATCAATGCTAATTAACGCTAATGTGGGAATCTGAATTAAGTTGTTTTCCAAATAAAAGAATGTGAGGTACAAAAGTAAAGATAATTTGGAGAGTACCATAAGCAAAAGGTAAAGGAGAAGATGTTGTCCCTACAATGAACTGAACTGTCTTTTCCATGTAGTGAATGAATTGAGTTGACCCAGATTAGTCTTGTCTCTGTTTTATGTAAACAAGATCTGCCAGTTTCAGTTGGAGAAATAAATATAACCTGTCTTTAGGCAGGTGTGTAAGAATAGTGAAGTTTAAAGAAAAACTCTCAAGGGCATAGTCTTATTGTAGCATTATCAGATAATAGAAGCATACCCCACAGAAACAGTTGCTGGGTTCAGAAAATGAAAGGAATGAGTTATTTGTGTGCTAGAAAAGCTTTTCTGCAGATGCTAGTTCAATACAAGAGTCCTGGATGCCACCATGGGATTGGGCTCAATTGCTATAAATACCTGCAGCTACCTAAGCTTCACACCACTCTAGAATGCCCTGGGAATAAAGAAATTAGAGATCTCAGAAAGTTTAGGGCAAGAATGATGCCTTCTTCTGTTTTGTGCTAGAGACAGTTTCTTTTAAAGTGGATTTACCACTCAGTCTGCTAACTTATTAGAAAAAACAGCACAAACCATTCATTTCTCTGTCACTGCTATGTTTCTACACTCCGTAAATTCACATGCCCGATTATTCACAGTCTCCATTTATAAATCCATGTTCCATGGGGCTGTAATGAAACATTCTAATTTCTTTCTGCTGGTCACCACTCTTCTATAAGGAGTTTTAGAAGAGTAATTATGTTTCATTACAGTTACAAGTGTAATTATTCTTTATGGATTTGGACAAGTGCAGTACTAGTTTCTCTGGAGGTTTTGATGGTGAATGCAGTGTGCTCTCTGAAGAGTCCTAGCAAAATAGGTATATTACAGTCCATTGTCTCTGCCTCATGGGACAATAGTAAGTAGGCATGGCTACAGCCTTGCCTCCGTCATGCCAAAAACTTAGGAAGCCAGTTCTCCTGGTATCCTACATATACAACCCACATAACTGAAATGTAGCATACCACAGTTCTTCCTATCACATTTCCAATTTCCCAATGCCTGACACAGTGTCTGGTTTCATAACAATTACCTCAGGAAGAAATATCAGCCTTTAAGAACTGTATAAATGGCATGGTGCATGACTGTCAATGACTCTAAGCTTGCCTTCTGTAGCCAAGTAGTCGGCAAATGCATTTTCATTGCAGTGAAATCAATCTTTATTGTAATTTTAAATGAAAATTGTATAAAAATTTGTTTAATATAAGGTTTGTTTCCAACTTTTTCTATGGCTCTTTTCTCTGTTAAGAATTCATTACACATGTATCATTCACTCATCTTGGTAATGCAGTTTTTACTGAAAGTCGCTTTCAAGTTGGTTGGGCAAATAAGCTCCTGAAGTTTCCCTCTAAATTTCAGTCTCTTTGAATAACATTATCCCTCTCAATCATGTCTTATTCTTAATGGTCTCATTTGTATGAGTCTCTAATATAGCATTGCTATGCATGAGCAATGGAGTCGTCAGTATTTTTTCCCTGGAGAAAATATGTGGATAAGAACAGAAGAAATTCAAGGTGTCAGGAGAAAATATTTTGCCAGTGGGCACACAATATCACGAGGGGGAGGCAAAGGCATGGCTACAGCACAGGCAGGCCAAAGTGCACAGCCAGAGGTCCCTTGTGCAGGAGGAGTGTTTTGCATTGTCATGGAAAGGGAAAGAATTTATGTTCATCACATTTCCACTTCTCAGGTATTGTCAAATGTGTGTTTTCTTATGCAAATGACTGCTTCTTGGAAACCATACAGTGCTACTCTGTTCTCGTATCCACGACTTCAGGCTTTTCAGTGTTGTTGACATAAGTTTTTCCCACATGTTTGACAAACACAAGTATCAAGTTCACATTCATTTTGAAACCATATAAAGGTTATTTAGAAACAAAACAAAACCCTTAAGTGTTCTGTCACTGCAGAAGTCAAACACTTTAAACATTGATTCACCCCTTATGAATAAACTAGTACATGTAAAGCAAGCCCTAAGAGGCAGAACTCACTGTGCTACATCCAGAAGTGTTCTGTGAGGCAATGAATCAGAGAGACATGAAAATACAGATATTTATGAACAAAAAAAGTCTTCTTTCTGAAACCAGCAGACTTCTCTTTCCTGTGCGACAATTAAAATTCTGTTACAGCTTGAAATCAGATTTCTGAAATGTGCTCTTGTGTTTAATCCCAAACTTTTGTTAAGGTAGCAGCTTTCAGAGGTCAGTTGTACTGAATCTTCCTCATTCTACTCCTCTTATTGAGAGACTTATCCTTACTGCATTTAATTTGCATTACATTTTGGCTTATTGTTACAATCTTTCCGGTATTATTTTTTAGTCAAGTTATTTCTTGTTACAACAGATTTGTCATGAGCAACTATGCAGGTGTCTCATAGGAAATGATGTAAGACTTTGTGACAGCCAGAAACTTAACTTACCCCAGCAACTTATGAAGTAGTTCTGGAGTTGATGAAGATTGAAACTGACTTAAAGAACAGACTGTACTGTGTCGCCTCTCTGTGTGCAGTAATGGAGTGTGTAGTTACTTTGGTAGCAAATCAGAAGATGGAACAGTCCCTCCAGTCAGCATAATCTGTATTCACTAGTGTGCTTGTTTCCATCTCCCTCTTTAGCACGCATACAAATAGCTTCATAGGAAACAATCATTAACATGCAAAATACTCTTAGTTTCCTAATATTTTACTAGCCATGAGAGACCGAACTATACAAGGCAGCATTTGGACTTTGGATAACTAAACCATTTACTTATGTCTTCTGACACTAATCAAACAATAGGCTTTTGTCTCCATATAATCCATATTGAAGAAGTTATATTGATGCAGTTAGTTGAAGTAGTAGTACGAAGAAGCTGGAGAACTGAGTTGGAACTGCCTGGACATTTCATGCAGGAAAAACTGTCCAATTGCATACCAAATTGAGGGAAATATCCAATTGTCCCAAAATTGAAAAGAAAAAATTCCATTGACTTTATAGGAAACTGATTCAGGTCCAAAATTGGATATGTAAAGTTTTCAGTAGCCCATGTAAGCATGTTGTCAATTCATGGAACTGCTTCTGGTTAGAGAAACTATGCAGTACATCTCCACATACCAAGATTTGGTGTTCACCATTTTGTGACAACACTCACAATCAGTTCTCAGGTCCCACATCTCAGTGTCAAGAAGGCTTCTGTGCACTATTTCAGTAGAATTCAGATCATGTCTTTATCTGCTTCAAAGTTTTGAATTGGTCAAGGGTAATTTCCTAAGATAGTCTTTGTGCTATCAATAAAATCTCTTGTGTGCTGATGTGTTAGTTGCTCTTGTGTTCAAATATAATCTATAAAAAGCTGTAAAATCTTCAACTAGTGCTTACACATCATTGGTTTTCATTGTTCACTGAATAAATAAAAGATGAGGTCATTAAAACATGTTAGTAATGTTCAATGAATAATAATAATAATGTCTACTGAGACAATCTAAAATAAGTAATATTAATGAGCATTCTCATACCATCATATTAGTACAAACATAATCATTAACTTAACCTTTTAATACTTTTTATTATGTTGTTAAACATCCAATAAGTGTTTTTAAGGACCTCTTATTTCCTGAACAATGAAATAGTTGAGTTAATAAATTTAAATTGCCATGCAAAAATGTTAAAAAAAAAAAAAAAAAGGAAAAAAAAAGGAAAATTATGTCTGTCTGGAATACTTCTGCTCCTGCAGCTCTATATCAGAAAGGTTGCCAGGACCCACTCACAGAAAGGGGCGCACAGACAACCAGAGTGACTGCAGTGTTGGAGCCCCAAAATAGCCCAGGGTTCCAGAACCTGAGTACAGCTCTCGGGGTCTCTGTCACAAGCAAGATCCTGGAGAGCTG
Organism: Streptopelia decaocto; assembly: GCF_964273445.1. NCBI lineage: Eukaryota > Metazoa > Chordata > Aves > Columbiformes > Columbidae > Streptopelia > Streptopelia decaocto. Next base: position 45,762,755 of record NC_138659.1, read on the forward strand.
CAATGACTCAATGCTCCCTGCGTATCTTGGAAGAGCATTAAAAGTTTTATCAAACGAGAGCCTCAGACACTCTTGCTAGGTTTGTCTTTAAAAGAAGTAGTCTCAAAGGCTGACCTCAAGATCAACCATTTGTAAAGCCACACTATTTCTTAAGAAAATGTTTTTTAAAAATCTGTGAGAATATAAAACCTGGTTTATAGTCCCATAGGATTTATCCCACTAGATTGTCAAAAGCTTTTGTGTAAATTATTAGAAGACACAATGTATGCACAATTTCTACATGATATTCACTAGAAAACATAAATTATTCTTCCTTTAAATTAGGGTAATTGGATTAGACAGCTGGCTATGCGAGTGCAATACTAACCATGTGCTAATGTATTTTTTCTGAGGCTGTTGCCTGACTAAGACACTGTATCATTGGATTTATCAAGGAAATTTCAATGTTATAGACTGTAGGAAACATTTGTTCTTGTTTGACAAATGCCATTAGACTCCATGCAACTTTTTTCTGTGTTATCTGTATGCACATGGATATGATTTTTCTTTTTCTCTGTCCTCAGAAAATGGAGTGTCGTAAAGAACGATTTCTTCATGAGGAAATCTTCACATAATGAAGTCTCTACTGGTCAGATTGAAAGTTTATTAATATTAATGGAGAGATTTCAGGAGTTTAGGTCAGGATATAGATAAGCTATTCTCATGAAATACAAAAAAGGAATGAGCAACAAAAATTTTAAATAAAGACAAATCCTGATTATACTGAATTATATATTCTGTACAACAGTTTAGTAAATTCTGCAAGCTGGAATCAACTGTTGTTACAGTTTAAGGCAAGGCAGCAATAAACCGTGGCAGATGCTCTCTGTTTCCCCCTTTACCTCCTGCCACCACTTTCCTTTAGATCAGAAAGATGATAGGAAAGATAAGGAGGAAGGAAGAGAGACTTCAAGTTGGAAGGTTTTTACTAATGTCACTAATAAATAGAGAATATATATACAAAATATACAAAACCAATCTTGAGTGCTCGATGTAGAGTTGGTGTCACTCCAGCGGCAGCAGAGCTGGGTGTGCAGAGCTGGCGGCTCCAGCAGGTGCAAGTCAGGACCCCCAAAGTCATGGGGGGGAATTCACAGCAAACCAGAAACTGGTTGCAGGGATTACAGGCCCTGAGGCCTTCCAGATCTCAGGCAGACAGGCAGGGTCCTCTCTAGATGCCGGCCATGGTCGAAGAGGAGCTTGACCCTCGTGATCACCCTCTTATATAGGGGGTATGACGATTATGGGATGGAATACTTAATTGGTCAATTTAAGTGACCTGTTCCATCCAATCCCTCCTCAAACATGCCCCTCTCACGACGGAACATGGGAAAGTTTATCAGTCTTTCTTGGCTGCCATAGTAGTAAATCTAAACATGAGTTTCTTCAGCATTCTGTTGGTCTCTTATCAGCACCGAGTACAGCATCTGAAGAAAAATATGCAGGGAAAAACTCAGAAAAATACAGCCACCCAGAAGAACTTAGCTGAAAGAAAAAATCACTGAAAGAGAACTGGTCTTGTTTTCAGCAAAACCCAGGATAACTGTTTTCACTGATTTCATATGGATGGAACCCATGTTTCCACCTTCACTCACCTTAGATAACTTTTACTTCTACCATGCTTATTTTATTCTTCACATAAGATATAAACTTCTTAATTCAGTTCACTGAGTTCCAGACGACAACAGTCACTCAGTTTGGAGAATGGTCTTACTGAGGACAACCCTATTATTGCTCAAAGACATTCAACATCATTCAAATTTGTCAAATAATCCCTGAAAAATGGAATGTTGTAGCCTACAAATTCTGTACTTTTCTTTAACTTTCTTATTTGAAAATCCTCCCTTACATTTACAGTATCAAAAATAAATGGATTATTTTTTAAACACCTTTAAAAAAATTAAATATTTTAAATATAATATTCAATTCTTGGAATATTTACAGTTTTAGCTGCAATCACTGCTGTCTTCATTTTAACTAATTTTTATCTTTTGACAACAGCAGAAATTTTATAGAGGGGGAAAATAATTAGAATGCTTTATGATTTCATAATGAACATGAACATATATGCATAAATGTTTCCAGTTTTGAAGGCAAAATTTTGCTGCTCTGTCAGGATAGTGTTCAGTTTAAAATGTGAGCTTTAAAAAAGGGTGAACATTTTTTTAAAAAGAATTATATCTTTTTTTTTCCTCAGAGCAACTGTAGACCTGAAGCCAAATCTACATTAATTCATCCTAGTCGTCAGATTCTCAGATAGAAAAACTGAGATTTAGAAGACAGGATGTTATTAAGCTATGTTATATGCAAGAATATAATTCAGGTGCTTTTATGCTACATTTTTAACGTGGAAAAGATAAAAGGCATTTATAGTCTAAGGCAGATTCTGACTGTTGAGTGCTCAACTTGTATAAATCTTTCAACAGGTCACACAGTTGATTGTTGAATAATGAGCAGTCTGAGAAACCTTTTGGCAATTTGAAAATTTTACCATAAATGTGGGTGTAGAAGGAATGAAAATCAAGCCAATTGGCATAATAAACTGAAAATAACATTACTAATTATTAGTAACATTAGAAAAGTTGGGTCTTTTCGTAACATGAGGAGAATTAAACTATTTGTGTCCCACATCTTACTCATGAGTACAGGCCCAGATGTACCTGCAATGTGAGTGACAGGAGGTAGGTACAACCAGTTTATGGGCATTTCTGTCTGTGGAACAGTTCACAGGGAGCAGAGAAAAGATTAGAATATATTAGAGTAGCTTCTGTGTAGCTGAGTAGCTACTTGCTAATTTATAAAGGTTATGTTCTCTTTCACTTGGCTTGCTGAATTTCTGCACTCAGGAGAATATAAAGGGGATTGCTTTGGTTTTTGTCATTTCTGAAACTGTACGGAAGAAAAAGAGACATTGTTTAGCCGTCACAGTTATGCTATACTAACTTTGAATAATATGAATCACATTAAAGTCATTTTTAAAGATGGACTTGAAACAGTAAAATAAATGTCTTTATATTTTATAAGTCTTGTTGCTCTGAAGAAAGAATGCTATGGCCTATGCTCTAAAGAGAGAGAGAGAAAAAAAAATCCTCTCACAGCTCATTTTACTTTAGTTCTTTGCGCATTTCTTGTGCATAACATTTAATTTCTAAAAGATGGTGTGTAGTATATTAATGCAGTTAACATAATAGTTTGGCTACTAATGTTAATCATCAGCACACTTAAAAATGAGGATAATGCAAATGTGCATGCAAGTAAATTTACATTATGTGAGACTTGTATAACATTTATAATTAGGATTCATTTTAAAAGTGCATGAAAATGCTGGGAGGAAATTTAAAGTGACATGTATTACTATTATGCAAATCCAACACTTACTAAAGTCCTTATTCTCATACTAAAATCTGCTATATAAATAATTGCTTCACAACTGGAAATTATCACCAGCAGCAGAATTCTCCCTTCCAACCCTTCCCTTGATTGTGTTTATTCAGTAATACAACAGATTTCAGCAGTGTTGATAAACATGCTTAGTGTTCATTTGATTAAGCTCCAGTAAACTGAGCCTCTGGAATTAGCAATCATTGCTTACAAGGGTGCAGTACATAGTGTAGTATATTAAACTACTCTACCAGAACCTTAGCTAAAAGAGTAAGGAACATTTCAAAGCTTGGTTGACATTTGTTACTTCTTTCTTGGCAATGTCAGTAGCTTTTACATCTGTTCACAAATCATCTTTAGAGTAATGTAGTATCGAGCATTCTTGATTTACAGAAATAACCAGGGTGCTGTCCAGCAGAGGGAACACAAGCATATGCACAGACTTAATTTTTAGGACAGGTAGTGCTGACTTCACTTCCTCAGCAAGAGAGAGAAAATCATCAGGATCTGATAATGAAAACAGATTATTTTAAAATATAATTAGAAATAGAGTAAGATAAGTAGAGAATAAACTTCCAAAATAAGATTTAAAAATATCTGACACACACAAAACAGGCAGGATTTCTACTTCATCTACCATATTGATTTGTGGGCTGGCAGCATGAGAAGTTCTTCCTCACTTTCACTTGCTCTAAGAAAAATTACAGATATAAATCCTTCTTTAATACTTTTATTTTAGAGATTGTCAGGCTAGACAACTGGCCAGCAAAGGCCAAGAAACCCCTGCCTAACTGTGCCTGGAATCAGAGTTTTCCTTTTTCTGTTTATAAACTGATCCATCGTATTATGTATAGGTACAAAGCATTTACCCAGAGCTACTACTGGACAGTAAAACTTCCTACATCAACTGCTGGAACTGAGCTACTGTGGCACTCTTGTGGGGTCAGCAGCTGTAAAAGCAGTCATCCCATTAGAATTTGACCATTTTGTGGGGGAAAAATCTCCACCACTGCTTCAGCTACTGTTTTTCATATGAAAAGGAGGGAAAATGAAGAGAGGCTCTAATAACAAACAGTATTTACTCAGAAAATTAATATTTAAGACTTTAAAATATATAATGTTGTTTTTCTTCCAAACACACGGGTCTATTGCAGGTTTCAATAACAAGTTCTTGGTGTTTACCATTTAGTCTTTTCTTCAAAAGCAATCAATAGCTGAATTCATTTGACATGGAGCTTAGTTTCAATTTGCTTGACTCTCCTGCTGGCATTTACACAGTTTTCAGCTGAATGCCTGCAAGATTGAACAGTAACAACATATTTTTACAAGCTACCAGTGGGCATTTCATTGGAATAATTTGTGGCAAAGTAGTTAAAGCAAATTTTGTCACGTGTACTCTCCAAACAGTTGTAGGTAAATATTCCCAATAATGAGCAGTCTGAATTATTTTAATTAGATGAAGTGGCAACAGCAACACTAATTTCAAGACATATTTATGAAACATGAGGTCATATTTCCAGATGACTGGCCTCGTACTGATCCCACTGATACCAATGTAGGTCTTGCATCACTGCTGTTCTGTCTCACACGTCTCCAGCTGTTATGAGTTCACCATGCCCACTTATGTAATTATATCACTAAGTACAAGAATATCACTACTGAACTGTGATTACATATCTCAAAAGGTACAACTAAATGGGGAAAGTACACCAACAAGTGCAAGAGACTGGGATCCAATCTCATATGCTGTTTCAGAAACTTTTAATCCTCTGTCTAATAAAGACAGAAATTTTGCTACCATTTGAACATTAGAAAAAAAAAAAAGAAATAATTTCTCAGGGCAATATAGGTTAATTCTACCACTGAGACAAACGTGTTTTACTTGGTTCTAATCTACAGTCATGGTCTCTGAATATAGCTTTGATGATATCCATGCTGCAGTTGTTATAGCTGTAGAAGCTTGGCACATCTGCTGTATGAAACTGGAATAAAAAAGTGTAGCCTTGTAATTCCCAGAAAATACTGGCACTTACTTCTATCATCTCTATGTGGAAAAATGGTACAGACCTGGATTAAACTCACGTAATGCTAGCTAAATGTAAAAAGACTATGAAGCCAGCCTACATCAGACATTTATGTTTTGTCTATAGCCGTGGAGACAGAGAGACAACTCGTCCTAGCACTTCTTGTTGCTCCAGATTTTTTGGTTATATAAACTGATTTAGGTAGTCTTTTCCCTTTAATTGCAGTGAACAAGCTGTAGCTCAATGTTTCTTCTCAACTGCAACAAAACTACCCTCCTTTCCAAACAGTATAAATAGTAAGTGTTCACTGAAAGAACGTAGTTTCAGAAGCTAACAACTTGAAGACAGTTGATTCCTTAATGACACCAAATGGAGCTTCAGTACAAGTTGGTCTGCCAGTTCAGAAATGTCACATGATGCAAACCTCTCAGTTTCTTACAAGAAATAAAGGATGAGTCACTGACTTCTGTTAGGAATCAGATTTTAACATATCAACACAACATATAACTTCAATAGACGCCAGTATTTTTCTACAGTTTAGCATTTAATTTCACTCTGCATGGTCTATAATCAAATGCTATAATCAAAGTGCTGTTATAATTTAACCTTTAACCTGACTTCCTAAATAATCACTTATGCTCTGTGTGTGTATGCATCTGCCTGTGACTCTTCCAATAATTTTTAAAGCTGCTAGCCAGTTTGAGCTACATTGGATAGAAAGATACGAGTCTGAGATAAATTTAGCTCCTGCAAGATTTAAAAGAGTATCTAGCTGGAAGAAAGTGGAGAGAGAGGAGAGGGACAGATCTTTGTCGTATTTCACCCCTGAGGACACAAAGGATATAAAGCATGTTACAGAACTGTGTTGGATAGTGCCAGAGTGCCAACAATAACATTTACCCAAAAAGTAAGACATACTAATAATTAAATATGAAAGGGTACTTGGAAAGGAGGAACAGTAGTTAGGAGAGGTCAGTTGTTATTCATAGGATCTCTTCAACTTGTAAGATTATAAATACGGTTCTGCTTCATATTGATGGATGGGAGAGTTCCTTCAAATTTCCGTGGTAAATATGCACAACAGGTTATAGTAAGCATAGTATTTCTTATTTTGACAAGGAAATTCCCAGAAAGAAAATAGCTAACTGAAAAATCATAATTGAGACATTTTATTTCTATTAAAAATAGTATGCTGAGTATATCACTACTAATAAAACATTAATGATAGAAAAGTAGGACAGTTATCTGGTGAGCTGAAGGAGAGAAAGAGACAGACAGAAGGTGATGTGACCTCTTTGAGCTGGAGACTAATTTTAAAGAAAGGGCTACCTGGTGATCATCTTCCAGAAGTACATCAGCAGGTGGGCACTTGCAAATTTGTGGCATCTAAGAACCACACAAAACTTTTTAATGTAAAGGTGGCAAATACTTACCGATGTCTATGTACAAAGCAGAAACTTTGTATTTCCAATGGCATGAAGATTAAAGGTAGACTATTAGCAAGAAGATAGAACAAATAAAACTGCGAACTATTATTCTTCAGCAGATAAATGAAAGTGCTTAAATATATGGTAATAAGATTTGGAAGAGGGTAACAGTGTTTTGTAGCTGATGATAATGCACAATGTAATAGATGATTATTTCACAATTCAGTGCAATCGTAAGCACGTTACTTGTCTAATGAATGTAAAATTATTTTTATTTAGTTTTGTAGCCAATAAAATTTACATAAACTATGCTAGGTTTGCTAGGGCTTTATGCTACCCCCCATTATGGTAGATTAGTTCTTGTCCTTTTTAATATATACACATATTATTCAAATTAAAAATTAATTTCAAAAAATATACTGTTACATGTATTTTCTTTTTTCATTGAAAGCAACCATTGAAGACTAAGTAAAATACCAGTTTTATGAACAAATTGATGAGTTCAAGAGTCAAATGTATTTTGGAAGATACAATAACATAGCTTAATAATCAATAGCCTTACATAAAACCATAGTATTTTATGATACACGTTTTTCACTGTGCACTCACAAAAGTTTTCAAATTCTCTTTTTAAGATACACAAAATAATATCAGTATATAAAATAGTGAGGAGAGAAGCAGTAGTTTGAGTGAGATTTGTAACTATTCCCTGTAGCAGGTGTGTTCCCTTCATTTTCTGAAAAGCTAGTGTGTGTACCTACATTAGCATCTCTTTGTGTTATTTGAATTCAGGAATGCAAACTCTATCATGAGTTTCCAGAGTAAATCTGGAAAATATGCCATATCTGTTGTTCCAAATGGGGCTGCTGATCTTGGCCAATGCAGTCAGCCTAACACAGGCATCCAAAGACAACTCTAAGGAGCTCTGAAGCTTCTCTCAGTTTGAATTAGGGATTGGAAAAATGCCATGAAATTTGAATTATGCTCATTCCTGAGCATCCTGCCTAGTCTTGAGAAAGACTGTAGAGAGAGGAAACCATTATGGCAGACCATAAGTCTTCAAAACTCTGTAGAAATGTATGAGGTTGTCTATTGCAGAACTGTTCAACTGCTGCCTGGATGGAGTCCTAAGCACTAGGAAAACCCCATTGATTTCATGTCACCCCCGAACACTATGTCTCCTTATAGTTTCTATATCAGTATCACAATGAACCATGAAGAAACCATCAGAAACTTCTAAAAAGTACCAATTGCTAACAAATATGTAATTATTATTAAAGCTTTAATAATTAGATACATACATAAAAAGACAAAACTTTATTTCCTGGCTCTGCATTTCATCATCTATTTTTCTTTAAACACACAATCTGATTTTCATAAAGACCAATCAATTATGATATTGCTTAATAACTCTGCTGGATTTTTTTTAGGCACATAGGCAATAAGCTTAGTAGAGTTTAAAATATGAGTTAAATTAACATGTTTATCAGCTAAACAATTATTCCTATGAGCTGATGCTTCTATATCAGTTAAAAGTTTTCATTAATAAAAGTTAAAATTCACAAAAAGATAGAGAAGATCTTGTAAGACTATGTTGCTGCCTAAAGAGACGAGTTTATAATTACTTAGGAAGAAAATTTATTTTCCAGAATCTAGAAGCCAGATTTTATATATATCAATATTTTCTTATGAATACATTTAGAATTTTATTAACTTGTTGGTCTGCGACAAATTGTCAAGTCTTGAACCAAATAAACTGTCCTTTACTGTCCCCGTACCATGTAAAAGTATAATGTCATAAGAGCTGGCTAAATTTGAATTTGGTTGTAAAACAACGTATCAGGGGAAAAGGATCTAATGGAATGATATTAGTGAATCTTTACATATATTGTGACAACTGTAGCCTCAAGGATGCATTTCTGCCACGTTAACTCATTTCAGATTTCATTCACTATGTGAAGAGCCTACAACTTGTTCTCTGAAAGGAATATCCTAAAGCTATGGTCTATCAGTCTGGATATCTCACCTTTTCCTTCATGAGTTAAACAAGGATAAGCAATGAAAATAAACTGAAATATGGAAGGGACTTTTGTAAAAGTAACCTGGTTTCTCATTCTATCTCTCTGGATCTTTTTCTCTCTCTCCATTGCTATTTTGCCTTAGAAAATTATTGAAGCATCATTTAATAATAATAAATCTATTTAAATAATTGGACGTCAAATACTTGCCTGAAAAAGTTACTCCTCTAAGAAAATTTATATTTTGTGCCAGGAAAATCACTATCCGGTAGCACTATATTATTATTGTTGTTACAGCTCTGTTGTTGAATTTGTGGCGTGGTTCAGAATTTGTATCTGGCTCAGATAAATAAATGGAAAAAAGAGAGCAATGAGCTGGATCTTGAGTGCTATAATTCAGTGGAATCTGATTAGAACCAATTTAACTTCATAGATGATCTGACCCTTAACAGATCTGGAAATCGTGCCTCCATCTTTACTTTGGAAAGAAAGATTAGTCATGGGAATTGACAATGAGTGCTTCTCACAAATATTGACTTTTTCTAATGGTAATTACTGCAGAGACTGTTTGAAAGCATCTGAAAGAAGGATCTAAATGTGAAATGCTGCCAGGAGTTGCTAATATAGCTCATCTTTAGTAGCTGCAAGTAACTGTGACTGGTGTGGAACTGCACAAGCAGCTCTGAGTTTTAAACAAGAGGTTGTGCAAAGAACAGGGCAGAATAGATAACTCTGAACATTGTGGGGTACCAGTTTCTTCTCACTGAAAACCAATTTTCTGAGATTAAAACCTGCAAACCCTGGCTTCTGTTTATGCAAATGTTTATACTGAATTGAAAAATTATTTCACTTCCAATGAGGTACTGCAGAATGGCTTGATTGCTGAGGAAATCTCCTGAACAGAGCTGCAGTTAATAAAGAGTAATTCATACCGTTGAATTACAGGGCACTTGCCTTTTACATGTGTACCCAGATATCACCATTAAGGTCAATTACAGGCCAATACTTATTAAGCAGTGGAGCTAGAATGCCTTGTTTCCTTCATAGACTTGTAGTATCTTACCTGTATAAACATCTTTCACTAAGCTGCTTCATTTGTAGTTCTTCAGATCTAGCTGCTGTGATTTGTTGGGTCTGTGACAGCTGACAACATACACAGCTTCAGTACCTGAAAAATTATCAATACATCACAATAAAATAATGAGTAACCGCTTGAATATCTTCTGAGTTTATACAGCAGTTTGGGGAAAGGAGGAATATCAGTATGGCAGTTCTTTTCATTTATGTTTATGCCTCTTAAATGGGACGTTTTGTAATTCATAAAAATTATTTTCTGTGCCTGACCAATAAACTTCTAAAACAGAAGAAGGCCCAGAGGAGATAGGGAGGGTGAAGGGCCCCTGAAGCTCAGGGCCTGAGGCAGGGTGTGACTGAGCACAGGTGTTGAAAACGGACCAGCTGGTGCTGTAAATGTTTCGCCTTGAGTTCATTAAGAGAGTGTGACTGTCTCCCTGAGTTAGCCAGGCCAGTGTGGGGGGAGTCAACAGGTGGCTCAGCCCAACAGAGGGTATAAAACCTGAAGAACAAAAGTATTTCAAAGAGAGCAATGGCCTTCAGCTGACTTCAACCCACTTCGTCCTTTCCAGCATAGTGATGATCAATGTATTCCAGGGACCGGCAACAAGAATCACACCGGTAATGTGGTTAAATTATTTATTTGAATTGCTAGACATATATGTTGCTAAGTGTACCTTACATTTGTGTTGTATTATGCAATGTATGTTGTATCAGTCTGCTAAAAAGAAATCCTGTGTAATATCTACTCTCTTTAATTAAGTAAATTTGATATTAAATTTAACACCTTCCATGCATGGAATAGCTAAAAGAACCTGGTCAGAGAATATTGGACCCTGACAGATTCATATAACATCTATCATCTTAGTAATAGTTGGGGAACCATGTGAATTGATCTGTATTGGATGCCAGTGAGAACAGAGGATTCATGTAGCCTCTTTGTACATCAATGTGCTTTTTGAGTAACAGACAATTTTTTGCAGTTTTTAGATAATACTCTTCTGAGTCACTGACCAAGAAGTTCTTTACCTAAATGAACTAATAAAACCAGCCTGACATCAAAGGTTACAATTATTATTGCTTTGGCGAATGAAGGGGAAAGTTATGCAGATTGAACATTTTAAACTGTGCTTTGTAGTTATGCAATAAACGTTCCAAGTGTTAAATGGAGGATTAACTTCAGTAGTAGAGCTCAACAATATGAAATTTTCTGAAATTATTCCTTCCATCTAAAGAGTCAAGTAAATCTAGTTTTGTTTGATTTCTGGACTGTTTTAAGCTGTGTGTGCTTTTTGATGCATTAGGATATTAGTTAGAAGGATGGTGCTATCATTCTGTTTCTGTATCTTATGTAAATGATGACATTTTTATGGTGACCACTGTTGCAATAATGTTGTTATTCTGAACTTATATTGTAATTCCTATATATGAACTCTGCTTAAATATGTGTGAAGATTATTAACTTCAAGCAAAGAAAGAGAAAGCTTTGGATGCAAATAAGTTAAGCTGACACACTCAATACTATTAATTTCATAGAATTAGCAATAAAATACAGGATATACTCTTATGTCTAACCAGGAAATACATAATGTAAATCATTGTTTACAATATAGTGTGGCAATATTGTCTTGAGAGATATAAATATTATGTGTTACTCTTTTTTTATTGTCTTTTTTTTTTTTTTTAACCTGAAATTAACCGCAATATAACACTATAATGTTGCCATTTCTGTTCTTTTCCAAGTCAGAAAATGATATGTCATCATTACTAGGACAAAAAAAAATCATATAGTCTTCTTGTCATTACATTGCATTCTGCAGAACTGGTGTCATTCTAAAAAGTCAGTCTTGCTGACTTTGTAAAATAAGTTGCAGTCTCATCTATGAGTGTAACACTTGTCTTGCAGAAGCTTTCCCAGATTCAGAACTGTATGGTTTACTTCCACACTCTGCAATCTAAACGTATTAATATGCAATTAGGAATTAGACATATGTACCAATTCTTACTCATCATGACTTAATATTTGGACTTCAGAAATGCAAATATAAAAGGGCACTTACAGTTTTACTGTTCCCAAGAACAGTTTGACAGTTACTAATACAAGTTTCTCACTAGTACCAGAATACAAGTTTACCAGTGTTGTTGCTCTCCTCAAATATCCCTTCTCATGGCCTGGTATCCAGGATCATTCAGGTGTAAAAGCAGAGCTGTTTACATCGATAATTTGATTTACCTTTAATTGATGTTGATTTGTTTGCTTGTTCTTAAAAAAGGGTCGTGTTTGAATAAGTTTATGCCTAGATATAACTTTGAAGTTGTTTATGAGTATTATTTCTCTAGCCTGTACTTGAACTGTGTGATTGGTCTAAATCTGTTTATTTTCTCTGACTGGATGATTAATATTCTGCAAGTTGCTATTGCTTCTGCCAGAATCATGTTCTGTTTTGTACTATCTTTTCATTTAATCTGTTTAATTGGCTAGAATCCAAATCTCGTAAGATGGATAACATTGGAAAGTCTCATAAGGATCAGGACTCCTTTAACTCTAGAAAATGTTATTAATTACTGGTTCTGAAGAAGCTTTTATAAAACAGAGGAGGCACGAGACAGCTCATATTAATGTCCATATATTATTTTAAATACTTTCATAATTCAGCCTACGTGTATTTCTATACATATATGCCAAATATTCAAAAGTAGTTATCTATTTTATAATTTAGTCTTTGATACTCAAAGAGAAGACACTTTATAGTGATTTGCTCTTCCATCTTCTGAATATTGGGCAGCTGATTTTCAAGTTATTGGTATCCCAAGGAAAGGAGGATTCTAAATACCAAGTCTCTTTTGAAAATCTCACTTTGGTCAGCTAAAAGTGCTAGAAATAATTGTGATGGTTACACTTTGAAAAGAAACGGTGTAAGGGTGTTTATCTCTAAGCCACATGCATATCTAGAAACCAGAAAAATTTTCTCTGTGTGATCATCCCTATAGCAATGAGAGCTTTCTAAAAGTTGCTCGCGAACAAAATTAAACAAGAGTCGCTTGTTCAATGGAGCTTCATTTACTACACAGGCTAGTAAAGCAATGAAAATTGATTGGACATGTATAGTGTGTGGTAGAGACAAAGAACTGAAACAATAGGGTAAGAAGTTTTCTTTAACATTCCCTGGATTAGCTCAGTGCTATTCCCATATAATCCCAGGAACAGTTCCTCAGCACAAGCATAGGCAGTCTCATTTTCTTTGTGTCACACGGGGAGAAACAAATGCAGAAACAGCAGAAACAGTTAAGACCAGCCCTTACTGGAAGTTCTCTTTTAGTTCAGGTAAAACAAGTTGTCTTCCATTGTGATGAGGAATCAGAGAGAAAAATCTCCTGGATTAGTACATTAATACATTAATGCTGTACTTTGGTCCTTTCCAGATGCACGCGGGGGATAGACAACACCCTATTGCTTTCCACCTGGGACAAATAGAATTAGACTTCACAAACAGAAGCAGTGATTATAGTGAACTCTTCTATCTCTTTTGTCTTTTTATAAGTAGAACTGAAGGTGAAAGCACATTCTGTCAGAGGAATGTGTACCGTATCTCTAAATATGTGTGTGTGTATATATATATATAAAGACATGAATAGAAAATAATTTACAACTTAAGTAGGAAAACAGCCATGCTTGGTGTTAAAATGTTAACGTTTCTAATAGACTAGAAACTCAGTGCTCAGATTTAGCATTTTATCATCTATGCACCTTATAAATCATTTTTTTAATTCAATATATTTTCTGCATACCACTACAGTTAGTCTTTGCTTGATACTACTTTGTAAATTTTTGAGGCAGTTTTATACTATGTATCACCTTTATTCATTATTAAGAAGGCAAGCCACAGAACTCCCATATTTTCACTAGGGTGCTATTAATAACAGGAAGAGAGCTAGCCAAGGCAAGATAAGAATAATGATTGTACAAAGAGAAAACATTTCAATTAAATTTTCTTCTTCACTGGAGAAAAAAGGCTAGACAGTAAGTCTACCTAACAAAACTACTGGAATGAACTAACCAGATCTCACTGTAGCTTTAATTGAACTATTGATTATTTTGTTATTTTTAGCTAGCATTTAAAAAAATAGATAATTTCTAGTGTAGTATCAATAGCATTGGTAATGCTTCTGTTATTCTATATTATAACATGAAATGTACATTATTAATTTTTTTTACACAAAAAGATGGGAAAAGTCATAATTTCAAATATTCAGAGAGTTTCATGTACACTGGACTGCAGGCAATGTTTGTAGAACTTTGATTTATTAATACTTATTTGCTTACTTGTGTTATATTCCAAGGTAGATGGCACAAATATACAGAAGATAAATGTTTGCTTATCATGTGGTAATGAACACCATGTGCTTGAAAGACAATACATGAAAATGTGTACCCTAACACCAGAGAGAAATCTGGAGAAAGAACAATGTCGTGTTAAATAATTGAACCTCACCTGAAATATTCAAACTTTCCACAGACATTTTAGAAAACTCTTGTTGTCACTGAGCTCTTGGCTCTGTACAGCAAATTCAAAGTTAAGCTCTAAGTAGTATTCCCACTACCATTTTAGGTGCCCTAGATATTGCTGATGATCTTACACACGCTGTTCTCCAAGGATGCTATGACACTTAATACTTCAATTCTGGAACACCTCATAACTGAACACAGGCACAATCAGTGCAGGCCATACATGCAGTTCATTATTGTGTCTTGAACTTCCTAATATAAATCCCTGTGTAAATATAAAGTGAAAAGATACTAATCAGATCAGCCATAACTATCCTAGTGTCCGCATTTGCTTACTGAGTATAACTACCTCTGAAAAATGTATCGCTCTCTGAGATCTCCATGGCAATAGGGTGTTGTAAACCCTAACCTTTCTATAAACTTTACCTTTTTATACACTTTTACCCTTTTGTTTAATGAGGCAGTCACAGAGTTCTGCACCAACATTAAAAATGGAAAACCTATTTGCAAAGGGTTGCGTTAGATTTTTTTTTTTTTTATTTTCAGCTTGTCCATGTTGATCTTTTTTACTTGCTTTGTTATGAACGTTCATGCAGTATTTTTTTAATGCAAATGTAATCTTTCATGTGTGGATGAGAAGAATTCCCATGTAAATACTAGGATTCATTATTCACTTAGGGAGTGCTGGCTCCTTTTCAGTAAATATCACTTTACCCAACCAAGCAGCAGAAGCAATACAACAGAATTTAGATGTCTGAACACAAGGAAGTAAGCAATAAGTTTCTGAAAACGTAATAGAAGCTGAATGTTGAAAAAAGCTAAGGTTGAAATATAGCTTAATATTTCATTTACCATAATCAAGAAATCTATAGAAGTCCAAATCTGAATCTGAAATTATTTCAGAGAGAAAAAGGGAAATATTAATTAGATCCTCTTTCCTATCCATTGTTGCTGATAAAAATCAGTCAGTAGTAGATTTCTTTTCAAAATCGTCTATTTCTTACCTCAAGTATGGTGATATCTGGTACTGATATACAGTATTTTCTTAAGCAATTCAAATTGTGCATTTACTGTATAAAACAGAGGGGTTGATATGGAACTCCCTACTTGATTGAAACTAGAAGGTGACTTTTCCCCAAAGGTAAATTGAGATAATTGCGTGATGAGGAGCCAGCATGAACTGACTTGTCTCAAATAAGCTTTTTCATGATTACTTATGTAACATGTTGACTTTGGGATCATTTTCTACCAGACACAGAGAGATTTTTGACTTAACTGTTTTTAAACAGGAAATTTTGCATAAGATTATTGAAGTTAATGTGACAGTCTGTCTAATTTTATATTGCTGACATAATAACAAGCATTTTAGATACTTCTTATCTTCAGTAATTACACACCTTCTTTTGAGCATTTGACATTAGGAAACTCTTGGTTACTCTTCAGCTAAACTGAAACTACATATTTTATGTAACTACAGTCTATTGAAGTTATGAAACAGGAGCAACAGAGGCTTACCCTACCAGTATGACAGATTTTGCTTATGTAGCAAGGACTAATACAAAAGACAAGAGAAAACTTAATGGGTATCCTTTGTGTCCTTGATGAGTTTTGACATTTGCTAAGCAGTGCTTGATTCAATTTGCCTTCTATTTAATCTCTGTTTATTAAAAATAAAAAAAACCAACCAAACAACAACAACAACAAAAAAAGAAAAGCCTCCATTAATCTTTATTAAAAAATAAGATTCTGAAGTTAAGAATGTGACACAGGGTATCATGAGAATTCAAAACAGAGAGGAAAAAAGGTTGTTTTATTTAACTAATGAGAAGATTCAAAACTAGTGTATGAGGTGTATTCAAATTAAGATGAATTTTGGATGTTGAATGGTTTTGATATTTGAGATTTGCTTCCTTTGGTTTTAAGTTTCTCTTTGTTTGTGTTTGCTTTAAAGAGCAGTTCCACAGATGAAGAAAATATTTTAAGGTTTTGCACATTTTTTGGAAGAAAAGAGAAAGTAAAGAAAGGAAAATGTTATTTTTTTTGTTTCTTTTTAAGATAGTTCCTTTGACATCAATATTTCACTCACTTCATGTTTTTTCTTGAACTACCATTAGGTTTTTATGTGTGGAATTGCCTATTAATAAGTTTAATTGGGTCTCCATTTACACCATGTTCAATTTAGTTAGGTTTTAGTGCTTGTTTTTATGCTGGAGAATCCATGTGTGGATGCAGAGCCCAGACAAGTCTATTTGCAGACCATTAGATGAAATTATTCTGAACTATTTTATCAATTTTATTGACATCAGTGAAGATTTTTTTTTTTTTTTTTTTTAATGGGAAAACCCTAAATCAGATCAGTTGGAGTGACAGTGCAAATACTTGTAGTGTGATGGCAGGATATCCATTCATCCCTGTCAGGATACTCTGAATCACATGATTCTGGAAATTAAGACAAAATAGTATTAAGAACACTCAATGTATTACCAAATAATCCTTTGACATTTCTGCTGGATCTGATGTGGGCTATCATTGATGATCAGCCCACCAGAACTCTTAATATCTTAAAGTTACAGCTTGGAAAAAATGGTATTCTTACTAATGCTGACAATAAAGCCTATGTCAGCACAGTAATGGAAAAACATGAGTTATCAAATAAGAACACAGCAGTGATGATAAAAGACCAAAGTATTCTTAGAAATATGATTTGTTTTTATTCATAATTAGAGGAAGTTCTGCTGTTCTTGGCTAATTCTTCTCCATTAAAATATATAAGTAATAACTGTAAACATATAATCAGCTCTTTATAATGCATTAGAAGTAAAGAATAAACATCTGCTAAACAAAATAAGAAAAAATAGTGATAAACATTCTCAAAGCTCAAAGAGTACGTGATATGCACAAATTAAGGAGACTTATTTTGAGTGTGGTCAATAATGAATGTCAGGAATTGCTCAATGTTTCCACCTACATCATCTCGTTCTGTTCACCATGTCCAAAAGCCAACTTCCTCTCAGCTGGTGTTATAAGAAGGACAAATTAGCTGTTGATGTTGTTTCTTGGACTTCACAATGCTCTGTCTGAATGCAAAAACTATTGGATTGCTGGAAAAACAACAACAACAAAAAAAGATTAGTTATTTCTAGAAGAAGAAAATAATGACAAATAATTTGTTTTGTCAGAAAAACCCTGAAGTATTGCATGAGAGATTTAAGAAATTAGGTCCTAGGTATGCTAGAGGTACTAACAAGAGTGGGCTAAGAAGAACCTTATAAAGTTCAGCAAGAACAAGTGTCAGGTCTTGCACTTGGGAAAACATAATCCAGGAGTGCAGTTCAGGCTGGGGAAAGGGCCTTGGGGGTCTTGGTGGACAACAAGCTTGGTATCAGGGAACAGTGTGCTGTTGCTGTGGCACAGAAAGCCAACAGGATGCTGGGCTGCATCAGCAAAGGCATCACCAGCAGAGGTAAAGAAGTCATTATCCCACTCTACTCAGCGTTTGTCAGTCCCCACCTGGACCACTGTGTTCAGTTTTGGTCCCCACTGTACAAAAAGATATGGACAGGCTGGAGAGGGATCAGAGAAGGGCCACAAAGATGATCAAAAGACTGGGAAGCCTGCTGTATGAAGAAAAGCTGAGAGAACTGGGCTTGTTCAGCCTTAAGAAAAGAAGGCTTAGAGGAGACCTCATCACCATTTTCCCATATATAAAGACTAGCTACAAAGAAGATGGAGACTCCCTTTTTACAAGAGGTCATATGGAAAAGATGAGGGGTAATGAGTACAAGTTATTCCTGGGTGATTACAGTTGAACACAAGAAGAAAATTTTTCACAATCAGAACAATCAGCCATGGGAATAATCTCCCCAGGGAAGTGGCAGATCCCCCAATGTTTGACACTTTTAAAATTCAGCTGAACAGGGTGCTGGGCCATCTTGTCTATACTGTGTTTTTGCCAAGAAAGGTTGGACCAGGTGATCCTTGAGATCTCTTACAACCTGGTATTCTAAGATACTTAAAATATTGCTTAGCTTGGTAGGCAGGTTTCATCCTTTCAAGGATATCTCCTTGCTATGCCACATTGCCAGTCAAACTGCCTTGACATTCAGTACTTCAAATCTCTGCTCTGTGTCAGACTAGAGATGACTATTTACTGCAGCTAGACAAGCTGCTGAAACCTCACTAAAGAAACTACGAAAATATTTTTTGACAAATTAGTTATGCAGGTACTTCACTTCTGTTTTTCCCATATTTCCATCTCAGATACACAGCCAGCAGAAGGAGGGAGACGGATTTTCTTAGGAGGTGACACAAAGACGACAGGTTTGTTTTCCTTGCAGAAGCTCATTTGCTCTATTGGCAGAGTCTTATTAAAGACAGGTACATCAGTTAAGATTCAGAGATGAGGTTTAGTTAGCCATATGTATATTGTTAAAACTTTCACTTCTATTGATTGTCCAAAACAGGAGCTTTTACATTACTTTCTACAGAATGTACTCTTATCTCTGGACTGATGTATTGGTGTTGTACAACCTCTCTAATAGGGCGGTGACTATGGGCAGTGTTGATGCTCCATCTATGGGTTATACTCAGATTATGTCTGCTGAGAAACTTGATTTTACCTTTGCTGGCCACTATTCTCTTTCTTCCTGATCAGAGAGTCATTAAAGGGCATTTGAAAAGCAAGTTTTTAGACTTTAGGTACCAACGCTTGCTCTTAAATTGCAAGTTTAAACTAAAGGGCATCTGTGTAACACTGGCAATGCTTTTTAGTTGGTTTGTACTGTGTATAATGGCTTTGCATGGATATCAGTAACAAGACTGAGCCTTCTGTCACATGTCTGTGAATCATTTCCCTCGCTCTCCAGGCAGCAGTGTCAGGGAGTGGAAAAGGACTGGCAACAGGGATGGTCAGAAGCTCAGGGCTGAATGTGTGAATTAGTATTTTTATGGAGGTTCTGAAGAGGCACCAAAAGGCAGCAAAGTCTGCACCTCTCTTTTAAGGACTCCTTAAAAGCAAAATATAGTTTAGTCTTAGTAGCACCATGAGGCCAATACAATATAAAAATGAAAGTCTGGGTTTTATTTTCTTCTTCCTGGTGCAGGTACCATCAATTTTTGTTACAAAGAATAAATACTGCTTTTTAAAAAACAAAGACAATAAAAACTTGGGGCAAGGGAAGGGTTCATATTCAAGTCAGCAAATCTAAAACAGAACTAGCATTGTTTGTAGATCTGTTGAGGCAGAAAATTTCATTTATATAGCCATTTTTCAAAGTGGAGCCATGCGTCAGTAGTTGTAGAACTTCAAATTTCAAATCCATGATCCCTTCCTCCCATGCTCCCTCAAATCACTTCATCTGCTGGGATCTCATCAAAACATTCCTGTTTGCTCTTAACCTCTCTATTCCTTTCACCATTCCTGTGGCACAGCAACACTGGCCCACATCTGCACTTCCAAATTGCATCTTCCTTTTCTTATGCTCACCCTTTCTTCAGACATTACCTGCATCTTTGTGAAGGAATCCAGCTTTCTGTTCCCCTTTTTCTCTCCCGTTTAGATTACTTTAGAATACTATACTTACACTGTATTATACAGTAATCCTTAGTCTGTTGTGGGACCTTTTCGTTTCTCAGTCTTTAGAGATGGCCATCTGTCTGATATAAAACGGTCTTATCCCAATGTAAGGGCAAACCAACATGCCTTCCTTTTACCATTCACATCAGCCAACAGAAGCTGCTATGGAATGGAGTGGTTATAAAGGAATGGTCTACAGTTCTGTCTGGTGTGGACACTTCTTAGTATTTCATTTTGTTCAGCAAGTTATAATAAATCCAAGATCATTATTTTCCAACAATAAGACAGTGTGTAGTTTTGTGCTGTAACTACGAATTCTGGAGTCTGAAAATAAAGTAATAAAAAGGGGTTTTTTTAGTGTTTCATCCAATAAAAAATGTGATTGGCTGCTTATTAAACTAACATATATTTGAGCCGTTAGAACAGATCTCAGTATATTTTCTCAGTATTAATTCAAATAGTCTTTGTAGTGATTTAAAAAAATAAAATTCTAATGACTTGCATTATAACATTCCAGTACACCCAAACCAGGGAACTCACTATTTGTTAAGAGTCAGGATTGAAAAAACAAAACAAAACAAAACAAAAAAAAAAAAACCCAACAACAACAACAAAAAAACCAAAAATGCTATTAATAGATAACTGCTGACACTGAGAATATAAGAATACAAATTGAGATCCCTGTTGGACATCCAGGCATAAATCTAACGAACCACTTTCTATGCAGGCAGCCTGTCAAAATAAACTGAACTGGTGGAACACCAACCCTGAGAAGGTTAGTGCCCAAGCTTTCTCTGTTTTATTTAAGCTGAGCTTTCTAGAGAAGCCCAAAGGACTTTGACACACAGTTCCCAGTGAAAGCAAACATCTGATTTCCTTAAGCCTTATTGAAAATCTTAGCATAAGACTATTTCAAGCCCTCTGACTGTCCTTAATTTGTGGAGATTTGAGCTACATATATTCCTCAATTACTGCTCCAGCACTCTCTGCCTCTAGATTGTGTGGTGCACAAGAAACTGAAATTAGCAAGCTCTTATCATAGCTACCTCATGGAAAAACACTTAGATTAAATAAAGATATGGTTTAAATGACACGTGGATATCTCCTTTTCAATTATTCATTTTAGAGCTGGATTTACAGACCACTACAGATGCTTTTGCTTCATTTCAGTCGATTTGTCATGAAAACTGTCACACTACCAACTTTTGGATGAATTTTATGTGTCCATCCCAGACTGCAGGGATGCCTTTTAAAGGAGAGGGACTGTCAGAAAGGATGTCAATTAGTGCCTGTTGATGGAGTAAGATTTGTTGCTGACATCTGTTTAAGAGAAAGTCCTACAAGCCCACCACCTCATCTGCCGTAAGGCCATAAGCAGTCATTAGAGTTCTTTTGATACCTGCTACCCTAAAGTGCATTTCAGTTGACAATTGCAATGATGGACTGATCCTTTATTGTTGCCTAGGAGCCTGATTCAAGTCAGTGGGGACTGGGGAAGATCCAAGGATATTTATATATAGGAAGCACCTCTATAATTGAATTGCCTTTTATTCTTCATTAGATTAAGTTATTGTTTTTGTTTCATGATAGCATACACCACTGTTATTCTTAAAGAGAAGAATGAAATGGAAATCCTTTAAACCAGGGGTGTCAAACTCATTTTCACGGGAGGCTACATCAGCCTTGTGGTTGTCTTCAAAGGACCGAATGTACTTCTAGGAATGCATAAATGTAACTACTTCTACATTTATACAGTCTTAAAATTACATTTGGCACTTCAAAGGCAACCACGAGGCTGATGTGGTCCCCAGTGAAAATGAGTTTGATACCCCTGCTGTAAGCCACTATGTCTTTATTACCATTTAAGCCTGAGGATATATGCATTATTAATACCAGTCTCCAAGGGTATCAATTAATGTTAATTGTTATCAATTAATATAACCTCTCTTTAGGAGAGGTTATATTAAAAATATTATAGGGTCAACTAGCTGCAAAATCCAGGATTGCTTGTCAAAAGATTAGGACTTGTTGATATGACGACTGCAAAAAATAGATGAGGCTGCTTGTTTTAATGGGGGGGGGGTGAAATGTGCACAGCTGAGTCCTTTCTGGCATGCTGTAGGAACATATCTTTCTTCACAGAAAGAAAAAAATACAACAAAACCAAACTTTCAAGACTGCTTGGCAGGCCGCTGATCAGTGCCAGATTAGTTGAATGAAGCACAATACCACTAATCCCTTTTCTAAACTTCCATTAATTCCCTTAAGGCCTTTATCTTTGGGTATATTGAGTTATGCAAAAACATAGAAGATATGAAAAAGGAAATGTTAAGGTACTCAAAAAGCTGCATGAATCTAATAAATGATCAGCTTTCAGTAGCTTCAGAGGTGCAAAGTTGCCATAGTTGATTAGTATTAACACAAGCACAGCATACATTTATATCTTTCCAATTTTTAATTTTAAGAGAATGCATGCACTTCTGAAAAGTTTTGAGGTGCAAGTGAAGCTTCTCTCATAATTACAATAGGATTCATGAGATGGAAAATTACTTCATCAGAAATTTCATATTGTCTGGATTTTTATAGTAATATGACATCTCCATAAATCTAGTCTAATTTTGCACCCATTCTGTTATTGTTTGAAATTGAGCATGTGATGTGGCTTTGATATGTTTAAAGCTGTCCATGTCAAAACTACTTGAGAGAGCTCTGTATCTTGCAGAATTTAACCCTGTTGTACCACAGATCTCCTCTCTCACCTATAGAGAAGTGCATTGAGATAACAATACATTTTTCATCCACATGTGTGTTCTGTTATGTGAATGTTTTCTGCATGTCATAGTCTTTATGACTTGATTTCTCTTTACAAATACTTTCATATTGATGCTGTGGAGGAAAACATATGAACTCTGCTTTTCTAAATCTTGTTGAAAATACTTTTGGTCTAATACTCTGATGCTGAATATCATCACAGCTTCATTAATTAAATGCTCCTATACAGACTTAAACCAAGTGAAGATGTTATGTGTTAAATTTGAAGGTTAAAGAAAAAAATCATAAGCTATTAAAAAAGTTGCTAACATGTGATGCATATATACTGCAGCATGCCATTTTCTTTCACTGGTAAATTTCAATTGAAACAAACATTTTGATATGAAGATGACAGATAAAATATTGTAAAATTATTACACTAGTTATCTTTGTAGATGTTGATATCATGGAGATATTTTCACTTTTTGGAAATGTATGCTGGGAAAATTCAAGTTCAAGCGGTTGGTTGTCTTGATATAATTGCACTGCATCATAGGTGTGTTGGTATTTAGAAACTGCTCAGCTATATAAAGGTTTTGGTGTCATGTGCTGCTCAGAAATGAAAATTAAAGACATGGTATTTGTAATGAGGTTAAATGTGCAGCCTATGACTATTCTGGGCAAACAGTAAAGAACAAGGTTACCACCATACTTACTGTAGTAAATGTATCCAGTAAAACAATAACATTTTAATGGGCTGTGTTGAAAGTTAAAGTAATTAAAGAAGTTAATGATAATTTAACTTTGAAGTATTAACAAATACAACTACGTTACATGCTAGAAAACACATCTATAAAAAGAAAGCATTTGGAAAGTATTTGATTTATTTAATAATGAATGCAACAGGAGCATCTAGGAGCCCCAGTGAGTACTTGGGACTTATTTAACCATGCAGCCTACACAAGAAGTCATAATCCGTGATCTGTAACCAGTATCATTTTATGATAACTTAACACATTCACTTCTGTGTCAAGTAGACAAAAATGAGTATTTCACACAGTGATGTGATTTCTCTTAGGCTCTGTGCAGTTGGCAGGCGAGATGCCTGGTGGATCTGCAGCTGAGGAACCTGTCTGCAACAGGCTGTGGCTTCCCCCAGCTCAACAAACGAGGGACTCATTTCAAGAATGAGTTATTACTGTG
The DNA here is from genome assembly GCF_964273445.1 of Streptopelia decaocto. Lineage (NCBI taxonomy): Eukaryota > Metazoa > Chordata > Aves > Columbiformes > Columbidae > Streptopelia > Streptopelia decaocto. Next base: position 45,786,754 of record NC_138659.1, read on the forward strand.
GTACTTCCGGTTCAGACACAGCTTAAATGACTTAATTTGTTCCACTTTGGAAATCTTTACATTAACATAATCCTGCTTCCAGTTTTGTTCTTTCCTCTCAGCTCCCTAAAGAAGAGTTTAAAAAGCTGTGGGGCACAAGGACATTGAAGTAAATCTAAGGTGAACCTGAAGCTAACACACCAGGAGTTGCTAACACCATTCATGTACTTTTACAATTTCTTGCTGAAATCTTCTAACCAAGATCAGTTACATCCCAAATTGTTTTAGCACATCTTCTTGCCTTAAGCACAGGGAATACTGAATTTTGTTTTGTTAGACTTATTCATCACATTTCTGTCACTTAATTTTCTCAGGAAAAAAATGACAAAACAAAATAAGTGTTTCTTTTTATCCTATTGCCACTCCTGTGTTTTCAAGGCTAAAATGGCCTAGGCTGTTAGCAGATCTTAATAATACCTCTGCTCTTCAGATACCTAAAATGCTAAATGAAGAATAATGTTCATACTTAGCTTCACTTTCTGCGTGAGCTGGCATGTTCATACTGTTATCCCACACACCACTGCTGTGTGAGACTGAGTTCAGTCAGGTGAAGGACAGGCTTGCATTGCTTCTGCTTGAGAAGTTTTATTCATTTGTACTGGGAATTATAAAGGCCTTAATAAGAAAATTTTATAATGGTATCTACCTGGTTTAATAGTGACTCTTTTTTGTTGCTTTATTAAGTAATTGCTGAAAGTCTGAAACCCTCCAAATCACATAGTTAGGTAGGCTGAACAGTATGGTAAATGAAATCATAATGATCTAGCAAATGTTATGTGATAGTGGTCTGTAAGTCATGTGAAGAAGGAGGTTGATGCTACCTGCTTACACATATTGTATTTGCAGAGCCTGACTTCTGCTTAATTAAGTCCGTATTACTTAATTAGTATTGTGACATGAAGGAGGTAAAGATATGTATCTCCTCTGAGATCCAATTTTGCTAAAACAAATGGAGCCAGAGGAAGTTGGCAGGACCAGAAATTTATTAACAAATTTCCAGTTTGACATCTATTAAGTAGATAAAATATTCTATTAACTAGAGGAAAAGCATCAAGCAAAGGCTCAGAACATATGTCATAGTGACAGATATCTAAAACTTGGCCAGAAAGCAGGCTTTGGACTGAGCAGAGGGTCTAGAACTATAAGGTGAAATACTTTCAATTTATTTACAATACATAAAAATCTTGGATTTAGCACTTTCCTTTATAAAAAGAGTGTTAAAAGCATAAAATCATGTGTGTGATCACTGTCTTCATAATATCATTCTTCACCAGAACTGCTCAGGATGGGTCTCTTATTAGTGGAAACCAGAATAATACTCAACTTCATTGTTGAAAGCATCTAACTCTCTCTTTTTGGATATGAAAGTATTACTACATGGAAAGGGGCCAATAACAGGAAAAAAAAACAACTTGTTAAACCCACTTATTTATATTGCTCCTTTATATCTTTATACACACTAAGAGCTGAGCCATTAAGTGCTTGAAAGACATTTTTTTCTACACCCAGGTACAAGGTCTTGCAGAGATGCTGCCAACAAAATCTTCCAAAAGAGAAACAAACTATTTTGATGTTGCAAGAAACTGAAGCGGGTTTTAAAATAGAAAATTCAGTGATCAGAACAGCTGCACCTCTTTGAGCATTTCTTCTGACCTTGCTGCTGAATTTCCATACGCTGATCATTATTTTGATCACTCTAATGTGCTGTAGTTAAGCCGAAAACATTTATTTAGTGTGGTATTTAGGTTATATTTAATTAGTTTCCTAGTTTCACTCATTTCAATATGTTGAGCATCATTACTAATGCTTCTTATATTTTTCACTCATTTCAATATGTTGAGCATCATTACTAATGCTTCTTATATTGGCTATTTTCTGATTATCCTTACTAGTATACAGGGAAATTAGATGTTGTGATTTATTTTTCTTCGCTATGTAGCAGGTGCACTCATAGACACCTACAGATTTACACTAAGCTAAACTCTCTAATTTTTTATGGAAATCTATTTAAACTGTTCCCAACCTGCAACAAGAACTCTATTGGGGTGAAAAAAATCAAAAACTGGATATGCACTTAATGAAGTTTCAAGTAGCAGATTAGAACACTTCTTTAGTCAACTATTTGTACTTAAATTTCCAGTAATTTTTACACTGATTATTTCTGGAAGTAGAGAGCAGAGACTGCATAATGATACCCTCATGATTAGCAAGTGGAGAGACTGCAAGCTGTATTTTACTGTTATAGGGTAAATGATTAGAAATTAACCAACATGTTAATCTGGATTTCATTTCAGTAAGTAGTATTTCATCAAACCGCAGTAACATTTTAATTAGAACTCATTGAGGATACTGTTGTGTTAGGAATACAAACATGAAGATGACTTGGATGTTAAACCATTCATCAAATAGTTTAGTTCAGCCTTCCATCTCACCAATAATGTTTTTGTATTAGGAAAAACTATGTGGTTGTTATTCTTTTAGTGAAATTTAGGTGGTGATTTATTTTGACAGGCATAATATCAATCCAAGAAACTGGCAAATGGATTAAAAACCTCACCACAAACCCAGACTCTAACCCAAAACTAATGTTGCCCATAGATGAGCTACTCTGTCTGTAGGTTTTTTCCTATTTAATAATGATAATAACCTGATTAAGCTAATGAGTGTTTAAAATTTTCTCCATAAAGCAAAAAATTGTATTGTAAATTTCATGCTTTTGTATCATAAGGATCAGTTCTAGACAGGAAAATTGGTGATACCCTGATAACAGAAGTCTGTGATTTTCAAAAAGTCCGAAAAGGAGAATTTCTCCTGCTACTACTGAAGGCAAAATAATGCATATCAAATAAATATAATTGCTGGCAGTTTTAGTGAAAATATATATAAAAATAACTCCCTCTTAAAGGAGTGACTTTTAAAATTCAAAGCTGGCCCATTCTTTAGCAGTAACTATTGTTATTGCAAATAAAACATACAAGCAATCCCTTGTCTATAAGTATGTCTGCTCAAGATGTTATGTTAAATCCACACACACACACTGATTATATCTTTACAAACACAAAGGGGTTATGAACTGGGAAACTTTGTGGGTTTTGAGCTCTGAAACATAGTACACACCATCCCTTCTGTCTGATGTCTGTCCCACTCTCTATCCATTGGTGGGAAGGGGCATAAGATACTGAGTCACTTTTTTAAACTAAAAGCACTCTTCCAAATTTCTGAATGAAGGAATGAATGAATGATTTCTGAATGAAAGAATGATTTTATTAAGGAAGTCATGCCATGACTGGCAAACAAAAACAACCTTTTAGCTTTCATCCTTCTTGAGGCCTGACATAGTCACAGATTTCACAGCTGAAGAAGTGCATACATACTGGTTTGTCTAACCTGGCAATTTGTTCCATAAATTATATGAAAGTCAGAAAAATATCCCAGCTTTTTCTCACAACTGATTTAGTTGTTCAACTCTGACTATAATAGAAAGTGTTAACTGTATCTTATTTAGGTGAAAATAAGTGTATACTAATAGGCATATAAATATGCAAAGACATATGTGCAAGGACATCCCATTTTTTAGCAGCCACACTTCAAACTACTTCAAGTGTCTTTGCTTTGTGTAAACATCGTAGACGTTGAGCATGACACCAAGAAAAGAATCAAGGGGAACAGGAATAAAATTATAACATGCACATTGGAGCATAAATGTCAAAAGACAGAAATGTAACTGTTATTAATACTGTGGGGAATATTGTCTGCTAAAGACAATCACTCTTGTTCCTCAGGTTGGTTTTCAAAAGTATTTTGATACTCATCCTTTCTCATTAAGAGAATATTAGGAGGCAGCAGGCATGAAAGTGGGATTATCCTCACCGTACTCCATAGCAGCTCTACATGGAGCTGAAGGCAGCAGGGAGCTCTTGTAGCCCTGGCCTGGCAGCTCTGTGGATCCTCTCACTCTGCAAGTCTGCAGACCCAGTAGTTTGGTGCCTTGCAGCCTTGCAGGAAATTTCAGCTGTCACCCATCCACTTCAGAGGGTGTTCATCAGTTGCCTCAGTTAAGTGTTTATTTTCCACTTTTTCTTTTTTTTTTTTTTTCTTACATTCTTATTAGTATCTTTTGCCTCGTGTTCAGTTTTGGTTTCTTTCTTCTGACTTGGTCAAGTGCAAACCCTATTGATCTTCCACTGCCTCTGCCTTATGATGTACCTTGTGATGTCCTCATTCAGTCTTCTTTGGGTGACCCCTGGTTCTTCTCATTCCACCTTCATTTTGCTCATAAAATGTGCAAGAGTTTTCAGTTTACCAAGTCCTTTGGGGTCACTGCTGTTTCCTGGTTTTTGCTGTGTGTGGTTTTTGTCGTTGTTGTTTTCCCACAACGCAACTTGGAATTCTTTTAGCCTACATTTTTAGCATACACCTCTCTCTGGTTAAAAACAATAATGATAAAAAAACTCTTCAGTTAGTAATATCTCAAGGAGTTCTGTCCTTCAAGAAAACTTCAATAGAGCAGTTGTAGATCAGTTGAGCAAAATATTTCAGTGTTATGTCACGCAATCAGAGAGCACAGGTCACATTTTGAAGAGAGTGGAGTAAAATGGGTGTAAAGCAATGCCTATTAGCATGGAGGATAGTCTTTCCTTTGATTCAAGTAGATCGATTACTGATAAATATTTCCTTTGAAAATATGGGTATTATAAAGACATTTTTCATGCTTGCTTCTCTTGTTTTGGGAATAGAAGTGTTCATTTCTTCCTTATATTAATTATATGTTACAAACTCTATGTCTACCAGTTTCTACTTTAAAGAGAAAAAAGAATGCTAACATTTATTGTAGTCATTCAAGATCTGTATCCCTGAAAACTGTACACGAGGTGTGTTGTGAAGATCTCTGTATTTATTAGTGTGCAAGATTATTTTCTGTTAAGCAGTGTCAGTTTAAAAAAAAAACAAAAAGATCACTGGGGTTTTTTTGTTTCTTTGTTAATTAATTTCTGTTTAATGCTTTAGTATAGTGAGTAATTTTAAGTACTCCTTCTGGTTTGAGGGTAGATATACTTTCATAAAACACAATTCAAAGTAAGGAAGCTGAAAGAATAATGCTGACCATCAATCACATGTGCAGGTTGATTTAAGTTTGAAGAAATTGGATCTGACATTAGCATGTGTTCCTTATGAAATCATAAATAACGGAACAAAGATGATCCAGACACAATAGCAGAGGGTCTGATCTGAAGTCCGTGCAATCAGCTGAAAAAAAAGCCAATAAAGTTTAATGATCTTCAGATCAAACACACAGTAAATTGAATGTTCTATGCTGAATAATACATATTTCTTCCCCCAAATCCCTCTTTGTTTCAGCAGGGAAACCTCTCGCTTTTAGGAAACAAATATGAGCACACTAAATTTCAAACTTTGAAGGACCTTATATGGAGCAGTTCTGAAGTCCATTACTAGTAAGAATTGAAATTTGAATGTGGGAACCCCCTCTAAAGCAGGGCACACGATAGAAAAGCTGTTTAATAACCAAGCTGACTAAATATTAGTGGAAACAGTTAATGGTTAACAAAATATTTTTGTTTCTTTACTACCTGTGAAAACATGCTCTTTTAAACTGCAGATTTTATTCTGATTTTCTAACTTCGGGAATACTCAGTAATTTAACGTACACTTAGAGATGAGAAAATCACTAATTACAGTCAAAAAAGCATGCTAGAGAAGCTCAGATATTCTAAGAGAAACACACAATAGTAGATCAATCTAACACTAACTTGTATTTCTCTTTCCAGTTTCCTTGTCAGTGATTTCTCTCTTTATGCTGCAATTTTACGCCTTTTCTCCTGTCAATCAGATGCACTGGTGTGAATCCAGACTAACTCTACAGGCTTTGATGGGATCACTCTGTATTTACAGTAGTATATCTGAGATGAAAATTGTGTGCTATTTTAACATGCCCTCCTCCCAGTGAAACCTCGCTTCTCTACCCAGAGTACACTTCCTCTAGACTGCTGCTTATGGTGTATAAATAATTTGGCAGGTGCATTGTATTAATAGAAATGATCTGCCATGAGACTGATTTGCTGGCAGCACAAGTGACGTGTGCAGGAACAGACAAAGTGGCAACAGTGCCTGTTTAACTCTTCCTAATAGTGTTATTTTAAGTAGATTTGCATCTATTTGCAGCTTGTGGGCATTCTGATCCTTTCTTCACGTTTTTTGGATGCATATTATTTCTCTTATAAACCAAGTGACATTTTCTGCAGGTTAATACGAAGGCCTCAAGGATTTCATTCTCATCACGTCTTTTCCTTAAGAAACTGCATAGTCACAACAGATTAAAATGAAGGCTGAAATGAAAGAGAAAACACAAGGCTGTAACAATAATACATTACACTTCTTTAATCTGATGAAACAAATGTTCTAACTGCTTTGAATAAAATTGTAACTGCGTAATTATTTCTGTATTACATGAGCCAATACATTACAGTATCAACCTTATGTTTGCCATAGTAGTATCTACCCTGTGTATGTAGGGGCTGGCCCTGCCACGCAATACTGGCCTTGAGGCCAAATTCATCTTACAGCCCAACCTTGAGGGACAGCTGTACATAGCAGCAATATGATACACGTTCCTATACTGTTCAATATCTCTCTGAAAAGCTCTGTATAGGTTTCTTAAGTGCTCCTTCTGATATAACATTACCTGTATGCATCAGAAGCTTTTCATCCTCAAGATTCGGTCAGTTCCTTCATTGCTGTTTTTCAGAGGGCAGGACTGAGGCACAAAACAATCTGAATAACTTGCTCAAGGTCATACAGAAACCTGTGGCAGAAAATAGAATTGAACTACTCTGTCAATTATGATTGCATAGATATAAGTAATTCAATTCTAGTTTATGCAAGAGTAAATATTGAAACTGGATAAATTATTCACAGCAAGCATGTTATTCTGAATGCTTAACTCCTTTTCTGTGTAGGTAATTTTCAGTTTGTTATAACTATGTTTATTTTTCTAAAATGCTCAAGCAACATAGTCTGATACACAATATTTGCTGAGATTATTTTCTGTATTCACTGTTCAACAGTTATCTAGAGCCTGAATTTTTCTGATAGTATCACAGATTTGATGGTTTTATGATTATTATGGAACCATTTTTTATTTAAGCACAAACATGACCACACATACGTATGAGAATGGAGAGATGGAGAGCTTTGTATAATTTTATTGACATTATTGAAAAAGAACTCTTGAATATACTATCATGAAAAACGAAGCTACCAAATATCATCATAGCCAAATCATGAATTTTGATCAAACAGCCACAACTGTTTTTTTTCTGTAAAATTCACTGTCTAGTATCAATAATGCATATATATGTATTTCAGTATTTTGCTATTGCCTGTGACAAAAAATGCAGTTAATTAGGTTTGCTGAAAGGAGAACTTTAGCTACATTAATATGCATTGCTTCTGTCACAGAATGTTCAAACAGTGGCGGTGAATCAATTTAAAAACTTCAAGTAGGCTGGTTAATATAAATTAAATTAAAAGCCTAAGGCTGCTTGATATGCACTCTTTCAGATGTTGGCTGAAATCTTGCTTAAAAAGGCCCTGCCAGACTCAGCCACAACTCAAGAAATTATCCTATTTCAACAAACTCCCATTTAACTGTAATGAACTTTTCTGTATTTGCTTTCACATTGTTACTGATTACCGAGAGGTCTGTGTACAAACAGAAACTCTCTCTTCTATGAGCATGTCCCCAATTCATTCACTGTCAGAGCATTCCTGTGCTATAGGATCATATTCATTTTTGTAGATAGTAAAAGAATATTCCCCACTGTTGCTTCTGTTGGCTGTAATCCATCATCTTGTCCCACTCTACAGACAATAGGAATTGTGGCCCTGGGCTTTAGCTTCCCGGGGAAGAGTAAACATGACAGGTTCTCTGCTGGCTTTGAATCCTGCTTCTGTAGAATCATCCCTAAATGGTGGGGAAAGTTTCAAAACCAGAGGAGAGCACAATCACATTTTTAAGCTTTTCCTTAGAACTAGAACAGAGATATTGAAGATTTTTATACCTCTTTTTTTTTTTTTTTTTCTTTTTTTCTTGCCCCTTCAAGTTTCTTTAAATCTACAAATTTTGCCTGGTTCTGGTGCATTTTCACATGTAAGTTTAAACCTACTTCTGAAAGCTATAATTCAACTGCATCTCATTTCATGTGCCATCTCAGCATATGTTGTCATTTTCAGAGCATCATCTAAACCTATTATGGAAAAACTGAGAGGACCTTAAGAGGTCCCTTTTACTCAGAATGAGATTAGAAGAACATGCAGCATCCCTGACAGAAATGTATTAAACCTTTTTGTGTGTATGAAAACTTTAAACCTTACAAGAGGCAATCTATTCTGAGCAGATCTCTGTTCTTACTGCAGAGTGTTTTGGATGTCTAACCTGAACTTTTCTTCTTGCAATTGTTCCATCCACATGGGTGTAGAAAACTTTGTGTTGCCTTCCAAACAGCCTTTTGCATACTTTGTTTCTTATAATTTTCCCCTTTATCTTCTGAGCCCCCATTCTTTCGCCTTTTCCTACAGGTTTCCTAGACCTCTCACCATTTCTGTTGCCCTACCTTGGGCTGTTTCTCCCTCTGGATTCTTCCTGAAGTGTGATGCTGACACAGGCCACTGCTGTCCTGCTGTGGAAGATCATGACAGCATCGCATCGGGCTGTGACCTGATATTTACACCTCAGGATGAGAGGTGTTTTCATACCAGCACAGTACAAACAGCATTGCTTTGTTGGGTCATACTGAGCTCGTGATTCAGTATAACCACAGATCATTTTCTGCAGAAGTGCTGCCAGACCATTGTTCCTTCTCCAGGTTCTGTGAAATTTATTATGCCTGACTAAGTGTGGCACATTCCACTATCCTGGGGAAACTGCATCCCATTTTTTCAATAAATTTCTCCAACCCGACAAGATGAATCTTCCAGGTACTGAAACTCCTTGTTAGTTCCTTCCGTGTACTGAAAATCCTCCTTAGTTCACACTTAAAAAAACATACCCTCTTTTCACAGCACAGGACTGGACCCATAGCAGAGCTCTGACAAATCCTATTCAGTACATCCTTTTAGCTGTGAAACATGGATTCTGTTATGTGTTCCATTAATATATTCTAGTCCAAGTTTATCTGTCCCTTTTATCAGAATGTTCTCTGGGACACAGTGGATAAAATTTACATCTGAATCTTCTGCTTCTCCCCCATTCGTAAAGCCTATAGGCCAGTAAAAAATATTAAAGGAAATTAGGCTGGTCTGACACAACTTATTCATGGCAGCTCCATTTTTGCGACCGCTCATCTCCTTGTTAGGCCCAGATGTGAAAGTATGTGAATAATAAATAATGCAGTGCTGTCAGTTACTTGACATATTTGTGTGTGCCATTACTTAACAAAACCAGTTACAGCTTGAACTGGTCAAACATCTTTATGTTTTTAAGATCATAAATATTTATGGAATATTTTTATTGTAAAAAAGATTCATTTTATAATAAAAGCCTGTAAAAAACCCACCATTTTTACTTAAATTATTTATGTCTTGTCTCTTATCCTCCATTTGTCCCTTTTTTTTCTCTATCAGATGAAGAGATATGCAAAATTATAAGTATTATCAAAAGTGAAAACGAAATAAAATTTGGTATGTAATTTCTGGGAACTGTGAGTAGACTGTGGGGAGGCAGTGTTCCTTCTTGCAGTATATAATATTGGAATGAGCTATCCTCTGTCTAGCCCTTGCTTATGTACTAATAGCTTCTTTTTACTCATTGATAAGAATAATTAGAATATCTGCTAAAGTTCTCTGTCACCTATATATTTAAGAAAACAATTATACTGTAAAAATAGTCCTTCCTTGGAATCGTAAGCCATGCATAGTAATTCATAGTGATATGTATGTATCTAGATCACATTCAAAACAAAAATAAGACAAATTACTTTCTACAATCCCCTTTGTCTCCCCTTTCCATTATAAAAATAGTATTATGATTGCATGAGTGAACACTGAAACATTAGCCTGTCAGTGCCATCTTAATTTGGCCCTTGTGAATAAGTTTTTAATACTGTCTTTAATCATATGACTGTATTTTTTTCTCTCATTAAAATCTGTCTCATTCTGTGCAGAATGAATAAGTTTCTTATATTTTTCACAGCCTACTATTACTTGGATTTTTCTGCATCCAGTTCTTGAGTTATTTTAATCCTCTTTTAAAAAACTCATCCATGACTCAAATGCTTTCCTATAAACAGTTGTTTTATCTATGAACCAAACAAAGGATTTTTTATGTCTCCTGCCCACTCAGTCTGTTTGCCAAGTACTGCAGTTTAAAAGTATCACTAATGCAGCTCAACACATATGGGAAATATACCTTTCTCATCTCATAGTGTCTCACTACAATGCAAATGCTAGTAGGAAACATGTTCTGCTTTTTGTTTCCCGTGTACCCCAGCAAACAATAAGGTAGTCAGGGCAACAGAGTGGGATGTCTGCTCAGCACACTGGAACCTCCTGTATTTCTTCCACTACAGGTGGTTTCTAAGCTGACTCCCATTTCCTAATGGGACACAACAATAACCAGTTGCACAGCAGAGCTCATCCACACTACGGGGTTTGCAGGAAGCACCTATTTCCCAGGACTTCAGTTAATTAGGTAATAGCAACATAAAACCAAGGTTCACAAATTCATTTTTCTTGTAAAGGCTGAGTATTAAAGCAGAAGGCATTAAGTGGGTGGGACAAAGCATGTGTGCCTTGTTACTAGCCCAGGAACAGCTGTGTCATAATGGAGAAAAGAGAAAGCTCCAGGTTAACAGCATAGCTTTTGTCTAGTTTGGCTTGGATTTATAGTAAGAGAATTTATCTTTATTTATATTTAGTTTCTGAATTGGCTGGGGTAATGTTTGTGATGAGGGCACTTGGCTATTTTGAAAAGTATGTCTTTGAGGGAGTATTGATTGAATGTAAGGAGGAATTCAGTTTTCTCTTTTGTTTTGGGTAAATAGTTACTGATATGACCATGTATTGAATAATCATACTTGTGAGATGTAGGTAGAAAGCCCTCTTAAGATAGTTGCTAGCTATTTTGTGCTTATCATTACTAGGAAACCCAAAATTTTATTAATACAATAAGACACTAATGTATAGCTCTAGAAATTCAATTCATCCCTCTTTGTTTTTTAAGTAGGTTCAGGTTGTGTTCTTGCTTCATAATCTGTAGCCAAGTTTCAAGTGATGAGAAAAAAATCCTCACACATTCCTCTGCTTTGTTTGGTAGTATTAGCTTCCAAATTTTGCTTATTTTATAGACTTCTTTTACTTTGTTGCTTGTTCAAATAAAGCCTTCAGGTATTCACAGAAGGTATTACTGTACTCTCAGTGCACAACAAATTGAATTAAGACAATATGGACATATACAGCATAGCATCCCTGTAGTATTCCTCACGTGGCATGGGCTACCAAACCCTTGTAATAATTAGATGAGACAGGAGAAAGTGTGTATGCTCCTTTCTGTTGGAGTAGAAGGCTGGATAGGCTGAGATTTACAGGGACAGTCTGAGTACCTGCTACTGTGCTGTGCCTGCCTGGTGGCTGCAGGATCTTGTTGTGGTGTTGGGAGTGGTACAACTGATGTCTAATACAATGCCTGTATGAATGGGCTTCTCTCATCTGTTTGTTATCATGTTGTTTGAGGAATCAAGCTCTGGCCGTTCTGTTAGATACATCAGACTTTTGAAATTTTCCCTGTGCATATATATGTATAAATGAAATCTTTGATTTTGAAATAATTTTATTAATGCAGGTGCTAGATGGACAATAACAAGTTTATCTTTATCCAGATCTGCACAACATCTAAAGAATATGATGTTCATGTATTATTATCGTGCATGCAACCTGCTTCTTTCTACAGTTTGAAAATGCTTTGTTTTCCATCTTTAGTCTCTAAATATTACGTTGATGCAATCGAACATATTTTCCTGGTAGGAATAACTGGTATTTTAAAACTTTTTGAAACACATGTTTTCTCAAGTCTACAAAGCATTTGCAGATAGACGCATAAAAATTTTCGGAAGTTATTCTATACCTATAAGCTGACTTCTTTTTTAATTGTTGAAAGAAATGTTCCTTCATATTGACTCAAAACATTGCCTCTTTTGTGTGAAGTTGAATGTAAATGCTTATTATTACTGTTTTCATTGCATTCCTCTTTGTCATGGTAGTCCTTGGTACAAGAAAGTGGCACATGTAAGGCCTAACTAGAGCTTCTTCTTTAAGCCACTCTTGCTAATTGCAAATTATTTGTGAAGTCTTTTTTTAAAAGCTCCTGTTTCTCAGTGTCATAAACATTTTTGCTGAGTTTTGTTGAAGTGCTTTTTCAGAAAACCTGGACTAGACAAACCTTGCCTTTTTGTCACAAGGTGAAGGAAGACATTTTTCATTGACTTGTTTTCCAGTGTAAATTTTAATTTCCTTAGAGCGAATATATTGATTAGTGGTGACATTTAGAAAATGGTGATGGATCAGTGACATCTGCTGAAAGAGTTCAGAACATTGTACTGCAGATGTTCTCTATGAAATCTAGTTTATTTATTTTTTTTTTTCCCTTTTCCTGTGGAGTTGCAACAATTTCTCTTTGGCCCAAAAATAGATTAAGTTTGTTTTTTTTCTGATGAAAAGCTTGAACAGGAGGTCTTCTTTATCACTGCCAAGGAGCTTGGCTGACTTGCTGAGGATCAATCAGCTGTATTAATTTTTATAATACTAACTTAGCAAGTCAATGTCTCAAATGAGCACCCATAAAGGGCAAGGAATCTGTCCTTTTGCTTTCCCTCCCTCACTTCTCACTTGCAAAGTGAGAATAGTACGTTTCTACCTTATAGGATCTTGAGGTAAATGTATACACCTATACTTGCTGTTGTTCCTGGCTACATGTGCGCACTTGCACATTTGTTCTCTCAAGCATACTCTCATCAGGTAGCTACAGCTGAACTTCAACAAGTCCGTACCCAAGATGAGCCTTTGTGGACACTTCTATACTTAGTATTTTTCCACTGATACAGCTTCAGAAATGTAGATAAAGCAAAGCAGACTACTGCAGCCGTTTAGGAAACTTCTACTGGACAGAGTAAGTGGCACTTGTACCAATCTCTCTTTGCATTGAGGGCCTGATTTCCATCAACTAACAAAAGAGTAATGTCAATTTAGTGCAAAACTAGCAAACAAGCCTGTGGTTACTATAGAGATGTTCTTTTTGAGTCCGATTGTATCTTACGCAACCCTAATTAGTTCTCAGTATGGAATAGGTTTTTGTTCTGTTAAGTTTGTTGTCATTTTATGGTGAAGGCCCAATAACAGCTTGGTTTAACTGTGTATGGATAGCATTCATTTAATGGAGTGTAACTTGACTGGAATCCTACCTCATCATGGCGGCAGAAAGAAACCGTAACATTTTATTAACTAATGAAACAATGGGTCAGAAGCTCAGCTGTGTGCAGATCAACACAGACAGCTTAGGAATCAGCAAAGCACCATTGGTTTACGGCAGCTACCTTGTTTCTGTTGTCTGAGAACTCTTTTAACACAGTAGCTGATAAATGTAAGCAAACCTCATCTTTGTTCTTGATCTTGTGAAGATTGCCAATTCACTATTTTGCCTGTTAACATCTTTAGGATCTATTATTCAACCTGCATCTACTTTCATGTTGGAACACAAAGTGTCCCTTCAAGTTTTGCTATTCAGTGGTTTCCATGGGTGGTTGCTCATGAAATAATTCATATGCATTTCCTTACATCTTCGATTTATGTTTTTGCTTGCTTTCAAAAATAATTTTTCACCCTGTTTACAATTTCTTTGTGCCTATTAACAATGTGGTTATTCACTAAGATATGCTCTCAGTATTTTCTTTGATCACATTACTTAGTTTTCTTGACTTTTTTCACTCCATTCACAGTGATGGTCCTTAGATGCCTAGAATATTTTCTGAAATTGTAGCTCTGAAATGGTTGCAAATGTTAGTGTATTAAATCTGTGCAGAGATGGAGCAGAACAAAAATTCAGAGATGTATTTTGCATAAGATCTGGGGTGATGATGAATGAAACACAAAAATGTGAGTCAAATTTGAAAAGAAAAAATGTTTGATGTCTGCGAAGATGTTAAAGTCAAATTTTCCAGACAGAAGACCCACACTTCATCAAAATAGTTGGTTTTATCAAGAAGAATTTTCATTTAGTTGTTTTGTTTTCAAGAACTTCCAATTTCTATTGGAATAATGGTAAATTCTCTTTCAGTCAATGTTACATGGAATCATATTGCTAATTGCTTGTGAAGGTTCTTAGCCACTAACTATGGAAAAAACTGATCTTCAGACTTTTATTTCTTGTTCTAAAAACATTAGACCCATTTTATTCCTCTGTTTATTTCACTGATTCACCAGAATTGTTTCTTGACAGAATTTGCCTTATTTTAGTTACTGATTGTCTGTGGCATGTGACAAAAATATGATACTGTTACAAGCGAGCCCATTAGGCAGCAGTACTTATTTCTATCCATACAAATAAAAACCAAAGGAATAGCAATAGACCTGAAATGCCTTTTACTTAATCATCAGCTACTAATATTTTATATAAGAATTTTTTCTACAGATCCAGACTGACGGAAAGATCTCTGAGCTTTTAAAATCTTCCAGTGAGCTTCAAGAGTAAATTTTCATCTTGTAGATGACCTACTGCTTAATACTTTGACCCTTTTAGAACTCAGTTAACATGTCCATTTTCCAAGTCCAACACTAGAACTGCATATAGCTACTTATGAGAGCTTCCTTTGAAGAATTATCAGTTAGATGCATTTCTCAGCAGTAGTTTAAAGACAAATTCAAAGAACTCTCTAATTTAGATAAACAAATATTAGCAGGCCACAGAAAAATACTTAGCAGGTGATCTTTTTCAATTCTTGAAAAGTGCTTTCCACAGCTGAAACTATTTAGTTTCCATAGGGGCCTATGAACTCTTGCAAGTGCAGTCTTTGTCAGAGATGCTCATCTAATTCCAAACCCATCTTTCATCTCAAGAATAACCTAGCAGAATATACAAGCATCATGTAATCTCAAAATGCACAAAAGCAAAAGAATAAGCCACATACCACAGTGAAAAAGTGATATTCCCCCTCCCAGAATGAGGGAGAGAAGTTCAGCTTTGTGTGAATGACGAGCGTGTTTTTCACACTCATTCCAATGCAGTCTGAAGCATACTGAAGTCAATGTATATGCCTTAATACATATTCCCCATTGCTTGTTAAAGTAGTTTTAGAATGAAACAACACAATAACTTAAACAATTTTCTTCCAGAAAATATGAACTGATTCCCTCCCTCATTTAGAGCTTTGTAAAAAATCTGTACTTGTGAAATATTATCCAAACATGCAAATATTATCCAGTTTTCTGAAGGGAGCTCTTTAACTTTTTTTTTTTTTTTTGTCAGCAACCAGCATCAATTTAATATATCAGGCTTTATAAAAGTCTTATTTATTGTGACAAATGAAAGTGCTGCAAGGGTGCTCATCTGCCATGGAACTAGTTTTCATGTAATTTGTCATGTGAACAGGAAATAAAAAATGCTTTCTTTAGTTATATATCTGATTTGTGTGTGGAAGAAAATGTATGGGCTAAGTTCTACAAGAGAAATACACTTGCAAAAATGTACAGAGTCATACATGTGTAGATATTGACATTTGCATGTACATAGGGTGAACTCTGAGTGTTTTCCACAGTTGACATCAGAGCACTGGAGACTAGCAATGGATCAGTTTCAAAGCTCAAGTCAGGTTTTATTATACAGAAGTACATACATATATTTCTGGGAAAACCACAAAAAAATCTTTAGTTTACATATAAAAATAACATCATTATTGTTCCTTTTCCCATTAGGTGGAGTGACCTGTAGATTGTTTTTCACTACAGACAAGGTTTGGATTGCATGTGTTGTGGTCTTTGTAGGTATGATGAGCTTGATATAGTTATGTATCTGATACCCTCACAGAGTTCAGTGAGCTCGGAACATCAGAGTCTTCCTTCTGTATCTCTGCAGCTCCAGAATTCATCCCCTGGAGTGCAAGACCTGGAAATTCACCCTGATTTCCACCTAAATTAATCTTGAATTTCACAGTATTACATTTCTTCGAAATGAGCTCTTTCATTTAATGTGATTTATTGAGATGCTCTGTTGAGGCTTCCATTTAGCATGCTTTTGCAGGGACCCATGTGGTAACCAGCAGGTAAAATGCCACCACACTGAAAGTGTGCATGGCACACATCTAATTGATGTGTGATGCAGAACCAGCCCTCTGACATTCAGAAATAGAGGAAGCAGCTGAACAAGGTTTTAATTTGCATAGCAAAATGGTGCGAAATGTAACATGACATTACAGCAGTGGAACTGAACTTGGGGTTACTGGAAAGTAAGATGCGTTCTACTAAAAATATTACTCTTTAGTTTAATATTCTACCTTTCCTTAAATAGGATAAATTTAGGGGATGATAACTGCAGAGAATGAAATGTAGAAGACCGACCTTGAATTCTTCATATGAGTCTTACCAACACAGTAATTTGTAGAAAAATCAATATCCTCTTAAAACTGTCATTTCTTGCAACTTGGACATACGATTGAGGGCAGTTCAGCCTCCTCAAGATATTTATTCCTAAATTTTAGAAAAAAATTGCATTCAAACCATAAGCTTAGAATGTTTTGATAGCAATCCCGCAAGTCATAAGAAGGATTTAAGAAAGTAATGAGTGTAATTACTTAAGACAGTATAATGTGGGACCTTGTTTTGGTAAGACATTCTGTCCTGTACGTCTTACTATAGATGGAAACTGTGCTGTTTGGTACAACAGTTTTTGTAATTAAATTGGTCACTAATTTCTGACTTTTTACTTGACCAAAAAAGACCAACACAAACACATTACTGCTGGAATGTATTGAATCTTCACAGGCAAAGCTGTAAGGAAAGTTTAAGGGAGGTCAAGAGTTGATTTCATCTCTTAATCCAATACATATATTTTCTGTAATATACTAGTCTGAAATTACTCAGTAGTTGAATAAAAATGTAGCTAATGAATAAAAGTAATAAAATTCAATACTGGAGCATGCTGAATTATTTAATGAATTAAAAAGTATTAAACTCATGAAACACAAGTCTATCAAGAACTGTAAATCTGGAGATAACAATCACATACCATAGCCTCCTGGACTGTTCATTTTGCTATGGCTTTTCCTCATATCAAGTCCACTAAAACTGAAGTATAGCTCTTGAACTTTTTCCCATACTGCCTGTGATTTGACTCTTAACAGGTATGAGACGTTGTGTTGCAAAGCTGATGGTTATTTCATATCATCATGTTGTCATCCAACAACTGGCCATGGAAAAGCTTGCAATTCCTTCTATTTTAAGTGAGATTTTAAATTTTTATGAAAAGACTGAAGAAATACGTGAATATGTCCTAATCATGGAAAATAACATGCATGGTTTCAAAATGACACATCAATTATTCATTACAATTGGAAGCTTCACTTCTTTACTAACTTCTGAGGATTCAGCCTGTATGCACTATATAAAGCCCTTGAGGTGTGGATTGTGGCATTTTTTGTTGGTGGTGGGGGGTGTGTGTGTTGTTGTGGTGCTGGTGTTGTTTGGGTTTTGTTCTTTTTTTTTTTTTTTTTTTCTTTCTTAAAGAGCAGATCTAAGTAAATGGGAGGGGCAATAGCTCAGTTGTTTAGTGATGGGAGACAGAATTTGGTGTTAACTTTGAACATCTAGTGGCCAACCATTATGATGCCTTAGGGAAGCATTTCAACACTCAGGCTGGTTTGTGAATCTATCAAAGTCACAGAAGACTCAAAAATGAATAAAAGTTGAGGCTACATTTTTTCCCTTCTCTCTCTTCCCTCTGCCATCTCAGTCCCTCTTGTGGTAACAAATGCAATTCCTCTAGAGATGACATTGCTTTTGGAGACTTAAACACTTTGCTTGGACAAGGTTATTCTTTATCTGTATAAAGTTCCCCCAATAGTTAATGAGTTGACGATCAGCTATGTCAGTTCACACAGTGAGTTTCTAAATACAAAGTTATTCTGTCAGGGAGACTATCACCTCTCCTCTAGAATTATATTTTTTAGTTTTGTTCTAAATTTGCAAATCAAAGAAAATAATTTTCCTACAATGATTTACTTACATTGTTTGTCCAAAATCATGTCTTTTTTTTACCAATCTGCCAGTTGTTCTTCGAAATATTACCTGCAAATCTATTATATTCTGTCCTTCAATCATGAATAGCTAGAACCCTACAACTACACAATGTGCCACTACAACAGCATATCGGAGAGGAGATGTCTATTTTTGAATTAGATTTAAGACCTGGGGTGCTTCGGCTATTCTAATGTTATATTAATTAATGTAAAATTTTGAACTGCAATGAAAAACATAGTGGTCAAAATTTTAAAGCTAGGATTTCTCACCTCCATGTCTCTGAATGCAATCCGCAACAGAATCCACTGAAATTATATTCTTGTTGACTGTTGGGGTTCTTTTGTTTGTTTGGGTTTCTGTTTGGGTTTCTGTTTGTTTGCTGGAGAGCAGTGGTTATTTTTGTTATTGTTTAATGTCCTAAATTGCTTCTAGTATTCTAAGCATAGCATGCTGATGTTTTAAAGTGTTAAAAGGTAAATATTATGGCTGTATGCTGTTGAGTGATTGTTTGTTTTGGAAATACTGCAAGTTCAACTCTCTTTAAGGAAAGAGGAAAAAGGGATAAAACAACGTAATATTGTTGACAGCAACGTTTACTGCTGTAGCCTGGTTGAGGGAACAGAGTAAATATTTTCTTTTGTGTGTTAATTTCACTGTGTACTTGGATATTATTTTCATGACGTGTCAAACTAAATCAAATCTCTGGCTAAAGAGACGAGTGAAGAACTCTGCATTTAGTTATTTAGGCACTCTTTTGTGGATAATTGCAAGACATTTGAAGGTTAGATTTCATGTTTAGAGATGGTGCTATAAATAATGATGGGAAAAGAACAGTGTGGGTGAAATGTAGATGCATAACAACCCTAGAAATGCAGCTTGGCAGCTGCAGGTAGAAAATAAGCATTGATGCTGACAGCTGGAGGACAGTAAATACCAATAAATAAAATGAGGTGACACAAAACAAATCTGGCATTATACTGCAAATAATTGAAAAAAAAATTGGGTGCTTCTGTAGAATTTGTTGTTTCAGACCAATGTGGATGTGCAGTGAGAAGTACTAGAAGCATTGGGTAGAGTGCCATGGAAATAGAAACTTAATGACAATGGGCTTTGAAAGTCCACGTTATAATTCACTCAACAATTCAATGAGAAAAGAGAAAACATGTATATTTTCAGCTGTTGTCCCAATGCTGAAAATAAGGAAGCTTTCATTAACATTTCTGCTTCTCAGTTAAAATTCACATCAGCATTTGACCTCAGATATTTGATGTTTCAGCAGCTCAGAAGAGTGTGTCTGTCCTGTTCCTCACACTCAGTAGTACTTTGTAATAGAACACATTCAGATGTGGCCATCGAATCAATACTGTAGCATGAGAAGTTACGTTGCAAAATCATGAAGAGATGTTGGGAAAATGTCAGTTTTGAATGCTCATTTTAAAGAGGAGTTTAGCTGACTTTAGTAAAAGGTTGGACAGTTTCCATCCAAATAGTGCTCCAAAATTTATAATTGAAGAAAAACTGTGATTATTAGAGATGGTGGGCTTCTTATGAGCTCTATGCAGAAGGGCAATGGGTAGTTATATCTGTGTTCAGAGTTGCATTATTCCACAATTCTTCTGCACAGTCATTTTGTGCTATTTCTGTGGAGCAGCAGCAAATAGTGATGGGCCCACATGTCACAGCTTTGCTGGTGTTGGTGTTGGGCAGGAGAGGGGTAGCCTTGCCAAGAGTCACCTTCCCTTCCCTTTCTCACACAACTGGCTACTCATATACAGAATGGTGGGAGAAAAAAGTATAGGCTAATTGCTCAGTGTTCTTATTCTTCTGTCAAATCTTATGTCTGTACATAGTGAACAGGGTCCCTAAGCTCTTTATGGACCACTGAATTCTCAGCTGAGTCTTAAACACTTGTGTAACTGTAGTCCTATTGCAGGAAGGGAACAATGGACTGCAAGATGAGTTGTAAACTGCATAATGCCTGCTGAGTTGGCCATACACCATCCAGTCAGGAAGCAGTAGCAAATGTAATGCTTTTCCTAATTAACTGTAATTGTTAAAGTTTAATATGCATCTCAACACTCATGCTGTCTTGATTAAAATATGGCACAACATGAGTTGCTCAGTATTTTATAATTAACATACAAAATAGCATATAAACACGTCATCTCCCACCAGGGTACCTGAGCACCTTTCAATGTATGTTCTATAATGTTATTGAATGGTTGCCCTAACACTTTTGTTTCGAAATGATACATGGTTTTGTGGTTGATTTTTTTTATCTAGAAGATCTTTACTTTTATATACGTGCTAGAGAACTTGTGATCAGTGAAACTGCATTGCATTTGAGGCAGGTGATTCTTAATTTCCTAAGCAATTCATTCCCTGTACTTGGACTAGCTTCATGAGAAGCCTTGTCCTTTATTTCCAAGTGGGTAAAGGACACTGTCTGCTGGGAATTACAGTAAAACTCTAGTTATATTTAAGGGCTCCTGAAATTTCAAATGCTTCCCTAGCTAAGCACACATTGTAATACCATTTGAATCAATTAAACTTTTTTTTTTTATTTGACCATTAAGGACTTCTTTGTTCTTGAATGCAAGTTTCATGTAAAATCCATTATTTTCCTGGCTTTGATTTTTGGTCCTTTGAGTCTCTGTCAATCCTATGAATTTTCGACATGCAACATTTAATTTTGGAGTTACTGTAGTTTTTAAGGCACCTTGGGTGACTGGGCACAGCCCACTCCTGTGAAAATCCTGGGTACACAGGCTGGTCTAATTGTCCACAACTTAGTTTCCTCTGGAACCGAATGTGCACTCGGTTCCTGAGAGGATGAGGAACACCGTCCAGAGAGGGATCACCCACACAATAGCAGAGGAAACCATGAATGGAAAATTGGAAACAATAGGGGAGGAAAAGACAAGACAATCATAGAAGACAAGAAAAGTAATGAAAAGGTAGGAGGAAATTACATGATCAGGTTTTTTTTGTGTTTTTTTTTTTTTTTTCCCCTGTAAAATAAACCAAAGGAATTGGATCTCTAATTGCCCTCTGGAGGTTTTATTTTTTTTCTTTTCTTCCCCAAAATGTACTTATTCAAAATGATTGTAAGCACAATAAATACAAAGTTGTGATCTCCTATATGCTGTTGTTTGCTTTTGTTGTCTTTCTGTAGTTTATTGTTTGGGGTTCTGTTTTGGGATTTTTTTGAGTTTTATGGATTTCTCTTGTAAGTCTTCATGAGATGGTTGCTTAATAGTGTGATTATATTTATACCTTTCGCTATTTTTTGAGAGATTGTTATTTAATAGCTAGAAGTTTTAATTATTTTCATTTCTAAAATTTCTTTCAGTATAAGCTACTTTTGTTTCTACACAGGAATCTGGTCAGGATTTACTGCATCTTGTTCACCATATTTGCTTGGAATACTGTAATAGAGGCCAGATATACTATTAACTAACAGTTCTCAATCCTGTATCTGTTAATTTTTCTTCATTATCATCATCAATCTCAAATTGCAAACAGTTCATTAATAGAGTCCTCCATTTACATTAAAAACCAACCAACCAACCTTAGAAGCAATAAAGCTGCCCTTACTTTTTAGTTGCAGGCTGATCAAATTTGTTCTGTTTACAGAATAATGCCTCATGAGGCAAATGTTCCTTCTAATTCACACTGCTAAAATTATCAGTTTCATCTGTTTTAATTTAAACCAACCAACAAAAATACACCAAAAAAACCCACAAACAACAACAAAAAAACCCCAAACAACCACAAATGAGGTTACCTGTGATGCTACTCACTCTTTCGTCGTTCTGACTCAAGGCTAAGCCAGACTGTTATAAATACACTTACAAGTCAAGTGACTAGGAGGTAAATAAACAGCATGCTCCTCCAATCACCTGTATCTTACATTGATAAAGTATAAGGAGAAAAGTGATGCAGTGATCAAAAGAGAATTCCTGAAGAATAAGCATCACATTTTATAGAGTTGAGGAAGCCAATTTGCCCAGCAAGTCAGTAATGCAGCAATCTTTTAATACACCCAGCATATACCAGAGGAAAATGGCTTGCCAGAAGAGTGACTCTGATTTAAAATCAACAATAGTTTCTTACGCCTGAAGAATTATCTTTACTTTGGAATGATTGTTTAAGGCTGTCTTGGTAGTTTTTAGATTCAGTAACATTACCATACGGTCACTGAGGGAGCTGGGTGGGAAATCCTTCAGAGACCATAAGAAGCAATAAAAGGAAAGCTGTAGAGAGGGTTGTGGGAAAATATTCTAACTGTGCAAGGTCCAGAGTTACAATATGGTCTGAATTAAATTTTTTGTCACAAATAAATATTTACACTGCTTACTCTGAGTTAAGGAACTGGTATAGAGGGTAGGATCCACGAGTGGCATAAATTGTTGTGACTCCGATAGCAATTTATATCAGTTAAAAGTTCAGCTCCTGAATTTTAAAATAGATGCATAATCAGTGGAAAAGAAATGTATCGGGTAGATTCCTTATGTCAAAAATTGTAGGTTTTATTTGGTAGATAACTAGGTGATGCTTTAAAATATAAGTTTAAACAGAAATCAGGATCACAATTACCCATATTTAATTCAGAAACCATCATAAAGGACTTCACATGGAAAATCCTGCAAGATCATCCTACCAGAAAATACTTCCATAGGTTTTGGTAATCATCTTACTGAATGTATTAGATCATTGTTTGTATAAAATATTTTTGAAAAGTTTAAATCAAGCTATTCAAAAGTATAACTCTGATTCTGGTATCACGTCCTCTGAAGCAAAGAAAACTCTCCCATTAAATTCTGGGGAAAAGATGAGTGCTTTCATTATCTTAAAAATGTATGAAAATAACTTTATCATTCTCAGGGGAAAACTGTTAAACTATACAATCTTTAGCCTTCTGAGAGAATAAGATCAACAAATTGTTTTCAGGTGTTTGTTTCTTTATCGGAACCAGTGTGAATTCCACTTCTCCCTCAGATACTTGTATACAAAGTTCATTATATCCTAGTCCTGCAACAGGAAATATTTAGGGTGTCACTCTCTATGTACATATATATATGTGTGTGTACACATAAGTATTCAAAATAACTGCAGAATATTATGACTATACTGGGCTAAGAATAAATCAAGCTTTTTGCTCACTTAGAATAGTTGTGAGACTGACATAATTTCTTGGTCATAATTTTCTATTTACTTTAGACTACTAAAAGTTTTACTCCTTCAATTGAACAGAAACTATTAAACACATAATATAATGGGGAAGAAAGCTTATTTTCTTCTATCATAGTTTTGTCAAGTTTCTGCTGCAATATCCACTGTATCCAGTTTCAGAGGGTCATAATTATGTTAAAATGTGCTATAAAAGAAATATAGACATACAGTGATAGCATGACATGGTGTAAATCTTAACATTGTGATGGGGTTATTTCATTAGTTCTTATACAACTCACAACAGTTTTACTCCTACATTTCAGATTTGTGAGTACAAAAAAAGTCAGAATGTTAGAGAACAGTTGTTGTGTATGAACAGCTTTTTTTCCCAATTCTTTAAATGGAAAATGGAGGGATAGAAATATGAGTAAAGACAGAGCATTAAAATGTGTTACAAATTACCTTATGCTAAAAGAAACAGATTTCTTCCAAATATGGGATTGGGAACCAGATTCAAAATTCTACTAAATCATGTTCAGAACTAGGATTGGATTTGTTTTGTTTTGTTTTTTCTTTCTGAAAGGACACTTTAAGTATGGAAAAACATGTTTTAAAACATATATAGCCCTAGAGCTCTGAGATAAGGAAGGATTATGATATCTTAAATAGTAATGAAAATCATTAAAAATACAGTTATGTCGCAGATCCTTAAAGTAGGTAAAGGACTCTGCATTTAATTCTTTCATGTTTGTTCCCTGTATTCAAAATCAGGATAATTCCTTTTGTACATTTTCTCACATTTATAGATGCCAAATGTCCTAGGTGGTACTTTACCAGAAATGATGTCAAACGTGAAATACTCAAGATGTCAGGGGACAGTTGGTTTCTTAAGATTTAGTTTCTTTCCGATATGTATGTAAACAAATGACATCCTCATTCAACAGACCTCTCCTTCAGTGAAATGTATCTCTTACAGAAGTAGAAAGTCTATATAACATTTATGTCCTACATAAGTCTCATTTTCAGGGTGGAAGAAGAAAGATATGTCCTCTGTACATCTTTTGAGGAAAGGCAAAGTTCATATTTGAGCATTACCAACCATCATATCTCTTGAGAGTAAGAAGAATAGCAAAATATCTAATATACAAGGAAGAGGCATCTAGATTCTAGTCTGTCTTATAAACACAGGTTTTAGGTATTTGCTGTGTGTGTTTCATTTTTAACTTTGTGGGGGGTTTTGTTTGTTTGGGGTTTTTTTTTGTGTGTGTGTTTGTTTGGTTTTGCTTGGTTTTGTAGGTTTGTGTTTGTTTGTTTGTTTGTTTTCCTAATTATTTCATTCTGAATGTGTTTAATTCAATATTAAATATCCACCAATTTTGGTCTCAAAGATGAGTTTAAAACTCGAATCACTAGTAAGCTGAGCACATTTTAGATGTCAGGAGTAATACAGAAGGAAGAGACCAGAACAAAAGTTATACCTTAAATAGAATATGCCATGGTATTTACCAAACAAATATGAATTTTTCCTCTCTTTTTCCAGTGAGCTAATTGTAAATGATGGTTCATTTTTATGACAATGTATTATTTTTCCATTCTTCTAAGTCTGTGAAAATGGTGAGGCATTTAAAAAAAACAGATCTTTTTAGCCTTCTTCATGTTAAATGCTTATTCCTACAAAAATATTAATTAATTCTCCATGTGCATAGACTTTGAATCTAAGATTTATTAGAGAAAGAGCACAGTACTGGGCCTGTTGTTTAAAAAAATTTCAAAACAAATTTGTAATTGAAAAGCTGTAAGAACTCTTAATTCTCCTATAGTATTTGAGCATATTTAGAACTATGGCATTACTTGAAAAGAAAGATGCAAACCAGGATTTTTTATTTTTTGTTTACGGGTTTTGGTGAAAAAAGTAAGGCTGAAGTGTTAACAACAATAAAAGCTAATTTCTGGAATATAAAGACATTGCTGGG
The DNA here is from genome assembly GCF_964273445.1 of Streptopelia decaocto. Taxonomy (NCBI): domain Eukaryota; kingdom Metazoa; phylum Chordata; class Aves; order Columbiformes; family Columbidae; genus Streptopelia; species Streptopelia decaocto. Next base: position 45,812,235 of record NC_138659.1, read on the forward strand.
ATATTCAACTTATTTTGCTATTGTTCAGTGAAGTGTTGCTTGCTTTCCTACTGAGCACATCATGTTCAATCCGTAATGCAAATAGCTTCAGTTCCAACTCATTTCATCTCCATGTTTTACTTGTTTGTATCCCACAGAGCCACTCTTTTGATGCCAGATATCTGCTTACGTTTTTTTTTGTTTTGTTTATTCATTGCCCTGATGCACAACTGAGCAACACATTCTGTCAATAAGATATATTGGAATACATGGCTATTTATCTAGAATAATAATGGTCAGCTGCTATTAAAACTGGCAAGATAACTATCTCACATAATTTGCATTACTTTATTGTGAGGTGCTTATTAATTCTGACCTTTTAAGATGGCTTTGCAGATCAGATAATGTTAAATTTTAAAAATATCTACTTAAAAATCTCTCCAGGTTACTACATTTACCCTACACGTGGATGCATAGTATATTTATCTTTCACTATCTGTCATATAAAACAAGCTTCTTTCTTAGAAATTTATTTCAAAGCTATGCATATAGATGCATGCTAGGATTATTTTCAAAATTAGTTGAGTATCATTGTGGTGAGTTATATTTAGTGTTGATAAATTCTTTCCCTGACAAACAAGTAGGATCTGTCAAAAACGTCTACACAAATGTTCATTACTCAGTTCTGAATCTGAATCCTCTCAACACCATTGACTGTCAGAAACCCATAAGCATTTTCCTACTCCTTTCAGTAAGTTTTTCTCTTCTCAGTGGAGTGCTAGAGGGGATTAGTTTGTATAGTTCCTTTCTTTATGTTCCTCCAGGACTCTAGTGCACAGGCAGTTAAATCAGCCAGCTTGCAGTGAGACCAGAACCCTACACACAGAAGTAATTATTTATTCTGATTCTGATAAGAGAAAATTAAATGTAAATGCTGTACCTAGCTAGTGCATGCTGCAGCAGCCTGAATTTTCTGGTCATGAGGTCTCGGCAAGAGCTGTGGCTGGGGGGTGAAGGAGAGGAAGAAGTTTTAACATATTCTAATGTTTCCAATCCTTCCTTTAATCTGCTACTTGCCTCTTTTTGCTATGACTACCTGAAATGTTGGAAACCTCAGTGGATACTCTAGATTTGTCTTCTGTTTCAGAGAATGGCATCCAGTCAGTACTTCATGATAGAGGAGGAACAGAAGTGGAATATCACAATCACAATGCAACGTTCATACTTAATTCACACATTAAACATCAAAATTAAAAACAAAACAAAACCAACAACAAAAAAACCCACAAAACAATTATTCAACTTAGAGGACCAAATCTACCTAAAGCAAATATAATCTGGTTTTAGGCATGGCAAGTGAGAAATGTACTTTCCTTTGAAATGCTTTTGGAGATAAATACATTGTGTATTTACTTTCATTACATATGCCTGTATCTAGAGACCAAGAAAATTGATGGACTTTTTTTTTTAAAGAGTGCAGACAAAGTTTAAGAATTTTATCAATATCTTGTGAAACACAACCTTTGTCAACAGAGATAAAGAATTTAATTCCCCATTGCAGTAATCACTCTCTAAAATTATTCACTGAAATCTTCTAAAAAGCCAATGATTTTTAAAAAAATATTTATTAACACATAGATAATATACTAAGGATATATGCTTTTACATGGAAACAGCTAGACAGAATTAAAAATCAGAATATTTTCTTTTATAGTGCATTTGGTTCTACTTGTTTTAGTCTCTATATTTTCATAGACATCAGTAGATGTGGTATCAGGTCCATGGAAAAGCTCTGGTAGCCTAAGGGAATTTGTCCTACTTCTTTGAATTCTGAAATATAGGATATACAGACCACTAGGAAGTCTCTATTAAACTAGAACAGAATAGCATAATGGAAATCTCTTGATCAATTTTTTTTTTTTTTTTTAAGTGAACTTTTCAATTTACACAGGCCCCTGCATGAAGCCTGAAAGTCTCTGGAATATATAAGCTTATTCTTAATGATTGTCTCATTTCTTTGGCAAAATTAAAAACCTTGTAAAATTTCAGCAATTATACAATCAATACATTAGTCTAAAGGTTTAAGAAATAAACAAGCAAGGACAAGTTTATCTAGCTAAGAAGGTTAAATTATTCTTGAAGCAGGAAGCAGATGGGCACTTTATTAGCTTTAACAAAATCTGTTATTCCCACAGACTTCAACGGACTGCAGCAAATTAGGCTTTGACTAAATGAGTTGTTAGGTGTCCAAAAGCCAGTAAAGAGAGTACTTATTAAATTTGTTCCCATTTTTAGAGGATGACATATAAAAATGTCAAAAGGTGAAATATTGGATTGACTCAGTAAAACAATAGAAGATAGAATTAAATACAATTTTTCCTGTTTGCTTGGAAGAAGCAAATGACGGCAGGCAGATGGGAGAAGAGTTAGAGAACTAAGTTTGTATCCATGAGTAATATTGTATTTAAATGACGCTTACATTAGCCATTGTCCATCTGTAATGTAGTAAATGTTCACTTAAAGATACCAAGATCTTTAAGTGTGTCAGGGAAGGGCTAAACATTATGGGTTAAATTGTTGGAAAATTCCAGGGAGCAAAGATTTAATGACCTGGTTGATTTTGTTAAATGGACAATTGAGATTGTAGATAGAAATTTGAAATAAACATTTTTTGCATTTGTATTGATAAATCATAGCTATTGAACTGAAGCTAAGAAAGGAATTATTTAATCTGGATATTAGAAAATCAGTAGTAATCAAAGGATACTGCAAAGATTTTAAGGGGAGAGTGCAATTCTGTCTTCCATGCTTGAGTATGGAAATATGCTAGCACTAAGGATATGATTAGAAATACAATCAACATTTTTATTAGATGTTGGAAAGAGGTTATAATAACATTATATTAGAAATTGCGTTTAAAGTACTGTCTGATTGGGGTTATGTATTCACTTCATGCAGCTCAAATATCAGGAAGCAAATAGAGATTGACCATAGTGCTATTCTTATGAATCCTCCCAGCATAACAAACCCTTCAGCAACTATGGAGAGAGTAGAGCTCTGCTTTTCAACACTGCTTATTTATGCATAGACTTCTATACAACTCTGTAACTAAATAGCGAAAGACACCCTAAATATATAAAATGCCAGTAAGATCTGAATGATATCTTCACCTTCTGGATTATATCTCCAGCCATTGTCACTGGAAAGTAATCTTTTATTGAGAAGCTTCTATGGAGTCTAATAAAACCTGCATAAAATGCTAAGCTGTAACAATTTCGATTTCCCTTCTCTGGCAGACTGATGAACATAATTTTTCATCCTTTCATAGGTATCTTCCTTAAATTCTTCCTGAATATATGTATAAAGATATTAGGGTTTTTTAAAGATAAAATAACATTATTTGCATACAAAAATTAGTAGGAAGTAGAGATGAAAATAATTTCTCATGCACAGTCTCAAACATCTGATTCTTTATAGGTAAAGTAATGATCAAACTATGATAAGAAGAATTGCTGTGTCTAGGAATTCATATGCAATGCATCCAATATCTGATCTATTGAGTGCCTTTTGATTTATTTTTTTTTTCCTTATACTAGTCTGTCAGGAATATGCCTATCTATGAAAGCTGTCCTCTATTTCCCCAGTGATGATCTTAACAGAAATCATAGTCCACATGATTTAATATATTGCATTAGCTATTTGAGAATAATTCATTGAACATGATATGCAAATATAGCAAAATGGTGTTGCATATAGTGGGGAAAGAATTCCCTTTTTTTAGCTTTTTCATTGGCAGCTCAGAATAGAACTGCATATCTAGACTCAGTTCAGTAGAAATAAAGATAATGCTGTAAGTCTACAAGAGAAAGCTGACAATTGGTCTAGCTGGGATTTTGGCCCACTGAATTCAGTGAGGGCAGAATTCCAGCTCAAATAATTTTTCTTATGTCAGTGATCTTCTTCATGATCTTCTGAAATGTAGTTAGATCCATCTTGAGATCCACCCGGTGTGCTGCTGATTGCTTTCAAACAAGCTGAGACAGATGTTTTGAAATAAGTTAAATCTGTACAGCTAACATGACAAACCTGGTGTTTCCATCCCAAGTAATTACAGATGATCATCTCACTGTAAGGCTAACTTCTTAAACAAGTTTATCAAAACATGCATAAGATAAGAGAAAGCTTAGATAAGTTAGACAGCCCTCTCTGGCTCTGCCACCACAACTCAACAACCTTGAAGTTCAAAGGCAGCACTATGTTAATGTAAAAATAAACTACTTCCTGACCAAATACAATGTCCTGCCCTCTTAAGCTTATCCAGTTTCAGGCAGGAGAATGGATTTTACTATGTATACTACAAAGTAAATTTAAAACATACTTTAAATACACTTCTGTTAACTTAAGTATAGGTGCAATAAATATGTTTTTCTGTTGTCTTGCAGCTGTGCAAGTTCATAGAATAGAATGAAATTAAAGGTGCTATGATAAGGACAATTCTTGGAACATTATCTAGTATATACTCCTGTACCATGCATGGTGACAAAACTGTTCCTAATGCATATTAGACTCACCTGAGGGACAGAATTTCCACCAGTAGAGGTGCCACAACAAGTGTAGACAATCTGAGATTTTTTTTTTTTTTTTCACCTTATTTATGTTGATTAAAGTTTGTGGAGTTTCCATAAAATTAAATCATTTGGATGTCTTTTCCAATAGCTACATTTTAGAAATACATTTTTGCAGGCTTTCACATGTCCTAGTTAGAATATTTTTTTAGAAGAAAAACATATTACCACCTAACAAAATGACACTTTTCTTGGTAGCAAGATGGACATTGAATCAGGTGTAACATGTAACTACCACAAGCAACATTAACCAACACAGAACTTGGTTGTATGCTTTTAACAAAACAAGACAGTAGGTTTGTTTGGGATATGCTTCTGCAAATGTTAATACTGAACTCTAACTTCTTTAAATACCTTTATGCTTTAGGATTATAGATCTTCCTATGATTCACTATATGCGTTTTATCTCAAAACTCTGAGACTCATTTTCAGTTGAGTAGTACACTTTGCAAATCTGTATTTCCACACCTTCCCTCTCTGCTTCCCAACCCTCAGTACGTTATTAACTTCTAGTATATATTTCCAGGTGTGTAATCCTTCCTGATAAAATTCATTCTAAGAAAAAAAAATGGTTTATAAAGCAGTACTCAGAAGACTGCAGGATACTCACTCTCACAGGTTTCTATCAGCAGCCAGCCCAGTCTCAGCTGGTTTGTGCACTAAAGCCATGGGCACCTGTAGCAGTGAGCTTGGTATCAGAACTAAGGCAGGCCCAGAGTAGGAGAGTATAGATGAAGGGACTCTCTTCACGCAAGAAGCCATGGCTGACTAGTGTCAGCCAAATTCTGTCTCAGAGGAGAAAAAAACAAAGGAGTAGCAACTAATTTCAATCCATTACTAGCTACAGGGACAGTATCTGGCCAGGAATTTCCAGGGAAATCTTATCCAAAGTGAAGTGTCAAGGGACAGTGGCAACGTCTTCATTCCTCATGCAACTGTTCATGAATCTGTGTTTTAAAAAAGTAAATTAAATATCTCTAAATCCATTATTAGAAATTCAGAGATTTTTAAGGTGTCATTACTACCAGATTTTTTTTTTTTCCTTTTTTAACAAACTTCTTCCAGTGGTTAGTAGAAAAGAGACTCAGCAAAACTGAATTGATCCCTGGTCCTCATTCATATCAGTCCTAAGTTAAGTGGTTCACTTTCAATCAGTGCTAGAAGAAATTAATCTGTCTTCCAAAGATATTATTCACAACTCCATCATGCAGTCCTAAGCACTCTAAACAACTTCAGGAGAAAAATGGCTTTCTGTTTGTTTCCCTAAATAAATGGGAAATGACAGATTTGTACAACAGGTACTCATCTTTCCCTTGCTGCTTTTCAACACTCAAATGTTTGAGACATAATGCATATTGCAAAAGGTGATACACCTAGCACTAATTTAGGTTTCTAAGTGAGTTTGTGTCGGCAAGGGAGAAGAGACATTTGGAAGTTCTAAATGCAGAGATGTTTTCAGCAGAGCGAAAGCTGTGAACAGCTCATGGCTGTGAACTTGCTACACATATTTTGAGGTCCTGTTTTCAATATGATACTGTGTACATTAGTCTCTGTTATGTTAGAATAATGCACAAATAAAAAATTGTGTTGTTTTGACTCTTAGGTAAGCCAGGGTCTTGTATTTTATGGAAGGTTTATCATAAACTAAAATAACTTTTTTTTTGCAATAATCCTATGATATTATTACACTACGTTGAAATTAAGAGGGAGAGGTAAAAAAAAAAAAAGCCCCCTCTGTCCTTCTCTCTCTATTGAGAGAGGAGGAAGATGCAGGGCCCCCAGGGTTATCAGAGATGCCTGGTTTTTCTGAAATGGTTCTTTTCATGATGGTTATAGTGATAGATTCTCATGGTGCAAGGGGAGCAACCAGAAGCCATTAGTAAGCTACAGGAAATGTTGATACAGGTAACATGGAGGAAGCTTTTTCTGTTTCTGCTACTGCTGGGGAAACGTACTTTGATTTCTGCTGAGACAGGATGTGTTTGTAGCACTGTGCTGGGACTGGCATATTCTCTCTGATTCCTGGCTTGCAAATTGCGATGAAAACTGAAAGGGAAAAAGTGTCACTTGCCATTGTGTGGGTATTTTATGCTTGGATTAGTGTTAATTTTTCACTTTTCCATGTTTTTGCTGGGGATGCACTATTTGCCTCTTTTTTTTTTCTGAATAATGTCTGCTTTAATGAACTAGGTTTTGCAATGCATAAGGGTAATAAGATAAGATTGTTTGCTACATTGCTGGACCACTGTTTCAGTACGGGTGAAATTTCCATGCTTTGTGTGCAATTAATTCAAAGTTTCAGGAAGGTCTTCTCTTTGAACAGAAAACTGTGAGCTTTCAGTTGAGTTGACTGAAATCATCTGACTCCAACGTATTTGCCTCTTGTGCTTCTAATAGATAAGCCAGGACACCACATTGTTTGTACCACTCACTTTATCGGACGGTCTTATCTATTTTCAGTGTCCCTTGGGTCTTTCATACTTAGAACAACAACTTAAGACTGGATATGCAAAATACTTGTTTAAATTGGATAGTAAGGAATGAATCAACTGTCCTGAAGAGTTAACATTCTGTGAATCAATCTAAATGTGGTCAGAGTTTAAAAGAAAATGCTAGTAGTAGTGCTGTCTGAATTTTATATTTTGCACCTAGCCCTGGCTTGCTGCTTCTTCACATAACATAGAGAAACATGTATTTAAATTCTTATAATTCTTATTCATTTTCTTTTTATTTCTTGAGGTTTCTCTATGTTTTCTCTTTAATCCTTTAGCAGTTAGATTTGCACTTATTCTGTTCTACTGAGTAAACTTTTATACAGCTCAAACCATCAGTGAAGTAAGAAGTAAGGACTGCAGCTATGTAAATAGAAGAATCCTGCTGGTTTTATTTTGGCCCTTCTCAAGTCTTACCTGCATGTGTTTATTCCAAACTTCAGGTACAGTGCCTTGCAATTATATCCACCACCTTACAAATATTTGATCCCTTGGCTTCTCTCCAGCGAATGTCAATGTTTTCATGTAACCTTCCTTTGGAGAGGAAAAAAATATTCTTATCCTTATTTTGAGAGGTTACTGCAACCCTAATGAAGCTGAATTTGAGGATATTTTGATTACTGCAACTCTGTACCTTTTCTACACATTTTTAATGAAGTCCTGAGCCTTAACCAGAAGCTTCTCTTCCTGGAACTCTACTACCTGGCTGCTACTTGAAGAACACACACAAAATGCAAGTCTAAATTCAATACCAGCATCTTTATACAGTTCATTTACCCTGAATACCCTAATAATAGGATAACTGAAGTTTCATTATAATTGTGTTTTCAGTCTCTGTAGCCTTTTTGATTTCGTCTACATTGTTTTATTTGCTGTCCTATTGGTTGGGAGAGGTATGCTTCAAAACCTATATTATTCTTTTCTTGAACTGGAATTTGAATCCATCAGAATTTTGTGTTACATATAGACATTTAATAATTAATCTAATTAATCTCACAGAATCACAGAATGTAAGGGATTGGAAGGGACCTCAGAAGATTTTCTAGTCCAGTCCCCCAGCTGGAGGAGGAACACCTACAGAGGAATGTGTCCAGGCGGGTTTTGAATGTCTCCAGAGAAGGAGACTCCACAACCCCCCTGAGCAGCCTGTTCCAGTGTTCTGTCACCCTCATTGAGAAGTTTCTTCTCAAATTTAAATGGAACCTCTTGTGTTCCAGTTTGAACCCATTACCCCTTGTCCTACCATTGGTTGTCACCAAGAAGAGCTTGGCTCCATCCTTGTGACACTCACCCTTTATATATTTGTAAACATTAATAAAGTCACCCCTCAGTCTCCTCTTCTCCAAACTAAAGAGCCCCTGCTCCCCTCAGCCTTTCCTCATAAGGGAGATGCTCCACTCTCTTCATCATCTTGGATGCCCTGCGCTGGGCTCTCTCCAGCAGTTCCCTGTCCTTCTTGAACTGAGGGGCCCAGAACTGGACACAATATTCCAGGTGTGGTCTCATCAGGGCAGAGTAGAGGGGAAGGACAACCTCTCTCAACCTACTAACCACCCCCCTTCTAATACACCCCAAGATGCCATTGGCCTTCTTGGCCACAAGGGCGTAGTGGTGGCTCATGGTCATCCTGCTGTCCACCAGGACCCCCAGGTCCCTTTCCCCTACGCTGCTATCTAGTAAGTCATTCCCCAACTTATACGGGAACCTGGGTTTGTTCCTACCCAAATGCAATACTCTACACTTTCCCTTGTTATATTTCATTAATTTTTCCCTGCCCAACTCTCCAGCCTGTCCAGGTCTCTCTGGATGGCAGCACAGCCTTCTGGCGTGTCAGCCACTCCTCCCAGCTTAGTGTCATCAGCAAACTTGCTGATAGCACACTCTATTCCCTTATGCAAGTCATTGATGAATATATTGAACACTACCAGCCCCAGTACTGACCCCTGAGGCACTCCACTACATACTGGCCTACAACTGGACTCTGCCCCATTGACCACAACTCTCTGGCTTCTTTCCTTCAGCCAGTTCACTGTGGGAATTAACACATAGGCACAATGTGCTTTATGCTTTTTGCCTTGAAATGTCATCGGAAATGAACACAACAAATAATCAGAATTTCTGAAGAACAAAATTATGTTTATATGATCCACGGGCTAAGGAAATAACAAAATTCAACATTTTGGCTACTGCTGACTTGCAAAATCTGTCAACCACTGTTGTGATTTGTAGGCAGACATACTTGTAATTCTCTCTTTATGACAGAAAGAGCATTCTCACAATATTAATATGTATATTTGTTTCATATAAAGCCGCAAGAACTTGAAAAGCCTACCTTTGCTTTCACAAACAAACAAAACCCTCCATTCTCTGCACCCCAGTTGCTGGAAAGAGCTGAAGTCAGCAGAGATAGCTGACAGGAAAAGAAAGGACATCTTAAATGTGATTTTGAAAAAATATTTTTTTTTTGTTCTCTGACTTGTTGATTTCTAATGGAAAATACATAGATATTGGCAGTATTGAGGTTTACTTTTTAGCCAAACCAAGCTGATAAGTTAGTTTCTGTGTAAACTTGGCTAGAGGGACATTTCCCATCTAAGGTGGATCTCCAGGAAGCAGCCAGCTACTATTCGGTTTTAAACTAACTGGGTCTTTAATGCACTAAAACTGTGCTAAAACATGAGCCTTAATTACAGCCTCTTTCACTCTCGGGGAGCACGAAATCTGGGTACAGCACAACACTCTTGAACAGGCAACAGCAGCCCTAGTGAATCATGTGCAAATGCTGAGCCCAGTCACGACATGGACAGTGTGGGCCAAACACAATGGAGCTGGGGACAGACAGCTCTTAGAGCCCTGACTGAGCAGTGACACAACTCCACACCAGTGCCACAGTGATATTTTGAGCTGCCCTAATCTTATCTGAGGGTGAGGAGTGACAATTGCTGAGTTAGAGGAGGCTGGGCTAAGATTGGCAGTGGGTTTTGTCCTTTTTAGGTGAGTTCTTGCAACTTTAGAGTTTTGAGGATTGCTAAGCTGGAATCATTTCCAGCTTTTTCCTCCATATTTGTGTCCTCTAATCACTACATTGACACAAATCTTCAAAAACTTGACAGCGCTACAGAAGTCAACAGGGGGCAAGCTTTATATGTTTCTTTTTTATGTTTCTGAACAGTTCAAGATTCAACTGAAGAATCATTTAATCCTATATTACTTACAAGAAGAGTGCTCTGAGGCACTGTAAGATATCTCTTTAGGTCAGAAATCATTTATAGTCTCTGGGAGAGCCCATTTTTTTTCTAAGTAGAATAAAAAGATAAGAGGATTCAGTGGCTGAGTGAATTTTTAGAATATAATCTTTTGGGGACCTAACCCTTTCAGCTTAGCTTAAGAACAAAACTGAAGAGGATAAGGGAAGCAAAATCAGTCACAGTTAATATGAATATTTCAGATTTCAATCATATTTTCCAAGTTTGACTTCAATTTGGAATTAAGTCATCATTCATCAATAATTATTGTAAAAAAGAAGAATTCAGATTTCTGTTTTACAAATTTGTTTTCCATGGAGTTGTCTGAATAAAATTTTTCCTACGTTTCTGTTTGGCCAGAGCTGGTTTAAGCAACCAGGCCAGGTTATCCAGCTCAACAGAAACTGAGTTACAGCAGCTCCCACTTTAAGATGTAGTAGTGATAAGAGCAGTCTTTATTTTTTTTAATATATTGGTTGTAAATTGCAGTGTATCATAATCACTAAACACATCGTTTCAGCAGGGACTCAATAGCTGTGTTAAGGGTATGCCATTTTCTTTAATTACTTAGACCTCCTGATTTCTCAAAAGGCCAAAAGAAAAACAACAAAAAAAAATGGACTTGAAATGCTTAAGATGAAGATTACACTTTGTCTTTAGTCTTCATCTGGTCTCTCACTGGGTTTCATTTAAAAAATGTAACATACAGAAGAAACTAATTTCTAAGCCATTATAAAAGTAGATCCTAATCACCTTAAAATTTTGAATGGAAGCTGATGACACCTTTTGTATTTCTGTGTCATTATTACCAGGTTTCACATTTAACAAGAACAGGAGAGAAATATTTTACTTTCTAGCTACCTAAAATGAAATACTTATTCTATTATCCAGAAAGACATTCAGCACACATCAGTGCAACACAAATGCTCTCTTTTCTATAAAATCATATGCTGCTAAGTGTGCCTGAGGATGGTGTTTCTTTAAAATGTATAGTACATAATTGGGAAAGTATTTCTCTGTTTGGATTCCTTTTTCATTCACAACAGCTGGGAGCAGTTGAAGGCTATCAAACTGTAGCACCAAATTTACCTTATTTCAGCAATGATATTGTTCCTTTATTTTGAAAGTCATTATCATGCAACATACCAGTGCTATTGATATATAATTATAATTTCAAGTAATGATGTCCTCAAATATTGTAAATAAAGTCAAAATTCATAATCTGTTTATTAGATCAGTATTGTGTGCACTTCTCGTAAAATGTTAAATCATGGGTATATTTCTTATAAAAAATTGAGTCATACTGGGGTGTTTTGAATTGAATGAGGGAAATTCTTGTTGTATATTGTCACTAAAAATTGCAGTATTTAGCACAGATGTAAATAATATTTCCAAAAGTTTGGCAATTATGATCAAATTACTTTTTAGCTTTGACTTTTTTGATTGTTCAATATCTGGACAGTCCTTTTTATAATGTCAAAATCTAATTTGTGAAAGATACAGCTAAAATGCAAGACTAGTAAAGCTAAGGTGATGAGGCATAATTTATATGTCATTTTATTTTCTTAACAGAAACAAATTGACACAAGATTAATACCACAGTATATAAATGGACTCTTTATTTCTTTAGGTATGTACATCCTTACAAGTTCTAAATCTTTTTACTGCTATTTTAGAAATGTACTTAACTACTTTAGCATCCTGTTCTTTTCACATCTAAAGTACAAGGACACTTTATAATGTTTTAAGGATTGTAGCTGGCAGACAATAGTACAGCAGGGCTAAAGCCGTTGTTCAGAATGCTATGAAAAACTGCACTTCACAGGCAGGACACTACATAAATTAACTACTACTTACGTGTATTAGTTTTCTTGGCATTTTTACAGCAAAACTATCCTTGACATCTGTTTGAAGTGGATGTTAGTCCCTAATCTCTAATCTGATTGTTTACTTTGAAAGCTAATTACAGAATTTTGTGGTTGTGCTAAGGGTTCATTCATGGAAGCAGTATGGGAAAAGGAACTTCTCAGAAGTTCTTGTAAACTGGCTTTCCCTTCAAATGAAAATAATCCACAAATGAGCTTTCTATTCTTAATATATAAGAAGCCTACATGAAAAAGTACTGCAGCAGTTGCTGTATAGAAGATAGAGGTGGGCTGGAAAGGTACCAAATACTGATACTATGTTTAATTATTAATCTCTTATTGGAAAAATAAAAACATTGAAAATGTTTAAAATTATATCACCTTAGTATATCAGAGATACTTAAAAATAAATGTGTTTAATAATGATTTTTTTAAACAATATTAGATTTCAAAATGCTTCAAATAATTTTTAAGTTTCCCTGATCTGATTAAAAGAACTTGGCATGAACTGTCAAAATATTTTCAGCAGTCTTAATTCTTACTTTTTATCCCGCCATAAGGGCAGTTTCAGTTGGCAGCTATGTGCCTTTCTGTTTGATGTGTGAAGTGTCTGTCGGAAAGGTCAAGACATCCATGAATAGACAGTTCTGTGAGGTTGGTTCATCTCTCTCACCAAGGAAAATGACAGATATGGCCATATCAGAAAAAATTAAATTTTGTTTTAAAGAAATAATTCTAAGTCATGGCATGTGGTATTTTTAGTGAAATTTTGCAAATTACGTAGAAAATAAAAGATTCGTAAGAAGAAAGAAACAAAGCTGAAGGCCTTAACTTACGGAGGGTATCATCTGCGTGGCCTTGCTTTTCTCTGTTGTGTTCTTTTTATGACTTAGAGATTTGTCACCTTTAGACTATTTTCAAATAATTCTAAAGTAGAGATTCTTTTTCGTTCTGTCTCATCAAAGTAGTTTACCACTCTTTCTCCTGATAGTATTATTGCCCTGCTGTAGACATTTTGGAGACCATATACTTAAATTTACTTTCAAGGCTTTTTTCTAATTAATTCTTATAACAAGTTTAGAAAGCCTGGCTACACCATAGGACTCACTGGACAAGATAATTACGAAGAGTCGTTTTGTGTGAAGCTGGGCATAATAGTTTCTATCAGGACACAAAAGATCACAAGGTAAAAACTTTTCCTTTTAGCCGAAGAAGTTAGGTTTTCTAGGTAGAACAACGCAATATTAGAGAAAATATATCCTCTAAGTGACAGAATTGATGTACAGAGAGTTAATTCAAGAAACTGTATCAGCATAAAACCAAAATCTTACATTCCTAGATGCAACTTATGATTCTAACTATGGAAATACTTCATTTAAACAAAGTCATTTTTTAAAAGAGTATTTTCAGATCTTTTGTCCTCCATGCATGTTCTTCAGCAAGGGGTAGAGAGCTTGGCAAGCTGTCAGCCACCCTCATTCTGCATTCCATAAAAGGCGGCAGGCTGACAGGCTCAGGTCCAAGGTTAAGTGTGCGGTGGGCTAAGTGACTGAAGAAAACGCTGTTACATTCTTTCTCTGGGATTTCTTAATTGCATCTCCTCTTCCTGCAATATTCATTCCAATTGTATGCTCTTGAGCAAGCATTTTCTAATCATGAATGGCATTTCCTTCCTACTGAAAATTCATTCACAGGGACTATTTTGTAAAGTTTACCAAGTAGATCATGAAACTCAGAAAATACTATTCTCTAAGTAGAGAACAATGCTATTTGTGTCATATTGCTAAACTTAATTTCCAAAGTAGATGGTGTCAAAATGCCCCAGAAGTAGTTAATTAATAAAAATAACTAACAAATGGAACTGGTTTAAGAGTATCTTTCTCCAGCTGGGAAAGAAGGAATGAATTAGATATGTGGCAAAGTGACAAAATTCACAGTAAGTGCCCCCTGAGATGCTTTATGACATTTGTATCTTCAGTATTCAAAATGTTCTTTTCTGTATGGGTTTTTATGACACACTACCAGTATCTTTGTCTGTGTAATGTCCAGAAAGCAGTATGGCTGTACACTTCTTCACCTCCTCTTTAGCAGACTTTTCAAGGAGATAGGGACAGTGTTTGGAGAAGGTGTTTTTTGAGGTAGGAAAGTAATAAAAGATGCAGTTTGTTGAGGTCCTGGAGGAATTCACTCTAGGCTCCATTGCTGAAGACGTAAAGGCCTTCCTCCTGGGGCATTGGAGACAAAGCAGAGAATCCCAAAAGGCAACTTGAATCAAAAGCCAGTAAAAAGAAAAAAAACTATCCCTAGTCTTACCTGTTGCTGAGGAAGTTAACAAAACAATGCCATTTTGCATAACTTGGAGTTTCCTAAATGCAAGCTTTTTAAATTAATATAGTCTCCAAAAGTGATGATAACGATGTATTTTGGCATGAGGTCTCTGATGGCTAGCTGAAGGAGAAAAAGCATCACTCTCGGAGATAGTAGCATGGTTGGTGTCAAGAGTGGTTAAAGAAAAGAAATGAACACACAGGTTGTCAAAAAATATTTAAGTTGCACTTTGCAAATGTCATGATGTATTGAAACCTGCTGAAAGTATTTCAGTGGCAAATTACAGCAGTGAATTAATTGATTAAATGAAGACACTAGAAGTGTAGAAGAATCTTGTTTTCATGTTACTTACACATTTTCCAGTGCACACATATGAAACACCATAGAATCATAGAATGGTTTGGTTTGGAAGGGAGCTTAAAGATCATCTAATTCCAATGACCCTGCCATGGGCAGGCATGCCTTCCACCAGACCAGGTGGCCCAAAGCCCCGTCCATCCTGCCCTTGAACACCTCAAGGGATGGGGCATCCACAGCTTCTCTGGGCAGCCTGTCCTAGTGCCTCGCTGCCCTCATGGTGAAGAATTTTTTTCTTATATCTAATCCAAATCTAACCTCTTTCAGTGTACAGCCATGAACCCTTGTCCTATCACCTCAGGCCCTTGTCGTTGTTGACTTAATAGTGGTAGCACGTCTTTCTGCATGTACAAAAATATTTCCTCTACTATTAACAATTTTACATCAGTTTCTTCATGCAGTTAAAATTAATGAACTACTTTATGTCATTCTACAGAAGTCACATGCATGTCCACATATGTATTCTTTCAAATAGTTTTGTAAGTGATTTCACTGACACAATTCAACCCCAAAGCTAGTGCTACAAATGTACCAGTGCTTGGACTCAGTAACTGTTTTACTTATTATATTATCTTGTACTGATGCACCCATCCAGAGTCTCGTAAGTTAAGTAGCTGCTCAGTGTTGTGCTTCATCAATAACTTTGTGTGTTCTATGAAATGTCATGGTGATTAAGCACCCTCAGAGAATAGGGTCATACAGTCTCAATGAATTAATTATAAATCTATATGAAAATGGCCACAGCTTGCTATTCCTCAGTAGCAGCAGAATGGGAAAGAAATTTATTTCTCATTTAAACACAGCTATCTATGGGTTACATGTTTCATTAGACCAAGTTCTACAGTCTCCCAGACTGAGTTATGTATGTGCTGACAGGAAGCAGAAAAGTGTGAGTCTTGCTCATTGTTTGCACATTTCTGCCCTTTTTAATTAAATGGCTTAAAACTCACTGTGATGTCAAGTGCAAACTTCCTGCAGTTTTGCACTGTGTTGTGTCATCCAGAGAAAACGCAAAACAGTTATGGCCAAAAGAACAGACAATACAAAGTGACAGCTTGTGCTGGCCTGCACTAACTTGATCATGTTAAAGGAGAAGCTAATGTATGTCACCACTGCACCATGTGTAATGAGTTCAGACTGGAGGGATCTCTAGTTGAATATGTTTTGTATGACTTGAAAAATGTTACTGCAGCTTTCATTTCTATCTATGGCTGGCAAAAATATTTATATATTACTACTAGTTTTTTCATTTCATGGTTTTAAAGGAATTCAGTGAAGTGAAACATTAAATGATAAATCACTAGTATTTACTCAAAATGTAAATAAATAACAAAATAATAAGGTACTGGGATCAAATCCATTCAATAGGGTATTAACAATAAATAAATAAAAGGGAGCAAATATTCTCACATCCAAGTAGTTCTCTCATGGTAAATTAGTATGCAAAATCATAAACTAACACATACTTTATATATAGCAAATTTGAGGTGCTTTGTAGTATTTAAATGAAGTTATCTCAGCAGTTGCAAACCTTGCATCTATATATATATTTATTTTTAAAATTCTTTTTCCTTTGAAGAGCAGGGATAGTCTTGTGACTAAGACAGTTACTTGAAAAAAGAAAAAGTTCATTTTCTGCCTCAATTTCTGTGTCACCCAGCAATCGCTTAAAATCTTAATCATTGTAAAATGGAAGCAATAGTTCATTTTTTCCTTTACTTTGCCTGCTTAGATTTTATTACTCCTAGACCTAATAAAAGCCATTCCTTACTTCATCAGTGACATTCACAAGTGATCCTGAGCTTAGTTGCTCAAAATGTTTCTGCTATGCAATAATCATAACACAAGACTGGAGCCATTTACAGTCTATTAATTTTCAGTGTTCTTTATCTAACAGAGCTGGAAGTGCTGAACTATTCCATTTCTCTTTCTCTCTACTTGTAAGGAACTTTCTTTGTCAGGAATTATTAAGTGTTCAGCAACAATCTCAATGTTAATGTTTGCACGACCTGTAAAAGATGTTACCACTGAAGTTTCCAAGGCACCATAGCAATAATAGCTGGTATATAAATGATTCCAAATTAATTTAAAAATGAGGAAGTGAAAATTTATGCAAGAAACAGTTTTAATTGAATGCACAGTTCTTAGAGCAGAAAATAATGTATGAAATTGATCTGGAAGGGCAGTCCTGGTGCCATTGTAAGCTCCCCTTCAGGTCACATGTGGTGTTTTGATGCACTGTGCACTTGACCACTCAATCCTCCACTAGGAAAACAAAAAGAGTTTACTCATAAGCATCCTGCTGGCCTTGCTGAGGTCAGTTTGCTAGTCCTCTCTGTGGAAAAGAAATCAGATCTACAAGTTTAAAGAGTGAAAAAGCTACCCTGTACAAATTCAAGATATGTGTGTGTGTATATATATATATAACCATTATTTTGTTTGTTTCTTACTGCTGAGGGCACTTTTAAAGAATTACTTAAACTTGAAGGACTTCAGTAAATTTTGCTTTCTGTTTCCTACAGTCTTATGCATTTAAACACTATTTATGGTGTATTGAATGTTATGAAGCAATGATGTCATTAAGTTTTGCAATTTTTTATTCATTTCCCAAGTAGCTCTGTCATTCAAATAGCATGTTTTAATAATTTTTCCTGTAGAGATTCCCACATCTACATGTGGACTTCGAAGTACTGTGACAATTTTCAAAAGACTTTACATAGAAGAAAATTGTCTCTAATATAAATCCTCTAAGGGAAGTACCAAATCCTTTAACTGTGTTTGATCAGAAAGAAATAAGCTGCATTTAAAAAAGTATTCTTTCAATTTTTCTAATTAGGTAGCTTAGGGGAAAATATACAGACATCTTTTTTGTACCACATTTCTTACATAAATGACACTTCAGATCAGCTGCATGCTTGGTCACACATCTTGCATTGAATTATTCACAGAAATGCACCAGACTCATCAGAAGGAAAAACTGTGCTGTGCAAGTAAGGTTGGCCGATGGTTACTGTAATTCCAAAGCCTCAGGCAAGAGGTGAGCAGTATGTGCCACATGGAAAGTTCTTGAAGTTGTATGACAAAATACTGCTTTGGTATGCAAACAAAACAACTACTGTCAATCAAGCATTTGGTAAACTGCATACATAGTGTCATTTATTCACTTAATCTATGTGCAAATGTGCAAAAGTGCTTTTAAAGATCTATTTGCATTTTTCCACACAGCTGCTGCATATACCTTTATTAACTATTTCCTCTGTACACAAGGCTCATGTATTATCAAAGGGAAATATTGTTCAGTTCACATAGTTTATCAAATTGGGATCAAAGCAATCTGTTGAGTTTTTTTTAATTGATATGTTATTGATTGATTATTAGTGAACTACACCTCCAAGATCAACATTTGTAATACAACAGATAAAAAATACTGTCTTTAAAAGTGTATTACTTTTTGAAATGTGGCAGTAATAATAAGTGAGAAAATCAGTTGTTTTAATGGGGAGAAATTAGAATTGCAATGATATTAAATATACACAAAAACTTAACATCTATGCACTGTCATAGGTAATTGGGTGCTCAGATTCTGCTCCTATTTCTTGATGCAATTACATAATTTTTGATATTGCATTCAAAAAGCTTATATACAAGAATCAAGTTTACAAAAATTGTTTATACACATTCTTGCACAAAAACATGAAGTGTAACAGAAATGATACTGTGGTGTGTTTGTTACTTAAAGCTACTGTTGTTAGAATATTTGATATTATGAAAGACTAGAGGTGCTAGCCCAGTCTGTATTTACCTAAGTGTATTGCCAAGAAAATATTTTTAGGGAGTAGGACATTTGAACTTGTCAAAATTTAGAAGGGCTATCATAAGACAAAGTTAAACTGGAGATAAGCGTGTGGGAAACTGCAGCGAGTCTGTGGAATCCTTGACAGAAAATATGGGAGTAGAGATCAGCCTTGAAGATATTAAGATTTACCCTTGAGAGGGGTGGGAGTAAAGGAGTATCCGGAGAGAGGAGAGATGTACCCATGAGAGAGAAGGGGATAGAAGAATAACATGGATGATAGAAAAATTAACCAATGAGATGTTAGTGCTGTAACTTGCAACCAATAGTGAAGAGACACATGAATTGGTAAAACTGTATAAAAATGTACTTGTGGCAATAAATCTATCTACTACTTTCATCCTGGAAGAACTTGGTCTATGTCATTTGTCCGTCCCAACCACGACATAAGCATGACCTCATACAAGTAAAACCACCTGGTATAAGAAAAGTGCTGGGAGGAAATAGATGAAAACAAACAGTTTATAGCAGTGAGAAGCAGTTGGCCCAGCGTGCCAGACAATTGGGGCTGAGCGGCTGCAGGACATCGTGTTCTGGAGAGGCATCTGTGTACTACAAAGGCTAATGGAGACACAAGGTACTGAAACGCATGTCCAGAAATTCCATTAACTTCATTTTATCGTTACTAGTCAGTGTGTATCTATAGATCTTTGTGGATCTGTAAAGGCAGAATGCCATTTCTAATTCTCACACAGTTCCAATCGGACAGTTGAAGTACCATAAGTATAGCAGATTTTTTTGTCTGAGGTTGCTGCAAGCAACTGAGCATTTATATTACTTCAGAAATGAATCATTGACTGTAGTTGTCCAGTGGCTTTGTGTATACCAATACCAATCCTTATATGTGAAAGCATTACATTTTGACTTAAGATCTTTGCAGAACATTCTTTTTCTGACTATCCTGTGGAGGACCCTGCTTGTAGAATAAGAGTTCCTCCACAAAATTTGACCCATTTTTGCTTACAGACTTTTTAAGTGATGTTTGGTTTTCCAGCCTATTAGTATGAGAGGGCATCCTGAATCCCTTTAGATAACATTTACAGGTTATACTAAGCAGGGATGACTTCCCGTCTATTGTATTATCTCTTTCCAGGTCACTTTAGGAAGAGAGTACGTTCATAGGATTTATTGAAGCTTTAACTCCATTTAAATCTTTTATTAAATTGACATTACTTTTTTCTTATGTGGGTGGGGATCAC
This sequence comes from Streptopelia decaocto, assembly GCF_964273445.1. NCBI lineage: Eukaryota > Metazoa > Chordata > Aves > Columbiformes > Columbidae > Streptopelia > Streptopelia decaocto. Next base: position 45,832,178 of record NC_138659.1, read on the forward strand.
TCTCACAAAAAATAATGCAAGTCAGGGAAGAATAGTCTAGCATATAGCGACCTTCATCTGAATGCTTTAGAATGATTTATAGGCTATTAATTAGTCAATCCCTTACAGCATCTAGTGTGGCACCTTGTATCATTTACCTACAATAAGTAGGTGTCTTCAAAATCATTCCGCTACTGGCTCTATTGAAACTGTAATTTCCATTGCTTTATGAACGTGGAAGCTGCATGCAGATCTAGAAAAGGAGGACATAAAAATCTAGGTGACAAAATATGGATTACATATGTGTTGTTTTCTAGTTTCTGTTTCCTCAGTTATCTGAGATCTATAGGTAAAACTGCTTTTTGGTGCATAACACTTTTTATGCTTAGTTCGCATAGTTTGTAGTCTTTCAAGGGAAACAAATCTAACTCTTCAAAGGTTCTTTAGAGTTCCCTTTGGTGTGTGTCATTGATATAGGTTTTGGGCTGGTACAATCTCTGAGATTTTATATGAGTGTATCTCAGAGTTTTTAAGCAACCACAGAGGAAGGTCTCCCAGGACCATGTAAGTTATAGTTGCCAGGCCTGAGTACTTTTCTTAGGGTTTCTGGCAGTTTCTTTTTCTGAGCTTTGCTGGCTTGAAATAAAATAATGTATAAAGACCAGGCACCTGAAAATGTTTAAAATTTAGTCATCACACTTCAAAATCATCTGGCTAGCCAATGGAAAGCAATACAATGAGGGAAATTTCCCCAGGCCTGGAGATACATGAAATGAAAAGAGAAACAGGGGACAGCATAAAGTGAATTATACATGAAACGTTTCTACATGGATCAAAGAGAGAAGAGGGGAAATGGTGAAAAACAGGGAGAACAGTTTCACCCATTGCTTCTTTTCTCTGTGCAGGTGTTCAGGGTTTCCATAGAAACTTGAACATTGTCTGAATTTGGGGGGATATAACACTTCTTCCATTTCTGTTTACGTGCCATAAATGCTATACAAAAAATGATGTGTGATTTCTGTTTTGCATAATTAGGTCAGCTACTTCCAAAAAAACCCATTCATTAAAGCCAATTAAGCTATTGATCCTTGTGAAATTATGTATATAGATTATTTTTATATATCACTGTAACAGTTTTGGTCATAAAACAAAGCTAAGTGGTATCAGGAGTTAAAATGGAGATTGTCTTTCATCTCAGCAGGTGATACACTTACATTATATTGGTTAAACGGATTTCTTGAAACGCATATATGTACAATTTTCACTCTTTATACAAAATGATGATACCTTTATTTAAAGGAACAATTCTCTAATGTATATTTTTCTGGTCTTCAATGTCTAGTTTTACTCTCTGTTGAAAATAACATAGACATTATGGTACATTACTGTTGAAAGAATAATATGTAGAAATTGATAAAAAATAATTAAAAACAGGCTGTGTAAAATAAGATACACCAACTACAAACAATGCATTTGGTGTGTGTAGTCTGGCTACCTATGTCTGTAGTTAATTCAGGTGCTTTTGGCCTGAAGAAGCTGACAGTTACTTTGGCATTATCACCTCTTGATACTGTCAAGATATGAAATATTTTCAAATTAAATTAAGAGGTCAGTTAATTTTTGAAGTTTGTCTTCCATGAGAAAGTTAGAAATCAAAGGTTTGCATTGTACTTGGACATTTTACTCAACTGTGATGTGCAAAACTGCTCTTGCAGGAAGTGCCAAGTTAAACAGTAACTTCACAACCTGATTTTAGAGAGTGGTTTTCTTTGTATCTACACATGGCCAGGAGCAAAATACGAATTTTGGTGCATGACAGGGAAAGGCAGTTTACACCTTCAGGTTAGGAAGCAGTTAAGTTCAGTTCTACAGAGGTATATGGAGACTGCAGGATTAAGAAGGTGGAGATGACATTCCCAATCTTTGTTCAGAGAACTTTCTATGGTTTTCTTACAGTAGCTCATCACAGAACTTAATGCCTTTAAAAAAAAAAAAAAAAAACAAACAAAAAAAAACAGTGCAAGGAACAGAATATAAGATCCCTTATTCTTAAATGAGAGGCCAGATATGAGAAGCATCACTGGGCACAGGCAAAGAAATAGTGGCACTGGATATGGCAGTGCTCCCTGAAGCCCATCCTTGCACTGCAGTGCCTGTTAACTCCAAGGCGCTCCTCAGGTTTTGTTCCCAATGAAACCAGTGGATGCTGTCCACCGCATGGCATTGCTTATGCAGCTAAGCATGGGCACTGCAACCACAGCTGTGTTCATGGTTGAGAACAGGCTGGGTCTAGATTTTGGTAAGAAGTCTAAGCTATGGTAATTCAGTTCTGTGTATTTATGGCAAAATGAAAATTTCAGCCTGCTTTTTGTTGTTGATTTCCCCTCTATCATTTAGCTCACTTAAAAACAAACAAACAAACGCAAAAAAAACAAAACCCAAAAAAACCTCTTGTCTATGCTAAAATGAAATAAGTGCAATTATTTTTATACACATAATATTGTTCCTAAGGAATAGATTTATTCTTTGATAGATATACACACTCTGAAAAAAATAATTTCTCTATTGAAATATAACATATTTCTAAATAATACTAAATATGTGAAAAGGTTTCTTGAGATTAAGCCTAAAATGCCAACAATATTATCATTATTAAGATTTAATATTTACAGGGTATATCCCATTATTTACTTTTACTGTTATGATTAACTACTAAAATTTCCTTTATCTTTTTCGGATGTCTATGCTTTCTCTTCCATTGTAAGTATTTTTTCTGCATTTTTATTTTTTTCCTTCCTATCTTCATATTTAGTTGTAAAACCAAATACACAGTTCAGCATGCATACATTTTGGTAATATTCAATTGCAGCTGATACACATATTCTGACTTTAATTTCTTTTTATGCTAGTGCAATTATCACAATGACCTGTGCTCTTGGATGGTCATCTCCAAAGTCTGTAAAGGGTCTCTGACTTTCATGCAATTTTAATCAAGTTATATTGGTTAGAACCTCATAGTCTCACCAAAACAATGTACAATATGTCTGTGTGTTGTTTCCTGAGTAATATTGGCAGAAAATATCTGGCTCCAGTGGATTGAAGGCTTGAATGCTAAATTGAGGATGTTGTTCTCATTTAAATTATATTAATTACACCTTTCATGATCATTAAAATGAATAAATATAAACGAAAATAATTTTTAAAAAAGTAGTGGTTAATTGCACTAAATAAGAAGAGAGATGCCAGATGCTGGTCATAGAGCTTACTGAGCTACTGGAAACCACTTAATACCGTGGGAAGGGCAGACAAAGATCAAATAGCAGATCACATAACATCTGCGAAATTACCTCAGTGAAAAAAGATCTTTCTGATTGAACACTCTTGACACTCACCAGTCTGATAAGATAAACATTTGCAATATAATATAATAACAAATAATAAAAAAGCACAAGTTACAATTCATAGAAATTTTACAAATGTCAAGAATTGAAAAACATCTCAGCCAGAGCTGATAAAGGAATACATTAACTTAAATGTCTGTTGAAACTCTCTGTTAAAAGTCTGTACGTATGGTTGACATAACACTTTACACTGTCAATATCTCAAAATAATCTTTTGATGATCTGAAATCCACAGTTAAAATATTCTCTAAATATGCATCAATTTTAAAGAGACAGAGAAGCATACATGCTTACAAGAAGAATTTCTAGTGATCTATTTCATGTTTTATTAAAGTATGCTTCAGTATGCTTCACATTACCTCAGAACTCACCTCCTGTTCAGTCAGTAAATTTCTAAAAGAAATAAAATTATCTTAAACTTTGAAGCTTTAACTCACTTCATCTCGATTAAATATGCTTTTATATTTTTCTGATCTTATATCATGATGTACAGAGTAAAAGCACCATAATCTGAGATTCTATCACAAGCTAAAGCCAGTAGACATGTAGTATTTGTTCCTTCCTCGATCGCGAATATGGTTAACAAACACAGTTCCCTGGACACATCTACTGATCAGCAGGGCAATCTATTTTTAAGCATTAGAAATCTACTACCATTCAATTCCTTGCAAATGCAGCAGAATTTGCTTCTTATTTTGAAACAGTCTAAGCCTTGAGAAATTAAAAAAAAATAAGGGGGTGTGGGGAGGAGGAGGAAGAAATCTTTTTTCATTGAGCTACAGCTAATTTGGACTCTTGAAGTTTCCATAAATATTGTTTCCCTAATAAAGAATTGCTTGATGGGTTCTAAAGTCCTTCAGAGAGTTAAGACTTGTTTTATAGACCTCTGTTAGTGAATGTATTCCCAGGTTTAAATCTAAAAAGTCCAGCTGTTTTCAGTGTTGAATTCTTAATGACTGAAATATTGGATTTATTCAGTCATGATAAATAGGACAGCATTTGTAGCATTAGTGGAGAATTAATTTACCAATCTAAAGTAGTAGGCCTCAATCCCACAATTCAAATTTATGGAGCCCATTTATGTGAAAGTCAGTGCCAGCATTTTAGATCATTAAAATGAACAATATGATCCATGGGATGCCAATATAACAGCCCTCCAGGACCTGCAAAATTTACTAAGAGACTTTCAATTTACTGCATTGTTGAAAATCCTTGGAAACCACTTCCAGAAAGCTTCTAGATATTTCTGTTTTACAGTGAGGGTACAGGTGTTTGGATTCACAGTCTAGTGCTTCTAATTATGTTAGTTACTAAAACTAGATTTTACAGTAATAACATAAACTAGACCAAGAGGTTTCATTTATTATCACATTTGTAACAGATGTTACTTGATATCCTGCTTACTATCTAAAATGTGATAAGAAATTAATAATATTCTTCAAATTTTTCTTTGTAACAAAATGTTCATTTGTTTGATCATGATGCTGATTATTGTGCATTAGCCAAAAAAGCTATTTTTATATGAACTCAATGTAGTTACAGGATACCTTGGAGGATGACATTAGAGAAACTGTTTCTAAACACACATGATTTAAACTTAGTCCTTGAAGGCAATGACACAATTTCATTAATCTTATAAACGTGGCTTTCACTAAGAATTCTTTTTTTTTTTTCAAACCTCTAGATATTTTGAGAGAATTTTTCTCCCTTGGAACTCTGTAAGTGAAATGTGGTCAGCACATCTCCCAGCACATTTGATTGTAATTACAGGAGCAAAGTTGAAAACTTAAGGCAAGAATAGATTCTTGCATGTTTCATATAAAAACTTAATGCATACTACTATCAAAACAATGTATTTTCTAATGGAAGGTCCGAATCTCTCAATGGAATATCAATTTTACTATTATACGTGGGAATTTATATTCTAATTGTCACTGCCTTTGGTGTGTAATAAGAATAGTGTCTGTAGGCAATTTTTCTGTGGAATACACCATATATAAGCAGCTGCACTGAAACATGATCATGCATACCTCTTAGACACTCTTGAACTAAGTGGTACATTATTTACAATTGCATAGAATTTAAAAGCTGTAGGATAGAAAGACCAGATATTATTTGTTAACATACTGTAATTGCTGATATTTCCTCTTTCGGTACTGAAAATAAAGACGCATTTTATATTGAGATTTCTCTTTTCTCTTTCCAACCCTTCTTTTTCTCCTGAAAACATAAGACAATAAAACCTGCCACAATAAAAATAGGTGTCAAAACATCTATTATATGCATTTCTAAAGAATAATAAAAAAAAAAATCTGACATATATTATTGAGGACAAAAAAAAACCCCAAAATCTCAATGCAATTTATGTAATTTTGTAGTTCATTAATTTATGTTTTCCCTCAGAGAAGCAAAAGTAAGTCTCAATTATGCATCAAAGTACTGTATCTACCTAAATCTAGTATGTGGTTTAGATTGGTAGATAATAAATAAATCAGACACAGGCTTACAGGTATACTGTTATCTGTATAAAACTGGAATTGATCATGTTGTTGCTTAAAAAATTTCACATAGCTTCTGGAACAAGAAAGTCTATTTTTCTAAAATAAAACAGTGATTTTACTTATGTTCACTGATAGTATTATAAATTATTAGGATCTGCTTTCAGTAATAAATACTTCCGTGTTTGCTTCAGTAAGTGTTCTGGAGACACTAAAAAAAATAACAAAGGAAACTTGAAAATTGCAGCAGATATTTCAGCAATTCTTAAATGCTCAGAAGCTTAAATTCTAGGTACTAGAATTATATAGACAGAAAACAGTTAATATGAACCTGATGTTTCAGTTTTGTGGTTCCCTGTACTGTAGATTACTAATCTTGTCACATGCGCATTGGCAATTTGACAATTGGAGAATTTGTTTTTGAACAGCCCAATTTCTGATTAAATTACTTTTTAACTGTTAATTTGACAAATCAACAAAAAGATAGTTTAAAAATAAATAAGGTTGTTGCAAAATGGTCTTCATGGGAAGTCTATAAACCAATCTTGTTACTGACAGTGGTTTAGGAAAAAAACAATCCACAAATAACCAATACAAACCCCTTCCAAATCAATTATCAGTATAGTTAATAAGCATTATAACTAGATTTAAGTTCACATACAAAGCACAGATTTCTTATTTCTGTCCTTTTGCTATTTTTGACTTGTGCTGGCCAGTATGACAAAACATTGCAGAAGTTGCATGCAAAGCCAGGAATCAATCAGAATTGTAGTTATTGCTGATAACTATTCATTTTATGTAACTTGTTCTCAAAAGCGTAGTTCCTGGGTTGTTTTTTAAGATGCATTTATTGTCAAGTTGCCCTACACAGACTGCTGCTTTTAGCCTTGATGTTGCATTGCCTGGCCTGAAGGACCACATTACTTATATTTTGTGAGGACTACAGGCATTTCACCATACAGTAAAAGAATATTAGACTCAAGTGATCCAAATTGAACATTTTGCAACCTGAATGGCAGATTGACCTTGGAAAATGAAAGTGTTAGACATAATCAATGCTTAGGAAAATCCATTAGGGTCACAGAACTTGACACCTAGGCCAGGCTCCCAAATTTTAGTGGAAACAACAGAGCTAAGCAGCAACCTGTAATGGGATTCAGTGCAGAGACAACATGACTGATGGTCAGAAGTGTTATGTCCTTACGTCTCTCAATATTTACTGGTGGATAACGTTGTATGACGTTTCTGCATCACTGTTTCGTTATGAGGCAAATAATGCCAATCTACCTTGGTAAAATTCAATGAAGACTATTGATAAAATACCCCAAGTTTTGTGATAAATAGCATTAACAGTTTAGCTCTTCTGTGATGCTTAAAAACTATAGCAAAGGGAGCTGGAACACTCAGCTGGCAAGTAAGTGTGTGTGGCTGTCAAAGGTATATATAATTATTACATGGTTTTCACTTTGAAGAACAAAATATTTTCTTTCAGTCTAAGAAAACTGAGATTTATGGCAGAATAGCAGTGTGAACTGAACAAAACCATGGCAGAGAACCCAAATAAGTAGTATTGGAGGTGATTTTTTTTTTTTTAAACGGAGGATATTTCTAATATTTTTATCATGGACATGCACACAATGCACAGTAGAGAATACCAGAGGAATCTAATTATACATTTACTATTTGAAAACTAATTATTCTTCTGTGCTACTATCTCAAGTGAGAATGGTTTTCATAGTAAAACTTCTTCTGTCAAACATCTTAACTATTAGAAAATCATTGGGTTGAGGTTCTAGTTATTAAGTTGAGAGTAATTAAATTAAAAATAATTTTTGACTTGAGAATTCCTGGGTCTGCATTTGTGTTTCTATTAATAGTGATGTTTGTTTGTTTTAAATTCATGTACTACTTTAAATGCAGGGACCTTTTATTCTTTTATTTTTATTATTTTATTTTTACTGATTTTATGACTTCATGGGAGCAGGAAATCCAAATTAATGACAACTATGAATCTGTGAAGGAAGATTAGAATTAATAAGCAAATTAATTCAATGTTCAATATGTTGTACATTTCTTTAAATAATGACCTATTTATATTTTTAAGCAAGTCTTATAGAGCAGATTTATTGTTTTATACATTTATTGATTTAGGATTTTTGTAATTGTCATTTTAGGATAGATATTCATTAATCCCTCTACGTCTGCACTGATATATAAGAAGGTAGTGAAAACTTTTATAGTGACTGTGTTTTAAATCCTTCCCCTATAAATTGAATAGCTGGACAGACTGTGGGCAATCTTGAAAGTGTTGTGAAGAGTATTCATGAGCCTACAGGTTTTAAATTCTTAAAATCCCATTTAAATTTTTCTCATTTTTATCTTTAACAAAGAACTTTATGGAAAAGCTATGTAGGAACAGCCATAAAGAATACATTGCAGTGCATGACATTCCATTTCCTTGTAGTTGGAGAGATTAATCAACTTGCCTGTAGGTTGGTCACCACAGTCTCTAGCTGTACAGAAATAAAATGCCCATAACTATAATGCAGTCTCTTTTGCTTGGGTCAGATGCTGCCTTCCCTTCAGATAGGTTTTTCTTCAGATTATTTTTCTTTTTAGTTTTTACTATATTAGCATGCCAGCATTTTAAGAATGTTAAAGACTAATTCATTCTATCCACAAAATATAATGTGATTAATTTAATAAATGTAAAGTGTAAGCCCTGCGTATTCAAAATTGAGCAACTAAGGCTAGATACTTAAGCATCTAAATATGTGATCTGATTTTTGGAAGTACCTCTTGAAAATAAGTAATGTCTAAAATGAAACATCTCTGAAAATGGCATATTATAGTTATGATACAGAATTTTGAGGACTACAAGGAAGAACACGTTGCTCTAAATGTCCAGAAATTCATCTAAAGCAAGACCTAGTTACTAGGGGCCAGGTTCAAGGAAATATTTCCAAAATTAGGTTATAATTAAACTTACCCAATTTTCAGAATCCTCTTGCATACAATGATATTTCAAATGTTTTGACCCAGTTTTCTGAATTTTATTGTCAAAAATTTATTTGCATTCGGGGAATATCTTTCCTTTAACATTATATACTATATGATCAAGTTTCCAAGCAGGCTGCTTAGGTCAGGTTATGAAGTCCATCTTATTCCTGAGTACTGTTCTTGTCATGGCTTTTTGGTTAAGTATTCATGTTGATTTCATTTTGCAGTCCCTTAGGGAAACCTCGATATTTCCATAAAATGGGGAAAAAAAAAAAAAAAAGCAATTAATATTATGTAATTGGAAAAATTCTATTCAAATAATAATAATAATAATAAAAAGTTTAAAACCACCACCTCCTCAGCCATGTAACTTTTGCGTATTTTAATTGTTCAAAGCAAAGCTCATAGTGTCTTGGGTGATAAATAAGGTGTACTGTGGGTGTTTCAGTAGAAGGAAAAAGAGCTGATATTTTCATGATCTGTTGTGGTTTTTTGTTTTGTTTCTTTCAAGAAATGGGAATTTATTTTTCACCAAACAAACATTTAGTTTGACTAATCATCAACACACCCACAACAGTTGGAAACATGTTTTCCCAATTAAGATATTTTAAAAAATAAACCATCAAAGAACTTTTAGTTTTCTTTTCTTCAGTTTTTTGTTCACTTTAACTATGGCAAAGCACATATCACTATCCAGATATGCAAATTTTCATGTTTCTGTAATTAAAAATAAGAAGGAAATAATGAAGAAAAAGCTAAGGTTATATAGGATGTTTTGTGTGAGAAAGTCAGTGAGTTTTATTTGAACTATTCATAATACAGTTTTAGACATTTTGAGAAGATCAGATAGAACATATTGAATCTCCGTTCATATCTTGCACTTAGTGCTTCAACAGGAGGAATAGTAAATATTCTGCTATTACCTTGAAAAGCTGAATATCGCTTTACAAAAAGAAACTACATACAGCTAAAAATAATGGATGGCAATTTATCTCCTACTTGATAGTGAAAGACTTATAATGTAACTTAAAGGTAAGAAAAGGGATACATAATCAAATGCACAGAAACAGACACTGGGGTTCAGACTACCTAAGGATGCCTAGGGAAGTGGTAAATACTATGGTGATATTTTCTTGGAATATGAAGGACAAAGGAAACACACAGATAGTATTACAAACAACGTAACTTTTCTCTTAATTTTATTGCTTAATACTGGTGGGCATCCCTGCATTGGGACAGTCAGTGAGGAGACCAACAATTTTGATGGCCTTTTGTAGCTTTTTCTTTGAAACTCCTCTCCCTTTCTTATGGAAATGTCCAGAAACAACGTGAGCAACAATAAGTAGCAGGCTATGAACTCATGCAAATGATCAATGCCAAATTAATTACATATATAAAACACCCCTTAAAGTACTACTAGCTAAGTATTTTATTGACTAATCACATACAAATTAGATCACAATCAATTTATTCCTAGCATGCAAATGTATTTTGCCTTGTAGTAACTTATCAAAAGCTTCAGTTTTATCATTTTTACATGCTTCTGCATATTCTAGGAACCAGGTATGCATAAAAAAACTTCATCTTTCATCGCTCAATGAGCTAATTAAGCTAAAGTATTTTAGAAGTATGGAAATGAATTTGTTGTGTTTTTTCCACTAAATCAGGCACAGCATAACAGAGCTGGGTGCCAAGATGTGAATTTCCTTGCTCCATGGGAATTTACAAGCACTGCTAAACTTTCTGCTCTTATCAAACTTTACTTGGTTGCAAACGAACAAAAGATTTTAGATCAAATCTCACCATTTAAAGCAACTTGTTTAATTATTGGACATGGATTAGATAATTGAATAGAACTTATACTCTAAAGCTTATAAAAATATCTTGAAACATTGCTTAAGAATGTGAGAGAAAAAGAAAGTCTTCAAATTTCCTACCGCTCAGAATTTCTGATTCTTACTTAGAGTTTAAGGTGTAAAATGGAGCTAACTTTTCTTGTAAAATACAGCTAACTTTTCTCAGATTTCTTTCTAAGATCTATCATTATTTCTGCCTGTGGAAGTACAGCACTCTTGCTATATATTTCTTATTACAATATTTAATCAGAAGGGTGTGCCAGAAAGCCCTGGACAACATATTAAATTGCCCACATGTTCCCTGAAGCATTTTCTCAGGCTTCAGGGTCTCTGCTCGACCAGCAGTCTCCTCTGTAGCATAAGAAAAAAAGTCACAAATGTTGTTCACATGTTTGGCATATTAAACCACAAGAAACAAGGTAATATCCATAAACAGTGTGTGTGGTACAGTTTCAAAGACACAAAGCAGGACTGATCTCCATGCCTGGCATGGGGGCTGCCAGGGCTCACACAGTGTGACTGCCAGCAGCTTGGTCACTCTGAGGGCAGGAGCAGCACCCACATACCTGGAGACCCTGGTGGGTAGTAAGGCCTGGCCATGATGCTATAACATAGACTGAGCCCTAGAAACAAGAGACCTGAGGCTCCATGGTGCTCTCTGAACCTCTGCCCATCTACCCCTGCTCCCTCCCAGGCCACCTGCCAGGGTGGGGCAGGGGCCCAGGTGTGCTGTGTGGGCACAGGTGCAAGGAATTAGCAGACATCTTGTGGAGGTGAGGAGAGGTGACTTCTTGCACCTTTTGCTGGAGATTGTCTTTTGAAAGTCACTAGAGGGAGGCACCAGGAGCAGCAGAAACAGTATGTATACAGAGTAAGCTTTGTTTTCAAAGGTTTTGTTTGTTATTATTTATTTTCTCAGTATTTCCCATATTTCTGAAACAGAACATAGCTTTTGAGATCAGAGGCTCTTAGTGTGGCTGCTTAAAGTAAAATGTGATAACAGACCAGGTAGTATTTTGCTCTATGGATGCAGTCTTCCCCCTTGAAGTGAGCTCATGGCACTGCATGTTTGGCCATCATTTTGTCCCTATGTCCATCTCTCTTGCCCTACTCTCCAACACTGGCTGTGGAAGAACAGCTTATGGTCTTCACGTGCCAACCCTGAGCAGCATCTGTTGGTAATCTGGCTTCACTGTGGGGATCCAAAATTGTGCCTGAAATGAAGTTTTGCATATAACTGTTCTCCTAGGGGAAGAAATTTGGAGGCTGCAATATCTACTGCTTGGTATGGAAAGGCACAGCCTGGTAATTTGATTATGAAATGTAGCCATAGCAACTTTGCAGAGTAAGGTGGTATGGAATGTGGGCTATGTGATGGCTACATTAATCACCCAGTTCTTCAAAGTTTTACTCTTTCATGAAATTGGGACACCTTGAATTTCATTAGAGCAGTGGATTAATTCCTTGGGTTTTCAATAGGCAATAGCTATAAACAGTGAATAATATGGAGTATCCTCAATCCTAGGAAATAATGATGATGTCTTTTTCTTCTCTCTAGAGTACTCTCTGAAAGAGGATTTCAGTCAACAGCAGTACTGCAAACCCTCCAGCAGCTAAGTTGAAGAATTGTCTTTTGGAGTATCTTGCAACTAAAGGGATGGGACCATCAAAGGTTATGTCTTGGTGTCTTTGAGGGAGCATAGGAGGCCGAAAGGTAAGTTTTAATGCATTAATACTTTTTACTTTTCTTTGGTCACTCTTGATAAGGAAGTTTATATTTTTTACATGATTTTGGCAAATATTTCTCTTCCAGAACTGTGGCTCTATGGAGAGTATGTAGGTGAATCTGTTCTTAGTGGTTAGGTCAAGCAAAATGGATTTTAAGTTCTAAACAAAGCACAAACTGAAAAGAAAAAAAAAAAAAAAATTGCATGATTGATTGTAAATAGCTGGAAGAAAAAATTAGTCTGAGTTTCCTGTGTGGTAACTGAAACCCTTCTATACTGTCCTTTTCTCAAGGAATATGCACCAAAGAGGAGTTTCCTATATAACACTACATAAAAATCCTAGATTTAAAGAAGCAGGTTGGTTTGGTTGGGAGAAAGAGTTCTTTCACCACTGCTGCTAATGTGAGTCATCTTAATGGAAAACAGCTGAGGAAGAGATCAGTAATTGGTTGCCACAGGTATTACTTTCCTTCAGAATCTCAGTGATGTGTTTCATATTGCTCCTAATTCCTCCATTGTGTTTTGTGTCTTGTGTTGAAAAAGCTCAAATGCACTTTTCGCAACTGTTTGATGTATTCTTTCATGCACACCTAAATGGCTAGAAATGGAAATAACTGACTGAAAATATTTACCTAGATAATTTTGTAATTTTGATAAAAGGATCTAAGAATCATTTAAATAATTTTTGTAGTAGTTTCTCCTGCTGAGGGAGAGAATGTGGGAATGTGCATCTTCTGGAATGTAAAATGGAGAAGGGAGTACCAAGATTTGCTCTTGTGATGCTGATGCTCTGTACAATTTGTTCTCCATGTTCCAAGATGTTGACAAGGGAGAGTGCACATTTTTATTGAAAGTGAGGTTTCTTCAAAGCTGCCACAGACTGAGGTGTTTTGGCATCTTTTCCTTCTAGGTCTATGCTGAGTGAACATGGTCTGTCTAGAAGCTGTAAAATCAGAATTTCATAAACTTTTTTTCATTTGACTTGCTAATTAAGATTTTTGAAAACTCATTTAATTCTCCAATTTGATTAGGGATAGAGTCCAGCACTGCCTGTTGTTTGAAGCCAGTGGAATTAAAGTAGCAGAGAGTTTGTCTGTTTATAACTTGGAAATAATAAAAACTCAAGTGTGAAAACTTTTCAGTTTGATTTTAAATAAGAGAGCATGATTTTTCATCCTAGTCTGGGAAATAAAGTGAAGTTACAGCTACTTTTGCTTATAAGAGTATCTGATACTCTGTTTTCTTTTTCATTTTTGAAAATGGTGGTACTGCAGTAGATATTTTTGCTAGGAAGTACATTAAGAATAACTTGTCTTTGACATGCAATGAATTATAAATAAGCAGCTAGAATGTAATAATAACAATAATAATAGCAAAAAAAAAGTACCTGACCTTTTCCAAATGGATGTTAATACTTATTCAGGGTGATTTCCTAGCCAAGAGTTTCCTATCTAATGAGTTAGGTTAAGAAATCAGTGTCTTACCAGTCAATTAGTAGTTTTAGGCAACTGGTAAGCAGTCAATTAGTGATGTAGTGCTTCTGTTCTACAGTAAGGGAAACCAATTTGTAATTATACCTTCTCTTTTCAATTTATGGGTATGAATATCTATGATATAAAAGAATTATATTTATATATTTATATTTTAAATACACACAATTAAAATAAGTCTGAAAATGCAGGAAGGACATTGCAGAATAATTTAGAGTTTTACTGAATTTGTTTATGCTGTATAGGAACAATGTAAGATTACTACTTATGCAGCAATAAGCAAATAATTTACTGAACTGGAGTCATGCTCTTTTAATTAGGAATTGCTTTACAAAATGTGCATTGTTAAGAGTTGCACTGTGATATAGCTGTATACAAGAAAGATTAGGTGATTTAAATTGGGAAAGGGGATTAAAATAAATTTAAAAAAAACCAGGTTTGTATTATTGGGAAAATGAACTTTGTATTTGGACAATATGGATACGATTCTATGTAGGATTTTCATTTAGTATGAATTAGTACAGATCCTTATGACATGCTATTCTGTAAAACATTAATATTCCCTGTACTTATTTAAATTTTCATTCTGCATCTAGAACTTGAGAACAAATCAGCCCAAATGGTAATCAGAGAGAATTCTTGACAGGCTATGTTTCTTTTGCAATATTTGGTGATGGGTCTGGAGGTGACAGGGCATGGCTGCTAGCCCATTTCTTGGCCTCTGCCCTGAAGGTTTTGTCTGTTTCTGTTATTTCTATAACTTTCAAACATGCTTTTAACACGGGAGAGGTGCCACTTCACCAAAGCAGTGCATCTCCCTTTTATTTGTCATCAGAGTGATCAGGTAACTCCTGTGTAACTGCCCTACACTGTGATTCAGGCAAGCTGCTGCTGGTACCACTTGGTTTAGCTGCTGCCTATATCTGAAGGAAAGTGACTTTCATGGCAAAGAAAGGCAACAAGTTTTTCAGCTTTGCACAGAAGAGGCACAGTCTGCAAGGCTTGTCAAACAGCAGCATAAGTGTGTGATTTACTTCATAGCCACATAAGAGGATCATGGTCTCTGGATTTCCAAGATGCAACTTATGACCTAAAGAAAATCATAACAGCTCTACTCAGGTCTGATTAGGATGTCATTACTTTTGGTTAAATCTTTAAGGTTCTTTTGCCCTTTTTTTCCCCCTCTCATTTTCTCAAGAAAGGATATCGTGTGTGTGTCCCCTGCACATTTACTGGAAATGTAGGAGCTTGAAGTACTTGTGTGCTGCCTCCTTCCCTACTGCTTTCTTGCCTCTGCCACCAGTAAAGAACTTGAGTGCACTTTGCAGCAATTTTTCTAATGTGCAGAAACCAGGAGGAGAGTAGAACATAACAGTTGACCTTATAATACCTTCTTTACTAAATAATAAGATATGTTAGAAAACAAAAGTTGCTATTACTGGCTAGAATTATTATCCCATGGTACCTTTCTCACTTCAAATCTCAAAAAGACATGAAAAGCTGCATTTTTGTCTTAAACCTCCCAGGAACCACAAGAATCCAAAACTATATGGAGGAATTCTCTCTAGCTACTTTTTCTATCCTCTCTTCCTCCACTCAATTAGTAAAGATTTCTGTGCATGTCTTTCTCATCCAAAACAAAAGTTGGGCTTGGAAAATAGCAGAAAAATGTGCTTACTACTTCATAATATTACAGAAGACTGACAGAATGTGAGTTTACTGGCAGGTTTAATTTCTGTGTGGATGAGAGAACTAAAAAAATGCATACAGCATGTCTGTGCCTGTATAGGTATGTGTCACATCATGACTTCCTAGAACATGGAATACCTATATCATCACTTTGGGATCAGTGTGTATTGACATTTTTGGCAGAAAGTGGGTAGTTGTAAATTTTCAAACTGTCATGATCAGCAGTAAACTGAAAAATACTTTCTCTAGAAATTTGGGGAAATATACCGGAAATATTCCAGCAGCTTCTTTCTGAGCTCCCCACCCTAATTATTTTGTTGAGATGGTCTCCTGTGAAGTTTGTCATCCAAACTTTTCACAAGATGCTCACAGCAAGGACTGGTGCGAGGAGCTGGTCTGTCCCTCACAGCTGCCAACATCTGAACTGCACTTTTGCTCACTCCCTCTCAGGGTCTTGAAAAGGCACCATCCACCTTCTTCATGTGGGTGGTCATATGGGAGGGAAAATAAGTCTCAGCCATGTCCCTGACTAGAATAAAATGTTCCTTAAGGCATGTGGTTTAACACTGCATGATGGTAAGGCAACCACTGTGACCACTAAATGAGAAGATATGCATGTCGTCTTTCTAGGATAGGAATGTAGAGAGGGAAAGGAGGGAAATTATGGTGAGAGTAGTTTTAGATGTCAAACAATTTTGATTACGATTATGTTTATTAATGTTTTAGTTTTAATAACAAAAAAATATATTTGAGGCAAATAGAAGAAGAGGGATTAACTTTCTACCACTTTCCTTGCAAGGTAGGCTTTCTATCCCATAATGTGCCAACTGTGAAACTGAAGATGTTCTAATAAGCTATGTTATTGCTGAAATAACTACTAGAATTAATTACGACAATTTGTTACCAGAAGAGAACAGTTTTAAACAGCACACAAGCAATGAAATAACCATACTGCAGTCAAAGCAAATTTTTATTATTATTATTTTTTGTCATTAATACATGTTTTAACAGAGGGTAGGTGATTCTGTTTGTGGAAGGCCAAGGAACCCTATTTACTCAGTCTCAGTTATCACCACTGACGAGGAGAGCTCATAAAAGTGAGGAGTCATACTACGTACCTGAATTATCTCTTTAAATTTAGTCTGAGTTTTTTAAATTCAGGGAGCTGTTTTCAGGCAGGGAAATTAATGAATATTACACTGAAATCTTATCCTAATGAATGTTATGTTCAAAATTAAATCCTTTGTTTCTCTCATTTACCAAGTTTATCTCAGGATACATTGCCTAAATTATGTCAGCTTTTAAGAGAACAGGCAATTCTTGTCTTAAATTACAATACCATTAAAATCTTGTTTGGGAGAAAGGGGGAATACTGTAAATTAACTCTTGGCAATACTTCTGTTATACTGTCTCTGCTGATGTCAAGGGCCTGGTGGTGTCACTGTGCCACAAAGGTAGCAATACACTGGATTAGTACCTTAGTGATGCTGCTTACTGGTTTTAAAGATTGACAACAGAAAAAAATTCTTAGGGAAAGAGTGTCAATGAAGTTGAAGAACGGGAATAGAGAGCGTGCTGTTTGCTGAATGCAGAGGCTATAGATGATGCATTGCATGCCACATACATCTCCCAGTGAAATCTAAGAAAAATATTATCTCCTTACAATTAAGATATGCAAATGAAAAAAAGTTCCTTTCGCAGGGCTGTCTAGTTTCAGAAGAGATAAGGCCTTTCAGTTAAGTAACTCCACAATTAAAATATATCATGTTTTCTCTTGTATATATGGGTTTAAAGCTCCTATCACCAGACATTTCTATGTATTGTTTAGCAGCATAGTGAATAACTCAAAGTAATGTTGGAAAATAGATCATAATAAGATGCAATCCAGTTCCTTCCGTGAGATTTAGAAGAGAAAAAGAGCAGATTTATGAGAAAATAGGAAAGGGGAGCTTATTTTTTCTTATTTCTGCTTAGAAAATATTGGGTTTTTTCTTAGTATTTATTTGATGTATTACTTAAGGTATTCTGATTAATTAAATAGCTGAGCCAAATAGATGAACTTTTCCTCTGAAAGCCACTTGTGTATGAGTTTGTTTATATTTAAGTTATCCTTCCATGAAACCAGGAAAAAAATTGTAAAAATCCAGAGAAATCCTGAGAAAACTTTAGTGAGAATTTACAGTGCATTTTATACTCTAAAGATAATAAATCATAAGAATAGTTCAAAAATACATCAGTTTTACTTTTTCCTGTGCACACAAATTAGCATGCAAATTAAACAAATTGCAGAGTCACTGGATTGCACAGAAAGACTAGCTCAGGCTCAAGAACTGAGCTGTACACAGTGTTTACCCGTTATCTGTTCAGCTGAGTCATTTTGACTTTGAGCCCTGTCAGTGTAGCTCAGTCGGGCCCAACGGGAGTGCTGACAAAATCACGCAGTCAGACTTGGCATCTGAGAAATTCAGGTTTGTTTTTTTTTTCCTCCTTCCTCCCCCAGATTTTCAAAAGAACTTTTATCATCTACTTCTATTTCCCCTCTCATGGTGCAGATCATGACAATTTTATTTCACGCAGAATCACAGAATGTTAGTATTTGTCAGTCTTAATTACCTTAGCCTGCTTTGTTTCATAAAGAAATTATTGCTATTGACTATATGATTTTGAAGGTTAGCTTTGTGTGCAGAAACCTAGTAGAACTTTGACACAACTGCAAGTATTGTTTAAAGGCCTTGGGAAAGGTTCTTATATAGATGGGTCTTCCAGATAAGGAGTATAACTTCCTGTAAATTATTATCACTGCTTTTTAAACTAGTCTTTAAAAATCCTTTAAGTCAAAACAATACATCTAAGTACTGCAACAAATGTCACTATATGCAGTTCAGATGTGTCCAGGTAATGTTAGCTTAGTTTTGTAAATCAATGTTTCCTTAAACTTGTTACTCTCTAAAATCAGAGTGGGGCAAAGCAAAATGATACAGAACAAATATGCCTAGCCAAGTACTACTTCTAGATAAAATAAACTCGGTTCAAGTTTCAGGTCTTTTAATGGAGAAATACTGGGGAAATATTTTAATGATTTTTGTGAGCATGTGATATTTATCTTCCCAGTTTCAGGAGTCGTAAATACAAACAATATTAAATAAAGATGGTAACTATTCATGTAACTTCATCTTCTACTTTGAACAAAGTAGTCTTTTTTGATATCTGTTGTGGTTACAGCAAAACTTACAGTCAGATCATTAATGATGCTTATAATGACAAATAAATCTTATGGACTAAATTGCAAAGAGATAAAAAAGGAGAGACTGGAAAGAAAGATGTAGCAAAACTAGAAATAGGTTTTCATTTTCACATTCCTCTGACAATATTCTCTAATATCAGTTTGGTATTCACGTAAGGGTTTTGAGGTTTCAGCTGGATTTTTGGGATGCTTATTTTAGTACAGGGTATAATAAAGTAGAAGGTTACCACTTTGTCAAAAATTAGCCAAATAGATAAAACCTCAGCCACGTAATGACCACAGAATCCATTTAAAATAAATATTAATCTTATTAATTTTACATGATTACTAAAAATACATTAAAAACTGCTGAATGTATGTTTTTTGCTTACATGTAATGAGTGCAAAGCAAAAGTAGGGTGTTTTCAAATCAGAACGTCGATAAAGTGAACTTTCACACGTGAGGAACAAGTGCAGGCATTTTTTTATTACAAACTAGAGAAGTTCACCATTGAGAAGCAAAATGCAGATTCTTAGCAGATATAAAGGTGCTGTCATGCACGCAGCTGATTTGCATAGCTGAATTACATTAGAGTGAAATAAATTAAGATGGAGATGTGCTGCTTCAAACAATCTCAAAAACCACCCTCTCAAACTGTCCTTTATGCAGGCAGTATTAGTCAAATATGTTGAATACTGGATTTTGAAAACCAGTTGAGACTTGAGATGTTTGCAGATTTCTGATAAGCTTCCTAGTAATCTCTCTGACAAACATGAAAACTACTCTTGGTATTCAGTACCATGGTTTGCTGCCTTACGCACGATGCCACTGGACTATCACAGTTCCAACACTGGCTGCTAGTCACTTGCACTAGCTGAGTAGTGCAGGTTCTAGAGGTACATAAACACAGTTATAAAAGTCATCATAGTCTAAAGTTGTGAATTGTTTTATTCTACTCTTTCGTAAATCTAGTGCTAAATGTCATGTTTGTGGCAAGGTAGCCTTGTTAGGGAATGTGTAGTTAAGAACAAGCTAAAAAGATATTTGTTTTATTTGCTTTGTGATTTGGAGATTGTTCTGATTGTTTTTATGCTCCTTTTGAAAGCATGATACATGTTACATAATTCAGTGTCGCCACTCACAATGCCTGAACAAATACAAATATGAAAGCCCAAAATATTACAGAACCTACTGATTAAACCAGAGCTTCAGTGCTGGTATCTATGTGTAGGCATATTTTCCTCTGAAGGCAAAACCCTACCCAGCTGTTTGAATGCTTATTTTTCAAGTTGTCAAAGTTGTGCAAGTGCTTAGAAAGAAGTTCATCTTGTTCTTCATTTAGCAAAATCAACCTTTCAACAGAATAAATGTACAATTTAGTCTTTATTATCAAGGACATTCTATAGCAACCAAAAATAAAGCTTAAAATCAGTTGCAATCAAATAAATTATCTATGATATCTGCAGTAATGAGAGCCAGGCTCTGCATTATTATGGGAATGAAACTACTCAGCAGAGGGATTTAACATCTTTCCATTTCTTAACTTTATTGCTTGCTCCTTGTGATAGAACAGAAATTGACTTTACAGTATTCTAATCCCATGAACATCTAGCTTTCTGTCAGCAAGAAGTTCCACATGGTTTGACCTTGTTTTTGAGAAATTCTGGATGAGGTTGGATGTAAAAGTCATCTTTGAAAGTGTGCAAGAATGGGAAGGACAGAGAACAAAATACAGTCTCTGAAAAATTTCAGAGAAATATATTTTTAACGGTTACCTGGTTATTTAAAAACATTATTTAAATAACAATGTTATTTTAAAATAACTTTTTTAAACTGTTATTAAAAACAAACAAAAAAAGCAAACAAAAAACCAAAACCAAACAAAACCAAAACACAACAAAACAAACAAACAAAAACAAACAAACAAACAGAAGTGTTGCGCTGGACTAAATTCGGCTAGTGTGGTTTGAATGACTAGATGTTTTTTGCTCATCCTGATGAAGTTTTTCAGTTAAATTAGTGTTCCCAAAATCAAGGTGTACAAGCTCCAGCCACATGTTATCCAAACAGCCAAACACGTGCTTGTACCCAAGCCTGTTCTGAATTTATCACTGCCTCAGATAATAGTGTTAGTATCTCAACACACATAATAATGTAAAGATTAAATTGATTTCAGAGTTCTGTCTTCTCTTTACAAAGGTACAAATATGTAGTGGTTGGCAGTTACTGGAGTGGTTGCAGCAGCAGTTTTCTTGTAGTCTTTTATCTCTTAGTCTGTTGCTGAGCTTTATGATACTGGAAATTTTAGCTCTTGTACTTACTGCTATTTCACCTTGAAGTTTTTTTTTGCCATTTTCAAAAGAATGATGCTGAAGGTAGCTGATTCGGTTGTAAGGATAGTTGATGACAGTAAATTGCATTGCAGTCCTTTGAAATATTCATTTTATGGCATAAAAAAATAAAGTTCCAGTCATTCTAGCAGACTGACTCAGACTGGAATGTTCTCTACAAAAGTATTGTTAAATACTGTGTCAGGTTCCTTACTACCTTAAGTAGCAAAAGCTACTTAAAATCCTGAAAATTGTGTTTATTTGCCTAGCCTTTGGAATGTGAGTATTGCTTTTACATTTTCATCCTTCAGTTAAATACATGCATGTTTGAGATATGCAGTGCTTGTAGTTCAATCCCTTCCTCTCCAAATTATGTAACTGTTGGTGGTTAGTGATCTTGGTCTTTCTGTCTATTTCTTCCTTTTAATACATGCTACTACTGACAAAAACATAGGACCCATCTTTCTTAATTTTTGTTTCTCTTCTTTGAAAAGAAATAAAGGTTTACAACTTCCAGTAAATTAACAGTAGTAATACAAATGCTAACTTTGAGTTATATGTAATTTTCATTTCTAGCTGCCACGCAGTCCACCTGAATTTTGTTTTGTTTTTAAAACACTTTGAGTGAATTTTACTTCTTGCTCTTACAGAAGAATTTCTGGACTTTAAAAAGCAAGCAAACAAAAAAAACCCAAAACCCAAAGCGATTATCTAAGTTGACATTTAGTAAATCACAATAGCTGCGTTTCACCATGGTAAGACTTAAACTTAATACAGAAGATAGTATAAGCTTAATGCTTTTCATATTTGATTTATGGTTTTATTAATAAAAACCCAATAATCATTGTAAATTTCAGGGTCATATCAAAGCTCAAAAATGTTTTATAATTAATAGCCTATGTTTTATGAAGCTTAGATTTTTTTTTATTATTATTATTTTGTTGTTGAGACTGATGCAGTAATTAATGAAGATTGCTGATAGAGAACTGTGAAAAATTGTTGCATTAATACAGAGATACCTTGCAGGGATTTTCCCACTTTATTGTATCTGTGGTGTGCATTAGTGGTCTGCTCAGCCAGTTCATCAATCATCTGGAAGAGGTACACAAAATGAGTAGAAGTAGCAGCACTCAAGAGAAATTTAGTGACACATTACCAAATATATTGCTGCAGTGGTGAAAGTGGCTGCATTTACACAGGGAAAGGTATTTCACTGCAGACATTCTTCTCGTCTTGCCTTTTGCTCCTGCTATATTTTGGTAGCTCTAATGCGTAGTTACTGAAGTAGAAAGGGGACTAGAGATCTGAAGGCATTTAGGGGACTAGTTTGCTAGGTGGAGCTTTGGTGACATTACTGGGGGCAATCCCACCTTTGTTGTGACAGCAGTGAGCTCCCTGTACTATCTGAAATTACTATACTGAATCCTTATTGCCTAGGGCATTTTCTATGGGCAGTCTTCAGTCCCTTCTTGTCATTTAGGTTTTCCTAAGTTTTCCCCACATACATAAAATAAAGATGTAGCACTGCAGGAGAAAGAGAAAACAGGAGATGCAAGGTAAGCTTCTGTATCATCTGGTCCAGAGAAATATTTGAGGAAAAAAGTCTAAATTTATTCATGTGGATCATATATGTATACCATATGTTATGCCTTTTAGAATGCAGCATATTCTGAAACAGGTAGCACATTATGCTTTGGACTTGGTTTAATCTATAAAAATATATATGTTGCTGTATGCAAACATATGTTTGTATTAGTATATGTCTGCATATGTGTTGTCATACATTTCTGAACAGTACATATATATATAGTATTTAAAAATGTATATATGCAGTTTAATATATATGCATGTGGATAGACATATACTTATATAATCTGTAGGCTGAATCAAGCCCTAAGTATAAAATCCCGTTTCTTTTAGACTACTATGAGAAAGAGGGCACCTTATATATATATATATATATATATATATTAACATCTGTCTTTGCCACCCACTTGATAAATTAAAATATAACAGGAGGGAAGAAACATCTGCCCACTGGAAATCATCAGAGCAACCAGCGTGTCCCAGCGTGGCTCAGAGAGGCAGAGTCCGTCACACACTTGTGCAGCTCCCAAGTGACAAATGTGCTGTACAGCAGAGCAGTGTGTGCGCTTCTTACAAGAGAAATCCCAGAGTTGTATGAAGCTTTCTAGGTGGTTGTGTCCACAGTTCATTGCTGGAACTGTCAAAATGTTTGAGTTAAAGGGTGAGTATGAAGGACATTCGCCTGGTCACCTGCCTTGACAATTCTTCTGTGATGCATCTTTCCAGTTGAAATTCATTCTGGTGAAAGAAATCTTCCTCTATTCCCCCCACCACCCCCCCACACACACACCCCGCCCCAGCTTTCTTTTTTTTAGGAGATCTGTCCAGTGTAGTATTCCAGGGAATATTATTTCATGGTTCTTATAAAAAATATAACCAAATTTATAAGTAAATATGGGCACTATCATGAGTTTACAGTTGAAATTAAACTGAAAGTAACCTAAAATTGTTCTTCAAATCTCATTAACCCTTTGTATGTTTTTGATATTCAGGGTGTAAAAAGGGAGTCTGGAAAAACGTATGATATGTGTTACTATTAATAAAATTAATGGTTAACTACCAGCCTATTGTCTAAAAAATATTGTTTGATCTGCTGTCCCTGTCACTGTGGTACTGTTTGTTCTTGGAGTGTCTTCAAAGTAAGAATTAATTTTCAGTGGCATTTCTATTTCCTTCTGTAGCCATTCAAAGCTAGGTTTGTTCTGAGGCACTTACAGCACTGATTAAAGTCAACTAAATATCTGGACCAGAGGGTTTATTTAGTAGTATAAATAAACTCTGCCAAAACTCTAGGTCCAGGCACTGGAGGCTTGTTCAGATCCTTGCATTAATATAGCATTTTTTGTGATAAATATGACTATACACTTCCATATCACAGAAAATAGGTGCTATTTTCCCTTCTCAGTTTAGCAGAGTGTAAGTAATAATTTTTCTCAGAGAATAAATACATTCATCAAGAACTTCGTTTCCCAAAAGATGACAATAAAGGTCTATCAGTCTCCAAGATAGGATAGGAACTTCACTGAGACTCTGTATAGGAGAGATTCTTCAAAAACCTAGGGTACTTCTTTTCATGGGACACAATAGCTAGCATGTTGTCTCTTCGCTGTCACAGACCCTTTCACTCCTGGTGCCTACAGGCTGTTTTCAGGGCACAAGCCATGAGTCAGGTCTATTACTGGGACCAGTTGCAACGTTTTTATCAAATTTTCAGGCTCGTTCTTCTCTACAGGGATGGACAATTATTATTACTTAGCCGTAGCATATAAAATAAAGCATTAGTTAGACCTCAAAGGACTTGCTTCTAATGCTTGAAAAAACACAGTTCCTTTGCTGGTGTATAAATGTTTTACTCATCTGGTTCTGCTTCTTTAGTTTGTGTCCAAACCAATTTGTTACATGTTCTGTGGCTTGTTTACAAATACAGTGGAGAAGGTCTACAAATTTTGCAGCCAATTTATTAAAAGAAAGCCCTTTCCCTCCCACCCAGAAATTCTAATGGGACTTTTATTTTTTTTTTTTTTAACTTTCTATTGTTTAGTTGTTTATATTTTCTTTGTGGCTTCAGAAAATAAGCAGGTAGACTCTACTGGTGCAGACTCATTGCTACATCTTGGTGCTGAAAGCTGGGGCAAGGTATTTTTCCTAAACTTTTGAGAAACAGATATTAGCAGAAAAGACAGACTTGTAAACACTACTTACACCAAATCACACTTTTAAAATGTGCTGTGCAATTGCTGAATATTGAGTTATTAGACAGTAGGTCTTAAATGGTTTTGAATCTGCTTTAAAAAGCAACAACAAAAATGGGTAATGTGGAAATTTTCCACTAATATTTTTTTCTCTTTTATGTTCTAGTTGTTCAAGTTACAACGCGGCTCATAATTTTTACTTTCTGAAGGAGCTGTTGTGTCAAACATTTGTTTAGTTAGGGATTTTCTCCATGATTTCACTATAAACTGGATAGAGCTCCTGCTGAACACATACATATGTAAATATAGCTGTATGCTGGAATATCTGGTTTGTATTTTGACAGAATCACAGAATGTTAGGGGACTAGAAGGGACCTCAAAAGATCATCTAGTTCAATCCCCCTGCTGGAGCAGGAACACCTAGGTGAGGTCGCACAGGAACATGTCCAGGCGGGTTTTGAATGTCTCCAGAGAAGGAGACTCCACAACCTCCCTGGGCGGCCTGTTCCAGTGTTCTGATACCCTCACTGAGAAGAAGTTTCTTCTCAAATTTAAATGGAACCTCTTGTGTTCCAGTTTGAACCCATTACCCCTTGTCCTACCATTGGTTGTCACTGAGAAGAGCCTGGCTCCATCCTCGTGACACTCACCCTTTATATATCTGTAAATATTAATAAAGTCACCCCTCAGTCTCCTCTTCTCCAGGCTAAAGAGACCCAGCTCCCTCAGCCTTTCTTCATAAGGGAGGTGGTCCACTCCCTTCATCAACTTGGTTGCCCTGCCCTGGACTCTCTCCAGCAGTTCTCTGCTCTTCTTGAATTGAAGGGCCCAGAACTGAACACAATACTCCAGATGGGGTCTCACCAGGGCAGAGTAGAGGGGAAGGAGAACCTCTCTCAACCTACTGACCACTCCCCTTCCAATACACCCCAGGATGCCATTGGTCTTCCTGGCCACAAGGGCACAGTGCTGACTCATGGTCAACCTGATGTCTACCAGGACTTCCAGGTCCCTTTCCCCTACACTGCTACCTAATAGTTTGTTCCCCAACCTATACTGGAACCTGGGGTTGTTCCTACCCAAATGCAATACTCTACACTTTCCCTTGTTATATTTCATCAATTTTTTCCCTGCCCAACTCTCCAGCCTGTCTAGGTCACGCTGGATGGCAGCACAGCCTTCTGGCATGTCAGCCACTCCTCCCAGCTTGGTGTCATCTGCAAACTTGCTGATAGCACGCTCTGTTGCCAACAATTAAGATTTCTTTGTTTTCAGTAGGCTATTGATCCATAGAGACTCTGCTGTTCTCTCTTCAGCTGGTTATGTGAGCAACGGGTTAATTCAGTTTTGGTTCCTTAGTCTGTCATTGACTCTTCCTTCCTTTTCTCTGTGATTTAAACAGAATACTCCAGTCTCCCAGGCTGTCAATCTGTCACTTTTCATGAGGGCTAAATACACTAGGGGGAAAAAGCAATTTATTACGTTTTCACAACTGAGGAAGACTGGATGGCTTGGGAGACTGGTAATGAGCCTGGGTACTGAAGTTACAGATAGAGCACAGAGCTACACATGCTGCTCACAAATTCAAAGGTGTATCTATAAAGACACCCTATAGATTGCATCAAAGAAACTGGTGATGGAATGCTGTTGATGGGACATGATTTTCTTGTAGATGATTGCGGTAAACTTGATATAAAGTTATATATATACATATGTGACATAAAGTTGATTATTTATGCTATTGTTGTATATCATATCATGGCATACTGTAAGTCTGAAGTAAAACTGTGTGACCAGATTTCCACAGTTAAATAGTGTAAAATATATAAAAAATAATACTTTGAAAGAAAACTTTAATCTTTTTTTTTCAATGAAATTAGATTTCAGAATATTTTCAATACTTTTTTGGGGGGCTTTTTGTTAGGTACCTTTATGCCTATATACTGTCTAACACAAAAAAAATGATTCAATCGAAACCCGAGTTTGCAGTGGGCAGCTGTTCAAACGAAAATTTCAACCAGCAATGATCTTTTGCATGTGGAGACTCTCTAGAAAATGTGTTGAATCACACTACTCAAGTTTCACTGAGATTTAATGATCTCCAGGAGCTTTTAAATCCATTGATTTCAGTCCAATGATGCGAAGCTGCACCTAACTTTGATTAAAAATTCATAGTGGTCCACTTTCCATTTATAATACTCTCTCTTTTATTAAGATCATTACTTATGGAAAGAAGTTTGCAGTATTTATACTTTATTCACTAGCCATTTTGAAAAATTATTTGAAATATTTGTTTATATTTCAGTGACTGGTGGAGGGTCTTTTGAGATTGAAAAAAGGTTAAAATTGAATAGGCGTGTGAGTGGCTTATTTGATTAGAAGTGTTATGACACTGTCCTAACAGGAGCTCTTAGGGGTTTTAACAACTTTTAAATTCATAGTGGGTTAGACAATATGAATTTTTTCAAGATGATAGGTGAATTACAGTGCATGAAAGCTAAATGATGCTCATTTGCTGCTACTTTCCACCACCTGAAGTAATGTGTGAAAAATTCAGGATCAAAAACCAAAAAAAAGCAAGGGATGAAAAAGACGCACATGCACTGCCCCCACAAAATAAACAAACAAAAAAACCCGTCCCCAAAGTCCTTCAACAAAACCATCTTCATTCTTGTGGGATGCACCAACATTTATTGCCTTGTAAATTATCTGATATGACAAGTTGTTCAGTTTATGGTGTTTAAACGTGAACCCTGATCAATAATAAATAACGCAGTTTCTTTCAATAATTCTGACACCATCGTTTAAGGTTGAATTTTGAAGTAAAGGATATCCTAGATTTTTACCTTCATACAAGGCACGCTCACTTGTCTTCCCAGGGTAAACGTTAATGATCTTTGTAGTTGGGTTATGAGGTGACGTAGTAACACCCTAATCTCTTGGCAAACATGATCCATCGAGGAAGGAATAAAGGTATCAACTCACAGCTAATGTGAGTATTACAGTGTACATTAGGTACTTGTATATTTTACATAATTTATAGACGTATATTTTCTCTACAAGCAAAATATTAGTTTTTCCACTTATTAGTTATCATTAGATATAGTGTGCTGATTATTTTTATATGTATATAGGGACATAAGGAGTACATAGGGAGGAAAGTAATCTGTAAGAATATGCTCAGGTCAAATAATTGGTTTCAAATGCTCTTATTTTCATCTTGAACCTTCATCTACAAGGACTGTAAGCAAAACATGAAGAATGTGACTTCTTGGAATTTAAAATGTATTCAGACATGACATGTCTATATCAGGCTATTGGAATACATGGTTCAGTTCTGTTCACATACAAACGTTACCAAGATGAATATTTAAACTGGTAATCTTAGTCCATAGGTAAGAGCTCTGACTCTTGAATTTCTAGACATCACTTCCCTGTGCTCTGTATTTTTGGGTAATATTTTGTATATGCATAATTCATCCTTAACTGGTGATGAAAAAGCATTCTCTCAAGAATAGCTGGTTTGTTTCTCATTTAATTAAAATGACATACTATTTTAATTTTCAAGCCTGTGTTCAGTCACAAATATTGAAAAGTTCACATGAGAACACATATTACTTTTATATGTATTCTATTTAAGTTAAATTAATCTAAAATTATGAACATAGCAACATACCAAGTCAATAGCATGTCAGATTTTGGAGTTATCTGATGTCTTTGCATATATATTTTTTAATAAGTCTTATGCTTCCTTACCTATGTCTGTTCAGCTAAGCATATGCATATCTATATATATTTGACTGTATGTAGACATACACATGCATATACACTAAAATGCAGAATATTAGTTCCTACAGTGTTGTAGGGATTATGGCTGATAATAACTACTTTGTAGTATAGAGAGAGGGCTAGTCATGATATTTGAAGCTCTTGTTTTTCCTGCATACTGAATCACACTAAATGAATCTTAAAGTATCTCTTCAATTTGCTTGGTAATGAATATTATCCTATATTTCTTTCTACAGTATAAAATACTCCAAGCAAGTCTTCCTAAGATGTAGATTAAAATAATAACCACGACTGTGAAAATTCTGCAAGGCCTAAAGAAGTACGCTTCACTACCATATATTTTAGGGTATTTTGAAATGATAGGGCTTATGTAAAACATTCTGGTTTGATAGAAAGAAGCTATGAAGATAATTTAAAGATTTTAACTTATGACCATTGACCATCACTTACAGTTCTGATGTTACTTGATATAAATTCAAGTATATTTTTAAAAAGCTATTGCTTTTAACTGGCACAATACAGTAGTTGTGGAAACAAGCATGAATGGATTTCAAAACTATCACTGACTTGTGCCAGAATGAACCTGCATTTAATTCATCATCTTTGCCAGATATACTTTTTTAATTCAAGTGTTTGAAAAGAATGTTATTGCCATAATTACATAGTATCTGACAGATGGTACAACGGCAGTGATGTATCATATTGTATTTATATTTCTTTATCAGATGTTCACACCAAAAGTATTTACCTCTATATAACATTGACATCAATTATGCAGGCCTCAAAACAGATTTATTCTTCTTGAAAGGTGTTTTTAATAAAATTAATTAAATGACATTTGGACCTACAAGCCTTGAGGCATTTGTATTCTATACAAAAAAGCTTAATTAACTCATAGCTGAGACTGTTTTGGGGTGTTTCTTTTCAGCACAGTCATGAATAAAATTAATCGGTATATTACCAATTGAAGTAAAATAAGCAGTACTTTTAAACTTATTTCATGTGTCTTATCATAGTAAAATCAAAAACTTGGCATTAATTCCACTGAGCAACCTCATAGGATGGGAAACTTATGGGTCTTCCTCTGATCAGTCCTGGAATCAATACCAAAACACTACTGGTTAGCTAAACATCAGAAAATAAGTCATACTGGACATAAAATTGTTGAACGTTAATAGATCAGCAGTTTAAAACTCTTTCATTGCCTTGTCTTTTAGTGAGGCTTACTTTTTTAGAAATTCAATGGCTGAATAGATAAATTTCATCAGAAAAAATCTTGACTACATGTCCTTTAATCTTGGTACCATTTTGCTCTTTATTTGGACCTTTTCTCTTTGCATCTCAACAAATGACTGACCTTTAAAGTGTTCTTCTATTATGAACATCAATTTAATAATAATAATTAAAAAAAAAAACAAAACCAAACCCACCTTCATAGTTTTCTGATGTTACAAGAACAATATTTTGGAGGTTTTTTCCTGACTCTGATCAAGTTTTTGAAAGACTCACTGTGTTAACTTAATGTAATGGTCTTTACTTGTAACACAAGACACCTTGGAAGAAACAGCTTGCCCACTGCTCGCTAACTGCCAAAATACTCAGCCGTGAGATGCATCTCCACAGAAAAACAAACTTCCTAGTTCCATTCCTTGCAGAACAACTTGCATGTAGTATATTGCTGCACAAATGTAATTTCTCATATTTTACATGGGTTTCTTACATGCACTGGGATTCTAGCTGGGTAGATGCATCAAAAAGGGTTATGTCATTTATTAGACAAAACAGACAAAGAAGTAAGGAAATTTTGTGGTGTTTTTGTTTTGGGGGGGGGTGGTGTTTGTTTTTTGGGACATTTTTAATAAGTCTTGATAAAGTTGTAGCATTGACTGTGGCTGGGAAACTTGCATTCCTTTACTGTATTCTCAGCATAAACACAATGCAGTTGTCCATCAGCAGCCCTTCAACGTATAAGCATGTGTTTTTACTGAAGTCAGAAAGAGAAACCTAATAAATACATGTATATATAAACAAAGGTATAAATGATTGCAAAACTTGGCCATTATGTCTTTTTTTTTTTTTTTTTTTTCTTGGAAAGATAGAATTTGTTTGGTGGTTTGTTGTTTGTTTTTTTTTTTTTTTTTAATAGAAAAGAATTCTTAATATCTTTGACAGTATTTCAGTCATTCTACAACATAGGCAAAGGACACCCATATCCCTGATATGTGAGATTTATATACTGCTGAATGACTGCTTTTCAGCTTTGAGTTTGATAACTATTTGTTATACCTTTGGGTATATGAGCTAAGCTATTGTTTTACAGAACTGCATGTTTTGCAATATTCACAACTATGTCTCTAAATTATCCTATAGTAAGTTATATGTACAATATCCAAATGTAATATACTTACAAAAGCATGAGAAAGAAATGTAACTTTTCAGATAAATGTATTTTTTGAATATACAGCTGCCATATTGAAAGCTTGGCATATTTGTGCCTTATCTGTATACTCCGGAAAATCTTAGCCATCCAACACAATATATGCTAAGAGATCAGTTTCAAAACATTAACAGCTCAAATTATGTACATAGGGAAGGCGATATTTTACTATGACTTTATTTATTGAGAATAATTTTCCTTATGGAAGTGCTAATTATGTCCAAGATCAATATTGAATGCATTAAGAATCAATAATTATTTAAAATTTGATAGTAAGAAAAGATTGAATAGGTAAGAATTACTAGATGGAGTTGTTAATAGGACAAGATAGATCTTTGTTAGATATCCAAAGAACCAGAGCCTAAATGTTGTATTCTGTCTTGTTTTGGCTTTAAACTGAGAGGCAAACCAATACCTATCATACTATTCATCTGTCTCCTCTTGCAGATACTTTTTTAGCTGCAGTTTCTTATACATGAAGGATAACTGAGTCATCAGCAAATGGTGAACCCTATAAAAGATGGTTTCATTTTTGTCATTTGTATCAATCTGGAGAGTGCGTTGTAGCCAAAACAGAATACAGTGAGGTTTAAAAATTACCTGCCTCTTATTCTCCAAAACAGTATAAATAAAATTTCTAATAGGGTATGAATAGGGGCTAAGAGGTGAGGTGATGTTGAAATAGGGGCACAGACTTGAAAAAAGGTTACTTCAAGTCCATATATAAGTTGTTATTCTTAAAAATGGATCTGAGAGGAGGTTTATGCTTATCAAAACTAAAAATTAAAATAAGAAGCCACATATGGCATCCTTGTCTATATTATACCTTTTCCAAAGTGCCAAGTGAAATCTGGTGGTATAAGTACAGGGAGCTTAATTTCAAAACATTTAATTTCTCAATTGAAAATATTAAACCCCAGGCATTCTTATTCGATTGGCATTGTTTAGTCTTTTAAACCTCAACTATAAATTTAAAAATGTTAACCAACAGTAATTGGTAGACTGATATTTCTAAGTTCTGTCATTATAACTTCTTATTTAAATAGTCACAAGGGAGGTAGAGCAAGCTATTTTTTTTTACATAAATGTTATGCATTTGAGGTATCTGCACATTGTTCAGCTGCTACATTTACCAAAAGTTAAGTATGAAGTATTTGGGTTGACTTAATTTTGTTGTTGATATTTATATTTTACGTAGGTTTGTAAATTAGCTTGTCATCCAAGCTAACTGAAAAATAGTTGGTTTGTCATTGTCAGGTCTTACATTTTTCTTGGAACTCTTAATTTAATTTTTCATTTGTTTGCAGCTATTGTAATGGAAAATGAATTATGTACTTTGTATCTCTTTCACGCAGTGCAAGATCTAATTAGCTCATTCTTAATAGCAAATAATTAGTGATGCTTTAAACAGATACATAAATGTGTGGGAGGGAAATATGACAAAAATAGGAGCTTTTTGTATAATGCTTTGACATGAAAGAAAACCTGGGTCTTCCTGGTAATGGATGTGAATGAGTAATTTCAAAATCTCTTACAGCAAAACATAAACTGTGGTTATTTCTGTAACTGAGCTGAACTTCTACTCAATCTCTAAAACTATTTTTTCTTGTTTTCCCTTATATAATGTGAATAGTTTTACACTAGACGATAAGTGCACCCTTGCACTTTTAACAAACTTAATGTTACGCTATGACTTGTACTCTAAAAGTAGTATAGTAACTCCAACTTTAGTGCTAAACATTTGGAAGGAGAAAAAAATATTATCTGCTTTAAGAACACCATTAATGGTCCTGTGACAAGGGGATCAGGAGCCCATGCTGAGTGCTGACCCGTGCTTTTGAATTCAGCAGAGGTCAAATCCTTGGGGCTTGCTGTGGACAGTACTGGCAAAGCACTAGTGGTGTGTGAATCAACATACATTTCCACACCTACCATTGGTAGTTATACCGTGAATGAACACTGGCTTCTGAGGCCCACAGCGTTCCTGCAAAATTGCTGATTACCAGTCTTCCTGGAGTCTGAGAGCAAAGTCTACCCTGTGAATAAGAGGAGCCATCATCTGCTGGTGCACCAGCTTTCCTGCTCAGGCAGCATTCACTCAGATCAGGTAAAACTGGATTATGGGTCCGTGCCAATTCCTGGTCAGAGACCCTGGACTCATGAGTCTTTGAATACCCACATATTTATAAGGCAAATGAGGACAGTAGGTATCACAACTGAAAATGAAGCTGCTGTGTTCCTTAAATCTTTTAGGGAACACTCAGGATAACCGCCACGGTATTTTTTGTCTTGTTTCAAGAAAGCTATGTGAAATTAGAGTTTTTTCTGTGTTTGTTTTATTTGGGTTTAAATAGGTTTGTACAGAAGATGAAAAGCCCAAATTTATGTCTTCAGCAAATACAGGGTTCTTGCAGCTCATGCCACTGTTGAGCTAGTAATAAGATTGCATAAAGTTGGACTTTTTCCTGTCACGAGCCTGGCCCGGGGCCACACTGGGGAGGTGTGGACTCCAGGTCAGGGCTCAGCAGGACAGGGGACACTGGGGCTGCCTCCTGCAGTGGTGATGGTGGAAAGGTGCTTGCATGGAACAAATGGGAGGGCACTATACACATGATGTCTTTTTTTTTTTTTGTGTGTGTCTTTTTTTTTTTCTTTTTTCCTGGAGGATGGTCCTAGATGATTATAATTATAATGTATAACTACAATATATGATTATACAGTTACAACGCAGTATATTTCATGTAGTTTATATTAGGCAGCCAGGTGACAGAATAACATACAGTTGTGAACAATTTTTCTATAGCCAAATAATCTGGAAAGTTTTTTCCTCTAAGAAATTTATTTTTGCAACTCAGAATATTGAATGGAAAATTTTAACCATGTATATTCTTATCCCAATATTCTCTCTGTGGCAGCACATTTCCCTTTTGACGGAAGGAAACATGACGCTTATTTGTAGCAGAAACCCCTTACAGAATCTTTTGTCCTCGTTGTGCATTTCAGATTAAACTCTGAATTAATCTTAAAAACTAAAACTTCCTATGCTTAAGTCTTAGACCTATATATAGAAGTTCCAAGGTATCAAGGAATTATATATATTTATAAATATTGGATTTGACACATAATATTTCACCCTCTTCTGTTCTCTGCTCTGATCCGTATATTAGGCTGCATGAACTAGGCTTTTTGTGGTAAACGACGGAAATAAAAAACAAAGAGGCTCTTCAAATCATATTGGAAGTTCAGCCCTTATAAATGATTTTTAAGTCATTAATCTCAGTTTTTGTGACAAAAAAGGACAACAAATCACTCTATGATATGGTGTGTAGCCCTTGCAGCATTAACTTAACATTACTCAGGGAAATGTCCCATTTTCTTTCTTTCTTTATATGTTACCTATAGGACTTGCTGCTTAAAAGTAGTTATTATAGAGGTAAAGCTATTGGGAAATCATGGATTTGATGCAATTATAAATTTCATAATGTTGTACTGCCACATACTGTTCTGATATGTAGAAGTATATTGATTTAGATATGTTTTATGATTGGTGTTATGTGCCCCTAATCACCAAAAATAATCCTGTATCTTTTTAAAGGTTTTTATGAATTCAGATCTAACAATTTTGGTAAAGAGAATAAAATGTTTTGTTAAAGTAAATGACAAGGGTAAATGTGGGTGAAAGAGAATTAAAAGTATAGATAGGATTGGAGAAAAGGTAAGAGTCATGGAAAAGGAGAAGAGAAAAAGAAAACCAAAATGTAAATAAGAGGAAAAAAAGATGAAAATTACACTGTCAGAATTGTTTAAAAAAATTTTTCAAATGTTATTACAAATCCGTCAATATTGCTTCCTTCAGAAAATGATGTAACTGATTCCCCAAGCATGCTTACAGGCCTTTGAGATGTCTTAATGTTACATTTAATTTATGACTCAGATAACATATTGGTTAAATGAAATAAAATGCTGTAATATTCCAGTATATAAATTATAGATTTAATTTGTATTCTTCAGAAGCAATAGGTAACTAAATGAAAGGCTTCATTAAATAAAATTGAAGAGGGCAAGAGGAGGAACTTCAGCAAGTATTAGTGTGTAAGCTCAGTGCACACAGAGTCCAGGACAGTGCAATGGAAAATAGGAAAGCTCTTAGCTACTGTGGACTGCTATCTCCAAAATGTGTTCTCAGCATTGCTGAAGTGTTTCAAATAGTTATTCTGGTTTTGTGTGTTGCCTTTCCTAGGATAAGATTCTATGGTATCTAGAAGAAGGATTATTTTGTAGAAACCAGAACTACATATAATGGAATTAAGAGAATGGTTTTTTGGTGGGGAAGAGGTTTTCGTCTCGTTTCCATTTGAAAAGTGCTTGTAATGTTGTAGGTAATGTATAGTGTTGGTGAAAAATGATAGCTGTTGGATATTGAAAGGAAGCTGGGGACTCACTAAGCAGGACTACAGGAAGGAGATAATGTAATATGGGAAGCAATAGTCCTGAGAAGGAAGCAGATACAGCATTGTCCAGAAAGCTGAGAGGAGGTGGGTGATTTTTTTGACCTGTGCCATGTATTTTCCCTACCACTGATGCTAAAAATTTCAGCTTCAGTTTCACAGCTTCACTATAAATTGAGACTCTTAAACTCTCTCACTTTGGCAGGAGATTACTGAGGTTTTTAAACATCAGGCTTGAGAAGCACCGAGGTGCCTTTCATGTCCAGGACAAATTGTCACAGTACACTTTCATCTGTCAGCCTGGCAACCTCACTCAGCTCCCCTCAGTAAGAGTCTATTTTAGACTTTGGAATAGAAACTAGATCTTCATGAAAAATGCTTTTTAAATATTTTAAGATTTTTCCATTGGCTGGAGTTTTTCACAGTTCTGGTTTAATTTTTAATTGAAATGAACGATTCAAAAAGATGTCATGTTTTCAGTCTGGATGGGAAAGATTTCCCCCTCTCCAGCTTTTGGGGGCAAAAGAGCAGATAAGTGAAAGAGTTAAATCATATAAACTCATATGAACTGTAGGACTTGTTTTACTTTTTACTTCCCTTTCTAATGCCTGTCTTGCACACATTTGTCATGTTTAACCCTATGTAAAAAAGATGAGCAGGAGTCTATGCAACAAGTCTGATTTCAGGGCTTAGGCAGGATTTAGAAAACTATGTATTGTGGCAATGAGGAACGATGCATACAGATGCGGACAGAGACGCACAGACACAGAGTTCTTGTTAGCAGCAAGAGCTGAGCAGGGCTGAGCCAGCTGGAGGCCCTCTTTATTACCCATTGACAATTTATAGGTTTTACAGATATGGGCCTGGACTAAGAGGCTAAACAGGATGTTTTTTCTATAATTGTTATTGCAAACACACCACACTCATGTTGTGTCTGTTTCAGTTACATTCCCACTCATTTACAGACCAGACCCAACAACATTCACACATCACATGTACTTGAGAGCAGTTATCGGCCCAATATACCATTCTCACAAGTTTGGGCTATCACTCTTTACAATTATGTAAAACACACTTCAGTACAACCCGCCCAAGGCCCCTCATACTTTGACTAGTTGCTGTGATCTAATTATGTTAGTATTATTTCTTCTTTGACCATCCAGATGGTTATGTTAGTATTGATTTTCCTTTATCATTCACTTGGCTGGAGCTGCACATCTTGCTTTCCCACAATGTATATTTTGAGCTCTGGCTTTTAGAGGAAATTTCATCCAACACATGAGAGACTCTTCCTTATTTTTCCTTTTCTTATTCACATCTACTGAGTCATTGAAAGAAAAGCCATATGCTGTAATTTCACTTTAGTCTTCAGCCATCTCTATACTGTATTAAATACATGAATTTGGGAGAACATAAGAATAAAAATTGGCCATCATTTGTGGCTTTCTCAGAATTCTAGCACTAGGATAAGCCACAGAGAAATTATGGAGAATTTTTTCTAATTTAAACTCAGCTAATGTGTGTCAGATATACTGTCAAATTCTGAAATATTCATGCATTTTATTAACTTTGACAGTATATGTGCCTACATTGCATAACAATGTCTTCTAGGAACTTGCAATGATTAAAATTACATTGTCAAAACATATTTTTAAAACTACCTTTTTGAAAATTATTTGAGGTAGACACAGAACTATACCTTTCAGGTATGTGAGATTATATTGCATTTCTGTTTATATAGAAATAAAGGCCAAGTAACAGGAAAAATAGTCACTGTTTCAATTGTAAGAACCTGTATTTATAAGAACCTGTAAGAACTTGAATTGTTTCAACCTGTAAGAACAAACCTTTCCATAGAATGAAAAGTTGTATAAAAGTTCTACCTTGGACTTGAGTTTTTAAAAAAAGCATGAAAACTGCTTCCATGCTATCAAAATAAGTGCGCAGTGTTTTGGAATGCATATTTTTCCCAAAGAAAAATCAGTAGAAGTCCTACATAATGTTAAAATTTCAAGTTTCAATATCTGTTTGTGCTACCAATAAGCTCATTGCTCTGAAGTGTGTAGAAATCAGAACAAAAAAATATGCTATTTAAGCAAATAAATTCTAATGCTAACTACAGTCAGTAGTTGTCATGTTGTGCAGGACATATTTAGAAAAATTAGGCTTCATATTCTGATTACTTTCATAAATCTACTTGGGCAAAACTAGGTGTGTTTAAATATTGCTGTTTCCATACCAAGTAATTAAGAATGCAGCATGTTCACATGTACATGCACCAAAAAAGCCCGTTTCTCACTTGATATTATTACTCATGAATTACAGCAGAGCCGACACAATATTTCAAAAGCTTTTAGTCCCAGTACTAGATATAATTTTTATATTCAATGAAAGTGAAGTTTAATTGTGACTTGAGGACCCTTTAAAACCGTAATCCTTAAAAATTGTTATTGTATTTTCAAAGTACAGTGCAAGATCATTCCTTTTTCTGATACCATACCAGAGAAGCATTTGCTAGTGACTAAACAGTACTATATATCATGAACAAATAAAGACATGAATGTTGAGGTAATTATCTCCTTAGAGAAGCTGGCATTATCTGTTGCCTTCTATTCAGCTAACAGTATTGAGGAAAGCTGGTAACTCAGCGCTGTTTGATTGTAGCTGAAAATAGTCTCCCATCTAAAATGTTTAGTTCCCCAGTAAAAACCCAGGAAATGGGCTGGTCAGTTGCAGAAGACAGTAGGACATACTGTCTGACTGCGAAGAAGCAGTTTTGGCTTACCCCTTTTCTGCCTTCTTCCCACTACTGACTTTCCTAATAAAAGTTACCAGATACAGATTTACTAGAAAGGTGATTTAAACTTTGCTTGAAAATCCTGGGGATGGGATCTGTGTTCCTCCACCACCCCAATAGCCACTTGGTGACATTATTTTTTAAATGTGTGTTCCAGCCATCCTGCAGGTCCAGGTGCAGCATCAACACACTTTTTATGGGATCTTTACAAATACTAAGTAGAGTTGCTCTGCTGTGATTTACACATTCTGAAAGCAACATGGAGAACTGATTTTAATTTACTAAGGTTCTTACCTCATTTCTCTTTAATATAATAAATGCTTGGTCGAACAAATAAATTCTCTCTTCTATTAACATAGCTGGTTTATGACTTTTCTGCTCTCTGGTTTTCTTGGTTCTCCTCACTCTTTGTTGGTTAGAATACAACCTGTCCCAGTTGCATAATCTATAGGGAAGTAAACTCAACCAGCCACTTCTGGCTGTTCTCAGCTCCCTAAGTTTCCACTTCATGGCTGACACAGTGCCATTCTTTCACACTTTTTCTCACTCCTTATTGTATCCTTGGGCCTAAGACTCTGCTTATGCTGTTCTATATGCAAAAATGAAGTTGTGAAAACTTACAGCTGTTCAGCGAGTCTACCCCCTTTAAAAGATGCCATTTGTAATTACTTCTCAATAGAAGGTTCCAGAAGCTAGTAGGTGGCATAAAATAATGTTTCAGTAGGTATGGAAAGATCAGCTAAAAATGGGATTTGTGATGTTGATATTTATTTACTCAATAATGTCTGATTGGCAAAATTATACATCTATATTTTTCTGTTCTGAACAATGAGTCCTTATGTGTTGCATATCACATTCCATATGACCCTTTTAAGAGGTGCAGAAGTGAATTCCTTAATGCTGGCCTAAGTTTTTAGAAAACAGCCCCTATACAAGGATCTGGTTGCCAGTCATAGCATTTGTTTCCTAACCAAAGGTGGTAATAATAAGCAAGCACTTGCTAACTTTGGTGGGTTGTTTTGTTGGTGGGTTTTTTGTTTGTTTGTTTTTGGGGTTTTGTTTTGGTTGGTTGGTTTTGGGTTTTTTTGTTTGTTTGCAGGTTTGTTTGTTTGTTTTCTTTATACAGCTAACAATAAAAGCCAAATAGGTAACAAAAGGGAACAATGAAAAATAACACCACAATCTTCCAGAAAATCTAATGTCTAGCTGCTAGATTTTTCTGTAGGCATATGGCAGAGAGGTTTTATTTAGACTTGAAGGAAAAGAGTAGGATTTTTTTTTTGCACATATATATCCTTAACATGTCATAAATAACAGCACTTTCTTGCATGTTACTTCTTACCTGCTAGGTTTATTTGTTAATAAATATTCCAGATGTCATAGAACAGTGGCAAAAGTGGATGCCCTTATACTCTTTATATAACATAGCAGAGAGTACTTTGACAGATCTTACAAAGTGACGACCAGTGAGTGCAACTGTGTATATTGGAGTAACACATTCTGTATGTCAGCATGCGTGGGGAAAGTAGTGTTGTGCTGCAGGATGGAGGTGGAGCAGGAACAAGCAAGATGTTATTTAAGAAAAGATCACAGTACAGAGTCCTATGAAGTAGAAGCACTTATCATCTTTGCTGCCATGTTAAGTAGAAAAAGCCCTTTGTAATCAAGGGGTATGCTGTGTAGAGACATGTCACTCAATACAGACGTGCTAGGAACTGGACGAGTGGTTCAGTGTGGGGATGCTGCTTGTGGACTATGCTACATGCAGAAGTAATGCACAAGTCTGTGAAGATTCTGAGTGCTCACACACACACACGTATGATACAGAGACCTATTTCTGTGGAGTTTGATAAATAACAGGTGTGTATGTGTGGCTATAGAGAGGTGACATGCCACACCTGTTGAGTACAACTTGTCAAAATATATTTGAAACTCCAGTTGAGTCCTCAGCATGATTAAGCATTCTCCAGACCACAGAACCAGAAACCAGAAAGGTGGAGACCACAGTTCTCCAGTCTGTGAGATAGTTGCCACTGATTCAATAAGTTCTTTGCTTCCTTAAATTTGTGTAATTTTGAAATGGTAAATTTTGAATGGAAAAATACCAACTGGTAGCATTATTTGCCTCTGTGTATAATAAAAATCAATGTACATTTGGCTTAAATAGCATTTGTCTTTGTCCTCTAGTCTTTATTTCTGTTCCATGATACCTCAGCTTGTAGTTCTAGTCTCCAGATATTTAATATGGTATATAAATAACTTGCTAGAGTAACTGGCAAAAGTCACTAGCAGCCTTTAAAAATAGAAATAACAACAAAACCAGCAAGTCTGTATACTGATAGTCCTAAAATGAATAGAGCTTTGAGTGCTTTTTTAATATTTAACAAGCCATTTTGACGTATCTTATTAGGCTGACCCAGAACAGCTTATTTGTACAGATTCCTCATGAATGTTTAATACATCTTGGGAAGAAATAAAAAATGAACTAAAATACACAAAGAACTTAGAGTTCTGCTTCTGCTGATATTCTTATAGGCTGAGATTATGATTTCCGTATGACCATCATGTTCTACTGTCAACAATTCCATTAAATTTAATAGATATTCCTGTGATGTACCATCTCGATGGTTGTAAAACAGACCTAACCAGGGTATAAAAGGAGTTCTGACAGCTGTATCATTGGATGATATAAGTAACTAAGGGGCCTGAGTTTAAAAATAAATGTGAGTTACATGCAGTACACTGGACATTATTATTTGCTGTGTTTGTCTATATTGCTTACATTAAAGACGTGCATGAAGTCACTATCTAAACCAGTGTGTTAGGTACAGAAAGAGACAGTATTCGCTTTAAGGAATTTGTAGTCAATATAATAAAGTCAAAGAGGTAAAAAGATGCAGGAATATAGTAAATTCACAGAAGAACAACTTAATTCTTTTTCATTTTTCCTTTCAATTTAACTAGGGAACATTGAGAGATATGACCTTGCTGTCAGAGACTAGAGCAACTAATCTTTTATTTGGATTTTTGGTGGTTTGTTTTGTCATGCTAACAAGAAGAGAGGATTGCATATAATATATTTTCTCATAGAAAGCATAACCAACACTTAATCTTTCACTCAGCAAAAAGCTTCAAACAAATAAAAATCAAGTTGGCTTGAAGGAATTGTGTATTGGACGAGATTTTCAAATGGCATTAGTTTTATTTAGTAAGTTTAAATCTTATGCTTGTTATTCCTGAAGTCAGCTTCAGCTTCTCCTTAGCACCTTATCGATTCATCTTCAAAATGCTGAAAACTCCAAAAGCAGACTGGAGAAAGTTCAACAGCAGGATGTTTTGTTTGTTGTTTGTGGTGTGTGTTTGTTTGTTTTGTTGGTTGGGGGATCTTTGTAGTTTTTTTGTTGATTTGCCTTTTTTAAAAAAAAAAAAAAAAAAAACAAAAACAGATGGACAGACACCAGTCAATTACTGAAGTAAATCAATAATTGCTTCACTGAAATACTTGGAGTGCATTCTATAAATAGCTGAAGCATTTAGCCCTTGATGTTTGAGTAGTTTTGAGTTTATTGTAGGAAAGTCTGGAGATCTTCAGTTAAATATGAAGAGGACAGGTTTTGCTTTGTATCCCCGAAGACAAGTATAGCGAAATCAGGACTTAAGTTCTGTGTATTGTTTGCAGTTTGTTTGTTTTTCAGAATTTACTGCATATTCATAGATTCATATTTCATGTATATTTTATAATAGATATATTTTATATATTATATAGGTGTCTGAACAACTATATAAATATTCAGCAAGTTTTTTCATATGTACTTATAACAAAAGCACATCACGCAGTCTACTTGTACAAAAAATGTTCAACAGAGTTTTGCTTCTTTTGTGGTTGTCTATTGAGGAACAGAAACTGGTTGTGCTCTGTTTTGTGCGTGTTCAGATGTTTACTATAAATATAATAGATCGTAGCTATACTTCCCTTTTTCCCTCTCAGGAGTGCTATTCAGCAGTGTTAATACAATCTTTGTATAGGATACTAATGTGCCCACTAAACACTAATCACAGATCATGTATCATCTGTTTTCTGACTCCTTAGATTTCTGTCACCTGACTTAAGATTCTCTGCTAGTGTTAGAGGACGTAATAAAAAATGTAGAATTACTGTAAGGCATGTCTGTGCTTGTTTCAAATCATTTCTGGTAGACTGTTGGTATAAGTGATGTTTGTTACACCAGTTGTACTGATGCCAATCCTGCTGTGGAAATGAGATGCTTCATTCCCAGAGGTGGCCTGTGAGTTATCAAGTAAACAGAAAAGGACTTGCAGTAGAGACTGAAAAATAAATGAGAATACCTTGTCTTTGATCACTTCAGTTTACCTAGTCATTTCAGCATAAATAATTCCACATCTCAGGATACTCATAAGATGAAATAATATTAGGTAACTGCGTAAATTATAATTTATGAACCTAGGATTGATTGATAACAGGCATTTTTAGAACATACTAAAATGTTAGAGCTGCATGGTTTCATTTACCAATACCTGGAAAAGAAAACAGAAGTTGCATGAAAGACTGAAAAATACAAAATCTGAAAAGTTCAGTGTTGGAGAATGACAAGGACTTGGATCACGTTCTAGATTTTTTTTGGATTGTTAATTCCTCAGTCCTTGTCTGCTGTTTCTATCACTGGCATCTTTCTTCAGGAAATTTAAACATTTCCTTAATTTTCAATTAGAAATTAAACCTGCAGGTTTGGTGGGGTTTGTTTGTTTGTTTGTTTTTTGTTTGTTTTTGTTTTTGTATTAAAAGTCATCATTCTTTATTTCTGAAATTATTCAGTGCTTTGTTTCTTGAACTTTGCACTAAAGCCCTCTCTCAGCTTCAGCAAATCATCTTTCCCATTTAATGAGAGGAAGAAATGTGACACCATCATCATATAAGCCTACTCAGTTAGCAGATGTAACTAAAAAGGATGCTAGCTGCCATTGTACAAGGACAGGAGTTTCTGAAGGCACAAAACTGTTTTATTTCCTACTTGTCTCTGTGAGAAAATAAAGAAACCAGAAAACTATCAGAAAAGTGAAGATATTACCTGCCCTGCACCCCCCAAAAAACAAAAAAACAAACAAACAAAATGAAACAACTTAAAACTTAGTACTTTTTATAATTTTCAGATGGTATTCTCTT
Source organism: Streptopelia decaocto (assembly GCF_964273445.1). NCBI lineage: Eukaryota > Metazoa > Chordata > Aves > Columbiformes > Columbidae > Streptopelia > Streptopelia decaocto. Next base: position 45,875,804 of record NC_138659.1, read on the forward strand.
GACTGTCTGCTGAACTTCATTGATCTTTAGTACAATAGGTGTGTGCTATATGAAGGAAGAAATTTGTTACTGTGTAAGATCTCTCAGGCTGGACCTGATGCAAGCGTCATTTATCTAGTCTGCTCATGTGTCTACAGTTTCTTCAGTAAGTGGGGCAAGTACTGCTCTGTGGGCAAAAGAAACAAACAACAACAACAATTAAATATAATAATAATAATAATAAAAGAAAAAAATTAAGAGTATTCTCACAGCCACTGATTTGTTTTTATTCTCTCAGCTGAGAAAAATTCAGATGAAGTGAAAGAGGAACTAGAAATTCTTCCTTTTTTTGTCTGATATCTTTAGAGTATTGGAGTAAATACTTAAATTCAAGAGCTTCCCTCTAACCTAAGTAGTGGGGGATGATAGTGGTGCTTGACTTGTCATTCTTTTCCCCTTTTTCTGATCTGAAACATGTACTGGATGATCTCTGGAAGACAGTAAAGTCAATCAATGCACTTTTCTGCAAGTATCTCTGAGCAGGCTGGCAGTAGAGCAGACCCAATAGTTCAATAAGCACAATCCCAAGAGACCTGGGAGTATGGACATAGTTGCAGGTGAGCTCTGATAGGACAGAGAAATAAAATCTGAAAGGCCTTCCAGCTACTTACTTTATTTTTATTTTTCTTCCTTCCAGAAAAAATATTTTGCAACTGATGCCTTCATTAACCCCTAGTTTACTTTATCAGACACCAGTTACATCAGCTAGAATAACAAATATCATTCATGTCTTGCACTTGTAGTTACATTAGAGAACTCTGAGTTTAAAATACTTTTGGACCAGGTGTTTATAGAGTAGATCTTTCTGTCTTTCTGGGTTTTAGAAGTCTTAAATGACTACACATCACTGAGGAGCAATTACTTTCTTTTAATGATTGTATTTATAGATGGCTGAATTAAAATGTTATGTCTGAGGTCCTGAAGTTGCCATATGTAGTGAATACCAGCTAATTATTTTCAGTATTTTAAAAACAGACAGAAGAGATGCATTTTTCAAAATCTAGTACCACAGAAGTGTGTATTGATTTGACAACTGGTCTTTCGCATAACTTTCCAGATGTTACTGCATTATTTTTAAGGTGAAATTACAGAAAAATTAAAATAATGCAATTATTAGAATATGCTTGATTCACATTTCATTATTTCGCTTTCATTGAAAAGGAAGCTTATGATTCAACATCTGGTATAAAAGAGGTCTTGCACCATGTGATAATATGTAGAGCAGAATCTATACCCAACGTAGAACAGATTTTCCATTGAGTTAAAAACTCACTGTTTTCAATCTGCCCAACTGGAAAGAGAAAATTTGCCACTTAGTAAAGTATCTTTGAGATTACTGGTGTTCTGACTTGAGTATTTTGTGGTTATATATTGCTCTTTCAGTTGGTTAGATGTAAGAAATAGCAAAGGTGATGGAGCATGTAATTTTCTTAGGCATGTGTAATAATTGTCTCTATTTGACATAATGAAAACTGTGTGTTGCCAAGACTTCTGTAGTAGCAGGTAAGTTTGTTGTCAGTAAAACCAGTTTGAAATGCTCTTAGAATGGCTAGGGCAGTCATTTGCTAATGCTGGAAAGTGTCACCTGCTTACTCTCTTGTTATACTTAAAGATTATACTTATGGCAGTGTCAGTATGAGGAAATCCTCTTGTACTTACTAGTTGTTTTTACAAATAGCCTTGCAATTGTTTCTTCTACCTTGCAGTGCATTTCATTGCCTACAGCAGTGTTGGACTGGATTGTTAGGTGTCTTGCCAAATAAAGGTGTTTCTGATAAAGACGTGTTCGACAGATAAAAATGGGGCTTTCAAACAATGTGGTTGACATTTTGACAATATGATGTTTGCATTCTTGTATGTTTTGATGTTGTAACAGTGTTCCAATGGCTAAATATCTCTTTACCTGTTCCTGAAACTTGAACCATCCTGTAAGATCACTGTATGTAAACTTTAAGCTATATTTTTGGGTAACAAAATATGAGGAAAATGCCTGTGGGCCACAGCAAAGAGCATGAAAATCAGTCTGTCTCTCATTTCACTGGACATAACACTTGGACATAACACTTGGACATGCATATGACAAAAGAAGACAAATGATGTTTTGAGATGGGAGGAATGCTTATTACAGAGGAGTGCTATGTATCCAGAGCAACACATACTGCTGGGTTCTCCTTCTGCCAACTTGCGGCAACAAAATAACAACAAAATTTGGAAGTGTGCAAAATGAAATAGCACCTCTTGATCTCTGGCCTTAGAACAAGCTGCTGTTTTCCAAGTACTGTTCATTCTCCATATCTATCTGAAAACTTCTGAAATTAAGGCCACAAACTTGTCCCACCATTTTAAAAATTTGGGCGTGGAGTAAAAAAGAAGTTAGAGATGTAAATACCTTAATAAATAAACTACAGTTACTTGAAACATTAAGCAGGTTTTCTCCCTGCTAAATTTCCACTGAGTAGTTAGTTGTAGAGTTGCCATGAATGGGCATGTAGGTCAGGCTACTCACTTCCAGGAAAAACGAATGTATGCCAATCAGGAGTGATTTAGCACGGATAATTTAAAAAAAAAAAAAAAATATATATATATATATATAAATTGAAAATACTCAGACTGATATTAAGAAAGTATGCTTAAAATTGTTAGTTGACTTAAGCTACAGGCAAAAGAAATTTGTATATTGTCCATGCATATATATACATATACATATTTTAGGCTTATATTAGCATTTATCCTAATTTTACTACGGAGATGAAATCGTAACATGAGTTTCTCATATTTAAGAGATTGGGGCGACAGATTGTTCTGCTTTTTATAGGTGAGAACTTAGCTTGGCTGTCAGAATTGTGCTCTCCCAAAAGGAAAACAAAGGGGAGAGAAAATAAGGTGAAAAACTAGTGAAGAAAATAATGTGTGTAACAATGAAATGGAATGGAATTCATAACACAAAAGGAAGACTCAAGGTAAAAGTTGGTAAAAATAGTGATTATGATCAGGTCAGTGTACAACAAGGAACAGAGGAGGTATAAGACCTGCATTCCAAAAATAATTTTCAGTAAATATAATAAAAAGATAAATGAGAGAACAGAAATAAAAGGAATATCCATGTAGCTGAGAGATTCTCTGAATATTCATGCTAATTAGGGTACATTCAAAAACTTAACAAACCAAGTTTGCAAGCAAACATTTAATCAAATTCTTGGCAAAAGTGATACAAATTTTTGCCAACTTTCATTTTTTACTGGCTTTTTTTTTTTTTTTTTAGTATCATTTTTGGAACCTGTACTTGCTACCATTCTGTTTCACTGTAAAAAGTTATAGGTCTGTTAAAGGGCAGTTTGCTGCCTTTCAGAGTGCATGTGTTGGTCTTTCTTCTCAAGGCAAAGCCCAGGAAGTTTATTCCAGCTGAAGTGGATATGCAGGAAAGGTCTTCTATAAACAGACTAACATCTGTACTGGTAAAATAACAGATGGCTCTTATCTGGCTCCTTTATATTTGTAGAGAGGATCTGACGGGAGAGAACATTCCTATTGGCAGTCTTTGATTTTAATACCTAGTGTAAACTGGTACAACAGGGAACATGTATCTGTCTGTAGTGACTCTCTAACAAGTGGATGTGCGTGAAACCTGCTTAACATCAAAACTGGGAAAAGATGGTGGAAAGAGTATAATCCCACATTCTGATTTATATTTTTCTGCCCTTTTTTTTTTTTTTTTTTTTTAAGCATTGTAGTTGTGCTTATTTGTAATTGAGAAATGTTTTCCTTTTCCACCTACACACAATAGATGTTGGGTATCTTACAAGAATATGTGTATTCTTTAATTATTAAATTGCAAAGATCTATGTGATGTTATGTTTACTGTGAGGATACAAATATAGAGTTTCACAAGCATTAAGGTACTCACCACTCACAGCATTTTACATCTTCTTGTTTCTATTCAAAACGATTTTTTTTTTTTAATTTCTACTGTGACAGAATCTGTCTTGATTATTCTCTATCAGAAAGTAGTCTCCTGTCTGTGACCACAGCCAGAAAATCAGGTATAAAACTGGGACATAATTAGTCCTCAGAATACTATTGCTTGTTTTCTTGTAATAAGGATACATAACCAGTAGTAACTAACCCGGTAATAAGAATATGTATAAGGTCATTAAAAGATTATCAAATTTGTATCTGTTTCAGATCAAAGTCTTATCTAAAAAGGACATTTTAGCTTTTATACTTATTTTCAAGGAAATTCGACTTATTCTGAAGTGTGCTTTGAGCACTTAGGCATACTTCGGTGTGTATTCCAAAAGCCCTTGTTTTCTTGGTTCTCAATAAGCATCTATAAAATATAAACATGTATCAAAGCAAGAAAATATGACATAGTAGTTTAGTGCTATTCTATAAATACTTAACATTATTTGGGACTTGGATGTTTTTTCTCTTGTTTTTCATTTTATCATTCTGCTTGGTGGAAATCCTAAAAATCAAAAACTGTTTAGAGAAATGAAAATAGTTCATATATGGTGCAGATGTTATAGAGATACAATGACCATGCAGAAATTCAGACAGCTTCAAAATATTTTAGTCCTTTCACGACATTCTGGTTGGAGCTGGGGGAGGGTAAATGTAGTTTGCAGAGGATGCTAATAATAATTGCCATATCAGAATGTATTGAAGTGAGGAGCAGAGGAGATTATATTAAACATGTAAATATGCTAAATCTGCTCATGCACTAGAATCTTCTATGAAGATGAAAGTGTAATTTGTCTCAGCTTTACAAATATTTATTACAAAATATTTGTAGCAAAACAAATCTATGTCTTGGTGGGGCCTTTAACTTATAATATTTATATATATATATATATATTTTTTTTTTAACTAAATTGTAATAGGGTGTTTAAAAATGTATTTTAAAAAGTAATTATCCAAACCATTCAATTCGGGGAACTTTTCTCAAGGTAATTGAATCATTCACTACAAAATACTTCATCTAACTCTGCCACTACATAAATCTCCAAGTATTTCAGTCCCTTTAGGGTCCAGTGCAGTTGGAAATTACTTATTGTACTGTAGCAGAATATGTAATTCAATGGTAAGTCATGACTTTGTGGGTTTTGGTTGGTTTTTTTTTTTGATCATTTGAATTTTCATATGACTGTATTCATAAACGAAATACCTTGCAACTGTGAAAGACTTAAAAATGTAAGCATCATCATATTTTAAAACTGCTAGATATACAACCAATCAATATTACTTTTTATCTAAAAGTATTGAAAACTTTTTCTCTGCTTAAAGATAATCAACTTGGTTCTAAATAAGGGAGTGTCTGAGACTCACAGGGCTTCTCAAAGGTGCTGTGATATTTGTCCACTTAGGAATACATAGATACACACTTGTCACTGAGGTTGAAAATGAATCTTCAGGTTTTCATGCTGTCTTTGAGATATCACATAACAAGGGTCTTGCTGGGATAAAGATAAGGGCATATCTCTGTGGGAAAATAATAGCTTCTATAACCTTGATCTGCTTTGTACTTACCATAAGGCATATCCCAATTTGTCCCTGCAAGTTGCATTTAATTTCTTTTTCATATTTTCAGTTGTATTTCCCTATGTTCCTCTCCCTTCTTTGTTCCACTGTATTTTGTTCTAATGTATTTCTAGATGAATTAAAAATATTTTAATGGAATTTGAAATGGGCTATATCAGCAGAATTTATGAGTGCTGCAGTTAAGAAACTTGTACCAAAGGAAAGAAGCTCCTCAGGCTGGGTTGAATTTGCTCATATGGGTCAAAGACTGGGTAGCTGGGGCATCAAGCAGAGACACACATGCATGTTTGATAAACTGGCCTGTATAAAATGATATCAAAAGTATTTGTCATGGAGGGGCTACTAGCTCTGGGTTATATGACAGGTTTTTATTACTCGTTTTCAAAAAATCATCAGCTCACTTATACAGAACTTAACACACAGAAATATTTGGCAATTAGTGACTTGTAAGAGGTAAAACTGAATTAGAAAGAAGAGAAGTTTCTAAAATGCACTTTTCCACATTTTGCTTAAAAATATACTGGACTAAAAATAAGCCTAATTATTAATCAACCTATTACCATGTCTCTCATTCCTGTACGGAGTTACTGGAAAAAGTATGAAGTCTGGCCCGCTACGTAGAAGCTACAGGAAAAACATGTTTACCAAAAAGATGAATACGTCTTAAGAGGCAGCAGTGACATTGTCAGAATAAATAATTATTTGAAATAACTACAGCTGTGAATTCTTAGGAAGCTATATCAAATGTTGGAAGATCACTGATAGGAAAAATTCCCCTGGAAAATCTATAAGGATACAGACAAAAGCAATAGATGCTTGTGGTGTCATGGAGACACCCCGAGGTTAGTTTAAGGGTCAACAGGGTCCAAAACAACTTTTAGTAACCTGGTGAGAAATACGGTTTTAGCACTCCAAAGTGACTTGAATACAGGTTCGGATATCAGTTGAGGAAATTATTAAGGGGCAGCAACTAATACAACAGGAGGTCCACAGTGTGCTTGCATGTGGCTTCACCAAAAACAATGCCAGAGCTGTCTCTGAGTCTGGGAAGAGTACACGCTTGCCTGAACACGGCGTGGGATTATTTTAAAGGCATACACGAACTCGTATTGTGTACGGAAAGTGTACACTCAAGATTCTGCGAGGATTAATTGATAATACACTTGCAATCCTGCAAGGAGAAATACACATGCAAATATGCACATACACATACACATGCAAAAATACACGTACTTATGTGGAAGCATGGGAGGAAAATACACTCACAATTATGCGAGGAAATAATTTATACATGTGCTCGTATTGAGCATGGAAAGTACGCGTGCAAATGTGCACAGAAAGTAGATACACTCGCAATCCTGCAAGGATTAATTTTACTCACACACGTGGCGGCAAGGCAAGTGGAGTCTCCGTCCCGGGGAGGGGAGTGGGTCCTGGCGGCTGCAGCTCAGCTCGTAACTCCAAGAGGATCGCACAAGGGGCGGGCCTTGACGAGAATCCCATTTTTATAGCCTGATCAGATCTGACTGTAGCCATTCCAGAAGCTTCTCTGCACCCCCCACTGGCTGTAGGGTGCCCCTGAAGCTTCCAAACATCCCCCACACTGGCCGTGGGTGCCCAGCGACTCCTTGGTGCCTCTGTGCTCCCTTCTCCTCTCTCGTAACGACCCTGGCCAGCAGGCTCTGGGCTCAAACAAAAGTAGCTGTCAGCCTCAAGCAGCAAAGAGAGAGGGAGATGTGTCTGTGCCTTCCATATCGAAGGAAGGGAGGGGGAAAGAGTGCGGTTTGCGTTCTGCCACAGGTGGGATTTGTGCTTAAGGATCAAATCATCTTGAGGGAGCCCAATCGTAAAATTACAGAGGTCCATGAAGTGCTTGTATGCAGAAATTCGAAAGACACCTGTCAATGCTTTCCATAGGTCACCATGTGTTGCAAACAAAAGCAAGGGAGGGACAATAATATAAACAGAAATCTGCTTGCATGCTTGAGTTATATTCATTCTTTTGTATATCTCCCTGTAAGTTCTTGCACAAGCAAGGTTCACATCAGTCAGACACCTATAAATGGCTTCTACGAAGTAACAATGGTTACTCAGGACTATATGTTGTTCTTTCTGTCTCTGATCAATTTTTCTTTAAGCTGTATGTGTCAGGCTGCTGAATAATCTCCTGAGACTGCCTGTGATCTGTTGTGAGGACTCAGGTTTTGGTTCAGTGTGTAGATTTCAGTCTCCATATCCTGAGCCTGCTTTCCAAGCCACTAGAAAAAAAAAAAGGCAGGATTAATTTAAAATCTTTATTACATGAAGAATTAAAAAATCTATATAATGAGAAGATAAGCCTACAAATCTGTATAAAAATGCTTGCTTCTAAATGAGGTAGGAAGAATGATGGAGGATGTAGTATTTGTACATCTGTCTCATAAGCAGGCTATACGACCATGATATTTGTTCTTGGTTTTACTGGAATCTTGCTGTATGACCTTGTGAAAGCTACTTCATGATTCTATGTCTCAGCTTCCCCATCTGTCAAATGATGCTGATAGAACACTGTGAGATGCTGTATTGAATAATGTCCATAGGAATTAATAATTTGTAATTCAGAGAAAGTAAGAGGCTTATAAACTCTGAAAGTAAATGCCATGCTGAAATAGTGTACGTGTGTGTGACAACAGTACTACACATTAAGACAGATAATGTGTAGATTGTATCTTTACACATATATAAGAGAACAAAGGCCTATTTTATAACTTCAGCTACACATTTTCAGATGACTTAAATTTTAGATTTTTAAAGCTGTGCTTACTGAAATATTTTCTAGCTAAAATATTGAAATTTCTGATGATATCTTCCAGACTGTTGATGATGCACTTTTGCTTATCACTTTCTCTTTTTTATTTTTTTTTTATTAATTAAATATGCTATGGTTTGAAATTTATGGAACTCTTTTTTATCTATTTTGAGATAGCTGTTTGGCTACACAGAAACTTCAAAAAGATTAACACAGTGTATCTTTTCTCAAATTATAATTTTCTGATATTTTTGTTCCAGAGGGAAAACTTAAAGTAGGAACAGAATTCACTTTATGTCATAACATTGTTCAAGTTCTGGACCATTCCTCTTTTCTTAGTTCAGGCTGATTTGGAAACATCAAATATTTGATTTATATCAATGATTCTGGGGCAGATTTTTGCCACCATTACACTGTGAAACACCTTCCTGGAAAAGATGTGTTGAATTCAGTCGAGTTACTCATGGACTCTGGAACTGCCAGAGATTTCTCTTTTACTTTGAGTATGAGCTGGAGCAGGAATTTCTCATATGTTCTGTTTAGATGCTGGAAAATATTTCCTGACACCAGTATTTCTTGATGCCGGTCTTTTTTTATTATATTTATTCTACTTCCTCCAATATTTCCATAATTTAGTATTCAGCTTCTTTGCCATGTAATTTCTAGTGAAATTCTGGGGACCTGGACTTTTATGAACATGTTAATTCAATTTTAATATCCCGTATTCTTTTATTCTTTGTGTATAATTATAGTAACAACTGTATCTGTCAGTAATTATTTAAATGTTCCACACTTAAAGTCCTGAATTTTAGTTCTTATATATGCGTTAAATTTTCTTTTAAAATAATATATTATGAGTTTACATTTCCCCTGAAAATATCTTATATAAAATCATCAGTAATTCCTTGTTGAAATAATTGCTGCCAACATTTTGCCGTTAGACTTGTGCATTCTGTTCTTTTGACAAAAAAAAAAAAAAAAAAAAAAAGTTTCTCTTTGCTGAAAGTCACTGACATGAAAATTAACCTTACAAAGTTTGTGAATTACCTTATTTTTCTTAATTAAAGACTTTGTAAGTAGCCTATTTGTGAATCTGGAATATAAGATGTTAACTGGCTATATTTTGCTGGGATATTTCCATTCATTACCAAAATAGTAACAAGAGAAGTCTTTTTCTAACAGAATTAGTAGATTAGAGCCATGCACACTGTCAGATAAAAGGTAGTCTTTCATATATTCTATCTGGTTCAAAAGAGTAACCTTCTTTAAAAACAAGTCAAATGCATATTTTATGGTGTTTTGTTTCTGCTAATTTGCTGTAGTCATAGGAGCTCAAACAGCCTTACTGGTTATTAGCTTTCTGAAGTTATTTAGAAGTTAATATTTTTCCTTGTGAGAGAAAAATAATTACTGTATGCATTAGCATAAAATTATTTAGAGATGGTAAGAGTAGAAAAACATAAAAAAGAGATAATTAGTTAATTGTGAACCTGTAGTGTTTCTCAGTGCTCAAAGGGTAAGATCACAAGATTGAAAACAAATACTATTGTGATTTTCAAGTCTGTCCCAAGTAACATCCTTGTATCCTAGTTAGGATATTACAGCCTGGATTGGTGGGCAATCATATGAGTGGGGAAAAAAATAAACGACAGTTGTTTGTTTTTGTTTTTTGTTTGTTTTGTTTTGTTTTTGTTCTCAAGGTGGACTTGGAAGCAGTTGTTTTGATCTGGAAAAAAAAAAAAAAAAAAAAAGTTGGTGGTTGGAAATCACATCTTTAGATCCCAATTGAGATTTGTTTTTTCCCAAAATGTTGTTGAATGTTGGGTTTTAGGTGAATGGATAACGGGTCTAGCATGTTATGTAGACTTTAGTTGTATATTTTCCTATAAATACATCAAGATTATATATTTTCTTTAATTTCATATGAAACTCATTATAAAGTGACTCAGTGTTGTCAATACAGGTTATTAACATAAACAACAAGAATCCCCTATGTAAATAAGCTTAGATACATTGGATCTGATACAGATTCAAGTGGTTCATGATCTCAGTGGTTGTTGAAACGTTCCTGGAAAAGGGTGTAAAAACAGGACAAACACATATTTCCTTAGGATACTCTTCCAGGCTGGAGTATCTTGTACCTGGAAGCTTGTGGGTTTTGTTATTGTTGTTGTGGGGAGCTTGGGGTTCTTTTTGTTTGGTTTTGTTTTGCTTGTTTGTTTTGTTTTTCTTACATTTTTAATAGTAGGTATATTTAACAGTGGGTATATTCTTTTTCCCTTTTTGCCCTGATAGATTCATATCTAGCCAAATCAGATCCATTAGATGCAACCCACTGGAAAGAAGGTTGGAAGGAAAACTGTTTCTCTGGACTGCAACCATGGCTTGAAGTTTTTAAGTTGCACTAGGAGTGTATGTATGCATGGACATTTGCATTTTTTTAATACATGGCCCCATTATTTTTAGTGTATTTCCTGCCTTGTGTTATTAAGTACACAACTCCACCAGTTCTGATAAGTTTCATGGGTTATATTCACTTGTCTGTGTGTGTTTGGTTTGGGTTTTTTTAATTGTATTAATAGCACTGTGTGTGTCTCTTACCAATGACAAAAGCAAAGTCAAGATTTTAAATTGTCCTGCTACACTGTTACTATTCCTAGAGCTGCCATTGGTGGCAGGTACAAACCCAGAATACCTGGTGCCTCCTGCGGGTCTGGCCATCTCCATGCACAGCAGCTGTGCTCTGCCAGGCCAACACAATCACCTGGGACACTCATACACTGGTGGTCATTTTCCATGTCTTTGGGATGTCCAGCGATGTGCCAACAGAAGCCTGGAAAGCAACTCTTCTCATTGTCAAAAGGAGTAGGGCATATCTGATGATATGGAGGAATGAAAAATAGATTTAAAAAATTTTGAAATGTTATGCTTTCTACTTTAATGGATATAAAATGTTTAAAGTATACACTAATGTGTTTCTATTTCCATAAAGAATCATACTTCTAAGTATGTTATTTCCCAACCACAACTAAAAAGTGGAAGAAAACTTCTTTGCATCCTGAAATCATCTCCTCGGATGATTTCAGACACGATGTAGCCTTTCCTATATCTTAATTGGATACATCAATGCTCTATAAAATGCAAATAGAAGCTTTTACACTCTATCTATCAGTCTGAAAATACAAAAGTTCAAGAAGCCCTGTAAGTACCCTTTGAAATATCCTATAATTTAAGAAAACCCTTATGCTTCCTAAATTAATTTCCACCTCTATTTCTCAGTATCTTAATGGAAAATTATTAACTTGTGCACTTTCTGATTGCTGTCATGATCAAAAAAGAGAGGAGTGTCTTTTTTTTAAGTCTCTTTGAAGAATAATTAAAGCAAATGAAAGATGGAGCAATTGAATAACATCAAAAGAATTATAATTTGATGCTGACCTTTCTCTTTGTTACTGGACAATTTCTTGTTCAGGCTTGTGTGTTCTCAAATGTAGTTTGGATGGATGTATCCAAACTACAGACATGGGTCCAGATGCTCAATGACTCCCATGCAAGTTCAAAACCAAATGTCTTGACAATTTAGAAGTTAGTGTTACCCTGATGAGCAAAATGCAGATTCAGAGTTTCACGATGCCCCTAATTGTTGGCCTGGAGATGAATTTCTTTAATATACTGCATAGCTGTAATATGAAAAACCATCACAAGCTTGTTTTATATTACAGAATGATTACACGCAATCTATAGTTAACAGTAATTACAGGTGTGTGTATTTACTGCAGAAAAATATTTTACTGGATGTTTTAATGAAAGTAACATCTGTTTGGAAAGCTCATCTGTGGCAGACTGTTAGATGTTTCAGTTTGAATCTACAAAGACAGGAGACTGTGATTATCTTTGCCATGGTACAGTTGTTGGTTAAAAGATGTTTCTGATATTAGAATATAATGAATAGTCAGAGTAAGCCCAGACACAGTCCTGTAACTGTGTTGCTCTAGCTGGTATGCGGTACTATTAAACAGACTATTTTTTTTGGTTGCTTTACTACTCATGCTGACCAGAAATGTAATGGGATATAAATGCAGAGTTGCTTAGCAACAAGTAAAATACCATATTTCCTTTCAACGTTGTTATTTTTTTTTTCATGATAGATCTCTTGTGATGGTATGTATGAAAGCCAATGTCGGATATTTTTAAAATCAGCAAGGGCAAAGGGATCCATAACTGTTTAGACCAGAGCTATCCATAACACAGATGTATCAAATGCTTAAAGAATTTTTATTTATTTATTTATTTTACAAAATAGTAGGCAATTTACTCTCTTGCTTCCCCCAGTTTTCTTAGAAAATAATGGCATGTAAAACTGCTTTCATCTCTTGCATTCTGTAATGACCTTGTGGTACTGATATGCTAATGTATTCAAATGAGACATTATGTTTCAAAACCCACTAGCAGAGATTAAAAAATGCCAATATACTAAAAATAGAAATAATTTTGGAAGGGGGATATAAATTTAAGTGTATTCACTAATGGAGCAGTTAGGTTCTGAAAATAAATGTTTTGTCAAAGACCGGGAACAATATGGGAAAGTTGGTGCAACAAATGGTTAAGCGATAGCTGCACTGATTTATTCAGTTGAGGAGTGTTGGATAAACTTCATTGTTAGGGTAAAAAGCCTGGGTCACAAGAAATGCTCAGCCACACACCCTGAGCATTGCTGGAAATGGAAGGCTATCATCAACAGCATAGATGGGCAGAGTCATAGAAGTACATTTTTGCCTCCAAAGGCACAACTATCCATATGTCTGCATCACTATCTCTATACATCACAGTCTCCTTTCAGCTGTTGTCGTGGCATGTGCATCTGCCACAACAAACCTACAACCTTTCTGAGCAGCAGCACAGGGTGCAGAAATACTTGCCCACATTTTGTGTCCCCCTAGGCTAGTTTTGTGGCAGTTCCCAAGTAGCTCGGCCTGCAAGTCTTTACAAAAAGTAGTAATGAATTGTCTCAGAATAAATACCTTATAGTGCCAGAACTGACTGAATGTCTTAATAATGTTTGTTTGTTAAATATTATGGTCAGATCCAATTTCTTTTGGGGCCAAAGGCTGGATAACTTTCCTAGATCAGGGTAAGGGATGCACCAATAAGTAATGGGACTAATGTCGTGTTCCTGTAATATTTTGTAATTAATATTTCCTGATGCAGGCATTGGAAGGAAAGTTCACAGGAGTTCCGGTTAAGGGTGGGGAGAAAAAAGATGTAAACATAACAACTTCTATCTTGCCAATCATTGATCTTGACACAAGTCCAGATTATTTTCAGATCAGGCAGTTCTTGTATTGATTATTATAGGTTAACAAATGGAATTAAACTTGCAATTTGCTAATATATTGCCATGCGAGAAAATACCACCAGTGGTTAAAGGTAAGTACTAGTAGGTCAACAGCAGTGTTTGAAAGAAAAACTTACTAGCATTTATATATAATTTGCCTTTCAAATTACATCACTCTCTCTAAATCAGCCCATTCATGAGACAGTGTGGAGATCAAAGATTTTTTTTCTAAAGGATAGATGTGAATTTTTCTTTGGCCTTTGAATTACTACAAATGTTGAGGTTCTTGACTGTTCGTCATGCAGGCCTTCATGATTTACACTCTGTACGTAAGATGAAATCAAACCATACTTTGAGATAGCTGCAGGGTGGATAAACAGATGAATATTTGAAGAACAATTTGAAGCAGCTTGTTTACATGTTTCTTTCACACTTTGAATTTAATACAACTCAACAGAATCAATTCTCTGTTCATTCTTTAGCTATTTTAATTTATTACGGATAAACCAAATAGAACTACTTTTCACCATCACTGAATTTTTGGGATTATCTGCATCAGTTAGTTAAAAACTTTCCTTGATTTTTTTATAAATAGTAATTAGCTAGTGCCCCAGCTTCCATCATAAAAACAGTATCTTAGGGCAGAAAGAGTTTCCATTGTTCTAGAAAATATATTAATCTTTAGTCTCCTGAGGAAAACTTTACTGTACAGGAGGTAACTGTGTATTCCTTCAAAAAGCTCCACCCTCCTCCTGGTGTCAACAAGTTTCTTGTATTTTATCATCTACCAGAAAGCATTTGGATCAGTCATATTGACATGCCTAGAACTAAAATATTTGGCTATAGTTGAGAAGCATCATTATTTGGATCTGGCTTTTGTTAGATTGTTTTTTTTCTAGTTCTTGTTGCATAAACACCAGATGACTCAATACAGAGGCAACGGAAGTAGTTGAAACATTATGACCATGCTTTTTAATTGCCTCTTTATTTTGACAAGAAAATAAGAAAAAAAATGTTTATTAAGTTTTCTTGCCTGTTGAAATCTGTGTTACCTTTATACTTTCTATGTGACAAACAGGAGTCAAATTTCACAAAGTATGTAATAAGAAAACATGTTTAATACTTGGATGGCATTAATGTGGCTTTTCTAGACTCTACTTTCAGTAATTTGAAAATTAATTTCTTAGTACTCAGAACACTGTGTATAAACCCTCTTCTCACATTTCTTTGAAGATAGAAATATACCATACAGTTTTCTTGTAACAGAAGTTCAAGCTGGGAAATTTTATGTATGAATTAATATTCACTAGATATATTTGAAGAGTGATAACTAATTAAGTTACCCATGCAGGATTGTTTTTATATATTCACTAATTAATAATACTGCACTGAATTTCAGTTTTGTCCCTTGTTTGACATAATTGGAGACACTGGAGAGTCTTCTGTGGCTCTTTTTTTCTTCAACATCAAGCTGAATGTTATGATGTTTTATACCAGTGCAATTGTTTCTGTGTTAGTCTGTCAGTAAACATAAAATAGTGCTCTCCCCAGTTCTGCCTCCCCTGGAGTTCACCCATCTGATTTATTTATAGGCAGAAATTCTATCTTCTCTTAGGTTTTATGTTGCTATACAAAGCAGGTCAAACTCTCCTGTTCTCTGTCATGCTCCTGCACTTCCTTACTGGGAAAAGTATGGAACTGGAGGTATGTGCAGGTCATTGGCACCTTTTGCTTTTACATGTCTGAATTCCTGTCTCTTGAGCATATCTTGTATTTTATGCAATATTACAGATGTGTTTTGACTGATGCTGTAGATTTTTATGTCTCCTCTTTTTAAACTTGTATTGTTTTGATTCTTTACCAATTAGCACAGGTGAGCTTTTCCTCCCCCATCATACTCAAACAATGAGCTTCTCACTTAATAGCAGAATTTAGTCCTTGCCCTTCACATGATTATATTAATCCCATTTCTGTTTTGTCTCTTCTAAAGGCCAATCAGGCTTTCCTTGTAAAATCCTAATCCACCTTTGTTCTTAAAATGTCATATAATTTCATGTCAGCAATGACTGTCATTAATGTATTCCTCCTTTGTGTTAGTTAGCATGACTAATAATTGTGTGCAATCATACAAAAATCATTACTAAAATTCAGATTCATAAAACCTGTCTCATAATCAGTTACCTTTTGAAAGAGAGAGGGAGAGGGTGCTAATCTCATGTCTGTTTTCTATAATTTACGAAGCATTTGTTGCATCTTTCTTTTACATCCATAACTTTCATGGGAATAATGGTTTCCATTTAATTTAAAACGTTGTAATGCTTGTATCTTTTTCTCAGTGTTCTTAAAGACAACTATTCCAATTTTTTTTTTTTTTTGGTAGATGTGCCTAAACTATATGACATAAACATATCATGGAGGGTGAAAAGTCAGAGTGTATTCACATACTTCCATTCCTTAGCTGCTCACCATCTCACCATGCTCAGGAACAGCATCTAAAATGAAACAAGATTACTCCTTTTCTTTCTTCCCCCTCCCTCTCTCCTTTTTTGAAGTGAAGATGGTGTTTGTTGTTTTCTGTTTGCTGAAATCTATGGCTGAAAGAAGCCAAACCCAACCTTACTGAAGTAGGTCAAACTAAACAAGCTTTAAATTAAGCCATGTGCAGATAATCATGACTGTAGCATCAGAAATGAGCTTCCTATATTTTTTTTTAACCTTCAGCCTGTGTTTCACAGCTTTGGTTTTAAACACCTGCATTTTTTAAATCAAGAACTAAGACAAGTTAGAGATCATTCAACTATGCTTACACAGTACTTAGCCATTTCTCTTATTTGCTCTGTAGACCTATCTTAAAGAAGATTTATTAACAGGATGGGAACCTCTAAAATAATGTTGGAGTTGAGAACCTAGTATGTGTATGCTCAGTGCTGGTACTTGCTACTTTAAAATAAATTTTAAATTCCTGTGCTTTGGCAGAGGTAGCACACAAGTTGCAGTGCCTAAATATATCCTCCCACCCTCCCTCCCCTGGGCTAAGCACTGCATGGGCAGAAATTTTTGCCTGTCACCCAGAACCATGATGGAGTAGAAACCACTCAGGCTGTTAAACATACACCATGTAAAACATTGCCTCCTATACTCTTCAAGCTCAAATCCCCATGTTCCATCCAAAAGAAAGTCTGTTGGTTTTGTTTGCTGATGGTTTGTGTTTGATTTTTTCTTTTTTTTTTTTTTGTTGTTGTTTTTTTGTTTGTTTGTTAGTTTGGTTGAGGTTTTTTTATTTTTATTTTTATTTTGTTTTTTCTTTCCCACAACTGTGTCAGATCTGAACAGCAAAGGACAAACTTTTTTAACCTACATCTTGTACAGAGAGATTTAAATCTGCGTATGGCAAAAATACTAGAAAAAATACTAGAATTGTCTATGTCAGCACTTGACGGGCAACGGAGCACCAGGAAGTCGCTAATGCTGTGGGGGTAACAACCCAGACAGACCTGGGAGGAAATTTGGCCAAACAGTATTAATTCTATTTTTCTCTTTTAAACACCTCACTGCTTGAATTCATTCTGATGAAGTGATAACAGTTTATTCACCTAAGAATCCTGGGTAAAAAGCCTGGGTAAGCAGAGGTAGACCACCTTCATTTCAACATTTGATCTTAAATCAACTCTTGGCTATGGAACAGACAGCTATGGTAACAGGACTAATAAACACTGACTTTGTGAGAAAGAGGAATCCTCTTGTTTGTAAGAAGGGGAGCATATGCCCTTGTTGAGGTTGCAATTGCAAAGTTGTTTTTTGTCATCTTTTAAAGAGGAATTTTACTGCCTTAAATTCTTGTGATGTCTGCTGAAAAAGACCTTTTATAAATTAGTCTAGAGAGCAGAGACCCTGCTTATCAAGGAATAATAATTTTGCTATGATCCACGTGGAAGTACATGGCAATGCACCTTTTAATCCATTATGGTCTTATGATATATTAATGGAAAAAATATAAAACTTTCACTACAGGGAACTGCCATACTTTTAACACCTTTCAGGTATTTTCTTCCATAGTGACATGAGGAATGAGGCACATTAGCCTGTTAATATTTCCAGGAGCATATGTACTAAGTGGGTGGCTATGCTGTTACTCTTTTTGGTGTATTGTACAAAACATATAGCTGTGCTAAGTCAGATAGGAGGTCACTTTCCTCATATCAGTACCTTGTTTTTGCAGAGTTAGAATTGAAACCTGCTTTTTCACCTGCTTCAGTCTCACACAAGAAAACATCATTGTTAAAACTGTAAAAACCTTACTAACAAGAAGAATCCTCATTCTCTTCAGCTGTCCCGGCAACCCCACTACAAGCATGTCAAACAAGTAGTAATGAGGTCAGAACATACAAGGACACTTGTAAATACTACCCAAGCAGCAGGAGCCAAATTTGTCCTTTTTTTTTTTTTGAGGTGCGCCTTTCTAATATTGATGTTCTATAGAATTGAAGAAAATGTTGTGTTGTTTTGTTTTGTTTTGTTTTCTCAAACTATCTATAGAAACGAAACTTCTGGAAAATATATGTTTCTACCAATGGGTTATACTCCTTTGAAACTGAAATAATTTATATGTGTGGCACATACTGGATGAGAAGTTCCACTGTGAATATTGTGGGGGAAGGGAGGTAAAGGGCCATAGCCTTTCTGTTAGCACATCTCGATGTTGTGCATCTATATACAGTGATGTCTTATACTGGTGACTGATCTCCAGTATTTATGTTGCAGATTAATATCTCCTTGAAAATCAAGTTATTTAGTGTTAGGAATTTAGCTGAACAAAACCTGTTCTGATCAAAGAGGATGAAAAAATGGCAATTTTAAAATTTTTGACTTAAATGAAAATGAGTGAATAAACTCATCTGTTGAGTAACACATTTTTATTAAATATTTTCTCTGTATAGCTGGAGTAGTTTTCTACTTACAAATAAATATAGCATCATAATGCAGGGTGTTTGTGCATATGTGATGACAGCAGCCATTTTGTATCTAGGTAGAATTGCAGTCTGCACAAATAACTTTGCTCATGGAGTTTGTATGAACAGCTTATATTACCCAAAGAGCAATTGCATGCATGCAGTTCACGAAGTGAGCTCCAAATCCCGTGAGTTTCCCTAAGAGAATAGGCCTGTTAATTCAAGCGGTTTGATTACATGCCAGGAACTTTGGAGTGAAATCCTGTCTCCGTGAAAATCCAGTGGGAATCTTGCTATTAACCTCAGTAGATGCAGGATCAGGCAGTACATTCCTATGTGACTTTGGTGCCACATTTTTCTCCTATAGGCAATATATAGGGATGTTTTTTTCATCCATTCTCTCAAAATATACCAGAAATAGGGTTAATAAGCGTGACAGTGTTGCTTAACAGAGTATTATATTAAAAATAAGTAAAAATTGCCATTGAATCTGGTCTAGTGATGACAGTACAGGAACAAAATAACCAACTTTTCTTCTATCTACTATATTCTGATTTTTATAGATATATTATTAAAATCTTCTATATGGCCATCTGGATTGCAAAGGTTTCAGTAGTATTTGGTTTTCTACTTTTCATAATGAATAAGTAAAAATAATTCTCTGTATCTGTTACAGTCCCTCTGTAACACGCAGAGGGACTAAGCATTCCATATTTTCATATGTTTGCTCTGCAAATCTTTATGTGAATGTGACTAATTAAATAATGTCTGCTACATTTCCTCTGCAGTGTCTCTGGCATATTGAAAGTTGTGTAGAGTGCCAAAGAAACACTGTGCTATACAGTATAATTGTAGAAAAGTATCATTGACTCTGTCAAGACTGTAAAATATTTACTCAACTTGTAAAACATTGAGTGTTAAAAATATGAAATACAGCTCTGAAAAAAAAAAAAAAAAGGAGGAAAATCTTAAATCTGACAAAAACATATTTGAAAATAATTTAAAATATGTTTGTTGGGAAGAGGGGAGTGGAAATTAATTTCTTCTAAATACTGTACACTATATAACAGATTGGCCTATTTTTTATTTAGTTTAAGCTGACTTCAATAAGAATGCATTTTTGAGTAATATGAATAGATTTTGCATTTAAAGCAATTTACAGGTGATTTTTGCTTAACTAGGCAGAATGCATCACAGAATCACAGAACAGTTGGGTTTGGAAGGGACCTCTGGAGATCATCTAGTCCAACCCACCTGCTAAAGCAGCTTCACCTAGAGTAGATTGCACAGGAATGTGTCCAGGTGGGTCTTGAACATCTCCAGAGAAGGACACTCCACAACCTCCCTGAGCAGCTTGTTCCAGTAAAGAAATTTCTCCTCATATTCTGTGGAATTTCCTGTGCTTTAGCCTGTGCCCATTGCCCCTCATCCTGTCACTGGGCATCACTGAAAGGAATCTCATCCCATCCTCTTGACACTCACCCTTGAGATATTTCTAAACATTGATGAGATCCCTCTCAGCCTTCTCTAGGCTGAACAGACCCAGCTGTCTCAGCCTTTCCTCTTAAGAAAGATGCTTCAGTCCCCTCATCATCTTTGTAGCCTGCCACTGAACTCTCTCCAGTAATTTCTTGTCTATCTTGAACTGGAGCACCCAGAACTGGATGCAGTACTCCAGATGTGGCCTCACTAGGGGAGATTAGAGGAGGAGGAGAACCTACCTTGACCTGCTACCCAGGCTTTTTGTTGTTGTCGTTTTTAGTTTTTATTTCTCTCTTCTCCCTGAAGTCTATATTTGTTTCCACATACACAAAACTTCATAGACATATTGCTTACTGAATCAAAGTTGAAATAATGATGTGATATTCCAGGCATTTTCTCTACTAAACACTTTCCAAACTGTGGCTTTGTTGTTTGCTGAACCTATTTTGCAGGCTCAAAGAGTATACAAAAGCCAGTTATAAAGAAATCTTTACCAACTCCTGTGCAATGTCATTTAAACCTTTACTCTTTCCAGACTTGTTCATTATTTCCTTCTGTGTATCATGAGAAAGAACTAAAAAGGAACTCTAGGCCAGATGCAAAAATGACGTAATTTCCAAGTAGTTTTCATAACAAAGTACATCAGTGTTTCAGATAATGACAGGCTAACTTTATATTTCACTTTGGTTAACTTTTGGGTTTTTTTTTTTACTGTCCTCTATTTTACTCAGCAATGTAAAATCACAGGACAGATGAAACCCTTTGCTAGTTCTGTCCATCTACAGGGACAAGGAATCAACTCTGAATTTATATTCCGCTCAACCAATGGCAAGGTGAGAAGTGAAAAGTACCGTGCTGCAAAGCAAGGCAAGCTATGGGCAGGTATAAGCCTGGAAATAGAGAACCTCCTAAGCTGTTCTAAATTATGATTCTCAAATGATGAACCTTTGCACCAGCTAAGAATGTGATGAAGTGACACATGAACTTTTAAATCTCATGGGATTTTTGTGCAGAAGTGGAAGAAAGGAGGCTACACAATTATTCAGGAGATTTCAGGTTTTTTTTCAGAGGGTGTCTGCCCAGCTAATCCTGAGAGAATTGGCTGTAGCTATTAAAATTCAGCATTTACAGTGTGAACCTAGCTGAAGTAATTTAATTAGTGCAGATTTGTTTGGGAAACAAACATCCTCTATAGATCATCGTATGAGTTGATATTGAATATGTGCTGCCTATCAACATTAATTTGGAGGAATTTACTTAATTTCCTATCAATAAACTCACCTTGTAACATTTTCATGAAAACTTTGTGTGGTGAAGTCAAATTTGTCCATAAATAGGACAGAAATAAACAATTTTTTAAAAAAGTTTTAAAATTTTGTCAGAAATTTTAGTTATTTTAGTAGACTTCATCGTTCCCTAGATACCAGAATCCTTCATATTAACTAATTCCAGGTATTCTGTCTTTTTGTTCAGTCTTTGATGGACACTTATTTAGCAAGTACTGTAACCATTTCTCTTTTGCCTATTACTGCCCAGTTCAGGGATTCCCTCTCAAGGGCTTATACAGAATGTAGAAAGTGTTCTGGGTAAGAAGTTCTCTGTTATACCTCTTTGATGTCATCTCCCATGTCACCTGCTACAGTGTAGTAAACTGACATTTCCAGAGGAAATAAAAGTGAATTCCCTGAGAAGCTCGGGTGAGAACACAGCTACCTGGCTGAAAGGCTGATATTTCATAGACAAAGAAAAAAAATATGCCTTTCTTTAAAATGGGACTTCAAATTAGTTGTATTTCTGTTGTCAGCTTTGTGCTCAAGCAGTGTTAGAGCATTTTACAGACTTACTGTATTTCTGTTTAGGTTTTTGAAATAATTTCCATTCTCTGCCCAAGAGGGAGTTTTCCCATTGTATTTAGCAAGAAAAATGAATATTTTTATGGAGACAATGATTTGTATTCAGAGGCACCACAGGTTTTATGTGGAAAGGATTGTAGATATCATTCTGTGCGGGTGGGGGTTTCCTGCTACCTATGGCATCATTTGCAGGCTTCTGACTTTGTTGCTGTATACTTGTTACACTTTAATGTCTATTCAATAAGCTGTCCTGTTGCCACTAAACAGAAGTTTTAAGTGTTTGTTCTCAGTTCTTAACCATTCCTGTGCTGAAGTGCCAGGTGCTGTAGAGTTGAAACAAGCTGCTTCTTGCCACACGTGGAGCCAAAACATGCCACTGTGAATAGGGCCATGGGTTCTCACATTGCATGGCTGTGCAAAAGATGAATAGTTGAATGTTTAATAATGGCAAGAATGACACATTTCTCCTTTCTCTTGCTGCTGCATCATTTACTTTCTTTTAATTTATTTTAGCAGAACAGAGAACAGATAGTTATTTGCATCTTTCAGTCATCTGGTCTAGGAATTTTGTGATGGAAAGACTAGAAGAAAAAAACCTGTACTGTGATCCCTAGATTTCTGAAGTAGTCTGTTTCAATTGTACAGCATTTTCTGTATTTTTATGGAAGACACATATTAAAAGCAAATTGTGTTCTGTTGTTTTACTAGAACTCAAGAAATCACCTATTTTAGTGCTTAAATTCAAATCACTCCATATGTAGAAAGATTTTTTTCAATGGAGCTGTTGAACAAAGGCTCACAGTATCGTGTTGTGCTTATTATTCTTTCTATGAGTGTTCCATTCTAGATTCAAACCAGAGGCTGACTTGCAGAAGAGAATGTATGTCAGAAAAGACAGGTAGATCCAGTGTAAGGAAGAGAAAGAGGGCATATGGAACAGTAGATTTCACCTTTCATTTTAATTTGGAACTTAGTATATAGGTCCTATGGAATGCCAGAATAGTCTTTCACCCCATTGACACAAAATGTAGTTCAAGTTAATAAAATGAGGAACCTAAAAAAACATATCAAAATTAGTTGTAGGACAGAGCTGGTATCTGCTGTAGTTTATGTCAGTAGATTTGAGCTGATTTTTTTTCCCCTCTGTGTTTTGTTTTGTGGGTTTTTTTGTTTGTTTGTGGTTTTTTGTTTGCTTGTGGTTTTTTGTTTGTGCTGGTTTTTGTTTGTTTGTTTGAGGTTTTTGTGTGTGTGGTGTTGTTGTTTTGTTTTGGGTTTGTTTGGTTTTGTTTTAAAACGTAAACTGTCCTTTGCTCAGGTCCAGGAACCAGTTCTCTTAGGAGAAAAAAAAAAAATCTGAAAAAAGGAAGATGCCTTGTGTACATTATTTCTTAGCTGGATTTTTATAAATGTCTTTTGAATTTTCCATCAGTTTTTATTTTCAATATTAGAACAGGACCCCTGCAAAAAAATTTATTTTTCTTTTCTAACTTACACAGTAACTCATAATTAGATTGGAAAAAGGATTTTTAAATTTACCAAAAAAACCCCACTGTTTTTGCTTCAGGGAAAAAATAATTTCCCTGATATTACAGAGTAAATAATTCTTGTAGCGGTCACTCCTATGGTTTGGATATCAGACTTAACAAGTCAGTTCTTTTATTCATTATAATAAATACTATAAATCCACAGAGTCATGAGGAAAAGTCTATCAAATAAAAAGGCTGGCAAGAATTAATGCAAAAATATTCTTTGTTCTCACAACAGTGGACACATTTCCTCATTAAACGTATTGGTGAAGAAATAGCAAGAGAACACATCTGCATACCCCGAATAGTTTAATTTTATTCACTGGATTTAATTGTTGTACCTGCAGACAGAACTTAATCTGCTGCATGGCATGTAAACTTTGCAGAGTGAGAAATTTGCTTTAAATTGCTTTGCTATTGAATCCAATTTTCATCCTCACTGAGGGAGAAAATACTTTTTGTTATGAATGGATGGTTATATATTTTAACTACTTCACCTTTACCTCTAAGAACAGCCCTAATAAGGACTTCCTTATTTTCTACATAGTGCCCACAGCTATTTCTCAGATATCTCTGTCTACCAGGATTTCTTCTGAATTAGTGAGGATTGCTCTCAGTTTGGGGAATAGCACTTAACTATGGCAGCCCTTTTCATTTTCAAGCATGATTCTGCTATTGGCAATATCTCATCTTAGAACTCAGTGAAATTCCACAAGGAATGCATTAAGTGCATCAGATATATTTCTTTGGATACCTGTGTTCAATTAGTAGCTTTTTCTCTGTTTCACAGATAGGCTGGTGTGTGGGGAGTGATTTGCCAATGTTGAGGAAATTGCATTTGACCAGCACCGGAGCTAAAGAATAACACCGGGTTCCTTTGCCCCTTCTGAAAACTTCTCTCATTGTGCAGCAAATCGGCATTTAGCACTCTCATAGACTCGATAATGATCTATATTAATAGGAGCCCTGAAGAAAAAACATTCTGTTGCACAGGAATTTCACAGTCTGTTAGAATCTACCACCTTCTAAATGGTTGGAGATACCAGGGACAGGAAAATAAGCATGGGTAGGATGTGTCCTTTGCCCAGTCAGTGGGGTTACTGTGGATGTTGATTTGACTATGAACAGAATGCAACTTGTAAAGTACAGGAAAACAATCTATAAGCATGCATGCTGTTAGCCTATCATGGGACAAATAGTTATTAAAAAGGGAAGCTTGTACTGAGTGTGGGTAGGATAAAGTTGTTTGCCTTTTAAGTTGTGTTTGATTTAGACTAGAGAGTGGACCTACTCCAAATTAAACCACTGGAGATTTTTTTTTTTTTTTTAATTGAGGGAGGAAGAGAATATATGAGAATATATGAATTACTTTTTTGTTTGGTTTTACAGCAAGAGTAATTCCTTGTTGGTGGTGCTTTGCCCATGACAACTTTTCTCTTTCCATTGCCTCGTGTCCTGTCCTAGCCTGACGAACAGATACACACACACAAACACATATAAAACAATGAGTACTCCAGTGGGATTTTACTTACAGTTATGGTACCCATAGTTATACAGCATGATCACTAGGAAGTGGTTACTGGGGATATTTTTTAGAAAGTTTCAGGGAAAATAAAGCTAGAATCTATTTTACTGTGTTACAAAACAGTTTTGGAGATACATAGATCTGCCTTAGCTGTGCCCCATTGGGCCCAACCTAAGATATTCCTGTCTACCACATTTTTAAGGGTTGTATTCTTGCTGTAGCTAATTACATATCACTGCATTATAATTTCAAGCTATTGTTTTAAACTCCTATTGCATCTTTAAAAGAAACAATGGCAAACAAAATGGCTGCACATCATCTTTTGCTGGTTTTACAGTTTCCTTTACTGCCAAGTGGAAAAGAGAGGGGCAAAGGAAGAAAGTTGCATTAGACCAAAGGACTCAGCCAGGCAGTTTTGGAAACAACAGGCCTGATTAATCATGATGTTCCACCATTTTCGCCTTTGTATAACTGTAGCTTATTATTAAAACAATCAAAGAAAATAAAGGTGTGTGTGTGTATGTCATAGACAAAATGAATATGCGAGTTCTAAAACTGCCTAGTACATTAACTGACATGCCGGTAACCTGGAGGATTTGTCATGCTTCATACAAAGAAATTTACATTGTAGCCAGAGCCTCATCACAGAATAGTAATAAACTCAAAAGCCCGTTTGCACCATGAAAGCCATCAGTTTAGAATTTGGAGGGATTTTTGGGACCAAAGTTGAGATAGGGTTACCAGGTTTAGAATTTCTCTCTGTTGTTTTAATAAGACGTGGATATGTAAAATTAAACCTCATTTTTTCTGTGTTACAGTTTCAGGCTTTTCCCAGTTCGAAACATAATTGTAGTACATTTTGATTTGATAGTTGTGGAAACAATCACTGTACTCCCACACTGTCATTAGCGGTACTTTGCCCCCCTTCCCTTATGATACCTAGAGAATTGAATTTGTGTTGTTCTTTTTAGGTCTCCTGAGCTGAATCCATTTCATGCTGAAAACAGTAGAATTTGGAACAGCTCTTCGTGCTCTGATTATATTCAGGGGGGAATTTTTTTTCACAGGAGAATTTTTTCTCTGCTAGAGTAGAGCTACTGCTGTGTATATTCAGCTGTAACTATCCCCTTGATATGACTTCAGCCATCTGGGAAAGAATTGTTTAATTAAAGTATTAACTATACTTTAATACAGAGAAATGTAAGTGAATACATCTAAGAGAGAAATGTAGGGCACGCTTTCATGGTGGAAAAGAGATTTGGGGAAAAAGGCAGCTGAAAAAAAATCATTTGGGCAAAGGAATGCCTAATATTTTGGGACTGAGAGAAAAGATAAATAGGACTCTAAGGTGTAGAGAGAGGGGAACATTGAACACAATGTTCTAAATATAGCAAAGATGAGTTTGCTACTGGAAGAATGTTTGTAGTTCTGGCTATTCATTGATAACATGGAAGATTGCAGAAAACATGTTTTTAGAAACATAAATATTTTTAAGATGAGGAATTAATAGGATTGGCATGTATCTTGCTCGTGGTCTAGAAATGCATGCTTATGGACAGAAAACAGGTTTGATCTTAGAGAACTTATTAGCCTAGAAGGCAGAAAAACAACAAGACTCCATGGTATCAACTTTAAAGTAGAAAAGAGGAAATACGGTGCATCACTTTAAAAGTGAGTGAACACTAAAGCAGATTTCCAAGGGAAGAATGAAATTTCTCATCATGTGAAATCTTTAAATGAGTTTGTTTTACGTATTATGTTCTAGAGGAAGCTCTAGTTATCAGCCTTGGCAATTCTGGCATGTCTACTTCAGAACTTATAAGGAAAATTTGATGGCCAATTTAAAATAAAACCTTAGGCAATAGTGATCATTCTTAAGAAGCAAACTGATATCTTGCCTACTCTCCTGCAGCAGCAATTTTTATTAAATATTTTAAACAACTTAATTGTTTGCATTTATTTTGTTGTCTGCTTGCACTTAACTGTATGGAAATACAGAGTGGTGAGCTTACATGCCATAACACACATGAAACATAACCCAAGTCTCTATTTAGAAGACACAAAAAAAAGATCAGCTGAATGGATAGATTAGTTTCTCTTGGGAATACTTCGTAAAATAGACCTATCCAAACCCCAAGAAAATGAGATTGTGGTCAGCATTGAGGTAATGTGGTGAAAATGAAAATAACTGTAGAAGCTATTTCTAATATCTCTAAGCAGGTTTAGCTTATTTAACACATATTTACTGTGACTACAACCAAGATAAAATAGCATACTTTGAACTGTGTTCAGAGCTAACCCTGTCTGAAACTAGAGAATTTAATGTGATTATGAAAAAAAAATAACCAAGCAAACAAAAACATTCAGCTAAATCTCTTCTGCTGCTTCCCAGTGCATATAAGGTATTGCCTTTATCACATATTTTGCCTTCCCTTCAGAGTTTAATCCACTTACATGGAGTTGTGAGGTTTTTGTGAGACTTTTCATCTGCACTTTCTATCAGAATAGCTGCTTTCCAAAAGTTATTGAAGACCTGTTTGTCAGACATGGGTTTGGACAGTCAGTTTAGGTCTAACTGCTTAAAGATGGGGATACTCAGAAGGGTGGATCTTCTCTAAAACCAATATTTTTACAATATTATAATTTCACTAATAGAAGCAACATCTCACTGTGTCCACATGTTTCCTGCATTGTGCAAACCTCTGAAGAGTAACAAGGACAATGTATTTGTTGTTTTAATATGTATTTACCAGTCTCGAAATCTTTATACAATGTAATGTATACTATTGTGTAATGAGTAATATTCTGGCATCTCATAGCTCTGCTTGGAGAACAGGAAGAACATGTAGAATTCTATGGAATTTTGACAGTTAAAATACAAATTCCTTGTTCATCCAAATTAGTTTACAACAGAGGAAGGATTTTCAAAACTGCACCGATTTCAAACTCAGGCAGAATTTACGTGTCTCACTTCCTTTAACAGATCCGTGCATTTATCTCACTAAAATTGTCACTGAAGTGTTTGTTTGAAGTTTTTTTTCTTTTTTGGTTAAAATATGTAAATCATCTGCCTCTATGTCATGAAGAATATCTGTCCACTGGAGGTTGTTCTCAAAGATTTTCTCAATTACCACAACTATTCATAAGAGACAAAAAAATATAGAGAGGACCATAACAATTTATTGATAAATATGAGGATAAATGGAAAAGATATAGTTTTATGTTACTTTTGCATTTCAAAGTGGAATAATATATAGTTGGCAATCCACAGAAATGTACAATGCTTTTCTTTGATGTCTTTCTGTTATAAAAATCTTTAGCACTATGTTTTAACATAATCTTTAGACTCATGCAAGCCGAACTCCATCATTTGTTTCCTTCTAATATTATAAAGGTTCTCGGTACTAAATATAATTTTGTTTGTGTCTTAGTGTTGTTGAATTCTCTCTAAAACCATGTTTTTGAAACCCAATTTAGCTTTTGAATCACACAGGACATTCAAGGGTTATATAGGATTTGAGTTAAGCTTCATTTATGTTGTTATCCAAGAGGCTTCATGCTTATTTAAATGTTTTGCATTGATTTGCTGGGATTATTTTCCTTTCTTCTCTGCCCCCCCCCCCCCCGCCCTCATTCAAGTGTTTTTTTTTTTCTCTCCCTCTGTGAGAAGGACTTATTTAAAAATGTCTCCCTATAGTTTTTATTATAGAATGAAAAAAGCACAGCCTCAAGACAAAAATCTTAACTTATTTATGTTTCATCAAGTGTGGGGGATTTTTGTTTGTTTGTTTTTTCACAGAGTAAACGATTGTTCTGTTTTAGGGCTTTAAAAATTTGATTTCTTAGTGCATAATGAAACAGTGTCATGTTGTAAATTAACTTATATTGTTGGATTTTGTTGATGTTCTCCTGTGATGTGAGCATGCATTATGCATTTGGATTTTATTCTGCCTGTGGTTATTATTGTTTTGCATGTGATAATATGAAAGGATTAGTACATTTTCTTTTTGAGTGTTTATTTCCCTGTATTGTAGACATGAAAAAGATGGTGGTGAAAGTGCATTTGTTTTAAGATTATTTGAGCTAGTAATGATAGCATGGATAACATAAACAAATAAACATTAATTTAGCTTGTAACTTCTGGGAGATTTGCCATTAGGTGGTTCAGTATTTACAGGCATTTCTCAGATTCTTCATAGAGTATTTTAATATGGAAAAGCTTATACTCATGTTTGTCTGTTTTGTAAACTAGAAGATTGCTGTTGCACTATGGCTGTGTAAAACTTAGTGAAAAACAAATTCTGTCACTCGGAACCCCATAATCCTAATATCGCAGACTGAATGCTGATTACATAGTAATATTGTTTTTCAATGCCTATTTAAGAACTGTGTTATATACATTCACAGTAACAAATTCATTTTGGTAAGTAAAGATAAAATTTTATTTCTTTGTTATTAAACCTACAATAAATAAATTATAATTTTATTATAATGATTACAGGAGTGCATTCTTTTAGAAAGTGTGCAAACATTAATATTGCTGTGAATTTTGTTTCATTTTTCAGGTTAAAATACAGACCTATACAAACGCATGACTTAAGATAAGATTGTTATTTCTCTAGTGTGTCTCCAGCTTTTATTTTAGATGTTAAAGTAGCTTCCTGATATCTTTTTCATACTCACAGTCCAGTGGACTTAAGTATTTATGAGATTTTTACTAAGCATTTTCACTAAATCTCCTGGGTCATTATTGTTAGAAATGGAGTTTAACCCAAATTGTGAGTCATAACATTCCTAGCATGTATTAGAACTTGTGGCAAGTTGTAATTCAAGAAAAGCAGAAGCAACACAGGAATTATTGGTGTATTCACAAAGCCATTCCTAAGAAGACTAGGCTGGCTGTTGCTTGAATAATGGATGACTCAACCCATTTCTTGCCAGGGTCTGTATCAGAAAGATTATTTGTTGTCTTTAGCACAACACATAAAGTTTTTATGTTTCTTTCCTCATCATGCTACCTTTTTGTTATATTTTTGTCTGCGGCTCAGAAATATTCCTGTCAGTGCATGACCAGGTGTCAGTCATGCTCTGTCATATCTGATTTGTTTTGTGCACTCTTTGGGGCTTTCTCTCTGAATTTCACAGCTCAGTTTGACATTCAGGGTTTCTTCCTGTGCTGATTATCTAGCGATAATGAATGCTGCTTGGATATGCATGTATTTTCACCTTAATATAAAAAAAAAAAAAGTTTCGACATTCAAAAAATAACACATCAGTTGTAGTCTTCTAAAAATAAACAGATTAATCAAAGATGCCTTGCCTTCGCACTGCTTCCTTCAAATTATGTTTATTTGAGAATCTTAGTTTCTAAGGAACTTATAATTACCTGTGTGATGATGTTACATCTTTATGGATTTTGATGATAACTTTTGGTATCATTATGGTTTGATAAGGAGCTGAAAAAAATAAGACAAGGTATTTCAACTTGAAGAAAATATATTGGTGAAAGAAAAAGTTTTTAATAGTTGTTAATAACTGATATTTTTGGTAATCAGTTGCATATTACCGTATGGAGCTTCAGATGAAAGAATAATTTTGCCATTGCTTTCAGTGGGGCCTCTTGCCAACTCCTACAACAGACCCAAGGCGCAGGACATGCAGTGGCTGTGGCAGTCAGTGAAACAGCTTGTATAAGCAATGCTACATGAAGATAGGGAGAATATCATGCCTCAGGTGTCACAATATGGCAGGAGTGGCTGGGAACAAAGTTTCACTATCTTTTATGACATTACAAGAATGAAAGTTGGACAAAAGCAGTGGAAAAGATAGAGCTTCCATCCTGGTGTGATGCAAAGGCTGAAGGACACAATGTAATGCTTTCAGAAGCAGTTACTCTCAATGTCATGAAAATGCCTCTTGACCATGCAGTAAAACTACCAGATTGAGGTTAAATACAGTTAACAACTCTGTCTTGTTCTGTTATTATCTATTTTGAAACTAATATTGATACTAATCTTTCTTAAGTATTCTTAAGTTTTGTCATTAAAAAAATTGATATGAAATAGCTGATCATAGGAAATACTCAAACGTTCTTAGAGAGGAAATGCACAGGGTAATCTTTTAACCCTCTAAGGCAATGGGAAAGTCTTTGTGAATTGCATTTCACCTCAAATACATCCTGCTTTCAAAGAGGACATTGCCTATATCATGTAATATTTAGATCCATTCAGACTTTCCGTTAATACATGAGAATATATCAATTCTTGTATCTATGTATATAATGTGATGAGGTAAGGAGAGATAAGCCACTTAAATTTAAGAATTTTAAAGGATCTGTGAATTCTAATTTATAGTGGAATAAGATAAAATAGACTCAGTCTGGACAGTCATGGAGTAGTTTCTGTTGCCTTAAGTAGATGACTGTGTTATCTAACTGATGCGCCATTAAAGGACTGGACAGATTTTGGAAATTGTCACAGTGCTGTTATCTTCAGTGGCACTAACTCACTTATGTCAGCCAAGAATAAACTACAAAAGGAGGAAATTATTCAGGCATGTAAGGCATGTGTCTATATATAAGGCCTAATTTAATTTGTTATGACTCCAATTAAGTATTGGTTTTAAGGTAAATTATGGAGACTTAGTAAAATAGGAGTTAGATAGCTTTTGTTAAAAGTGCACTTAGCTGAAAAATGAGAACTAAACAGAAATAGAGCTGTAGCAAAGGTGATAATTTAGGACATACACGGAAAGTATCGAATAGGCAGCAAATACACAGAATTTTGCAGGCAACAGCTACCATCAGTACTCAGAAGTGAGGTACAGCAGTCATGGCTGAACAGCTGGGAAAGCTTGGAAACACTCAGATCTGGAAGGAGATGGATATAAGGATTTCTCAGGTGTTCTATAAACAATAGCATAATGCTGTTAGTCTATGCAAAATTATACAAGGTTTTTGGAATTTATTTCCTAACTGGAATAAAAAAAATGCTGACAGCTCAGTAAAGTGGGTAACTGGCAAAACGCTGAATGCTGGAGCTGAAGGTCCAAGTGATGGTTGAGTAAAGGTGGTTCTTGGTTGCTCAGTTCAGACTCAGATGTCTCTGAAGCCTCCCTTCAAGAAATTTCTTCCCTTTCCCTGGCTATTATCTGCCAAGTACTGCACTGATCCTGCACATTCAGATACAAAGGCAGAGTGGGAGAATTTATCCTGCTACCAGCAGTCACAAGCTTCCAGCCCCCTATCACAGGAGCTGTTACCACTGCTCATTCAAGTGCACTTCCCAGCTGTTCCTCCTTTCTTGCATCGTTTTCTTGCGAGGTCTAAAACTATGTCGCTATCCCGTTCATCCCTCCCGATACTATGCTCTACTCACTTTCTCCTGTAACTCTGTTGCTTCTTAAGTCAATTGGAGACTTTCCCCTCAGGTGAGGTCACTGTCACCCCCCAGCCCATGGCACGAGACACCCCTTCCACCTTGGCCTTGGAACACAGGTTCTACCATCCCTGCACAGGACTATCTCAGTCACGGCCTCCAATTCTCAGGGGACTTTCTCCAGCTGGAGCTGGGGGCCCAAGTCCTGTGGTGTGGCACTAGCACTGACCAAGATGCATAGCTCAGTGTAATTCGGTGATGTGGTTCGCTGTGTGTCACCGTCTCTTGAACTAAAGAGACGCAACTAGGTATAATAGTCAGGACATCAAATTTAAGTGCCCAACATAAAGGATAAGGTATAGAATATTCTAAAGCATTTAATGTATGTTAGTTCTTCATTATTTTCAATCAAGGCTGCAAATGAGCTGTGTAAGGAGAGCATCAGTGGAGATTGCTGTGTAGTTGAAGTGCATGTAAGTACAATTTTATAAGTGCCACTTTCTATCTGCTGAGCTGTATTTTCCAATCAGAGAGAGAGAAAGGTGGTGGAGCATACATTGACAATTTGTGCTTGAATTTTCTGGAAGGTAACCATTGTGACTGTTCAGCTGAAAGTCTGCAAGATTCAAAGTCGGTACAATTCCAAACTGTCTTTCCAAGTGTGATTTGCTGTAGTAGTAAGCTGTGTATCAAATTTCTGTCAAAGCATTTCTAAATGGCCTTTCTAAAATAGTTCTGGAAATGTAATTGGAATGTTAATTGGAAGAATTTGAGCTCTGTGACATTCTCATAAATCTGGGTAAAGTGCAACAACTCTGCATACTGTGATACTGTGATACTGTGATTTATACTACTCTAATGAAAAACACCAGTACAAAGTCTAATGGAAAACATCAAGGCAGAATTTTAAAAGATAAATGGTATCCAACTTCTTTGCAAACTAAATTTGGATCTGTAGTCTCACTAGTTTGAATTAAGAAATGAAACTATCTTCCTATCCCTCTGTAACTCACACAGTTAAGTTCTTCTCTGGAATATAAACAGGATATAGCGATCTCAAACAGAATTTCACTCATATAAAAGGCCAAATCCTCTTCTTTCAAGTAGGTGAAAATTCCAAAGAAAGTAATATATCTCAGGACCACAACTAGTCAAACATTTGTTATAACTACTTTTAAAAGAGCCACCCCCTCCACTTAGAAAATTATTTTTAAAAAATAAGAAAAAAAAAAAGTTTAATGTTAAAAAAAAAAAAAATTAAAGTGGTTTTAACTGAAACTACTAGTTTAAAACCAACAGAAAATTATTAAATGCTCACAGTACCTTAGGACAAACAAGTTTTAAAGAGATTCAAAAGCCATACAATTTACTGGCAGTGACTTTGCTTACAGCACAACATTGGCCATCCATCAGATTAGATTGCAAGAGCTATTCATGATATTCACAATGACGGCCCAAGCTAACCAAGTGCACCACTGTACCATCATTGCAATTGTAGGAGCATGTTTCTAATAAAGAAGTGCATTTGATCAGAACATTTGGTTCCAGGACAGCAGGCTGTAGATAGGGAAGAACAGATTACAGTATATTGTTTGTTTCTTGAAGGATGTGTGCTTTAAAAACACAGGCTACTCTAACCAGTGCAAAATGCCAAGCCGTTCAGGCTGCAGATGCTGTAAATGCAGTAGTACGTCGCACACAGGTAAGCTGCACTGGGGTCACATCAATGTATTTTCCTTAAATACAATAGGAATTTTGTTTTGAAAACTGGAATGAATTTATCTACACTAAATGTTTCCAAGCATGTTAAGTAATAGGAAAAACAATTAAATTAATTTAGAAAATGGCTTACATGAAATCAAAATGTAAGCTGGAGACAAAAGCTAAAGAGCAATATTAAATCCTTGTTTAGCAGTATGCATTTAAGACAAATCCAGGAAATACAGTCACAAAATATACAGCTTATTCAAAAAGCTAGCAGCAGCTGCACCAGACCTAGCAATGGAAAAATACTGGGAACAATGAAGAAAGGTATTCAGGGCTACAAAAGAACTGTAAAAAGTAATTAGGTACAGAAGCCTGTAAATTTTGCAGTGAAATAGCCTAAAGGAAGAATGGAACCGCAAGAAAAAGTGTGATTTAACAGAAATTCTATGAGTATATCTGTGGAGTAAAACGTTGATTATGATGGCAGGTGAAAAGCTGAAATAGTTTTTTGTTTGTTTTAGATAGTAGGTGAATATTGAAAAAATGTTGATGAATTATTTCCCCAGCTGATTTTTGAGGAGATGGCAACTAATGCCAGCAAGAAACAAATTTCCCCTGAGAAAGGATAACATTCAGAGAGCATCTAGCTCATGGCAAAGCAAGTGGTTAAGGAATCAGCTGGCAGAGTGCCGAGGTTGAGTGAGAACTATCTGAGTTTTGAAGGAAGTGGCCAGAGGAATAAGGAAGTGCTTCAGTAGCTTTAGGGAAAGCATGAAGTGGCTTAATGGGCCGTTATAATCTCATATTCCTTAAAGTGGAAACACAGAACTGTTCTTCAAGGTTTACCAGTTATCACTGTTATTCTGCTGGACAAAGTAAAATCTAAGGAGAAACTGAAAGAAAGATGATGAAAATGAAATATGGTGGCATTAGAGGACATTGTATAATCTGTAGACTGAGTTTAGCACAGAGTGTAGTAACATGCAGAAGAAACAGTAACAAGAAAAGGAATGGGAAATTTTCAGGAATGTTGTGATTTAATTAATTATGTAATTAAAGTGAGTGAGGCTGGATTCTCTAAATGAGAGATCCAGCCTAGTGAATGGTATGGAATTGTTCCAAGCACACTTAGTTCCAGTAAGCATATTATGTAAAGGTTTCTCTTATAGGGCAAATGACTGTTTAATTATGATATACATTAATTACCCTATCACTGCAAACAAGTGGACAATTGTTTGTGTTCTCTAACTTAAATAATAGATTACAAGAAAATTATATTTGAACTAAACCATAGCAATCTGTAAGAGTACATAATGACTTCGGGCTAGAACATTCTCTCCTGAAGAAAGAAACTCAAGTAGCAGTGCCTTCTCAACAGTTACTTTCAGGGAGGGGTGTCAGGATTTTGTTTTCTGTCAAATGGGTCAACAGACCAGGTTCTATGAACCCCACAGTTTTCTGCATTGAGTACTATAAGCATGAGGAATGGTCCCAATGTCTCCTTTTAATGGAGATTTCCATACTTGGAAGTGACTTAGCTTCACATCAAAGTCTCAAGCTTTCTATTTGTTTGTAATCTTCTTCTGGAGGATACAGGAAGAAAAAGTGCGTAAAATGTTTCTCTGCCATTGTACCCTGGAGGCAGCTCTGTAGCTCCTCTGGCCAGAAGAGTGTGTTGGGCTTGTGTCTGCAGGGAGGCCCAGCCCTCGCCTGGACTGGGTGGTATCGACTGGCCAGATCAACAGACTTGGAAAAATTATGGTTGATGGTGAAATACACAGGCAGTTCAGAAAAGTAGTATTTACCTCTCTTATACAACTGCAATTACTGTTGGAACTTTAGAGCCTTGAGAATTTTTTATTATTAAAAATAAAAATTTGCTTTGGATCCTTGAAGGTTTGACAGGTTTGTAACAGCAGCAAGATTATAGATATAGCTTTGAAATTGACTAATTGCTGAATTTGGGTATGATGTAACCTGATGAATATTGGTACAATCAGATCTTGTGTTTTTCCAGGAAACATAAAGATATTACAAGTAATCTGTGCTGGAAGAAAAACAGTCTGACACCTAAGCAGTTTGAGTTTTAAGCATTTGATTAGGGATCTTCAAACCTACATTCAAAAAGATATAAAACCAAACAAAAAAACACTACTCAATTGAACCTTTAGCCTGGAATTCGGAAGATATATATTATGATCTTTCCTCTTCAATGGATTTCATTATGCTTTGGTCATATTTTTTAGTCTTGGTGCCCCAATTTAACATCTGCAAAATGAAAATAATATATCTGGGAGACACTATTGTGGAATTCACATTAATTAATTTATATTAAATCTTTGGAGTTACAGCAATAAGAGATTATAGAAATGTCTGGAATATAAGTTTGTTTAAACAGACATCAAAAAAATCCAATTTGAAATATTAGTAAAACTATATTAATAAAATATATTGATATTTCATTTGTGTTAAGTACTGCAATAACACCTTGGATAATAGAGTCCCCAGAGGATGAAAGATTTGCACAAATGTAGTTCAGAAAAGAATTGTTTATTCAGAAAAGAATAACCATTTAAACAGGAGCGCATGCTCTGGGTCTCATTAAAAGTTTAAAAATTCTCTGAATATCTTGCATGTATATTGGTGTTTCCAATCAGTGTGGCTGTCCAGGGAGCAAGCTGGAGGTTCTGGCTGTGTTCAAACAGTGCTTCCTCCCACCATGGTGGCTTCTGTCACATTCAGGGGAGACCTGACTTTTGGTTCCCATCCAGAAATGTATCTGGTGCTTTCCCTGGAGTTGTCTGCTCCGTGCCCATGGACATCTGGCCTACTGTGTTCTGTACATAGATAACAGAATTTCATAGTGCTGTATTTCTAATATGCCCCCTGTGGTTGACAATTATCAGTAATATAAATTTTTATAATATTAATTAGTATAATGAAGAATGCCTCTATGAATGTATGCAACAAAATACACAGTTTTTTTCCAAACTGCTTTTTGTACTCAAAATATGTCAGAATCTAGTCAATATCTTTTGTGAGTATAGCCATATGTTCTCCCTCTGCACCCATGTCAGGACCCATATGCTTGACTGTGTTTGTTTTCTTTGCATGGTCTAGAATTTTTCCATGGCATTGTCTCTTTATTTGTCTGCAAATAACTTAGCATCAGTTTTCAGCTGACATTTGTGCAAGGAAACAATTATTTTTCTAATTAAATATACATTAAACCTGATGGAAAACTATTTAAACTTTTTTGAAGGACCAGGATAGTAGTTTTGCTACAGCAAATTCTGTATCACTTAAAGGAAACAAAATTAATTATTCTGTAGCGAAGTATTTTT
Source organism: Streptopelia decaocto (assembly GCF_964273445.1). NCBI lineage: Eukaryota > Metazoa > Chordata > Aves > Columbiformes > Columbidae > Streptopelia > Streptopelia decaocto. Next base: position 45,913,266 of record NC_138659.1, read on the forward strand.
AATTTTATGAAGCTATGTGTTGCAGTGATGATTTTGTACTTAACAGCTTGTGCACTGACAAAGAACCTGTAGCAGGCAGCCATTGACAGGCAAAAAGGATGAACTGCTCATGAGAAACCCAGAAGACATAAAACTGAATTTAGTCAGAATTTCAAGCAGGTGACTAAAACGTTGGATATCCAACTCATACACCTGCTTCAAAAGTGCTATCCAACTAGATGGGGACTGGATCTATTAGAGAAGGGTTGTGCTATGACTGCTTCTGCCTAATACTTTTTTTTTTTTTCTTATTAATGAAGGTATAAAACTAAAATTATGCATAATACCTACCATAGGAATAGTATCATAGCTTTTCTAACTGCTACAGGTAAATTTCTAGAAACTTGGGAAGGCAAACAGGACTGTAACAGTAAGAAAAGTCTGTAATCCAGTAGTTTCAGTCATAAACTGAGCAAACCAGCCTGCAACTGGTGAATCACCAGTTAGTAAAAACAGTGGTGTAGTCAATAGTACATGCAAGAAAATCAAGCTTATCTAGTTTTATGTGGAGCAGTATCAAGTTTATTTGCTTCTGTATGCCTCTAGGAGACAAAATAGGTCAGTTTATCTGCTTGCAAAATTAAATAGCACATTACAGAGTAAAACCATGAAAGTGAGTAAGTGTATTCTATGTTACCTTCATTAAGAATTGGACTTTGAGAAGTAAATACTTTCATTAAGAATTGGACTCTGAGAAGTAAATTCCCAGGTTTGTCTTTCTGATGCATCATTTTTCTATTTTTTGAGTCATCACTCCAGATATCAATACCTTCTATAAGATTAATTGCCCTAAAACTACATCCTTCCGAAACAGACCATTTGCATATCTGTTCTAAGTAGTGATGCTTAGCAAATCTTGTCATTATTGTTACAGCACATCAATCACTTCTAACATGACAGTCTTATGAGCTCTGCATTCTTCTTGTTCTCCCCGAAGAGTAAAATGTCTTACCTTGAGATATTAGTACAGTAAGAGAATGAGTAAAGCCAACCACACTTTAATCCATTATTGTCCTTTCCTTTTCCCTTCCTTTAGAATATCCCCTGCAACAATGAATTTCCACTTAACAGTTGAAAGTGCAGATAATTTCTTCTCATTATTCAGATGGTAATTCTGATTTTCCTAATATATTAAGATCAGTCTGTTAAGAAAAGTGTAAAAGCTTTCTTTTCATTTGTTCTAGGCTTTGGTCAAGTTTGGAATGTATTTACAGGAAAATCTATCTTGTGGTCTCAGGGTAAAAGTGATTTAGGGAAAATAGCAGTAAAAAGGTATTTATTCGTCTGTGAACCACTATAATGCCAAGCTGATTAAGAGTATGCAAAAAATCAATCAGATTAATCTTGATCAAGCAATTCATGATGTCAAAAAATTTTTAATTGCTTGCTGTCACGGAATGGACATAAAATTAGTATTGGTTGTTCATAATCATAACAAGGATTCAATATTACTATTTTTATTAGACTTTTTTCCCCCTCAAAATATGTTCATTAAGACCTAATTTGTTAATCTACAGTGAGCTATGTTTTGGCAACTAAACTATAAAATCCAGCAACAAGACTATTTTTCTCTCTATTGTTCTTCCCTTCATTTTCTTTGCCTCTTTAAAATGTAATATTTTCTCAAGACTGAGACTCACAGTAAGCTGCGTTAATTGACAGGTAAACGAATGCTTGTGTGTGAAACGAGGAAATGCTGATGACAGATCTTCCTGGGAAGCAAATTGCTTAACTACCTCTGAACCAGCCGTGATACTCTGGAAAGGCTTTTTGCAGCTACAGGATATTTTTGTCACAACTTCAGTGTAACTAATCTGCAGTCATCAAGTATGCTTCAACAGATTGCCTTCTCTGCATTCTTAGCAATTACACAGGTTTTTTCTGGTACAACAAATACAAACTCCTGGCTGTTGACAAACCTGGAAGTAAGGTTATGCAAATAATTGACTGTCAGTTTGGCACACTAATAATACCTATAATAATATAAATATCATTTCCAACTAGAGAAAAAGCTTGTGTACTTCATGCCAAAACAATAATTTGTGAATGAAATGGATCATTCTATTTTAAAAGAGAAAAAAAAAAAAAAAAGGGGGGACATTTGTCTTGCACTTAAAAGAAAAGTGAAATAAATGAAGTGTTATTTACAGACTTGCTGGAAAAAGAAAACTAGGAATAGCATCCAAATTTTAATAGTCAAAGTAATATTGTTGACATAATACAAGATGTGGGATGCTGGCTTCAGTTCTCACTTCTCCATGGAACATCTTGTTCTTTGCTATGGTTTCCAAGATGCTCTTGGTCAGTCTTCTGTGGATTCTCTGTATGCTTTTGGAAGTAATAGTCATTTCCTAGAAGATCTGGAAGTTTTGTGCCCTATGTTGCAAGTGAATGCTGTAGGGAATAAATCTTTTTGCTTACTCAGTTTCTGACCAGAGAGTGTGAGAGGAACAATGAAGAGGGAGGCTCAAAATGCCTCAGGGAGAGGGTGGCACTGAAGTCAAACTTACTTTGCCCAGGGATATATTTGCACTGTCAATTAAATGGAAGTCTGAAAAAATGCTCTCCCATTCCAACCCACCCCCCACACCCCCCCCGCCCTGTTTATTCCCCTTTTGATAAAAAATACATTTACCTCAAATTCATAAATTTACCCAAAAGTTCATTAAAAATTGCCCAGATTTCTCTCTGAATCATAATATATCTCATTTTCATTAGAAACTATCTGTGCAAGGAGTACTTCTAAGTAAATAAACCATTAACCAAACACTAAGATAATTTTGCAGCTACAGGGCAGGAAACCTTTCATCATGATGCTGTAATTATCAAATCCAGCCCAAAGTGATTATGGCCAACGGCTGTTGTGTCATGGTCTGTGAAGTCGATTGCTGAGAATAGCAATAAGAATTTAACCAACAAACAAACCCCCCCCAAAAAAACAAACAAAACCCTGTTCTCTCCACTGCTTTACACTTTGTCCCAAATATATATTGCTATTCTAGGGATTTGTAGTTTCCAGATTAAAAGAATGCTTTGTGGGTTTTTAGCAGGATATCAGACAATTTGTAATGTTATAACATCTAATAAGGGAAAACATTTACCAGTTTATATGGATGAAAACGCAGAGCAGTATGAGAAGAAGTTACTTATGGTTTAAACTGAACAGAAATTAATTTAATAACTTATTGTCATTATTATGAGTAATAATAAAGAGAACTAATAATGAAGTCCTGTTATGTATTACAATACACTACAAAAATGAAGCTTAAGATAACGGCAAAATATTATCAGATTTTGTCATTCCCCTTTCACCTAAAGATGTAGGACTGGTAGCTGGTCCTGTCCAGTGCAAATGAAGACCAAATTTCACCATGTAAGATGTTTCAAAGATGACTAGATCCCCATGTCACTAAGAACTTAAGCTGATGGCTCCTGAAGTACCTTAGTTGATGTGGGTGGTTTGGACTAATTTCCAGAGTGGGGCTTGTAAAGAAGAACAGGGATTTTGTGTGGAGTCACTGTGTGAGTGGCGAGGAAAAGAGAGGAATGAGTTTTTCAGCCAGCCCTAAGGAGGTAAAAATGAAGCCAGGACTTTCCCTTTCAATGACATCTGTGGACTTTGATGAACGTAAACCAGCCCTGAAATCATGTCTTCAAGGCACTATAAGCAAAACCTAGACTAAATCCGTCAAAATTAGTAGGAACACTTGGAATGAATTCAAGAACCAAACTCAGTAAAACTGGACCTGCAACAGCTTTCAGGAAATAAGGTTTTACAGTCAACCTCTCCTGGGATTTTTATGAGTAGAGAGAGTTTGGAAGTAACTTTCCCTTTTTTATTTTTTCTTTTCCTTAATGAGAATTAACCGCCTTTTTATGCAAGTTATAATTTTGTTAATGTATTTAGGCAAGTCCTAGTCAACTACTTATTAGTGGTTCCTATAATGAATGTTATGTTAGCTAAAATGAACATAGCAGGAACGGAGGCAAAATAAAGGAGACACAGATGTCTGTCAGCACTGCCAATTAAAAATACAGGACCTACTGCCAAAAAGATTGAGTTGAAGCTTATACTGGTCTATTGAGTTCAACACAGCGGGTATATAACATGAATACCACAGCTCTCCAGGTTTAAAATGCTTAGTAGTGCAGATTGTGCTTACTCCAAGGAAATGGTTTTCTTTTTTTCTATTTTTTTCTATCAGAAAACCTTGTACAGCATTAAGAACCATCATCAGCTCTGGCCTAAGCGCTGGGGGAGATCCCAGTTGACCTTCCGTATGAACGCAATTGTACAAAGTTATACTGTTGCACTGATGTATAAAGAGGATGGGATAAAAGCCACAGTTGTGGCCTAAGGGTTTTCCAAGTTCTTGTCATTATTCACCAGAAATATGCACAGGTTCTGACTAAAGCCATTCTACTTCAGATCAGACCTTCTAAGTGTATTATAATTAATTGTATTTTTTAGATTTTTTTTTTTTTTTTTTTTACATCTTTCTTCTTCAGAGGTATGCTTACTTGTTGTATTTACATGTAAAAGTTTCTGCAGATCAAAAACTTTTATTATTTAACTTACTTTTGTTCCATGTGACTTTCAGGGTTTCTTGGTCAGAGTCCCCAGTATGTTTTGTCTAGATAAATTCTACTTGAAAGGAATAGCCTTTTCAAGGGTGTTCAGAATACTCTAATTTGACTCTCTTTCCTCCTCCCTTCCTTTTTCCCTAGCAATTCTGATGCTAAGCTGTACTCTATCTTGTTTGCCGTTCCTATTTTTACAGTCAGTACTGAAGCCAAATGCTGTGATATATTTAGAATATTAATGGATATAAAACCAAAATCAAATCTGCAGTTAAAACTTTATGGGAATCTGTGGCCTTTGCTTACCTAAATTGGTGTCATTTGTTGTTCTGCGTAATGTTCCTCTTTATTTATATAAATGTGATAAAAAAGAAGGAAAGGTCCTTTCTTATTTTGGTTTTCTACCTTCTTAGGTGAGAAGAGGATCACATGTTATTTCAGGGAGAATGTGGGTATTCATAAGCAAACCCCACCTAGATCAGTAGCTAAATTTCTAATGACTCTTTGGCTGTCATATCTCCTTTACAAAAACAAAGAAATTGTAGAGTTAAAAATATGGCTTCAGTGACAATTTTTTCATACAACAGCTGCAATTCTTTCTCCCTTCAGACCTTCCTGTTTGTTGCAGGTCACACTTCCAGTGACTTAGGATGAAGTATAATTTATCATAGCTACACATCATCTGTTACCTCACCTTCCTTAGCATCATGTGCATTTCAATGATATGTTGAGTAATGGGAAATAAAATAAATAAATAGATTTGACTTTTACTGCCATGACCAGTACACTAATCTCTGTGGTTATAGGAGATTATCTGTGTAATGGATGCAGCCAAGAACCGACTCTTAGACTGATTATAAATGAATGGAATAGCCTTAGTGGTTAAAGGTCTGCACTGGGTATTTACTAAATATACATTATTATACATATATGAAGTATTTTTTTTATATATTCATATGATTCATACTAAATAGAGATACAGCTCTGGAAAACTGGAGAGAGGATTTATTTGAAATTGATCACAAAATCGTAGAAAGCAGTATCTGTGGTTTCTTTTCTCACACTTTCCTCTAGTTGCCCCCCACCTCAGTTTATGTTTAAGAACATAAGCCTTAAAGTGCTACTCTGATATGGAATTATTAGAATATCTAAATCATAAGTGTCTATCTGTAACCATAAATGTCTATACTTGAACTTAATACAGTAAAAATAGGTGTCTCTATTAGCAAATAATATTTTAATGAGAAATTTCAGAAAGAAATTACTTTTAAAGGGTTCAGAATATAATAATAAACAGTTAAATAAAGTACTGATGTTTACATTAATAATGGGTGGGAAGAAAGGACTTAACTCTTGCTATTGACAATAGGCAACTTCTAGATTTCATTGTTCTATAATGTTTTAGAAAACATGCTGAAAATCAAATCTGCCATCTAGTTTATTACAGAATAATATAGAATATAAACAGTGTCAATTTTGAAAAAAAACCTGTTATCCAGGGTATTTCTCTTTGTCCCCCCAGCCAGTCTCTCAGCCCAATGCAGTTTCCTCCTGGCCAAAGCAGCAGCAGCAGCATCTCTGGCGGGACGGTGGCAGCTCCTGCCGCTGCCCCAACCACGACTGCCTTGCCACCCCTACCCAGCTCCCAGGACACTGCTGGTGCTCCAGGGACAGCAGGAATGGCTTCAGAGAAATTTTACCAAGATTGGTGTGTTGGTGTTTTACTTTATTTTTACTTTATTGGGATAATATAGACAATTCTCTCTACTATACATTTTATATACTGTAGGCAATAGTCTGTACCATAGTTTATTACTATAGACAATAGTAAATGGATGAACTGTCTGCATACGAAATACATAGTAGTTATTAAACATTGAAAGGGAAGGACTTAACTATAGAAAGAGACTTGAAGTATCTCTTCTGTTCTTAATTAACAAATTCTAAATGAAAATATAGAACTGACTGATTTTAAATTATGTCAGTCATTCTGGAGGGAATTCCATATTAGGTCTATGAAGAAGGAAACTCTTCCTGAAAGCCCCTGTTGCCACAGTGCATTTTGGATTTGAAGGCGAAGCTTGAAATCCAGACCATTTTGTATATTTTCCAGATGCTTTCTCATACAAAACTAAATCCCTTCTGCTACCCAATGTCAGAGTTTTCCACTCTATTCAGCCTAAAACATAACTATGTGTTTGACCTGATATATTAGCAAACTTTTAAAATGGAGATTACTGTAATAGTCCAAGAATCGTGTAACTTCAAAATTCAATTCAAAATTCAAACTTTATATTTTTTTTTTCTGCAAAAATGTTTTGCGAGGAATTGAAATAATTATTTTCTGGCCATACATGTTTTTACTGAGTTATTTTTGAATGATCTACTCTATTAAATATCAATTTCATGTTCCTCAAAGCTCAGCCTGAGCATGGTGTTAGGAAATAAGTTAGAGCCCATATCACAGCCTACTTCATTTCATGTCTTCATTCTCCTGCTTAGAAGATAAATATAATTTTTAGACTTATTTCAGAAATGTTTGTTTCATATCTTTCAATCATTTTTAATTAGTTTCCCACCTAAGATGTCACGAAACAATGTTTGTAAAGTATTAGTAGCTAGGTGTTGTAAGTAAAAATGCAGTCATATTAGTTGCCACTCAGCAATGTACTGAAGACTCTGAACCACTGCTACTCTTGTTCTCGTCGGTATCATACTGTCTAAAAACTGAGTATTTCTAAGTGTTTCATCACTGAAGTGTTGAATTTTGGAAATTGAGATTTTTCAGGGGAAAATTGATTTGAATCAACTGCACTGTAGAAAATCTGCTATGAAGAATGGGAAGCCTCTAAAATATAATGGTGAGAAAAATATTTTCCTGCAATGCTGAAGCCCATGAACAAAGCTCAAGTCAGAGGGAGTAAACAATAGTAGACTGGCATCTGTTTCTAGGGAAATGGTTTTAAAACATACCAGGAAAGACATCAACTGTATGGAAATAAATGTTTCTTCTTTTTTAACTGCAATTAAAATTTTGATAGAAACTACACAGAAGAAAAAGTCCATGTTTGTGTTTTCAAAAACAATCAAAAAAAACATGGCATGGATAAATACACAGAAACTAACCCAGGTAACTGTGGTGTTTAAAATATGACAAGTATGTAAATTACAAAGCAATAGAAACACCCAAGCAGTAATAGCCTCTTATTGTTGCATAGATCTGGAATATGAGACAGAGCTGTTTCCAAACAGTGGCAGAGCTGCAAGATACAAAAATAACTGGATCCAGTTCCCACGGTTAAGCAATTTCAAATTTTCTTGTTAGGAATGGATACATAGTCTTCTATGTACATAGTCTTCTCATGATATTTTTTCAGGTGACTGATATGGACTGCAGTCTCCTTGCTAAATTCTCTGCTTTCAGCTCTCTATGCTCTTTAGTCTAGATGACACTAACAAAGAGGTGTCTCTTTGTTAGAGCCTTTTCCCCAGCTTCTACTCCAGTGCTATTCACCTTCCTAGCTAAACATAAGTTGTTTGTGGACTGGAGACTTCTCTCTTTCTCAAACTTTCCAAAGTCTTTGAACATAAGAAATGGAAATGAGTAACAGTGGCATGATAGCACCATACAACCCACCTACCACAAACGCCTGGCCTCAGGTGCATAGTAACGGTTTGATGCATGAGTTGCCAGCTCACTTCTGTGGTCTTTCTGTAATCTTAGTGCTAAAGATAAGGCTTAAGTGCCCCTATGATTAAAGACTTACCACCATTATTTCCTTCTTTGTAATAAGGACCAAATCCCAGAGTCCTTATTTGTGTGAGTCAATGAATCAGTGTGAGGTGAAAGATTATTAATGTTTATTTTCATTTTATGCCACTTTCCACTCTGTTCTCCTCTATTACTCCTAGTTTCATCTCTCTCAAGAGACACTGTAATTGGCAGTCAGGGATGTATTTGGAGTGTCACTGGAAAAAACAGTGCTTACAGAAATGTACACCTAATTTAACAAATGCTATATTAATAATAGTAGAAATTTTATCTAAGTAATGAGACCATACTGTAATATACAGACAGAATTCTCTGCAAAAAACCTTCCTAGATTTTATTTTTTACTAGTTCAGTGAATTTTAGTAGAGAATTCCAAAATATTTCTAAAATGCCAGTGTATCTGGTCCTTCCTCCCACCACAGCAATGGAGTAGAAACCCAAGCTGTATGATTTAGGAAATGAATTTGGTCTTTGAAGTGATAGCAAGGCTCAAGTGGAAAATCACAGGAAAGAATGAAAGACTTGGAAACATAATTGTTGTAGCTTTAATTACTTCTAGATCATCTTGCAGTCCAATATTGGGAAGTATCATTTTGTGTTATTGTAACATTAAATAATATCAACTTTGCAAGACAACTACTGTACTTAAAATACCATTAGTGCTGTTTCATTGGTACTAGCCCTAGGTTCAATTTTAAAATGAGCTTTCTTTGCTTGGCAAAACAGACATTTTTTGAAAGAAAAAATGTTTGACTTCATATAAAGATTTTGATCAGGGAACACATCTTTCTCCATTTCTTCCATTTTTTTTGTTTTTAAATGAAAAACAATTGTTTTAAATCTGCAAGTGTTTTCCTATTAAAAGAAAAATCCATTTGGATTAAAACTAAGTATAGTACCAATATGTCATCATATACCTATTTAGTGATTTGTTTTACTAGGAAAATAAGAAAAATATATGGGAAAATGCACATTAAATCAAGCATTTTATTTAAGTTACAATATGCTTTTAGAAGAATGGCAAATAATACTTTACTTAACTGCAGGGCTGGTAGGTCAGTGTAGTATGAGTGCATTATAAGGGAAAAAGTCCTTGATAATTAATGCAGCGTCTTACAGCATGTATATGTTTGCAGGATTATACATAAAGGTGTAAACATTATGTGTGGCTTAGCATATAGAAATAAACTTGCTTATAACAACCGCTTCTCCTGAGCTCTCAGACCTGGTTGATAACACTCTAAGCAACAGTCAGATTTTAGGGGCTAGAGAAAAGCCACTAATGAATTTGGGAACATCCACTTCTCACACACCCACAGCTTCCTATAGGTATGTCCTCTGCAAGACTTTTCATGTCCTTTTTTCTTTGCTATTCTGCCCACCTGATATCAACTTCTCTCATAAAACCCACTGTTTCTGAAGACCTTAGCACAGATGTCATTTGAGCAGCTTCAAGTGTTCTAAACTCCATATTAATGTTTCAGCTAATGTAATGTGTCAAGACCTAATTGCAGAAATATGTTGTCCTCTGACTTGTTCAAGACCATGAAACATTTGTATGAAATTTGCCTCCCATTAGTTTAGCCTTAGTTTAACTTGACTCAGCTTTTCTTTTTATTCTTTCCCCAACTAAAATATATCTGTTTCTCTAAGTCCTAAGCTATTTAAGCTTTCATTGACTAGTTTCTCTTTTGCACAGGCATTTGTACATTTACAAGGCTTTTTAGATGAGTAAAACATGTTCTCTGCTTCAAGACACTTGGGATTTGTATTAGCCAAGACAAACACTGAGGCTCAGGAGAAGTATTTGGGGATGCAAAGAGCGTGTGAGGATAATTTAAAAGGCACTGAAGGGAAGAATAATCCTGGCACTAATGTCTTGGAACAGGGGAAGAATTCTTGGCAGAGGAAGGCGATGAAGGCATTCCATGTGTGAACAGCTAACCTGACAAAACTTAGGCAAAATATTCAAATAAAATAAAAGGTTTAATAAATCTTAATAATTAATGTGGGAAACTTGCAGAAAGCTGTGGTGGAATTGAAAGTGAAAGGATTTGTGTAATGGAAAAGGCTGATACACAAAGATTTATACATCAGGAAGGTAGTTTTGAATTTGATGCAACCAGAGGTAGAAAGACAATGGAATTTTCAAGAGGTAAGTCATCTCTTTTATGCGGTACTGCAGAATGTGTGCTGTATACATACGCTCAAGATAGCTGGTAGGCAGAGCTGACAAGCAAGGGTGGCTGTTAACTTTTACTTGAGCAGATCCACGTATTTCTGGATTACTACACAACATAAACAAACTATTTGTATGGATACAAAATGCGTATACATAGGGGAGGAGAAGTGAAGGCAATAGCTTTGCGATCTGAACAAAATCTTGATCCTTTTGACAAGATAATTCTATTGTGTGCAACAATTACAGAAGATGCATATATTCAGCATAAAAGCTAATGTACCTCATTGGTCTGTTTATACTGTGAGTCAAAACAACAGTCTAGCTCTCGAAAGACAGTTTCTCTAATGTGAGATTCTGTGGACAGTCAACATGTTAAGGAATGGAAAAGGAAATAATATAAGTTTTCTCACAAACATCATATAAGCTTTGTTGACCAGTAAAAAGTATTACATAAATAGATAAACAAATTCAACACAGTTGTTGATTTATTGTTGCTTTGACTTCACAGGCAAATTGCACACCTGCATCTGCCGTTCCAACCTTTTAGACTAGGTTTGGAATTTATCAGTAAAGTTCTTATTTGTTACCCTTATCCATTATAACTGTGATCACATCCTATTACATCCTTGAAATACAAAAAAAAAAATATCAGACAAGGCAAAGCCCTTTCTCCTTGTGGTTTTTCATGCAACATAGTTTTTCCTACACGCAGCCACAATACTTCACAAAAATACTCCTACAGGAATGTGTATTGATTGTCATCCTGTATGGCTTTGCCTGGCTGTTGTTCAGTAACTAATGTATAGCGTTTATCTGCTTTGCTCAAATCAGTGTGATCAAATGTTGCTTTGTTCAGCTATTAGCATATATATCTCCCGTTTCTTCTCTTTATGCCAAGTGATGGAGCAGAAGGCTTTTTTTTTTTTTCTAAAAGGAACAGAGTTTCACTTTCTCTTCTAATTCTATTAGTTGGATGCAGGCATGAGAGGGAAATATTAAGAGGAAAATTGTTCCTGTAGTATCTCGTTGAAGGATCTTGTTCAGTTGCAAGGTGGAACATTTTTTTTTTTTCAAGTCACTTTAAAAAATGGCTTACCATGGATCATTGTACCAAATTAGAAAAGGACAGTTGTGCACATTGTCCTGGTTTTGTTAAAAACAAGACCAATTCTCTTTTAGTGATTTTTCCTTTCAGCTAAATTCTTCTAGGTGGCTGTATTTTTCTGAGGTTTTGCCTGCATATTTTTCCTCAGATGCTGTACTCAGTGCTGATAAGAATATCAACAGAATGCTGAAGAAGCTTGTGTTTAGATTTATTACTATGGTAGCTAAGAAGGACTGATAAGATTTCCCATGTTCAGTTGTGAGAGGGGTGTGTTTGAGGAAGGGTGGACGGAACAGGTGACTAAAACTGACCGAGTATTCCATCCCATAATCGTCATACCCCCTATATAAGAGGGTGATCACGAGGGTCTGTCTCTTTTTTTGACCATGGCCAGCATCTAGAGAGGACGTTGTCTGTCTGCCTGAGATCTGGAAGGTCTCAGGCCCTGCATCCGTGAAATCCAGTTTTCCGGTTTGTTGTGAAGTCTTGCCCATGACTTCTGGGTACCTGCCCTACAGCTGCTGGAGCCACGCCAACTCCCTCCACCCAGCTCCACCACTGCTACAGTGATGCCAGCTCCATATTGGGCACTCAAGAATGGTTTTGTATATTCTGTATATTTTCTCTATTTACTAGTAACATTAGTAAAACCCTTTAAAACCTTCCAACTTGAAGTCTAAGTCTTTCTTCCTTCCTCCTTATTTTCCCTATCATCTTTCTGATCTAAAGGAAGGGGTGGCAGGAGGTGAGGGTGTAACAGAGAGCATCTGCCACACTTTATTGTCACCTTGACACACATCTAGTAATTCCTTTTTTTAATGTACACTCTTCTGTTTCAAGAATTTGAGTTCTTCATAATGTGAAAGTTTTAAGAATTCATGTTTAATTATTAGCATAATAGCTTATAGCATTTTAATAGCATTTGTAAATTGCAGTTGAGACCAAGAGGTAATGCTCTAAAATGAGAGAAATAATGAATTCCCTTTACCAGGTTAGATACTTCTGTCTCAGAAAGTATTTTGTGTTGGAGTCCTAATAGTGCTGCTTAGTGCCTAAAACTGATGGTAATTTAATGATGTCTGCTGGTTCAGTTTTGCCCGAGGGGTTTCCAGCACATTAAAAGGTAGGAGTGTAAGATATCACAGAACATTCCATTCTGAATCATCTTTTGACTTCAGTGTGAGTGAGCTGATTTAGGAAAGACAGGATTTTGGATTACATGTTGACTTGCATGAAAAACTCTGACAAATAGACTGCAGAGGTTGGTAAAACTACAACCCTTTTCCATATTTGGATATATGCAATTTTGACTGACTCTGTAACCACATAAATATTGGTATCATCACTTATTATCCATCAGATCAATTGCTCTCTAGTTCCCTGTCAATGTCTCAAGTTATTCAATATACATAGATACATAGGTGCTAGTGTATGGTCTATCCTGTGCTGCTCAAAAGCATGAACAATATCTAACCTGCTTCTCCAGGCCTGGGAACTGTTACATCTTCTGAACCTTTTATTGGCAGTTTTTTATTTTTATTTTGATGGAGCAAGTTCTGTCCTCCATTTTACTTTTCCTTGAAATAAAGATTATAAGCTTTTGAATGTCACATGCTTTCTCAGTGTATTCAAATTCTAAGCTATTTGGGACCTTGTCTTACTTCTGATTTCCAGGTATTATGAGGTAATTTTTGCCTGGGAGGTATCTGTGTGTAGCAGTGAAATACATAGATAGTAGGTTCAGTTCTCACTTTTATATCAGCAGTTTCTGCCTTACATATTTTCATCAGAGATTTTTCATTAAGTGAAGTATAACTTCCATTGTTGTTTCATGTAATCCTCATTCTTCACCAATTCCACAGTGTTTACTGAAAATAAAATTAGAATTTTTAGAGACAAATAGAATAACTTGGTGATAAGTGCAACAAAGACCACATGATATGAACCTAATCCTCATAGGTGGTGAGGATCTTAGCCTTACTTTTGATCTTCTTGACATTTGTGGGTGTTGATTATATTTAATTTCAAGTTAGTGTCATTCTAAAGGTGCCCTATCACCTTTCCAAGATGTGTTATGATTCAACAGAAACTGCTTTTGTGTTGAAACTGTTATCTTACATGATGATTAGCATCATGTAGCAACAATATCATGTACATGTAAAAGATATTTGTCCTGAATTCAGGACCTTAGAACAGGGTAGCCTTTCATGTTTAGAACATCAACAGAACCTTAAGAAAAGTGAGAATTATAACACCTGGTGTTATTCACGTGTGCCAACTGACTTTATTATTCAGTTTCTAAAATAAAAGATGAATTACTTCTTGGAAGGACAGTATCAATGTTGTGGGGTGAGAATAAAGGCTGTAAATAGCCAGTGTTAAGATTGCACTACCTGGATGAAATTTACTGTTGTATCGTGGCTTTCCAAACTTTGTGTAAACATCTGTGATGCCACAAAATGCAACTTTTACTACCTAATAGCTATGTGATACACAGGTGAAAATCATAACTTTAAATTAAGGCAGCTTGCTAGCAGAGCTAAGCAAATAGAGCCACCCCTACCCCATTCACCCCCCGCATTTAAAATCTTTTCTTGCTAAAACATGATTTTAAAATCTATGCTGCTTTTTTTTTTTTTTTAAGCTGTATTCATAAAGTACAAGCTGAACCCAACTGCAATCAAGACAGTGCTGCATAGTAGGTACTGAACAAAACATCCTTCTGAAACGGTATCATTTGTGCCCCATAGTCTAAGCAGGCTGACTAGAAAAACATAAGCAATGAGGCAAAACAAGAAATATTATCTTGCTTTGCAAGTGGGAAGAGAAACATGAAGGGATCTAAGATAATGAACTAGACAATACTTCACTATACCACCGAGTGTAGTTTGCACAGCTTTAATTGTCACTGACTGAACCCTGTAACACTGGGGTGGGTGAGCTCATCAGTTTTGCTGAGAGAGATGCTATAATACAGATTTTCTGTATTGGACACTGGAACTGGAATTTGCTGCACACTTGATTTGGGCATTCTAGTTTAAGACTCTGCACTACTCTCTGGTGAGCTGTTTAAACATCCTCGAAGGCTGTGTAAATAAGTCTATGACAAAGATATAAGTTGTTCCCAGGTCCTGCAGAGTCATCTTCATTGCCAAACACATCCGTTTGATATTCTTGCTGCTGAATTTCCCTTTTGTATTCTGTTGATTGCACTATTTGCCATCCATCACACACACGCAGAATGGGCTAACACAGAGTAACAAAAGCCATGGTCTTATTGTACTGGAAATGTAATAAAGAAGATATGGTGAGATTAAAAAAAAAAAATCTCATTTCAGTGTTACAAATCTATTTGCATCTGATGCATCTGTGGCCTGTTTCTCTCTACAAGCTGAATAATCTATTTTTTGTTTGCATATCTGTTAGCAAAAGCCAGATGATCTCGCTTGCATTTTGCTTACTAGGCTAATCTCTCTCTGACTTCTTATTGATCTTTCTCTCTCTGTTTTTATCTGCTTCCTTGCCTGCCGCCTTCTTTTTTTCTAAATAGTGTTGCTTTCATTTGCTATGCCAATTTGTCTGTATAATGAAAGAGGTGTTATTTTCTGTTTTTAAATAAACTTTTGTTGCATTTCAGGTAGCTGTTTTTGCTTGTTCAAATCACTGCTTTTGCACTAGAGGGAGAATCAGAAGCACTATAGCTGCGAGCAGCTCACTCTAGGTGGCACCAGCAGACACAGCAAATGCCTCTGATTCACTGAGTAAGGTGAAGTTGATACAGCACTGCAATTTCACTGCAGCAGCATATGGCAGACAGTGCAAATTTCAGGCAGGCAAGCACTGACCTGTCTCTGTCAGAGTCTTTAATACCTCCAGAATGCCAGTTAAAAATATTCTGGAAATGGTGATAACTGCTTGCTGCAGCAATAGGCATTTGCAGTGCTGCGTTATTATTTTTACTGTAAGGTAACTGTCTAATTTCCTTTTCTGTCTGTTTTATGTAACACTGCTATTTTATGATTAAATTTGACTCTTCTATAGTACTCACATAGTGCCTTTATCTTTCAATGCTTCATCTATTCTGAACTTCCTTCTTCAGAATATCAGATTCCATGCAGGGAAAGGGGGAAAGAAATTCTTTTCAAAATGACAATGACAATAAGCCAGGAGGGATGTCAGCTCAAAAAACACACTTGACATATTCTTTCCTCTTCATACTCTGCCGTCTTCCTTGACTTAAAATCATAGACTGGATTCCTCTCTGATATTCTGAGGAGAATATCCTCTCTTGCTGGTGGTTTTCTTTTGTGGTTTTTGTTTGTTTGGGGTTTTTTTTTGGTGTTGTTTTTGTTTGTTGTTTTTTTATATTGTAACACATTTGTGCGATGGTAGCAGATCAACTGAAATATTGAACCAAGTATTTAAAAGCTTTGTTTTATTTATTTTTCTCCCTTTTTGCTGCATTTAAAAGGAAAAACATACCAGTTTTGATCTCACTTTTACCTCAGTGAGGTCAGATAATATAGGGTTGGGTACAGAGGTTTACAAGGCCAGGCTGATACTATGTAATCTGTTCATGTGCTGGTGAAAGGGAAAACATGTCAAGTATTAAGTGCATAGGTAGGGTAGGATAGTGGTGGTTGGGGCAGGAACTGTGAAACCATGAGCATGACTCACTAGCTGCCCAGTTGCCCAGTCAGCTATTGAGGGGATATTGAAAAAATTACCTTAACAATCCTCTTAAATCCACCTTGATTGTAAAGGTTGACTATTGCATTTTACCTCCCCAAGGTCTTAATATGCTGAAGCAGGCAAACCATCCAGTTTTACAAGAGTATATAGACCCCTAAAAATAAATTAATCATATATGATTTTTCATGCTGAAGTTCTGAGGAACAGTTTTGTGCATGATGTTCTGGCTTTTTCAGCCTCATTTGGTCATGTTTTTTTACTTCCCATCTGAATATGTAAAATAATGTAAAATATGTTGTCCTCAAAGGCAGAATAGTTTCTGCTAGTCATACAGTCAGAAAGAAGCACTATCTGCAGTACAAGGCTAAGACTGGAGGAGAGTTGGGTTAATGTTACATTTTCACTGTGGCCTCAGATAGGTATTTAGAATCAGATTTTAAAATGCTGAATATATGTAGCAGAATTTTCAAAACCACTGTCAAAACTTCTATGGAAAAACTACTTTTATCAATCTGTATGTTTAGATACCTAATTGTGTTCTAAAGTTTATCTTTTCTTTGATGCACTTTCTTCTGCATCTTCCCCCTTTTAGGGGCAAAACATTTAAGTTCTGCAAAACCCAGAAATGGATGAGATAGAGGTGGGGTACAATCTGTTGTTGTGTTTGGACTGTGGCTCCTAAAGGTTCTTCACATCTATATTAGGCACTTACCATGCACTACACATTTTTTTTTCAATTTTGCTACTAGAACCAGCATGAGAGGAACTTCAGATGGCCAACACCATAAAAGTCAACAGAAAATCTTGTAAGAACTCTGACATCATTCAGCTAATTTTCACTTCAGACAATGCTATGGGGAAAAATTAATACTAACTTTGCATATTAAATGATAGGCTCTGAGATTAAAATTAACATTAGATATGAGACCTGAAACTTTTCACAGACAGTTCTGTGAACTTATTAGCTTAGGTCGTAGCAGTGGTTGAATTATAACCAAATTAAATGTCAGGAATTCCCAATTTTTATTAGGATTATCTATATGGAATAAAATAGATCTCATTATTGTTTTACTTAGTAAATTAATGATGTGACCACGTATTTTATGCTTTATAGAGTTATTTTCAAACCCCAAAAAATAAAAGCTTGTACTCTGAAGGAAAGAAAGATTACAGGGTCTGTCAAGGATATTGAATGGCATTGGTACGAGGGAATACTAAGTAGGATTTCCCAAGCTAAAAAAACCCAGATGTTCCAACTAAAACTATATATGTATGTATCAGTTAGGGATATGGGACATATTGCTATGATGGGAATGTTTAGAAGACTGACAAATCAGAATTGCTATCAATAGTTTTCTAGTAGACTCCAAGAGCATATTGAGATTCAGCAGGAATCTGACCAGGGTCCAAAATTTTCCTTCTATCATACAGGAGAGAAGGACTTTTAAAACTACAAACAGCACCTGAGACTTGACAAAGTAAATAAAGTTTTTTGTTTTGTTTCAAATTTAGGCAAATTTGTGATGGTGAATATGAACTTACAGACTTAGCAATGGTCAACTGCACAAATGCAAAATTGAGTATAACTGACTGGGTAATTTTTCTAAAGACAAAGGTCTGATTATGTGTCAGCCACGATTTCTCATTGAGAAAAAAAGATGACCAAAATCATGCTGAGATGCATAAAAAGAAGTGTAATTGGTAAAATGTTAAATAATGCAACTGTTTAACTCTTGAAAATTCTCGGTTGGAAAATTGTGATGAGTCTACATTCATCACATGTTGAAGCAATTCCAGAAGTAAGTTTCCAATGAAAACAATTACAGTTACAGAAAACTGGACTTGTAAATAAGGGTTGCAGAAATTGGCAGGAAGGTGACTGAGAGAAGGTATACTTTTTCGGTATATAAAAAAAGATTAAGGAAATAAGCCATTTTCCACATTTTAACCATAGTTATGTACCCCCATTTTGCAAGTTAGTTTGGAATAGGGTAGTAGATCTCTGCTTTTAAGAAGCTTAATATATTAGGCAGACTGTCTTCAGCACCAGTTCCAATATTGTTATCTTTGATGCAGCTAAACCACTATTAGCAGCTGCAAGAATGGTTCAAGCTAAAGTAAAGTGAAATGTCGCTGATCAACATTTGTTCATTGGTTATTTTCCATTAAAGAGTATAATCTCTCCTGTCAAGATTTTTCTCGTCTGATACACTTTCATGGTTTCTGTTGCTTGTGCTGGTTGCTGGTTTCAAAACCTAATTTTGTCTGCCTCTGCAATATTCAGCTGATGAGCCATGGGGCGAGTCAGGCACAGCAAGTGCTGTGCAAACCGCAGGGGCACCGACAGCCTCGGCCTGCTAGGGAGAGCCTATTTTGGTGAGGGGAAAATTGAGTTTTCCCTCTATTAGGAGTGTTCAGCCTGGCTTTGGGAAGGACCCTTCGTTCATGGTCCCATCATTTACATCAATAGCAGTTAATAGCTCATGTTTGCCCACGTGGGGTGTTGCTGAGAAACCAGAGGCTCTTTATTTTCCAGGCTGGTGGTTTTTTGGACCACATGTGATCTGGCTTAGTGTCAGTTCACAGTACAAAAACTGTCCAGCCAAGAGTGATCAACTATCTCCTGTGGGTTATTAGTTGTGGTCACTATTCCATCTTGATCATGGCTGCTTTGTCATGATCTTGGGATTGTACAGACCACAAGGCCAGCTGTCATAACAGATTTTCAATAATTCCACATAGCTGGTGTTAGTACCCTGTTGTGATGCTCCAGCGCTATCCCATGTTGTCAGGATACAAATGCGTAGGCTGCTGCACTGTAAATCTATTCAAAATTTCTACCTCTGACGTCTGTTTATTTTCAAATTAGGATTACACATGCCTTGGAGAATACTAAAATAGCAAAAAAAGAAGGGAGGGATAATTTTCACAGAGTCCAAATCCAGGTTTTGTACTTCTGCAAGATAACACTAATAATTTGCTGTGTCTGCTATTTTATTTGAGTTCTAGATGACTGTTATTGTCTTATTTTAAAAGGCAATGTATTCTGTCTTATGTAGATCATTGCTATACCACAGCTTCACTACTGGAACTTTGTTTCTTTCAGCAGACCTGAACTTTTTAGAGCCAGTCCTACTCGTGATTTCATGCCTGCACACTTCACACACACATATATCAGGTGATAAATACTTTTGGCCAACTAATAGTATATGTTGTTTAATTTACTATTGCAATACGTAATCTTTTACTAAACTGGAATCTCCCAATTTACAAGACTAGGCATAGTTTTCAGGTGACCTGCAGAGTCATTTCAATGTGGCTTTTATGTGAAAGTGTTTGCACTATGAGTTGTACCAAAGACAAGAATGGAACAATGAAATGGTGTGGCCAAGTGAGTTCAGTTCTTTACCTTTGTAGTTTTCATGTACTGTAGACAGGATTACAGTTAGAACAATGGCAGCAGCCTGCTATTGGAAAGCTAAAGAATATTCCTGTCTTAGTGAGGTACAGGGCACTCTGTGAAGTTGATGCCCAATGCAATGGAACTGAGGCATAACTATATACCTGAAATAGAGGTACCTGTATTCATTTAGGTAGTAAATAGGGTCCTAACAATTTTTCAGGCTATAGACCTCAGTATTTTGGATGACTGTCCAAATATTTTTATCGTTTATTTCCCTTCAAATTGGTAATGGTCCATTTAGAATTACATACATACCTATCCTCAGGAATGAATTGATACAGTTGCAAGAGGTTTATGCACAAGGCTGGATCATGTTGTGTCTGAACAAAGGATGGCTTGTAGGAGAATGAGCTGTAGCTCCACCTTATCTGTCAGGAACAAGTCAAGTATTATGAGAAGATTTTTTTCAGGCAGCATGAGAATTGAAGCCCTCCTCCTACTGTGTTTTTTGAGTAGATGGTTAGTACATGGCTTTAATAATAACTTATTTGTGGAACAGAATTTGTTACAAGATACAAAAGCATCTGTGTATCATCTATGTTATGGCAATTTGCAACAAAAACATTATTTAAGGTGTTGTTTTGGAGCTCCTTTGTGGATACTCCTTAATGACTGTAGCGTTACTTCCTTTATCTGTATTACTGAATGTGATAATCATCTTTATAATATGACTATATATTTTAAGCTTGTTTAAATGTTGGATTATACCCACGATTTCCTGATCATTTGTGGGTCTATTCCTCAAAAATTAATTTTGAAGGGACTATTAAGATAATAATGTGAGAAAAAAAAATATGATAGGAACTGTGCAGAGGCCTCAGCAGACCTAGTCTGAGTGGAACAAGAGAGGACATTCCTGCATACCCACTCTGCTGTGATGTCCCCAATGAGGGGTGTGATGGACAGCACCAGGCAAATGTTTAAGAAAGCGATTCTGCAACTTGAAAATTCATGTGTACTAGAGGACAAAACAGAGAGGGCTGTCTTATTGCACTGAACATTCTTGGTATATCATGAGAGAAGTTAAAAAAAGTTTCCTGGGTTCTACTTTACTTTTGGATGTACTTAGCTTCATAGCATAGTAAGAATGTTAATATATATAAATTTGATATGAGTTGGAACAGTAGGATTTCTGGTTCCTGTAAGTTGTTTTTCTAGAAAATCGATCCTGTCTGTGCTACAAAGGTAGGTCACCTTAAGGTAAAGCTGGGAAGACCAGGACTTGTGGCTGTATAATACTCTAGCTGAATTGCACTGAAAACCCACTAAATATACTTTGTGTTTGCATAAAGTTTTAAAGTTCCATGGGTAGACCGACCTATAGACATTTTGAGTGCAACTAGTGGAGGTGACATGCTTGGACATCTCAGTTATCATGAGACCTGAGATTACTAAATAGCAAGTTAAGATGCTGTTATAGGAAGCTCGCAATGCAGTTTTGTAAATTAATAATCTTGCTTGGAGCTCTTATGATAAAAACATGTTGTGGTAAAAGAGGGAGATGAAAGGAAGGAAACAGATTTTTCATTATACATAGTACTGAAGACTGTGGACAGACACACTATTAAAAATGACCAAAGTTCAGCTCTTAAATCTGTATTTAGGTAGCCAACAAAGTGACTTTTTTCCTCCTGAAGTGCCAGTTTCACAGCAATTTCCATTAACTTCCCTTAAAGCTCTGCAAAGTCACCAGGGCCCCATTGGCCCCTCACTCAACACAAGCTCCAGTCCCTTGTCAGCAGTGTAAGTCAGCATGGAACTGGCATACTTCCATCAAGCCAGCATCAGCTAAGACCAACAACATTTACTGTTTTATTCATCTGTAGTTGCTTGCATACTTTTAGTTTTCATTTTCCTTCCTTAACATGTTGGACTGCTGCATCTAAGTCTCATTCAAAATTTGTAAAAGCACACTAGAGAAAAAGCAAGCAAGACATGTAAATATATTAGAAAAAAATGAGTAAGGAAAACTGAGAGAAGAATAAATCTTATTTCAATGAGATCAGAGTATGAAAGGGTTTTTCACTAAGAATCTAAAGAAGAAGATGAGCTAAGATAGCTGGCTGAGTATGTGGGCAAGTTAGTGCTTATTGTGATAAATGTTGTTTATGTACACACCAGCAGGAATCAAACTGAGATTGCTTTTTCTTCACTTAAATCCTAGGAGTGAAGCATTTGAAAAATTGTTCATCTTTAAGTATTAAGATTAATAGGGTTAATTTTTCCTTTTAAACAAACAAAAACCCCCTCACCTCAACATTCATGAAGCCACTAAAGAAGGAATAGAGATCCAGAACCTATCTAAGGATTGAAATGAACACTTTGGCAGTAATTTTGAGCTATTTTGTGCTATTTTACACCAGCAGTAGATTTTATACAGTTCTGAATTAATGTGTAGATATTATAAATGATCTACACAAGTAATGATAAGATTATTAACAGTTTAATCAGCTGAAAATTAATGTGTTTTTCTTTTATCTGTATACATTAGAAGTATGAGGAATATAACTTATGATTTCATAGTTTTTCAGGTGGCAATTCGTAGTATCTAATGAAACATTTTAAAAATGGCACTGAATTTCAGTTCTTAATAAAAAAATATTACAAAATTCTCAATCTGGTGTTAAAATCAACTTAACATAGATATTCTTGGAGAATCTCTCTGTCTTTTTTCATTCTTGTTTCCTTTATTTCTTTCCCAGTTCTGCAGTGAGAGTTAAGAAGGTCACTCTGACCAAATGACCAAATGGCCATAATATAATATATTTGTATTCGACAGTTCTTCCAAGTGGCTGTTTGATCCCAGCTGTATACTACTGACATATTTGCACTTAGAATAATCTGCAACAGGCTTCATGACTGTTCTACATAAATCTGAGTGGTTTTAGACTTTTGATACATGCATCTAATAAACTTCAAGATCTATCATAAAAGTGAGCTGGGGCACCATTCTTTCCAATTGTCTTCTTCTGGGAACAATATTAGCAAAATGAGTGGAATTAATTTCTATGTGTTTCTGTAGATATCTATTCCTTTCTGTCCTCAATTTGATGTGATGTGACTCTTAGAGAAAAGCAAGATATTTTACTTAAAGGACATGACAAGACTTTATTTGTAGTGGTTATAAAGAATAGTACTTGCTGGAGAAAAGTAAATACTGTTTTTCCTGTGCAGTTTTTTTAATAGGTGCTTGCATTTACATTTATCACTTGAAGGTAAAATTGTAGTTAAAGAAAAAAAAAATCACATCTAACATATTTTTCAATATTGAAGAACAAATGTATACAGTCTCTTTGAAAATAATATAGTTCAGATGTGTTCTTTGCCAAAATAGCATTTAGGCAAATGTGTAGGCCATTACTACAGATGGAAAATGAATGTAGAATTCCACAGGTATGAGGAAGACTTTTAATTATATTGCCTCTTGCAGTAATAATTAAATGTAAAGAATATACATAGAGAGATATGCACTGTTATTTGTACATAAGTATTTATCTTTGTACAAATACTTATTTGTGGAGTATCGCTATATTTTATGAAGTTATACATTATAGCTATAAAAAAAATTATATACTTGTCTGGTATTTGATCAACATTCCTAGATTTGAGTATAAAATATAGACTGTTGTCTGCTTTTATGTCTAAAACTTAGATTAGTAAATGTGAAGGTTTATCTGGTTTTGGAACTCTTGGATTCAGTAAAAATAATAAGCCATAGTTGAAGTGAAGTTTTGCCCGGTTTTTGTTCATTCACATTTGGACAGTGGGACTGAAAAGCAGAAACACTTTCATGCATCCTTTCTTCCACAGAACTCCTTTCCTTTTTTACCCCCAATTTGGGCACCAGCTTTGTAACTGCCATCCTGGTATGTAATTTGCATATTTTTGAATAGTTGTTTGGAGTTTTGGATTCATATGTAGAATGATGAAAGATTATCTGCAACACTGGGACACGGTTCAGCAGGAAGATTATGACTATTACTTGATTCACTGGTTTGGTTTCAGGTTGTTTTTGCTTTAACCTGAGATTATATTGATTTGTAAGGACTTTTTTCCTTCTTGTCGTTGCTCACACTGAGTTATCTGGACAACTAATAGTGTTCCTGACAGCCCTGTGCTACTGGGAACTCAGTTGCTAGTAAACCTTGCAATAAAGCTGCCTTCCAGCTTGGTCTTGCAAAGTTCCATAGAAGACAAAATCTAGTCTTTAGTGTCTTCTGACGCACAAACACTCAGTAAACCAGTCTATCCTGGAAAATACAGCTAAATCTTTTAAGTGCTATATTTATTCTCTATAAAGGCTTTTTACATGCTGCTAGTAGAAATCAGAGTCTATAACATAAGAGAATTAAAAACAAACAAACAACAGAAACAGAAACACAAAAAAAACCTAATGAACAAGCAACCAAAAACCGGCAAAGACGGACTGGAATTACATCTGAGTAGATAATGTAAATGAAGACATTTCTAACAGGACTTATTGTCCTGCTGTTGTTTTCCAAAACCTTGTACAAGGAACTTATATACATATTGCTTTATTGGGATAGTTTAGGCCTGCTAAGAACTAGTGTATTTCCTTTTGAAAAGCGGAAACTACATGTGGTCATTTTAAAAGTTATAATGGTTGAAACAGTTTTAAACTTGGATCTCTAAAACATTTGTGGATGATGCCCGTATGGTATTAAGAAGGCTCATTAATCAGTTATTCTAATAACCTGAAGGTGGCTCAGTAAATTTCTAGCTAATGCATTTTGTAAATACTACCATGATTATACATTTCACTGAGTTATTATAAAATGATTTGTTCCCCTGACATATCCTTGAAAGTGAGAAGCAGTAGCTCAGTTGATCTTATCAAGAGGGAAAGGTTAAATTAATGACTGATTCAGTCAGTCTTTCACCCTTCATTAGCACTGAATTAATTTCTTAAAGAAATGAAATATCATCTTGAGTTGTTTAATGTGTAAATTTAATTTTAAACACACATAGGTCCTCATCTATTTACAGCATAACACATTAATGGTGAAGTTTAAAAAGTACATATCCTTCACAAATGACTAATCATGCTACATTGCAAGACTCTCTCTATCCTGTCTCTGTAGCAAAAGCCTAAAACATGCACAATTTAGTAAAATAGGTTTTAACAAGGAGACATTCTATTTGGAGTACATATTTGCTATCTTAGTAATGTATAAATAGGCTACGGTATTTCTAATGAATTTATGTGACTAGAATTTCAGTGTTTCGGAAGGTGGCAGTGATAGGCCCAGAAATTATTATTATTATTACTGTGGTTTTACTTGCAAAGTACTAGAGAATAAGGGTTTTTGTCTGCTTCCATAACAAATCTGAAAATGATTGTCTTCCATATAGAAAATGTTTTAAAAATCTGTTCAAATATATGAATAAAAGTATGAAATCTCAAACGGTGCTCTTTTGAACGGGATAAGATCAAATAGTAGGGCAAGAGGTCTTGAAGGTATTTCTAACATTTCCTTAAATGATACCGGTGACTCACTAGGTCATCCTTCTTTTGAATCAGTTTTGAGCCAGAGTTTCATAAAGGACTAGTGGGAAGTTAGTGTGGGAAGTTCTCTTTCAGATGAGACCATATGTGGCCATGAAAGTTTCCCCCGTTCTCTCTTCAAGAGCAAGATTCAGAGGTTTGGATTTTTGTTTTGCTTTGGTTCATTTCATTCCACCTACTGCATCTAAAAATGACTCCTGTAATTTTAATTACAGTAGCCTTTCTTTTTTTTTTAATTGAACAAAAATAAAGTCTCCATTAGTGTTTGTCATGTGAGGGCCGTTGAATTGTATCCTTAACGTGTTTGTAGTACTGTAAAATGAAACTGGAATCTGTAATTCCATCTAAAAAAAAAAATCTTATTTCTTTAATACAAGACAGCACCATTCTTATTAAATACATGTAAGCCATGTAATAGCCTTTCTCATAATTTGAATTCTGACAGGCTATGTAAAGGTATTTTCGGGTTGGTTTTGTTTTGGTTTTGTTTGTGGGGTTTTTTGTTGTTGGTTGGTTGTTTGTCTTTTTTGTTGTTTTTTTTTGGTTGATTGGCTTGTTGGTTGGTTTTTTTTTTCCCAGTAGTGTTTGTTGCTTTGATCAAATGGGGATTTTTTGCTAGTAAGATATTTCTATCTGTATAATTTATGATTTAGGGTGTGAAAGACAACACAAAGAACATGCTGATTATTCTTTTCTTTTTTTTTTTTTTAATTGGATCAAATATGCTTATATCATTCCCCTAAGGCATCTGAGTAGATAAGAAGGCTGTGTGTAATGGCACACTTACCTGGAAAAAATGCAGCTACTCTGCATAGCAGTTTATTCTGTTTAACACCATCTGGCAGCTGCAAGGAGGAAAAAAAAATAGTTGGCTATATCTGCAGGTAACCTTCCTGTTACTTCACTAACAGCATTCAGTCACGGCTAAAATATTTTTTCAAGGTTGATTTATTGACAACACACAGAATGTATGTGATTTTGTTCAGAATGTTACTTGTGAAATAATTCCAAGATCCTTGATACGATATCAGAATCACGAAAGTGAGCAAATACATCAGCCTTCTTACTGAAGTCATTCATATTATTGTTATGATTAAAGAAAAGGTGCTAAAAAGACAGGGCCTTTGGTATCATTTCTACAGTCTAAATATAGACACTGACAAAGCAAGCAGCCAGCTTTGGGAAAAAAAAAAAAAATTGGAAGGAGCAACAAAACACTCAGAAAACCTGAAAAATTTTAGGTATATTTTAGGCTCAGATGTTGTTGGTTTTATGCTGCTCCATCTGCTTCCACATTAGAGAAGCTGAAATAAGACAGGGAGGAAAAAAAATAAATTAGTAAATGTTTATTGATATTTTCAATTAATATGTTCAAGTATGTTTGTTTGTAATTTCTATGAATGTTTGTGTACTGCAGTTGTACCAAGTCATGAGGTTACAGGCAAACATTTTGAATGGAAACTTGTGAATATATGAAAGTTTTAGAAAGAATTAAAAGCCCAAAAACCCCAACATAGATAATTTTCTATATAAAGGTGAGGAAACTTATAAATGTATTTTCTTTGCATCAGGTTCAATGCACAGGCATTTTTGCTTGGTCCACTAGTTGAGGAAATGGGACTTGGAGGAAATTGACAGTGTTGTGTCAAGGAATGAAGGGGATTTGGGAAAATGTTGAGAGTGTAGTGGGGAGGGAGAAATGAAACTCACAGAAAATTAGGTTACTTGTACATGAATTATAGTAGATACTGACCTAAACCACTTTGCTTGTGGGTCACAGTCTGGTTTTCAGACTTAACTCTCCAACTCTGCATAAAATGGTGAGGTTGACCAGAGCTGTGTGTGGTATCACAAGCACAAACTTGCACGTGAACAAGACAGGTGGCTGGGAACAAACATGTATACTGCGATTATTCAAAACTTTGAAGCAGATTTTCCCTCTGTTAATATGTCAGTGTGTTGGCAGAGCAGGTACGTTTCAGTAGCAGAGAGTGTGAAGTTGACAAACATCAGGGTAAAGTAGCTTTTGACCTTCCTGCTGAAGTTCATTATAAAATCAGGGTTTCAATCAATCTATTTTGTTTCAATTCAGAACCTGGTGTGTCAACACACATTGCTCTAAGGTATAATGCCCTCTCTGTGGCTGCTAAAGGACTGAGCCACAGACTAATTTAATCATATCACCATACGTCTCCTGAGGCATATGGAATTCTATAGGATTACACCAGAGAACAGTGCCATGGGCAAAAATGTAACTATTTTTCTGATGACAGCAAGCTTCTAGAGTAAGAGAACTTGGATCACTATCCAAAGTCTTCTCTAAATATTTTCTTTTATTCGTTGTGTTACTTTTAAAAAAGAAAGTAATTCTGTTGTAGCTTGGTTCTTTTAAGATTGTCTTCATCACTGTGACCTGAATCAATTTCACTATCAGATCACTGAAATGTTTTTGTATTTCCCTAGCTACTGTTAAAGTTCAGTGGCACTGAATCTAAATTGTGAAGTTTCTCACAAATGTATCATGTTGTTCAGCAAGGAGTAAAGAAGGAAGAAAAGTAGAAGCAGCATGTCAGGACACGTTATAACTTTGAATTGTATACCCTTCTTTGCCTAATGTGGGTTTTTTATGCAACCTTAATTGGAATGAAATGTTTATAACAAATATTTAATCAGGATTCAATGATTAAATAGGCAAATTTAATTCTGCTGTCATTATTTTTTCCTGGGTAATCAATGCAGATGTGATCTAATGACAAAGTCTAATTGAGTACTTTCATTTTCAGAAAAGAAAATTAAAAGGAGAAAATTCGCTTTTTAAATTAGAAGTAATGATATAGGCACAGGACAATTCCTAGGGATTAATGACTGTCTGAGAAAGCTGAATGCTCAAGGCTTAGCCGTGGGTTGCTAACCTCAGGTGGTCATTAATTCTTCAAGTAATGCTCCATGCCCTGACCATTATTACAACTGAGCAGTGATGGAGTAGCAAGTTTCAGCAATTAAACCATCAGCAATATTTTTAAATACATACTTTTCTCTCCCACTTGGATGTCCTGACACAAAGTAAAGAATAAATCAAACCATTGATAGCATGCAGTCAAACCATGGTGTTTTTCTTAATTTGTATGATCTGCTATTGAGGACATGTCACATTATGTGACTGCATTTATTGAGCCACACGTTGTCCTGGTTAGCTGTGCCCTGCACACATTAAATATATGACTAGATGATATATGCCTCCAGGCAGCCTGGAAACTTGCACAGGTTCTTGTTCTCTCTCTCAGTCATGATGCAGATGCCACTGGCTTGACTGGCATCAAAATTACAATGTAAGTTGTGTCCTCTTCACCATTCTACATCCTAATTTTCCCATCTTTCTGCAATTAAATATGTAGCTAAACCTTATTTTTGCTAGGTTCTTTGAGGCTGCTGTATGACCTCACTACTCAAAGCAGAAGCAAGACAGAATTCCCTACCAGCCTAATCTAGAACTTGTTAAAAACAATATAAGAGCTTGAACAGATGCACCTCTGGTTTCATGTGGCTTTTTCGATATGGCTTCACACAGCCAATCTGGATGATCTGCAGCTAGAGCTTTACTCAGTTCTGTGAAGAGTGAAAAGATATTTTACTATTATTTTCGGTTTGGGTTCTACATGTTTATCTGATACCACCATGTTAGGCTAAATTTTCCCATACAGAAGCATTACGTTCATAGGTACCATATACTTGGTTCACTTACAGGGAGTCTGTGAATACCCCAAGTCTTGGAAAAACATGCAGTATTCTCTACAGTCAGTTAGTAAGA
This sequence comes from Streptopelia decaocto, assembly GCF_964273445.1. Taxonomy (NCBI): domain Eukaryota; kingdom Metazoa; phylum Chordata; class Aves; order Columbiformes; family Columbidae; genus Streptopelia; species Streptopelia decaocto. Next base: position 45,942,435 of record NC_138659.1, read on the forward strand.
GTTTCAGAAACCACTGTTGAAATCCTTCAAAATATTTTTGCTATTCCTGAAATATTTCAGCCTGTGAGTCAAGGGCAGATTAACAGACAAAAGATGCTAATCCAAAAATCAGCAGTTTATGCCTGAATGGAGCAAAGAGACTTATGAAGGATATGGAGTTGGATAGGTCTCAGTGAGATGCTAATAACACCTCTGCAGGGAGGTGAACTAGCCAGTCATGGCGAGCCACTTTCTAGAAGCAACTTCAGGTGCAAAAAGATGGCTAGAAGTATATCCTAATTAACAAAATCATTGTTACAGTGTCATTCTGTGCATAGATAGCATGTATAGCCTGGGTAGCACGCCAAAGCATTTTGCTGTCATCTGCTGGTTTAAAGTTCAAAGTTTTAGGGTTTGAAGTGCAGCAGGTATGAGAATGTATGACCTGCAGAATAGGCATATGAAAGTAAATGTGTTTTGTTTCTTGTTTTACATAACTTATTAATTTCATTTACATTAAAGCAAATGTGAGTATAAAATAGAACTAAATTATTTTTAAATTAATGTAAAACAATCAAAATGCAGGGCATCTTTGATTTTTTAATTTGAATATAATAGTTAAATGTTGACAGGATAATGTATTCACCAATTGTTCCACTGAATGATAAATCTTTTGTTGCAGTTCTCTGCTTGTCAAAATAATGCTCTCTACTTTAAAACAGTCTCTACTGAAATATGCGTTTGTGCTTGTGATCTCCCATAGCTGCTGCATGAAGTAATAAATTGTATGCTTGCACACTTTGCCATTCAGTCAGCATGTTGGTAAACTACTTCATATACAACATAAACATTAATGGCAGCAAAGTTAGAGTTCTGGCTGCTACTATCCCCCCTGCCTACATGGTTCATCCTTGTTCCATGTCAGTCATAATATTTGGAAGTTAGAATTAAAAAAAAAATATATATAAAAGTCTTCCCAAACTAGTATGTGAAAAAATTATTCTCCTTGTGATATTTCAGCATATTCATTAGTGGGAAAATAACTGTTGCACTTTAGTGATTACTATAGAGATCTCAGCGTATTGTGTTTCGGAGGAAGGGGAAGAACTTCATGCATGTGAATCTGTGGCAATAAAAGTGTGGTTTAAAATTAAAAAGGAGCCTAAACCTAGGTCTGATGCATCTATAATATTTCACCAGTATTTTCACAGATTTTTGTCTCATACCTTCATTTGATCTTGTTCATACGGGCAGCAAAGCATAGTATGGGCAGCAGATCTGAGTGTAATTTCTTCAATCTCTCTGCAATAAATGACAAGATATTCAATATCTCATTTCTGTGTTGGAGTTCAAGTAAAGTACTGCCACTTATCTAACTGCTGACTGAAAAGTTAGGTGACTTCCAAGTAGTCCCTTGAGCGGTGTCTGAGAACAAAAATGGCTTGCAGATCACTTGTGATTTTGATAGACTAGAGCAGTAGTTTGTACTCACAGTGGACACTAAATATGTCTGATAGTTTCTGGCTAATTGTTTGAAATTTGTTGTAAAATAACAGAATATATCAGCCAAGTCTATTACAAGAAAACAATAAACATTTTTAAATTCAATTCCTTACTTTTGAACACTGAAATCTTGGATTTCACAAGGAGTCTTCTTTTTACTGTTTTTTTTTAAGTGAAATTTATTTACCAAAACATATTTCAATCACCAAAAGGTTGGATTTGTATATTTTCAAAATTTTATTAGATTAATCTCTCTGGGGTAATATTTTCTTTTTCTCTGCTGACAATATGTTCGATAGTCTAACCAAGCAGAGCCCCTAATGCTCTATACATTTTTGGGGGTTTGGTAACAAGAGATATGGGGTTTCCAGTTCTTTCGAAGTCCTGAGTTTCAAGAAGTATTGAAGGTTGTTCTCCAACAACAAAGCCATGTAAGGGTGATTAAATAAGCCTCCACTGCCTTCCTCCTCTTTCATTCTGTGAACTTGTGAAAAATCATGTTGATCATCTGAGCTCACACCAGGCCACACAGTGATAAGGACTGTTTGGGATGCTGCTGTCAGTCCTTAGAATTCAAACAAAATCTATTTTGTTAGCAGTTATGGCATCTTAGCCAGCGATTTCTGCTTATATACTTAATGCTCTGCTCTTCTTTCCAAGTGTTCAGTAGGTTTTAACAGTAGTTTAGATTTGTGTATCTGTGCTTCTGATAAGAGCTATTTTTATGTTTGTGACTACAGTTAAAATGATGATACTTCCGTAGACAGCCTGTGTCACCCAGGCTCCGGCTTCCTTAAAGATGTCAAGCTTGATGGCTGTGGAATATTTTATCTGATTAAATTAGAACTCTGTAACAAAAAAATATTTATTTTTTGTTTGAACCCATGATTTAAGCCTACTTTGTTTGAAATTTATTATTATTATTTTTGTTTCTTTTCCAACAATAGGGAAACTCTATATTGTGTGTATAATCAAACATATTTTATATTTTGCATTATAATTTAAAAGAAATTAAATTAATTTGAAATAAATACTCAGTTTTATATCTTCATAAAATATATTAAGTAAAACAAATATAACTCATTTTTACAGTTATAAAAGATAAGGAGAAAGAAATGGTATCTGTGTTAATCAGTTCTTCAGCATTATTAAGAAGGGATGCTCAGTTTCTGAAAATGTCTACAAGACTTCTGGTACTATATATGATCTTTATTACACAAAATGACCAAAGCCCACCGGGAAGCACACTCAGGTTAGTACCTGAAGGAAAGACCGTAATGTGTCTCTCTCTGTGACAGAGAAATGTATTATTTTCTTTCAATAAGAGTACATAATAAAACCTTTAATAAGGCTGGCTTTACTTTTATATCCACAAGTGTGCTTCTTTTCGTGGCTCTCATTCAAGAAAAAAAATCCTTTATTGGTTTGATTCTAGTCTATTATCTTGAGTCAGTTTGCCAACATCAAGAGAAAGTCTGTTATTAGTTTCAACAAGTTGTGCTGGCCTGTGTCATTGCAGATATTCAGCAGATTCTGATGATTTGTGTGTCATTTACAAACGGGAAAATATGACCAATAGTAGGTTACTGGGTGCTGCTGAGGTCAGGTATGCAAAATACAGTAGCACTGAGGCCTCTGGAACATACCTCATGTCAGCATTGCAGCTGAGGCACCCAGCTGGATGCCACTGCAGCTTTACAGATGCCATTTTGATCTTGTTAGCATGGGGTGACAGTAAAGGGGACAGAGACACTGGTTGAAGGAGCTTCTGAGGATCCTTTTATCCAGGGGGCAGTTTACATGTCCATGATTACTATTGGCAGCTAGGTAAAAGGTAGCTTCATTTCATCATCAAAAACTTCAACAGTGACAACTGAGAAATGGGTAAATTCAAATATTTGTTTACTGAAAGCATACGAAAGCAAGCAATAAATCCTAGAGAGATTTGATGAAATAATTTCCTACAAATATGGGAAGTAACTTCAACATGGGAGTAACACTGAGTGGCCTCCTACTTAACATACAGACAAGTCACTTTTATTTTGTGTGCATTAGTGTGTTTCCAGAATAACTGGTATTGGCTGTCTTAATTAAATTCATTAGCTAAGTTGAGCAGAGGTCACTTTATAATAACTGATGGAGATTCTCACTCATTTCTTTTATCATTCTGTTACAGAATAAAGGTCAGATGTGAAAAGGAGAACGTAGAGGAATTAAAATGCTCTAGATTCCTCGCAGTGTCTCCAGCTGCAGCTGGCAGAGATGTATTGACTTCAGCTTGTTTTGACTCAACAAAAAAGTGAGTTGCATAGCCAATGACTATACTTGTGTCCAAGAATAATCAGTTAAGACTCATGAATGCCAATCCATAAGATTAGAATCTGACTTTAAGCTATTTTTCATGATATTAAGACTGAAGAGATGTGTTTTCCCTCTCAGATAATGGACCTGAACAGGAATTGTTACGAAGTAGTGTGGGAGACATTATCTGTATCTACATTCTGTAGATAGGTGGGGTGTAAGGCTATAACTTCATGACTCCTTATCTCTTATATGGTTTCAAGTAACAACATGTGAGCCTGAATTTCTCTGTCTTACACACTAGGAATATGAAGTGACAATATGTTTAGTGTTTAGAAATAGAGAAAGTAGTCTCAACACTAGCTTTCCCTTCTTTATCCTGTACAAGGATACTTCTGTGCCCTGTGCAAAAGAATTCCTTTATTATTGAGAGTTAAAAGTAAAACTGCATTCTTTATAACCATATAAGGTAAAAATTAAAACTTTTGCCTATAATATTTTATTACCATTGTCTTTTTAGTCATTGCAGACACTATAAAGGACCAGAAATCTCATCAGAAAATCTAATTGATCTATAAGATATTTTTAAATTATTAATTTTCAGGCATTTTAAAGACGAAAACATAGTGTGGGTTACGTTGGGGAGAGCTCACTGGAATTTGTGTATAGTGAAATTTTGGAGTAAGACCATTCTTATTAACTAGTGCCTTTTCTATAAGAGAATATCTCAACTCAAAGTGAAAGATACAGTACACATTCCTTCTCCTACTTTGTCTGTCTTCTTTATCTTCATTAAAATATGGATTAAGATTCTTATCCTCCTTCTTTGTCTCCATTAAACCGCTGTCACTGAATACAAATTTTGTTCCCCTGGTTGGTTTTTACAATGTTATTGTACTTGTCTGGTGTAGAGCAGTTTATGAAATTTTCAGCTTTCAACTTTTCATTCTGATAGTTGTTTGGAAAATTTCATAATACTTTTGTGCAAAGAAAGCAAGATTTTTCTCTTTGTTTTTCTTCTACCTCTACAGTTGTAACAATGATCTTTTCCTCTGACCTCTGATCTCTTCCCAATAAATTTCAAATGTGTAAAATATTCATTCAGTTAGCTTTTTTCTTCATAGTTTCTTAGCATACAAGGCATTTCTTTTCATACTTTATGTGGAATGTACTTCAGATTGTGTACCTCAAACAGTATTTTAAACATGTTTTTGCCTGGTAATACATGAATGGTAGTCTCACTGATCTGTCAGTTTAGAATATTTTTGAAGTGCTATAGCACAAACCATAATATTTATGAAATTTCATATTTGTTTGGATAATGACAACATTTTAAACTATTTTTTTGTTTCTGGGTTTTTTGACATAAAGACGAAAAACTTCAGAAAGGAAAACATACTGGAGCCTACTTCTGCAGAGAAAGGCAAAACTTTCTGTTGAATAAGCAAGTGTTTGGGTTTTTTACTTTATATTTTTCTGAAAAAAAATAACATATGCCCTGAAATGTTTGGGAGCATTTTTCATACTTTTGGAAGCATAAAGCCTAAGTCTGCCTAGTCAAATCATCAGATCTGAGAGTAAACGCACAAAAACTCATGCAGCTCCAGCAGCATGCAGCACACAGCAGTACATAAGAGAGCTTAGAGTTGGCCTTATTGGTGGTGGTTGTGCTCTTTGAATTGGTTTGTAGACTGTGCCTGATAAGATTATTGAAAATCAAGTGAGCCTAGAGCATAATGATCCAAATATTCTTATTAAAAAGACCACTTTATTCTAGGTCTCACACCATGCATCCAAAATAAGCATCATGCAATGAAACCCGTCTTCGAATAAATCCGGCAGAATACAATTAAAAGTACAGTAATCAGTAGGTTATTTAGCTCTCATTAGTTTTCCTTTTTCTGTTGTCATATTCTTCCTGATATGCTTTCAGGTTCTTCTTAGCAAAATGTATTTTTAGTTTCTAGGCATGCTTTCTTTAGCTTGCATCATGCACCATGGTTTATGCATATATGAATGCAGAAATTAATGTAGCCTATTTGTGCATTTATCAGGTTATGTATACCCCATTAGACTCCATAATGGCTAAGTAGTGGTTCCTGTGTGTATCTTCTGTGCTGACCTCACCTACCAATGGGTCCACAGTGGAAAAGATTCTTCTGTTCCCAGTAATATAAATTGTTCTTTACCCAAGGTTATACCTTTGAGCATATAATGGTATTATTCACAAGAAGAAAGTCATTTGTGTTCAGACATATTTTTAGTGTACAACAACCCAAACCTACAACAGGTCTAATAGAATGGGAACACACAATCCCTAGGGTCCAACAGCAGGATGAGTGCATAAGTATAGTCAAAATTGGCAGTTTTGAACATTCATGATTAGAAAATTAATGGCTTCAAGCTTCATTCATGTTTTGTACCTAGCAGACACATCAAAGGCAAGTTGGTTTTGAAAAGAAAAACACAATTTTTAGGACTTTAAAATCAAGCATGCTAAAATTAAAACAATTTGATTTAAAATAAAATATCTTAAAATCAATACAAAGTTAGCTAAATGTGTTCTGGGAATTGAAAAAATGTATATATAAAGATGTGGAATTGCCACATGCATTTTCATCCAATTTGGTTTAGGTCCATTCAAATGAATGCTCAGCATGAAACATTATTGCAGAGAGTAATGTGGACACATTCTGCCATTAATGTGCATCTTTTTCCTTTGTAGTTGCCTAATTCTTAGGATAATGGATTTTTTTTTTCCTATGGTTTAAACAGATTGCATAATTTTTAGATATATTTCAGCTGCTTGTATACCAAATTAGAAATATGCTTGTAAAAATAATGCTGTAATCTCCATGATTCTGTTCTGTCTTAGGAACTATGAGGAACTATGAGTATACTCAGTTGAAAAATAACAGTTTTGTCATGTAATGAATAGCTAACTATTTTTGCAATTATACTACTACACTATTTTTTTTCAGTGTAATGTTTTAATTTAGCTATATGCTATGTTTAAATTGTCTGGGTTAATTCTCTGTGCATTAGCCCTAAAGACTAGATGATTGGTATATGGAACATTTTGTTACGTTATTGTAATATATGATTTTTTTTTTTTTAATTTGGATAAGATCTGGATTTTTTTTCCCCCAAGCTTAAGTTCAAATTTCCCTATAAATTCAAATCTCTTCTCTTACATAATGACTACTAGACATATCACACAACTCTTTGGAGGTAACCATGGCATCCATGAATTAAAAAAGTGTCAACTGGTTATTCTTTTTCTTTTCCATCCCACTTTAACTCTTAATATATTGGACTGTAAAAAGACCATAGATAGTCCTGTATCCTCTTTATGTGTCCTCTTACTGTCTTGGGGACCTGTGGTGCCTGTAGGCAGTGGTATATATGATTAAATTTTAGAGGAGGTGCTCTGCGAAGGAGTTGGAATGAGAGATCCAGTTTGATGTTTTACAAATAACTTGGGATTCTTTGCATTTGGAGCATCTTTTTTCAAAGAGGAAAACAACTGCTCTAAAGCAACAGCGAGCAACATCACACGCCAGTGACAAACACCTTCCCCAGGCAGTGGTCTCTGTTTAGTGTCAGACCCATTCCAGCCCTCATCACCCTCCTACTGTGCTTCTTTAGGCAATGTTGAAAGCCACATTTAGCTGATTAATGCCAACATAACTGGCTAAAGTTTCTCATAGTTCAAATCCTGTCAGTAGTATGGATGTCATGCATCATCTTAGGTATGAGTAGCAGTGAATTAAAAGGTAGAAGCTGTGCCTGCTCTCCAGCACTAACTGCTTAGCCAGCAGAAACAATTCCATACTGAAATAAGTATACTGTTTTTATCAAAAAAAAAAAAAAGTCATACAACACTTGGTGTTTTGGAATTCACAATGTTATTTTTTCACATAGAGAGAAAAAAATACTACTTACAATAAACAAACATTTTTAGCCAATATGGGAAGAGGATGAGAGCAAATCTTGAGATTATTTGATTTTTGTTGAGAGAACTGAGGGGTTAGTTTTTAGCATTTCTCACAAATTCTTTTATTGCTATCATGCCTGGTTCTTCTTCTCCACTGACACATCTGGCACCTCTGACTTTTTCTGGCCTTAACAACTGACTGTCAGTGTACATAAGAAGCCTGTAACTCTCTCATGCCACCCCTACAATCCTGAGCCAAGGCTTCCTCAAGTCAGGGGGGGATGTTTATACTAAAAAAAGTCCTAGAAAATTAATTTTAGGGAATATCTAGTCCTCAAGTCCTATAGTGGAATCAGCTGAAATAAAGCATGTGGGTATCTAGCTTAACTCCTACATTTGAATAATTAGTGATAGTTTTTAACAGCTATTTGTTATAGTTTATGGTTGATTGCACACTATGACAGTGATTTCTTATGTTGTTTACTTTTTGCGACTTGAAGGGCATCATTTAATGTAGTATCCATATGACTTCATAAAAATGTTATTTGAATTGAGAATTTCTACAGCGAAGTCAGCATTTTTATAAAACAGTCCATATATTTATTACTGTTTGCAAAGATAAAAAACTTGAGAAAGTAATATTGCAAATATAAAATATCTAGCTTACTATCTGAAGTATTTTAAGAATATTGTAAACCTGAGATAGAAAGAGCTAGTAAGCCATCTCACATAATCTCTATTATTCTATTGACAGTGTGAAAAATATATAGCGAACTAAAGATTAAGTATATTGTCAGGTAATTCATAACCAGATACCAGTGTAACAACAGGCATGTGCCTTTTTTGGTGGTCTTGATAAACCAATATGGACAATTGATTCACTTCATTAAAAAAAAGATACAGCATAATGAAGAGATGAAAATCCAATGCTATCATGCTCTTTGATGTTATCCTCTTTAATATTATCTTTACAGTGTATTGCACTGTGGTGGTACTTTATTCAGTTTTTAAGGGGTTGGGTTGGGGTTTTGGTTTTGTTTTTGGTTTTGTACCTTTTTTTCTCTTTTCCCGAGTGAAGTTTCTGTAAGTTGCAGAATAAACTTGTGACAGGCAAAGGAAATATTAAGAGTTTTGTAGACAAAGGCAAGCACTGTTTCAACAGGTATGTTGGTATGTATGGCCTGTAAAGCAATAGCAAAAATTTGTACATTCAGGGCGACTGATTAGATGACCCGTGGCAGACGTCACAAATTCTTCTAAAAAGCAAAATAGTAAGGATGGTTTTGCTGTCATGGATGGTGCCCGAGTTGTTTAGGCTGAGTGATGCTGTGTCAGATACTTACCCTTTTCTCCTATTATTTCAGTTATTTATATGGTATTTTGCAGTATGAGAGCATTACAGGCAGTTACAGAGGGCAAACCTTCAGTTTTATTTTTCCCCAGCAGTTCAGATTTTCCTTCTGTCTTTTCTGGCAAGTCTTGTCTAACTGAAATGTTTTTGAACTATAAGACAATTGCCAGCACAAGTGGCAAGTAGTGGTTTCTTCAGGCAATTTCCAAGGCTTTCCTTTCTCTTTCCGTAGGAGCTTTCTTGTTCATTTTTATTCAAAATAATAAAAAAGAAAGGCTAATTAGCGAAAAAGTTTCCATTCCCACACACCTTATGAGAGCTGAACCCAAGCCAAATTTTATTTAGTACTTAAAAGCTAGCTATGCTCATTGATTCATTCTGAAAAAGGAAGTGGATACACAGAGAAAGTGAGTTGTTTTGCAGCCTATATTCGCAAAATGTAGTATAGGTCAACTTAAACCATCAGGTTTCAGAAATTTTACAGAGCAGTAAACCTATGAATTGCAATTCTCAAAATTTTTAATTTACTCTGCAATTAGGTTTCCTTCAATTCTTTGTTTCTGATTGGGTCTTTCTTTTTAATTCATAAAGGATGATATCCACTATTCTAAAATGAATTCAGAACTTTAATTTGTTAAGCTCATAGTCCAGTTTTTTGTTGGATCTGGAAATATTTGTTTCACTGGAGAGAAGCTATGCAGAAACTCATCTCTGAAATGGGGATTTTGTGGAGTAATGCACGACCTAAGGATGTTTAGTTGAGGATACAGCTGATGAATTGAACTGCTTATTTTTAGTCACAAGTCAGTCTTAGGATATGCAGAACCCTTTTTGTTGCCCTTCTGTTACAAGGATTCCCTCTAAATAATTGATTCAGAAACAATCTAAAGAGCATACAGTTGACATACAGTTATGCTCATGATCTTCATGCTTTGTAAAATATTTTCTTAATTTCTAAAGTGGAATTTTGCATGCCACTTGGTATTTTTGTTACCCTTAATGATATACACTTTTGTACAGTTCTTTCCATAAAAAAGAAGATATGCCTCAGTTGCTAAGGTGTTTTATCTTGTCCCACAAATTCTTATTAAAGAGGAGAAACAAAGCACCTTTGTGGGAAATATAATGACACACAGGCAGCTAAAATAGGACACAAATTTCTGGAAAAAAATAAATCACCTGGCCAAGAAGAAAAACAAGAGAAAGCTGTCTTTTGAAACAAAGTAAACAGAGTTAAGAATGGAATCATGACCAGATTTATGGGCAAAGAGTGGAGACAAAATAACCAAAACACGCAAAAGCAAAACAAAATGAAAGTGTTAGAAGCAGCTATAAGTAAAACTAGAAAACACAAGGCTGCATTTCAATTATCCTTCTCTGACCATCATTTTGAATTAGGTTAGAAGAATAATATTTAAAGTCTACTAGGAAATAATGTTGGCTTAATTCTTTGTGCCCAGCATCATGTGATAAAATTCTTCTATACTTAAAGGAAAAACACTCTTGTGTATCCAGTCTAATATCTATTTCACCATTCTGTACCCTCTGAAACTATGAAGAGATCATCTAATTTCACCCATATGTCAGAAACTTTCAAACGTCACTTCATTACCATTAACTTGATACTACAGCTGGGTTTAAACTAAAATCCTCCAAGAGGCAAGCAAAGAAACTTAGGCACCACCAGTTTAAGGGCAGATAATTACTTCTATCATGTAAAAGAGCATCATGGTGGGGTTTTAATTCATTTAAGTTACGGATGAGCCCTTTTTGAAGTGCCTATCATCTGGATTTTAGCTTAAAAAAATCTTTTCCGATGATTTATCACCTGGAAATTTGCAAGGACAAAGTAGCTTATAGTTAAAACAGACAATTAAAAGGAATTTATACTATATACTACATACTATATACTACATGTCACACGACGAAATCCAACAACGATGTTTTGAACATACTCAAAGAATAAAAGGTAGTATAGCCACATTAGCCAACCTGACATAACTAGTCTTGCCAAGAGTGCGTGCATTTCAAATATGTTTAGTTATACTGGTTCCATGTTGTTTGCAGCTGTCCTACTGCTGCCTTGTGCTGATGCATCAGTTCAGCTGGCACCAGCTTACAAGTCTCTTCTCTGAGATCTGATCATGGCTTTCCCAGTGAGCACACAGTTTAGAGTCATAGAGAGAGATTTTACTGCTGTAGCAGTTCAGTCACTCTCAGTGCACATTTCATTAGTAAGAAAGAGTTTTGGGTCCTACTTACTTCTGAAAACAAAGCTTATGTGATTGTGCTTTTTGTGTATCTCTCTGCTTTCTTGTGGAGATAATTGAATTTCGTATTTAATTTCAACCAGGATACAATAGAGAAGACAAACCTGAGAAGGGGCCAAAGACAACAATTGGAAACTAGGTTTTGACAAACTAAAAAAGATTTAGCCACAAATAGCGCAGAGATTCTTATAGGAAAACCTGTATTCTCATAGGAAGACCAATGCCTTCTAGAGAATGAGTTACATGCTCGTGCTCTGTAGTTCCCTTGTGAGAGGGGACAATAAGCAAGTTTTTGTTGGTCCTGCGTAAGATGTCGATTTCCATGAATTCCCATTTTGTGCATCCAGGAAGGAATTGATATAGGACTTTAGGGCCTTGGAACTTTTCATGATGCTCCTGCAAACCTGTCCTTCCTGCACCACACGGTGACAGCGGCTGCTCATTTCCAGTCTCACCTGCCCTTGCCTACAGGAGAAAGTCTAGGTTGTCCCTGACTTAGAAGACAATAGTATTTATATAGTATGTATATATATATACGTATACATATATATGTGTGTATATATATGTCTCTGTCTATCATCCTTATTCCTCCCTTGCTCCTTTCATTTTCCTTTACATAAGAGCTAAGCAACTTACTGACTTTACTTAGCAAAAGTTTCCCCTAATTTACATTGAAATTAGTAGCACAGTGCCTATTAGCTTCGATGGGAGTAGTAGCAGGTTGCAAGTTATTGACTGCTTTCCAAGGTTCTGGCCATAATCTATGGAAATTGGCACACTTCTAATAACTTCAGTGGAGCTTTGTTGATACGTCTTGTTCTGAAATAATCAAATTTTAATGCCTTTAAATTTAAAAAATGGAAATTGCAACAACATAAGGATTCATCCAAGTAAAATGGAAAAGAACTAATTCAACTTTTGAGAGACAAGTGTCTTTTTTAACATACTTACGATTAGTGCTTCAGATACCACAGGAACCAAATACCCATCTAGCAGCCAGTTACCTTAAAGTCAGCTGCAAGGCTGAAAGTAACACATGAAGAGACACCTTCCTTTTCCTGTACATCTCCCATGGTCTCTCACCAACAGAATGTCCAGGACTTGTTCTTCTGAATTAAGGTCTGAGCTTAATTAGTGTGAATTAAGCATTCATTCTTGTTAGAGTAGTGCTCTAATTGATACCAATGGCTTTTAAAGAGGCCAGCAGTGAACAAAAATGGTGGATAGCCTGCCACCAGCCTCTTTTTTCAGTAGAACAGCGCAAGTCAGCTTGGGATGTTGCGATGTGTATGAGACAAAACTATCACATCACTTCTGAAAAATGGGTATTCTAAATGTGCCAGCAGAATTCTGAGGCCAACTTAGCTTTTTGACAGTCTTTTTAAATATAGATTTTCCTTTCCACTATGTTCATTCTCAACTCTGCTGTCTTTCCTACTTGGGCACAATCTCTGACTTATTCAGGATTTTTCTTTTTTTTTTTTTTTTTCTTGCTTGAAAAACACAGAACCCTTTAAACTTCTTCTTTTAAAGTGAGAGTCACCATTTTTTCAGCATGTTATGCTACCATATTAGGAACAATGCTTTACAGTAGTTATCAGACAGTAGTTACTATCAAAACAGAATGGCATGTTTGACGTGGTCACTTTGGCAAAGTATTACATTTGGTAAATGTTGTTAAAATCTGAGGATTTATGTTAGCAATTTAAAGTTATTAGTCTGACATAGGGAAAGCACAGCATGAGATGTGTTTATCTTCCAAGTTTGGTATCTTAAACACAAGTCACTGCAGATGATATTAGCCTTTCTTAGAGAGTTTAAAATTTTATTTTAAGCCAGAATTAGGTATTCCTTCCATTCTGCTAAATCTGTATTAAGGTATGCAAAGCTACACGATAGTTTTACAGAGGACTTCAAATATGGCAAGTATGGTTGCCTTACTGACCACAAAGGTGAAGTGTGGTTTATATTGTATGGAAAGCATGTTTCTTACTTTCATTCAAAACTGAGTTTAAAAGGAGAAAAGCTTATCAAATGAAATAAGATTCCAGAAAGAAAATACAGCTCCAACAACTAGCATCAATAGAAACTCTTAAGTTTTAGGAATTTCGGAAATATTAACTGCTGAAGGACTCTCTAACAGAGCATGGGACTGCAGATAGACCAGTCATTCATCATTTAATACCCTGAATAATTTCTTGCTGACTAAAAGAAATACATATCAGAGAAGTCAAATAATCCTTTCCCATTATTATATATGATTCATGAATTCCAGATATTATACAAATGCACCATTAATCTAAAAGAAAGTAGTGTTTGTCAAAATAGCATTTAAATAGTGCTAAAATAGCATTTAAAGTGTCAAAGTAACTGATTTTTTTTCAATATGTTTACAGTGTCCACACTTGCAACCACCATTTCAGACAATATCAGGATTTTTGTAATATGACTGGCATAGAAATATTTGAAACTTTGTCTGCATTTCGCTATAAGTTTGCATTTCAGTTATGGAATTAAAAAAAAAACATGCCATCTGCTACCAAAGGTGAGCAAATTTTATAATTGAAAAGTGTGAAGAAATAACATTAAAACCTTTATGCTTCACCTATACTTACCCTTAGTTTATTTAGTGCCTATATATTCAGATTTTTAGACTGAACAATACATCATGTATGTGGAAGAGTTTTTTTAGGGATTTGAAAAAAAAGTGTAGTTGTTGATGGTAGAGAAGGAGGTAAGTCTGTCTATGAGGTGCCCAACTGTTTTGTTTGCTCATGACACCTTTGAAAGTGAGAGAAGGCTTGGGCACCTTGTGACTGATGAGCTCCTCACAGCTGACCCTGCTTTTGGCAGGAAGCAGCATTAGATGACCTACTGAGGTCACATCCAACTCTTATCTCTTTGGTACCAAGTTAGGACTGAGGGAAAGAGGTTCTGGGATAAAATATGATGTGATTTTATACCCTTAAGTGTCCTAAGAGGGGATTTTTGTGTGTTTTAGAAGCTTTGGATATCATCCAGAGAAAAAGTTTTTGCAGGTGGAAAGTAATTTATGTAGTTATTTGGGAGACAGCTTTGACCTTGTAATTTGTTCATATTGTGTGATAGAGCAAAAGTATTAATTGCAGAGCTGATAGAATAAACCCAGTCAAAGATAAAGTGACTGAAGTGTTTATGAGGATTTATAATGAAGCATAATGTAATCTAGTAATGAGGAATATGTATTTTCTAGCTGGGGTAGTTTGAAATGTAGAAATTGGAGCACATGCACCCTGACTTGGTCTTAGTCCCTGGTTTTGAATAAGGCATATGCCATAAAGAAAGACACTACTAGTAGGATTTGCACTACATTAAATGTGCATTTGTTGATAGATAAGCATTGTTTGACCAGACTTTGAAATTATTTTGATACCTTTGTGTAGTTATTTCAAAGCATGGCATAGAAATTATTTGGATTTGTTACTGTCACTGGATCTGAATGTGATAAAGTGCATCTCTGATATGATATTTAGTGTTATGCTTATGGGTTTAAACAGGTTATAAAACCTCCAGCTTTGCACCCAGCTGCATCAGTACATTTATGATCTCAGAAGTGGATCTAGGGGTTTCTTCCCTTTTTGGTTGGAAGGAAGTAGGTTCCTGTTGTGAAAGCACTAGACTGGAAGTCAGGACTTTCCTGCTTGTGCCACAGACCTTCTGTGTGGCCCTGGGCAAGTCATTTGGTTCCCACCACTGCAGTTTTCCATCTGAAACTGGAAATATTGCTTTTCTATTTCAAATAGTAGTTTAAGAAATTATGTATTAGTCATGTTACATTAAGATGTAATGCTGTAATACTCTAAAGTAGTACCTGGGCACTTTCAATAAGAAAGTTGAGTTTTGTATATAAATTACTTAACTCAGTAATTCCTGTGAGAAGTTTCTATTAAAAAGGAATCCAACAAAAAATTCCTCATCGTAAGCCTAAAAATATTCGTGATTCTTCTGCAGAAAACAAAATCAGGAAAACTTTTAGTCTTAAACCTATCTGTTAAGTTCATGGTGTGTCTAAAAGCGGGTTAATTTCAGGAAACACATCTTGATACTGTGGGTTTAGAGCTCAAGAATGGGTGAAAGTCAGCTGCCATCATCTTAACCCTCAATTGAAGGTTCTGAAGTAATTCTTATATTGTAAAGAGGCAATAGTTATTCTGTTACCTGCATTATTAACACAAGTAATATGGTATTGCTTGTATCATTAACACTGTATTACTTATATTACAAGTATTACAGTTTCTAGGTCTCTCAGTGGCTCAAGTTGGAGAAAACTATTTAAAGAAGCCTCTGAATCAGTGCTACCAATAAAATTGTTACCTTATATTCTGATTTATAGATTTATGAACTTCTCCACTTTTTGGTGTCTTTTAGGAATTCTTTTCCAGTATTCCTCTGTTTGTTGGTCTGGCAGAGGCTTGTGAGACTTGCAGGCACTGAAATGTTGCTTAGCAGTTTGCTGAAGCCATGGTTTCTCTATTGCTCTCCTGCTGTGCTTGAAATTCACCCATTTATGTTTAAGTATGACAATATGAAACAAGGGGAAATAACCACTATTTTTTTATCATGTCTCTGGGACAAATTTGTCAGCCTTTCATCCAGAAAGACTTGCATTGTCCTCAACAGGATTTCTGTGTGATGAAGAACTGCTGCATTTAGTGCTTTGAGTTTTTAAATCTTACACTCTCTGTGCCTGAATATTGACAAATGCACTACTCTTAACACCTTATTTATTTTTTTATTGAAAGTAGGAGCTTGCCTTTCCTCCCCCTTCTCAATTCTTGTTGATGTCAGACAAATTTACATGGATGATTGCTCCCTTAGCATGCTTATCTATCATCGTAACTGTGAGATATCACCATCAGTGCAAAACAGAAGAGATCACCCAAATTCTGCTATTTATTTAAAGGACACATTAACCTTCAAAATTTGATTTATTCTTTATTTACAGATCCATGGACTCCCACACATTTCTAATGTTTTTATATTAACTGTTGCCATGAAGCAGGTGATGTTACATTAGTTCTGATGCCTCATTTTTCTGAGTATCTGAATCTTGTTGCTCCTCTATCAAGCTTGCTGAATTTCTGGCTTTGTAGGGAAAAGTGCAACCAAAGCATAGAAGTCTCTATGTTCAATCATGTTAAACATTTGAAATATTTTTGTGAGTGAGATCTCATGGGAGATTAGGAACCATTTATGTGACATCAGATTTCTTTTTCCTATTTGCTGGATTTCTTTGGGTTTTTTTTGGCTTGTTCATTTTCTTACTCCTTGAACACACAAAATATCACTTAAACTGCAGAATTCAGTTACAAGTATCTTGTCTGATAAGGGTTCTGCCCAGTGTAGTGTTGTCGCTTGGTCCACAGTAGGTTCCTGTTTCTTTCATACAATGAGAGATTACCTGAGGACCTTTATCTGTGCAGAAATTGCTCATTAGTATCATCTCAGTTCCAGTACAAATTCTCTTTATTCTCTTACCCTGTTCCCAGTGACACAGTATGATGGCACCCTACAGTTCCTTTGAATCAGCTGTCATCTCCTATTTTTCATTTCTCTTTGTGTAGTTTCAAATAGGTCTGTGCATATGACTGATGCACATTCCCATGGGATATAAATACACTTCAGAACCTTCCTCGGACCACTCCGTCTAATCCTTGTGCATGCTCATACTGAGTGCTCATTATATTATTGTTATCTGAGTTTAAAACCTCCAGGTTAAATAAGTTTCTTCACGCTGTTGAGGTTAGTTTCTACTTATCTCTTTTCAAAGGCTACGTAGGTATACAAGCAAAAAAACATACAGCTAAATAAAGAGAGTCCCCTTGAGATTTTTTGAAAATATATGTAATTCAAGTAGTCTTAATGGCGGGAGTTTGAAATAAATTTTAAGTATCCACCTCCCATTTAAGACTTTGAAAAATTTTCCTTCTCTCTTTAGCGTTATAATAATTCTTAAACCACATGTTCCTTCCCCACTTTCTGAAGGCAGTAAGCACACCAAAGAACTGAAAATACGGTACAGCTTCAAATATGATGACATCATCATTACAAGCTGACCCAGTCAGCATCTATTCTGGCATCCTCTTCACAAGTAATCTTGCAAAGCCACAGTACTTCATCAGCTAGTAATTAAAGAAGCTGGTCAAGAAACAATAATTGACAGCATTCAGGTTTCTGGGTTTTTTTCTTCCATGATAAAGTGAAACCAAATCATTCTGAATGTTTCCATGTACCCAAAATTTAATTAATTGAAAAAGTTAGATTTTCAACTTAGGTCTCCTCTGTATATCAGTTAAAAAAAGAGTGCGCCCTGGAATGCTTAAATTGATATTGCTTCATGACACTTTTTCATTTGTCTGAAAGAGCATTATTCAATTTAAAAACCTTAAATTGAAACCACTTCAGCCAGCTCTTAAAAACAATCATTTTAAAATGTATTTTAATAAGTTATTTTTAATAGTCTTTATACCATTTGTGAAGAAAAGGTTGATCCTCTAAAATAAGAGACCAAACCAAGATAAGGGTAGACTAGGTTTAAAATGGAGACTTATAGGACCGCAACTGTCCTTACTAAAACTATACATTACAGCTTTTTACAAAATACAGAGAAATGTTAGACCCTTATGAATGGCATTTACACAAGCCAGTGAAGAACCCCAAAGTTTAACATTATGCTCTTTTTTCCAATGAATTCATGCGCTCATCTGACTTGACTCAAAGCCCTGAACCCTCTCATGTAATTGAATTCAGAGGAAGAAAATACTTCCTTCAAAAAATATCTTTAGAATCATAGAATGTCCTGAGTTGGAAGGCACCCACAAGGATAAAGTCGAACTCCTGTCCCTGCATACGACCACTCCACAGTTCACACCATGTGTCTGAGGGCGTTGTCCAATAGCTTCTTGAACACGGTCAGGCTTGGGGTCATGACTGCCTCCCTGGGGAGCCTGTTCCAGTGCTCCACCACCCTCTGGGTGAAGAACCTTTTCAGAATGCATAACCTAAACCTCCCCTGGCACATCTCCCTGCCATTCCCTCATGTTCCGTCATTGGTCACCACAGAGGAGAGATCTGCTCCTAGCCTTCCCCTTCCCCTTGTGAGGAAGCTGTAGACCGCAATGAGGTCTTCCCTCAGTCTCCTCTTCCCCAGGCTGAACAAATCAAGTGACTTTAGCCACTCCTCACAGAGCTCCCTCTCCAAAACCTTCACCAATTTTGTAGCCCTCCTCTGGACACTCTCCAGTAGCTTTATATTTTTTTTATCCTGTGGTGCCCAGAATTGTACACAGTGCTCCAGGTGAGGTTGCACCAGTGCAGAGTAGAGTGGAGCAATCACCTCCCTCGCCTGGTTGGCAATGCTGTGCTTGATGCACCCCAGGACACAGTTGGCCCTTTTGGATGCAGAGCACACTGTTGGCTCATGTTTAACTTGCTGTCGACCAGAACCTGCAGGTCCTTCTCCGCAGAGTTGCTTTCCAGCATCTCATCCCCCAGTCTGTACAGCCAGGGTTGCTGTGTCCCAGGTGCAAAATTTGGCACTTGCCCTTGTTGAACTTCATGCAGTTGATGACTGCCCAGTTGTCCAATTTGTCCAGATGCCTCCTTTAAGGATGAATTTTAAACTAAACTTCATTCAAAATGTTAGTGGCTAGAATATTTTCACATCCTATGAGGCTAAACTCTTTCATTTGATTAACGGGGCTGTCTTTTTCTCTCACATTCTATAAGAGTGCTTAAATTTCCATGATATACAGTAATCCACACAAAGCATCTCCAAGATTTCCCAGTTATGTATGAACTGGCTCCAGTCTCAAGCCAAATGTTTGCATAGAACACTGAACCAAAATTCTGGCCCTAATTGCCACACCTTCTGCATCACTCAGCAGATACAGCTATTGGACTACTAGAGAGAGAGAAAAGATGTAACCACCAGCAGTTTACTCTGGTTTGAGTGGTATCAAAGAGAAAGATCAGATTTTAAAACATCATCAGAATTCTAAACATATTTTCTGTATTGTCATTTGATTAGGTTTTAAGCCTGTCTGATTGTATCAATGCATTTTCTTAGAAATGTGACAGTTCATCATATATCATGATAGAGAAAGTATAGTTCCTAACGCCTTTTTAAGAGAAGATGAAATTGGAAATTGTTGTTCTGTTTTTGAAAATTATTCAAAAAACCTTTTTTGAATACCTTGTTACCTTTTCTGGATTAAGACTCTCTGAGCTGTTGAGGTGAAAATCTTTAATTTCCATTTAAGCAAGGACACTCAAGGAATTTTCTGGTGTCAGCTGGCCAATTCTATTTCCATTTGTCTTCACTCTCATGGTAAGGAGCCTGCAGAGTTCTTATTAATCTCAGAACAGAGGATATCAGTGAAGGGCTGCCAGGATGAGTGACAGAGGAGAGATCAACTTTTAAATGCATAGTCAAATCAAATATATGTTTTCTGGAAGAAGAAATAGGAACAGAACCTCAGACATCTTGTTTGGATTGAATCTCTATCATTAATTTAATGTGTATTAACTTGACGTGTGTATTTTACAGTAAGTGGAGTTGTGATTTCTGACTGACTAGGAGCAGAAGGAAAACTTTTAGAATAATGCTGAACTTCAGAAACATATATCTCATTTGCATTTAAGAGGTATACTGAATTCCTCTGACTCAGCTAGGGGTGCATCAGGAGTTCTGAAGTGTTACTTGTTGATTTGATGATAGGTAAACCAAAACATTTTCCCGTTACTGTCAAAGCAAATACTGATGTTTAATTATCAACTGTCATACAATAGGATATGATTTAAGGTTATACAGTTACATATTCTGATTCTGTAATCTTTTTCTTGAACTCCACAGTCATTTGTAAAGTTCCAATAATGGTTTGTAAAATCTCTACAAAAACGCTCTTGACTTTTCAAAAATATGTCCTCTGACTATTTTCATTTTTTTTTCTGGCTGTAGGAAACCTGGATTTTGATAGAGGCTCTAGCATGGATCTAGAACCTTTAACATGTATTGGTCATTTAATACTATCTCAGATGATGAAAAATGTATTTTCATCCTGGTTTTGGAATATTTTAGGGAAATCTGTGTTCAGAAGTAGCCATAATTTAGAGTCATAATTAAATGTGTCAATGCCAAATCTGTAGTTCAGACAAAATTTTGCATTTACTGACACCTAACACAGTTGATTGGAAATCTCTGTTAAGGTGAAATAGCAATTAAAATACAGTTAGACTTTGTTATAAGGTGAGGCAAATGGAAGATCAACTGTGGTAGCTACTGCATAATTAGGGTGCAGAGTATTATGGGAAAAAAGATGTAATTTGAAGTATTCAGAATATAATTTTAAGGACTACACTTGGGTTAAAGATTAAATTAATTCTTTAACATTTGTCAGCAAATCCTTGAGTGTCATTAGCATAATTGAGAGTATTAAAGATCACCATTTTGCTTTTGCTCCAGCAAATGTGGTGCAGCCCAGCTGGTGCTCTAATTTCTGTTACTTCAGTTTCCTTGAATAACTATCTACTCTTATGAGATAATTTGTTTTAAAAGAACATTTGAAATGAGTGTTTTGAAGGTAGAGTGTTACAAAATATATAGATCAAAATATAAACATGAGTGAAACTAATTCATAAATCCTGTTTTGGAGTAGCACCTTTATGTTTCTGCTGTTACTGTGCTGAAAAACAGTTATGGCATATCATGCATTACTGTCCTCTTTAGAGCATTTTTTTAGCTTAACACATTGGAAGTTCTTTGTAGTTATTTTGGGTTGGCTTTTGTAGGAGTACACTTCCGTAGCTTAAAGTAAAATCTCTTAATTGCAGGGAGGGCAGAATGTGTAGTGCGTTTTATAGATCAAATCTCAATTATTTCATCCATATGTATGGTCCCATCTGCTTAAGCATTCTGCATTGAAAGAACAGGGGGCTTTCTTCCTTCTTCCCCCACATTGACGATGATTTCAACAAGCAGCATAACCCGTTCCAAAGAAATGCAACTCATTCTTTCTTACAATGAACATGGACAGGGTGATCAATGGAGAGCTGTAATTGCAACTGCTCCCTAGTACAGTACAGTTAAATTCCATTCTTCATAGAGACACATATCTAGCAGTATGGTTTATAATCCTACTGGTTGTGTCCCCATGTTAAATGCAAAATAGAAGTTTATAGTATCTGAAATTTCCCTCCCTAAACAACGTTGTAGACCAAAATCTAAAGCCACTCTGAGAAATTAAATGAGAGACTCTTTCAGGAAAATATTGAACAATGATCTTGTTAGATATCTCTTATACCCATATTATTAAAATCTGCTCATTGGGCTTCTTAGAGTAAGCGGGGTGGGTTATTCATTTTTTCAGCTTCTCTACTGTGATAATGATTCATGAGATTTGCATAGGAGTGTGTCAAGATGATGGTGATATAAGATTGTATTTATGGGAGTTTAGTACATTTAGATCTGTTAGAATTTTGGGCTTGCATGTGCATAGAATTTCAGATAGGGATTTTGAATAAATTAATAAATATTGTGAAAAATGACAGATGAATGTGTTGTGCCATGGTAACCTGAGAATTTGTTTGAAATTTGGATAAGTCATTTAAAATGTTTTAACATTTTTATCCTGTGGTGATAACGCTGGTAAGACATGTTGTGTATGGCATACTGTTTAGAGACTATGAGAGAAATAGAAAGAGCTTTCTACATTCTTGAAGGTTGAATGGATTGATAAATTTTAAGCTGCTTATGCACTCAAACACAGCTGCAGAACTTAAGCAATGACTGTAGTTATTGTACAAAAAAGTACTGAAAAACAGCAATGTTCCACAGTGATTTGACCATTATATGCTCTTCCAAGGAAACACGAACAGTGGATTCTTTGGGCGAGGGGCAAGTGTTGGGAATATGCTGTTTGTAAGAAATTACTTTTTTTGAAGAAAATAGTTTGCTAATGTGTGTTCTGAATTCACTAATCAGTTTCCAAGCCCTAGCCATTTGACTGTAACCACCAGCATTAAGTTAATTATGCCAGAATTTTAAACATTTTATATAACAATCTTGCTCTGTTATATAACAATCTCCTCTGTTTTCCTAAGCAGCAGTGTTCAATCTATATATTTATAATCTCCTTTTTACTGAAAAAGGATACTGAAGTACAGTAATTTACCTATCTTGTAAGTTCATTCTGGAAATAAATAACACATAAATTTTCTAATTCCTCTTTGTTTTTTTTTCTTGGATGTTGGTTTTCTGTAGATCTCAAGCCAGATGATAAATTTCAGAGAATTTCCATTTTCCAAGTTACTAGCATCTTTCACCTTTGATCAGACTGGAAATATCAAAAGAATGGACTTATAGAATGGACTTTCTGATTATGCAAATATGTGTGCAGGGAGATGAAAATGGGGAAGGGGGAATGAAAATGCCTTTTTTCTTTCTGGAGGAAAGAAAATTGTTTTGAGTAAAGGATGTAATTTTCGATCAGCTTTTACCTTTTCAATACAGTTGGACCTTCAGAATTAAAGATCATTCTTGCTCTTCATAGTAAATCCGAATAGCTTATTTCTCTTCTATTTCTAGAAAGAAAAGATACTTTCTATTTTCTTATAGTCAAGGTAACTATTTTG
This sequence comes from Streptopelia decaocto, assembly GCF_964273445.1. Classification (NCBI taxonomy): domain Eukaryota; kingdom Metazoa; phylum Chordata; class Aves; order Columbiformes; family Columbidae; genus Streptopelia; species Streptopelia decaocto. The sequence goes on from NC_138659.1 coordinate 45,965,446, forward strand.
AATGACGAGGCAGGAATATTTAGATTACTTTCCAAAAGGTTGCCAGTTCTATTTTGTCACATATGATCTCTGAGAGAGGGCGTGTTCTCAAATTTGTCTTCCTCTGAGCCTCAGGAAAATAATAGCTCTCGTGTCTTTCTAATTCTTTAGAAACATGTGCACGTCTCTTTGGCTATTTTAACAAAACCCAGAAGATGCATACATTTTAATGGATATTTTAATGGTGATGTAGAAAAACAATTGTTGTACAGAAATAATATAACATGAACCAAGCCCAAAGCTATGAAAACAAACAAACGAACAAGTAGAATTTCATGTGCTCTTTCAGCAAAAGAATTGTCAATAGTAACAGAAAATTCCTCTTGGTTTGCTTTGTTTTTTTTTTAATGAGAAATACAATTCAAAATTTCAATTAGAAAATTAAGTGAAAGAAAACCACTGAGGAAACCAAATAGTATTCTAAACTAGTAATATTGAAAAATTTTACTCTGCTAGAAGGACTGTAAGTGAAAATCATAATTCTCCTTACTTTGTTATTGTATTGTGATTTTGTTGTTCTTGAAAGTAGTGGTTAATATCATTAGAAAAACTGAAGGTCATTAAGACATAGAAGAAAAATGGATTTCCTGGTTTTAAAAAGAAGATGTCTTAAGTTCATGGTATTTTCCCTCTTATTTCCTGTCACACAGAGAAATCAGAATAAAATGAAACACAGAAGGATATCTTTTAAAAATGCAATAGATGGGGTTAATAGTGTAACCTGTTTTTGAGAGGATGTTCTGGAAATATTAAGGTTAAAAATACAAACACATGAACACACGCACACAAACTTTATCATCCTAAATCAGCTTAACAATATATGGTGTTTTATTAGTTTATCAGACTAAATATGATTGGGATATTTAATATAAAATACACTAAACTTGTATAAAACTTCTTGTTAAAAGTCTTAGTGTTCACATAAAGTGAAATTAGTATTCATATAAAGACTTCTTTAATTCCTCTTGCTCTTGTAACTGAAAGGTCATACCTGGACAGGGGTGTGTTCTCAGAATAACTAGGAACATGGTCATGCATCACCAGAATAACAACAAATGTAAATTACTCTTTTTGTAAAGATTCAATGACAAGCTATTGCCATGCATTCAAATAGCAGTTCGGCCAACAAACAGGAGAGACACCCTGACGTGTTATCTTGAGCCAAATGACATGCTTGTCAATATTTAGTCACAGAGAGAACTGTTGTTTTAGTAACCAGACAATAAGGGCAGTCAGGTCAGTTGTGATCATCCAGAATCTCTCATTATTTTCACATCTTGCACATCTCAATTCAAATGATAACTCTAAGCCTCAGGTTTTCTGCATGTTTCTCTGCTTAGCTCACGTAGTCCTGGTGTCTTAAAGCCATTTACAAAGAGGACTATCAGTTGAGCTGCCCTCCAGATGTTGGATACCTATGAATGAGTCCAAATGAGTGTGTGGCTTAAGCAAAATCTTCTCAAATTACTAGTTTTGCTTTTCTTCACACCCCTCCACACGCCCCCCGCGCTGCCCGCCTCCCCCTGCCACCGTGATGTTTCTATTCCCAGCCTTTAAAAGGAGCTTTCAGTATCCAGTATCTAGAAAAAGAGCTTCTCTCAGATTAGGAGCTGTAGCACAGATAAAGCTGGAGTGTAATAAAAGGCTATCCCATCAGGTTTTTCTGCTCACTGGACATAGCATGTCCTGAGTTGTAAGGGAGCTTGGAAATGGGCCAAGGCTTCTAGTTCATCTTGCTTTTTCCTCATGCTGCATGCATTAGTGTAGAAGCACTTAGATGTGTTGATTGTGCCCTTCACCTCATGGCACAGTCTGAGGAATCTCGCTGCCAAGCATCTCCTCAAGCTTTGGTGTGCCATCCCACTGCTCACCACTGATCTGCCTGCTACCACCCCTTTCCCCCTTCCAATCTAGTTTAAAGCCCTATCGATTGGCCTTGCTAACCCCTGAGCAAACACCCTTCTCCCCTTCTGTGAGAGGAGCACTCCATCGGGTGTCAGGAGACCTGTAGAAGGACTGACTATCCCATGGTCGAAAAACTTGAAGTTCCATTGATGACACTAGTCACATAACTGTGTGCTGATTAGTTGGGCCTGCCTGTTCCATTCTGTATTGCTGGTCTCTAAACTTGACAGAAATATGTCTATTTGGTAACTAGCTGCTGCCTTGTAAATCTTGTAGGTTATAAGTAGTTTCTTTAAAAAGCTTGTTCTAGTAATTTCTTTCTGACCTGGTCTTGAGTAAAAGGGCATAAAAAGACCATTGCAATAACAAGTGGCACACAAAACGTAGCAAGAAATAAAAATATTTGCACAAGCAAATTACAGGAATCCAGAAAAGCATGAATCTACACATTCTTTTGTATCATTTTGACACACATGAGGTAGGGGGTATGATATCTTGGCTTAAAAGGAGCTTTCAACAATTAGCCCCCTGTTAGAAGTAAAGTAGTACCCTATAAGAAAAATTACAGAGTGGTGCAGAGAGAGGAAAAAGGACATGTTCAAGTCATTGTGTAGAGCCTTGCTGTTCCCTGAATCATCAAACAAAATAACCTTGTACACTATTAAGTTACATCATTTGATTATATACACTTTTCTATTAAAATTTCACTTATATACTATTTATATATTATAAAGTCCTTAAAAAAAAGTTACAAATTCTGCATATGTTTTAAATGATACATGACACTAAATTTTCATTAAATAATTTAATCCTCATTGAAAATCTGATTTTTAACAATCCCCTAATTTCCATAGAGTCAAAAGTTTATAAAATGGTAATTATTACTAGAAAAAAACTGTGATGGGGCTTATTTCTGATGTATTTGAAAAAAAATGGTCACTTTTTTATACAATACTTGTTCTTCCTTAATGGAGAAAGATGGAAGGAAAGTTTTAGTAATTTTGTGAGGCGCTCACTTGTCACCTCATTTTCTTTAGTTGCCTTTTTCCATGCCATGAACCCAAACCTTCTCTTTCTTTTGGCTTCATTTTTTCTGAAATGCCTCATTCTTTTCACTGTTTGATTCAGTGTTTTGTTCAGATTCTTCACTGTTGTTGCTCAGATAAAACTGGCTATAGAATTTTCAATACCAAGTTTTTGTAAAGCGTCTGAATTGCCTACAGCAGTATCACCCAAGGCTGTTGTCTTCCTTGATTTTTAATAGCTAAGCAGTTTGACTAGGTCAGTATTTGTACAGAAGTCCTCCAGCTAAGAAGGAGATGCTGTGAAGCACAAAGAGGAGGATTCCTTAGCACACCCCACTTTTTTCTCCTTCAACCCGGGCTTAATGCTGCAGTTGGTTGGTATCAGTAGAGTTATATGTATGAGAGTACGATCTGTTAGTTGATACAAGTGACAGAATCATTTATCAATTAAGGTTTTAAACTGACACTCGGAAGTCTGCAAAATGCATCTGTTTTCTCTGTATTCAGCTGTAAAACAGGCAGCCTCTGTAAATCCTTTTCACAACTTTTGTCTGTCTCTTCTGTTCACAGTCCTCAAACAGGTTAATGTTTACTACTTTGTATGTGAGCTCTAAACCAGTAAAGGTTTAACCTTATTTGAGGTCCCTAGAAGCTAACTGTCGTCCATACTGTGAGGATATACAGATACATGATTTTTAAGGTAAAACCTTCAGGATACTTTTAGTTGTCAATGCCAAATTACGAAGTCATTCTATTTAAAAGTATACTTAGGCTTGAAATTTTGCCTGTGTCCAGACTTGAGACTTTTGGCTCATGAGTGCTCTGATAAATTTCTTAGGGATAACTGGCCCCTGGATTCTTCAGGGTGTTATGGATGCTTGTACGAAAACTAGTTTTCTTCTCTACTCAGAATAACTGAATCCCAGAGGAGATGCCAACCTGGTCTCTGTGACAAACTGTAATACTGGAAAAAAGTCTTGCCTTTGAGATATTTCAGGAGAATAAGTGAAAAGGAACAAAAAACCCATGAAGAATTTTGTGAGATCAGGGATGGCTGCAAATATGGGAAGAATTTCACCAGAATGTAGGATGAGAATATTTAATCTTTCCTTGGTTTGAAGTTGCACTCACAATTTTAATATGGCTGAAGTGCTGCCATGTGGTTACACGATCACTTCAGCTCTGTGGTGCCTGCATAATTGTTGATTTAAGTGGCAAGTTAACATTTTGTCACGAGTGTTTTTTTCCTTGGCAGATGCATAAACTAGAAACTGAATTTTTTCATCTTTTTTATTTAAATCTAGAATTTTCTCTTTTTAATCTGTTTAAAAAGTATGATCCTTAAGTGCAAAAATGTTGAAAAAAAAGTCACTTTCACAACCCCAACTTCTCCAGCTCCTAACAATTAGAAGAAAATTTGGATATATATTTTTATTTATTTATATTTTAATTTCCAGGTTATTTTTTCTCACCTTTTTGTTCTGTTCACCAGGCAGCCCTTGCATCTCATAATATTCTCAGGTTTTTTCTGTTTTCATCCATCCAGTTTATCTATTCTGAGATGTGGGTTTGGTTTGGGTTCTGGTGTCTGTCACCCCTATAAAAGAAAGCAATTTGACATTCACAATTTCAAACATTAAAATAGTACAATGATGATAGTTTAATGAAATATCAAAGTATGGTATGCTGAATGTGTTTAAATTTTAATTGATTCTTGAGTTAAAAGGAAATGCAGCTACCATCTTCTTTCCATAAATGCATACCTAAGAAAGATAGCACGTATAAGAATGTTAACATGAAGTGTGCGTTAGAATGGCAAATGATTGCTAGCGTGCACAGCTTTACAGGTCATGGTAACTCATCTAATGTGCAAAGAAAATCAATATATCTCAGACAAATAATTTTTTCTTCTAAGTATTATTTGCAGGAATCCAGTACTTCCGCTGTTTTGCAGAAACCCTGACAACTGAGTCATAAATGCAACTGAATGATTTCTGTCGATTTCTATGTATTGTATAAATCAAGACTAACACTCTGCAGGTTTTCTGGAATGCATCTTTGTCCAAATTACAGACTTATGATATTGCAAACAATTTGCATTTTTGATAAACATTTTCAGAAACTTTACTGAAAACAAATTATACGTAGAAATGAGACATTCGATGCTTGATTCACAAAATATCATTTTGATACATTTTTATTGTGTTATACTTTTTTACGTATTCTAATATCCCCAGTACAGTACACTTTTCATTATGTAGTGTTAGACCTACAGATTATTTTCATTTACAGGTTTTAAAAATATTTAGTATTTAATTTAATATAACAATGTAAGAACAGGAATATTGATTCAGCTCAAAGGTGTTGACAAGGAGTTGTTGACATAATGAATAATTCTACCATTGAAATATTAAGTAGCTTAAGTACTATACATACATATTCATGAGATTTAAGTTTGCATTTCCAAAGATTTTTGAAGTGCATATATGCTACATCAGTTACCAAGTGAGAAAACTTTTGCAAATCTTGATTTCTCCCAATTTGCTAGTGATTAATATGGAGGCTTAATTGCAGTTATCACACACAGGATTTACCTGGAGCTCCTCAGTATTCAGGTATAATCCACACTGTCTTGCAACATGCCAGAGAGATGTCATGCCTGGCACTAGTGACCATGTGATGCTTTGTTTCCTTAGTCTGTGAGACCATCTCTAATGCAAGTCTGCACAAGCATGCCAGGGCATGTGCCCATGTGGGCAGCCAAAGCAGAGCATGCCTTTTTATGTGCCCGGCATTCACAGACAGTATTGTCACTGGACAAGGTTGAAGGCTAAAACAATGTCCTTTTGCAATAAGAGTAATGTTATAAAAAGAAAAAACAACAAAATTTATTACAATATACTTAATAGTTAACATAATCTTTAAGAATGCCATACCACAGACAGCTTCCTCTTCTTTTCTTATACTAAGCCAAAATCTCTCAGTTTTGTCTACAGTGTCTTTCATGCCTCTTATCAACAATGTTACTGTCTGCTCCTATTCCTGCATTTGTATCATCTTTCTTCCCATTTTGGAAAAAATAGAATCACAGGCATGCTGAATTTATGCTCTGTTTTCTGTTTCATTCTAGTCTGAAATGCATTAACCTCATTTTTCTAGTTTCTTGCAACTGACACACAGTACTTTTAGACAATACTAGTGTGTATTACTTGTTTTTACTTTCCTGTCCTCTGTATGCTTTTATTGCATATTCAAACAGCTTTCCTGGTTGCAGGTTGCTAAAATACTTGATAAAAGGCCCTTGGACTTTTGAAAACTCTTAGTAAAATGCTATGCATAGTATTATGAAAATTAATAAACACACAGTTCTTAGATGCAGAACAGCCTCCCTGTGCATCATGCAACAAATCCACATGATATCCCACGTGCTGACATTAGGGAATGGCTGCCTACACTGAGTTCAGGTTTACTCTCTGATTACCTAGCTCTGAGATACTGATGGTTTTACAGACTCTCCCCTGGGAGCAGTGTCACAACAATATAAATTTACAAAATCTGCAATAGTTGCATGTAGCTGCTAGTAAAAGCAGTACCAAGGTAGTGCAGCATACTGTGTATTCTGCCCGAGAAGAGATTGAAATTGGAGATAGGTGATTGATTACAACATTGATAATAGACAAGGAGCTGATCTTAGCTACAAATAGGGGCAGAGCAGATGGTAGAGGCATATGTTATGCCCTCTGATGTTAGGTAAACACAACAGCTGCCTCTGTTCCTTCAACACCATTTATTTAGGAATAACCTTGACCATTTTCAATAATGGCTCGATCTGTCCAAGAAAAGAATTCACTCAGCTCTGTGCTACTACCATCTTCCCTCCTACGGATGGACACTTCTTCCTCATTTTTGTTGACTTCAGTGCAGCCGTTAGGGTCATACCACTTTCTAAGATGCATAGAGATTTCTTTCTTTACAGTTTCATTTTTGTCCACTTTACTGTTTTGCTGTGCTTTTGTTATGTGTATACGACTGTGTGTGTTATTTCCCTGTACCAAGATCTTCCCGCTGAAGTTTACAAAAGCTTATTTTAGCAATCTGCATCAACCTTCTTCACCAGTTTATTGTTCCTGCAACTCTGGATATGCAGAGAGTATACAATGCACTTCTGGTCTCAAATGTCAATGTTTTGCAAAAAAAAGAGCTTTATAAAACAGCAGTACTGTTAAGAATGTTAGTGAAAGGCTATGTGCATGTGTTTAGTGCAGGTTTCTTTACTCTGCATGTCAAAATACAGCACAGAGATTTTTGGGAACATCTGTCTCCACTCATATCTCTGCTTTGCCTGGTAATTTTCTACTGATACTTACCTATTTTCCTATTTTCCAACCTTGCAGTTGCTGCTGTGAAAATCCCTAGCATCTGGGATGACTTCATGGCATTTCTCTGCCTTTTAAAATCCCCTGAAAATATATGCTTCCTCTGTCTTCTTAAGTATTCTCCTTTCTTTGTGCTTTCACTTACCTTTCTACCATTGCTATTGTATCATTTAACTTAAAGAACATTGGAACATAGTTTGTACACTATGCAAAATAGTTATATTGTACCTTCTTAGGATACCATAGGTCCTCACATGTAACTGTGTCACGAAATATTACACGGAGGCACCCTGAGGTTAATTTAAGGGACAACAGAGTCCATAACAACTTTTATTAAACCAGTGAGAAACAAGGTTCTTGCACTCCACAAGTGACTTAAATACAGGTTCGGATATCAGTTGAGGAAATAATTTGAAGGGGCAGCAACTAATACAACAGCGGTCCACAGTGTGCATGCACGTGGCTGCACCAAAACAATGCCGGAGCCGGCCCTGGGTCCCGGAGGAGCACACACTTGCCAAACACGGTGCAGGATTATTTTTTTTAAAAGAGATACGCGCACTCGTAGTGAGTACGGGAAGTGTACACTCGCGATTCCGCGAGGGTAAATTTATAATACACTCGCAATTGTGCGAGGAAATAATTTACTTACACGTGCCAGTGTGCACGGAATCCTACACGTGCTTATATGAAAGCACGGGAGGAAAATACACTCGCGGTTGTGCGAGGGGCTCTCGGCAGCCACTCGCACTTGTGTGAGGATTAATTTAAAGTACACGTGCAAATGTGCACGGAAAATATATGTGCAAATGTGCACGAAAAGTATAAATATACTCGCAATTCCGCGAGAAGTTTTACTTACACACGTGGCAGCAGGGCAAGTGGAGTCTCCATCCCGGGGAGCGGGGGGGGGCCCGTGGCTCCCGGCGGCAGTGGCCAAGCTCGTGCTCCGAGGGACCCGCACAATGGGCGGAGTCGCCGACGAGAGTCCCGTTTTTTATAGGCTGATCAGATCTGACCTGTAGGCATTCTAGAAGCTTCTCTGCACCCACTGTATGTGGGGTGCCCCTGAAGCCTCCAAAACATCCCCCACACTGGCCGCAGGCACCCAGCGGCTCAGTGGCACCTCAGCACTCCCTTCTCCTAATGGCCCTGGCCAGGGTGCTCTGGGGCCAAACAAAAGAAGCTGTTAGCCTCAAGTACCAGAGAAAGAGGGAGATGCGCCCACTCCTTCCAAACAGAAAGAGGGGAAGGGGAAAGAGGGGGGTTGCATTCCTCCACAAACTGTTATAAAGGAAATCACAAGTTGGTCAGATGTGGTATTCAGGCAGCATTTGATAGAGAAATAGAATAGATAACTGTTAGAGAATTAATACTGTAGATTCTTTGATTAACCCATTTTTCTTGATGTTACAGCTCTCTTCAACTATGTTTTGCTATTTTCCTTTTCTTTCATATGAGACATATGAAGAAAGGAATATTGCCAGCTGAGACAAAAATGACTTTATGTTGAATGATATGTAGCATAATTTAAATACGATCCTTCTAAGAACAGAACATACTGTAAACCTAGGATGAGGAAATTCATAGGAATAAAAGAGAGCAACTACTATTGCACAAAATAACACAGTATTTGGGTAAATACTTGCAAGGTAGCAAGATTTAACTATTTTGGATCAATTTCTAAGCCTTTTCCTTGATATCCATAATTAATGTCTGATGAGAAAGATTTACACATTAAAATTTTGGATAAGCTGCCACAAAGAAACGAGTTGACTAACATAGTGAGAAACTCAAAGGGGAAAATATAGATTAATTTGGTACGTAGCAATCTGGATGCGTGAAAGCGGATGAAAAGAAATAGGACAATTTAGAAGGGGTGTTTTCGATCCACTATTTTAACAAAAGTTTGTAGTGTCTGTGCTAAAGCTGTATATGCTTAAATGAGTTTCAGTAGCTATAATCACTACATATGAAAAGTATGATAGAAAGAATCTCAGTTCTGATGCTGAATAAAGGTGGTATCAACATCTCATGAACATTTAACATAGACCTACCATGATGGTTTTCTCTGTGGCTGGCTGTTGCAAGCTGCTTCTCTTCTGCTTTAAGATTCAGCATAGTACAAACCCTTTACACAGTTCTTTTTTCCTACTGTTTCCAAGAAGAGGGAAAAACCATAAAAATGGTTCTAACTATGTGGGTTTTAGGACAGTTTCAAAATGACCAATAATATTTGTTTAAAGAATCTGTGTATATTGGTATGTAGGAGAAGCTATGTAACCCTTTCAATTCAGACAAAAATTTTCAGTAAACTTCTGAGGAATACTGTGCAACTGTAGATTGAAATAAATGCTTCACGTGAAAAATATACAATGTTTTGGTCTGAACAAGATCATTTATTTCCACTCTACTGAGTGCCTTTGATGCGTTTTTCTTGGGGACATGGTTTAGAGCTAGAGTTAGGTTAAGTTATGGTTGGACTTGGTGATCCTGGGGGTCTCTTCCAGCTGAAATGATTCTATGATTCTATGTTGTCTCTTTTGGTGGGCTAGAGCTTCATAAATACAAATACTGCTGATAGCCGTATAATTATGGAGAGATGGGCAAGTGAAATCCAACTGAGGGAAGCACTTGTTTGTCTTTACAAATTGAATACTTTTTAAAAATCTGTATCAAACATGCAAGGAAGCAAAATTAATGTCTGGAATGGTGGAAGCAGATGTCCTTCACTTCCCAATCCCTTCCTTTGCAAAACAGTTTTCCTGACAGTATTTGAAATCAAATCACGTACCTCAAGTCTCCCTACTTCTGTAACTGGCTGATACTGGAGCTCAAGCCATGCAGTTTTGGGGAGACTGAACAGCACAACATAATCCCTTGTAATCATCTCTTGCCTGAACAAGGCAGTTCAGTGTGTTGTGTTTCTTCTTATCAAAACAGGTTTTTGGATAGCTTCAGCATTTTCATCTGTGGATCAATGTCCAGAAAAGGAAAAACAGATAAGAGATAGACAGGAAAATGCAAAGGCACAAAAAGCCTCACAGAACTGTGAGCAGTCATGTTGGTTCATGCCTCAAGTGCATTCATTCAGAAAAGCTACAGACTATGCATTTTCTATAAATGTTCTGAGAGTTTAATGTGTTTAATTTTTGGTCTCTGTAACTGATAGACATTTACTAGGTTCAGAAATGCCACAAGTTAAAAGTGCATCATTTCTAATGTCAGAGGTATTAATTTTTTAAGCAACTTATGCAGCTGGGGTTCTGTTTAACAAACAAAGGAAACAACAAATCAGCACTGTCTTGAAACATTAAGAGTTTTGAGATATTTGCCCAGTAAGATGCCAGATTCAGAACAGATTAGTACCTGCTAATACAAATGGCATGCAAGTAGTGTGAACAACTCGGAGATACACAGACTTCAAAATCTGCTGTGATGTAGCCTGATATCACCAGGGAACAGATCTGGGGCCTTGATTCTCACTGGGGTTTTTTCCACCTGTTCCAGGACCATGCTTTAATCTTTAATGGTAAATAAAAAATGGTTGGAAAGTGAGCCTTGGCTCCAAGGCAGGCTGTGCAAACTGACCGACGCCCAAACAACTAGAGCAGATCATTTCCAACTACAAATGCACACTGTGGACTAGGATGATCTCACACAGAAAGCAGAAATAATATCAAATATAAATACTCAGGTATCCCTCAAAGCTGGCCGACGATATTGTCTTGGGGACAGCTTTAGCTGTCCCAAATAGGCAGAAGAACTAAACCAACAGTTCACCTAAGAACTCAATAAGAGGTCAAACACTTGACTTTCACTGTAGTTCACATTTATTATCAGTATTGATGGAGCCAGAGCATCTGCCCTACAAGGAGCTACACAATCCATGTGTCTTGTATTCAGTGAAACAGATTTTTATGAGATACTCAAGGAATCTATCTCACTGATTTGATTATCTCACTGAATGGAGATTGTTTTCTTCATCCAGGATGTAGTTGCTAATTAAGCTTCCATCAGTATTGTCTTAAAGCATATGGATACGGAAATACCATATTACATATAAACAGAAAGAAGAGTATGAAATACTGGCTATTAGGTTACCAAATTAGCTAAACAGGATATAAATAAATGTATGCATATTACTATGTTGTAGTTAAATACAATACAAAATGTATGGGTTTTGGCTTTCCAGGCAACAATAGAATAGCATAAGGCTGACATTGCATTTCCTATTTGCTGCCTAGAGCATAATTATTATAGAAACTAAGTACTCATCCAAAATACCTAATGTCATTCACCAACTAGAATAATTTTAACATGTATTTCCTCGATATGGTTTTTGTTTTTTCATCTTTCCATCGTATCTCTTCCAGAGAGGTAAAAAAATCTTTTTTTTGTCTAAGTACATGTGCTATATTTAAACCTTGTGTAAACATTTTTTAAGAATGAGGTAAGTGGATTTTAGGAACTAAGTGGATTTTTCCATCAGGATTTTAAAGATCTACATAATTAAATGCACACTGTGAGGGGTGTGTATTGGCTTGTTTGTTCTACAATGGACTTTGGTTTCTATGAGGCATTTCCATTGTTTGCAAAATCTTTGTTTATTGATTATTGGCTCAACTGATCTTGTAGAGTCCTTGTTGTCAATTCTGTGTAAACTGTGCATAGTCAATCAAACAATTTCTTTTGCTTCGCTCCATTACAAAAAAAACATCCCTATATTATTTAAAGTCTTAAAGATATTAATTATTCTCTGATTTTTTGAGATGGAAAATTATTACATAAATGCATGAGACAATTTAATGAAATGTTTCTGTGGGAGGTGAATCAGCTGGTCTATCATAGAATAGTTTGGGTTGGAAGGGAGCTTTAATGGTCATGTAGTCTAACACCCTTGCAATGCGCAAGGACATCTTGAATTAGATCAGGTTGCTCAGAGCCCCATCCAGCCTGGCCTTAGATGTCTTCAGGAATGGGGCATCCACCACCTCTCTGGGCAACCTGGGCCAGTGTTTCACTACCCTCATTGTAAAAAATTTCTTCCTCATGTCTACCTGAATCTGACCATTTTTTAATTTAAAACCATGACCCCTTTTCCTATCGTAACAGACCCTGTTAAAAAGCATCCTTCTTATAGGCTCCTTTTAAGTACTGAAAGGCCACAATAAGGTCTCCCTGGGGCCTTCTTCAGGCTAAACAGCCCCAAGTCTCTCAGCCTGTCCTCATAGGACAGGTGTTCCACCCCCTGATCATTTTGGCGGCCTCCTCTGGACCCTCTCCAACAAGTCCATGTCTTTCATGTCCCGAGGGCTACAGAGCTGGATGCAATACTATTGGTAGGGTCTCATTAGTATGATTACTATTTTTTTTTCATGTCTATATAAAAGCTAATAAAATTCTTAGGGTTCTGTTTAGATATGCATGGGATTGTTTTTTGGTGTATGAGACCAACATTTCTTGGCAGATACAAAAGAAAGTAGTAGTATCTTTAACTGTCTTATAAACAAAGGGATTTACCAGTGCACTTGGATGCAGAATATCCAGATATTCTGAAACTGAAGTTTCTTTTCTAGTGTGTATCACAGCACATACCAGAAGGAACTACAAGACTGTCAGCCCCAAACAGGTTTTCTGTTTGTAATACCTTAATTGCTATTGCTTGAAAAAGTTGCAGTGAAACACAGCTGCATTAGAAGCAATTGTCCCAACCTTTAATTTATGGCAGCAATAGTGGAAGGATGCTGATTTAGAGACCTGTACTGTTTTAAGTTGGTACTTCTCCTCTCAAGCTTAGTATTTGTCTCATCATGAGGATTTGTCCTACTTTTCTGCTCTCACCTAATGTAGCAGGCATGTTGGAAATCAGAATTAATTTCCAAGTAAATATAAATAAAATTTAACAAAACACATCAGCTCCCAGTCAATCTCCTTTAACTGCCATGTTGTAATATGGAAAATCACTGTGTATATGTAACATTTTAAATGATGTTATAAATTGTTACAAATCCAGGTTGGGTGTATGCTTATAAAAAGGTGGGTACTTAGGAATATCAGACACACAAGTAGTTGTTACTGGGGCTGATGCTGTAATCTATGAAAAATATATAAATTATGTAAGAAAGCCTACGTGGTTTTTATGTCATTTCCTGAAATGGCACCATGTGTGTAAGAAGTGTAATTTCAGGGATGGAGTGACAAACAAGCAGTTGGCCGATTACTAACATGGTAATTTTAGATTCTCTAATTGTGATGAGTAATAGTCACCCAACTTCATCTCTTGCCAAAAATCTGTCTCTGGCAGTTAATTTCATTGATATGTGTTTTTTGTCAATGATCTAAGTATTCCCACTGGAAGGTTTCTGATACAAAGTAGTCCAGGTAGGATGTGGTATGACAAGGAGTAAGAGCAAAGGACAATTCAGTGATGACAAGGAATGTCAATCCATTGAGAATTCCCTTTGCATTCATGAAGCTCTGTCTCTAAGCTACGTGTCTCTTTGCTTGTGTAGCATTCTTTCATAGCTACAGTATCTCAGGATTTGGAGGGACTGGGTTTTTTTCTCCTTTTTTTTTCCTGTACCTTTGAACAATATGAACAGTTTTGATAAACTGAGGAAATAAGCAAGCAAGAAGTGCTACTGTTAAAGAAGAAATGTGTGATAATGGAAACCAAGTGAAAGGGGAGGATAGAAAAGGATGTGACCCTGAGACTCATGAGGAACTAGATAGAATCCATAAAACAATTATACATGTGTGAACAACACAGATGCAGTATGATGTGAGGAGATGCTCTTACATCCCTTGTCACCAAGAATGGGACCACTGTGCAAATCTTTAACATCATGACTCCTTGAAAGGGTATTTTACTTTGTTCTATCACAAAGGATGTTGCATGCCAGATGATATTTCAAAAGCATCATTCAAAACAGGATTTTTTATTTCATATAGCAGAGCATGCAAATAAATTTAGCAGGTGTTATTAGAGCTTGTAGGGGGTAGAAGGTGAATAAAAACTGCTGATAGGGATTTTCTCAGTTTGCCACTGCTGAGAACCTGTGGAGACTAGACAGTGTTAGTTAAAGCTGCATTGTGCTCACTCTTTATGGGAAATCTCTCTCTTTTTATATTATCTCACCTGTGAAATCTATTTACAGAAGAGGAATTTTCTATTCACCTTTCCTAAGATCATTTTATTTTTTTGCTCAAAGTAGAAGGGCAATCTGCAGCTCTGTATGGCAAACCAGTGTGATTCATTATCAGGAATATAAATGAAACATTTTCCTACAAGCTTTTTCAATATCTCTGTAGGTCTGGAAAGTTCATTGGCTGGACTATTCACACACTACACTCTATTACACTCTGTTGCTTTTAGCTTGCTTTCATTTTCTTTTCTTTACCATGTTTGCCTAAAAGTAGGCCAGCATGATAGACTGGTCATGGACTAAAATACTTTTGTATCCCATGTTCTGGGTTTTCTAGCTTTAGAAGCACTCTGAAAAACACTGTGCTTATGAGAAAGCTGGCATATTCAATTTATTGTTTTCTACTGTCTTCAGTAGAGATTATTTTGAAAAAGGAAAAAATAGTTCCTGAAACAGGAAAAAAAAAATCAGTCTTGATTTGCATTGAAGTTCTTTCACAAATTCATTGATTTAGGGGAAGGGAAGAAGGGTATTGGTTCTCAGAAAATATATACATCTTGATGGTATTGCTATAAATAAATTGGTAACAACTGTAGAATTAAGTTGACACTGGTGAAATGGCATGACTTTGTCCTGCAAGAGGGACACTTTTTTTCCAGATGCCTCTCTTTTCTGGTGATCAAATTCCTATTCTGCTTTCCTGCAAGCAAGGTAATGAGCCTTTCTCCCATATCCCTGTACTCCTCCTCCCACCCCATACACACTTTTCCCATCTTTTGTTGCCGCTTGTTGCTGAAACTTGTTCCTACTTCTCTGGAGCAAATCCGTCTCCCACTGTCTGTGCCTTTGTCAGGATGTCTCAAAGTCAGAATAGGTACTTGACTAGGATTTCTGTCAAGATAATGAATTGTTTTCCACAAGCAGCATTTTGAGCACTGAGCTCTTGAGTACAGACACTTCAGTTACTTTCCTAGAAGGACAAGAGAATACAGGAAGCAGTAAATTTTCTTGCTATAAATTCATTTTTTTCCATAATAATATTGTGCAGGGATGTGTTTTTAGGATTTTGACGGAGAAAGGGGCTGAACTGTTTGTAAGCCTCTGTATATTCCCTATCTTGTCCATTGCACACTGCAATCTTCCTGACACTGCTGAAAGAAGCCTCTGCAAGGTGCTGGGAAGACGCAGCAAACATTGCCCTTTCCAGCAGGCTGCTGTTTGTTGGAAAATGCCATCTCATGCCCAGTGACATCTGTGTGCTCACAGGTTAGCACAGAACATGTTGCTGTTGCTGGTCAGTACTTAAACAGGCAGCAACGGTTGAATCTCACAAGCAGAAGTGTGCACTCGTTATTTTAGTATTTTTTTTTTAATTATGCAAAAGTAAATGCAAATTACATTGCCTGTAGGCATTTTGGCTAGTGTCAGTGGGACCACATTTTTTTGTAGAGCTTATATATTTTTTTAATGAGCCTCATATGCACTTCCTTTTGATTTTTTTTCCTCTCCTGGTAATGGAGAGAACAACTATGAACCATAATTATGCATTTCTTATTTACAGTGTTCATATCTTCTATCTCCTAAATAGTTAGCTTTATGAGCAAAAGTGGGAGGCCTTCTCCCTTCTATTCTTTCTCTTACTGTGAAAATACTTTGTTTGAAAGATTTCTCCCCTGATATCACACTGTTTAAGTGACACTGTTAGGCAGCGTGGATTGAAATTGCCAAGTAAGGAAACAGAAATTGAAGAAAATAGTCTTAAACTACTTTTGTCTTGACTTCTTTTTGGCTCATTAAATCCTCTTTTTGAAACTGCTAAAGAACAAACAAATAAGCTTTACTGAGCAACTCATTTACAGCCAGAAATAATAAAGAATTGTAAAATATCTTGTTTCTTTTCCTACTCAGGGGAGGAAAGATTTCAGCATCTCTTGTGGTTTAAAACATAGAAACAAGTAAACAAAATGCAAATTATTTTCATGCCCTACAGTAGGCTTTAAAGGTATTTTCAATTTTGTGAAGGCATGTTATGGACTCATTCTTCATGAATTACTCTGTATTATGCTGTTAAACTATTAAAATTGATGCAATTCAATCTTAACTCTTAAAGTTCACATTTACTTGAATAGAATTGGACCATTTTTTTTTCTATTTCGAGGTCATTCCCAGTAGGATTAAGTTACATAATGTTATGTAGAACTACATCACTAATTTCACCATTTGTATTAGAAATGCTTTGTTCTTCTTCACTATTACTTCACTTGTTTCCTAAAACTAAAGAAATGTTAACAAGACAATGATGAAGTGGAAAAAGCTAAGACTTTTAATAGAATTCAATGAGGTTGTATACTGACTAGTACAGATAGTGTTATGCATTTTTGCAGGAAAAGAAAGGAAAAAGAAGTATTACTTTTGCCTATCAAGGTTGACAACTTGGACTTCTCCATAAACTTTCTATTACTTATAGAGCTGCAACACCATCAAGATAAATGTTTATACATTCTAAATGTTTCCATTAAAATGACTGAACATTTCCAAATACAAATGTCCTTTATCAATGAAGAACTTATACTAAATAAGAGTATTTCTATATCAGTGTTTCGGAATATTTATTGACACTTGCAATGACTATACACTTTTTTGTACAAAATGTTCATATTTCTGTCTTGAAAGATAAAATTAGTGTCATATTCTTATTTTGGAAGTGGAAGCCAAAAGGAAATCTCTTTATGCGGAAGCCTGGCAATTGTGTTTGTGCACAGAAATATTTCTGAGATTTACTGAAAGATTTTCATTTCATGATTAAAGATTTATTGATTGTTGGAAAGGTTATATATATATATATATATTTATTATTTTTATTTATTTATTTATTTATTTTTTTCCTGATATAGTATTGTTGTTGCAAAGGTTTCTTTTCCAGTGATTGCTGAGAAATCATTGTGGAAAAATGTGTTGAGGAAAGTAACCAAAGATAATTTCTGTATTTTCAGCAGAGATAGTGGAAGACCAAACTGTACTTTTTCAGCACAAAATAAGAACATCTAAATCCATTATCTTTTTCTCCTTTAGTATTGGATTTTCTAAACACAGAATTGTACTATAGTCAGGAATGAGTGCCTACTACATTAGTAGGTCCATTTGACATCAAGGATAATGTATAATAATAATAATAAATTAAGCACAAAGAGGGGAAAGGAAATGCTGCAGTTGGGAAGTTGCACAAGATTTCATAGGAAAAAAAAAAAGAAAATACATAATTTTCAAAAATAACACAAGTCAAATAAGCATTTTAGAATAGTGACTGTTATGCTGAGAAGGACTGTGTTGTTTTATTAATCATCCTGAATGTATAATAGCATTTTCCTATCAAACTTGGCAATCTGAACACTTTTGTTTATGTATAAGATCAATCCACATAGTATATTTAGTTATGCTGTAGGAGTTCACCTAATAACAACATGATAGTTCCACAGCAGAAGTGAAACTAAACTCTCATAAACCATGTATAATTTGTTAAATTGTAGAGTAGAACATCAAGGCTAATATGCCTGTTGCTATAAAAAAGAGTTTGGATTCATTAAAGGATAGTTTAAAGATCCGTGTTATCACATACTTGCAAATTTGCAAATCTTTAGCCGTTCTGGTTGAAAATATGTGGTAGCTGAATGCTTCATAGAAGCTTGGTTTTATTTCAGCCACAACCTGTTAACTTGTGTTAGCCATCTATTTTTCAGGCATATGATGTTCAAGTGTTTGCCAGTGGAGAGAAAGGACTTGACTGGTAAAGACTTTTTGGAAATATACTTGATGTTTTTGTTGATGAAAAATGGAGATAAATAGACCAAAGAACAATCAGAGGTTCATGTGGATCCAACATAATTCAACCCTTTGGTACATGAGATAAAAGATAAAACAAAGAGAAGCATCGTGAACAGGTGGTGCTTCATACTAGGCTTGTATTTTGTGGAAATGCAGTTAAATATCAAGTGATGTTAGATGACATTATATCAGGAAAAATCCATCATCCAGAGTTGGATGAAAAGTTAGGGGTCACACTGAACTGTTCTTAGATAAAGGCCAGGAGGGCTCAGCAAAGTGACGGTACACATTAGTATGTGTAATTGCATACAAAACATTTGCTTGGAGGGTGAGGGGGAAGAAAAAAGAAAAAAATCCTAATAATAAAAATCTGCAGTGGACCTCATAGCAGAATTTGTGGAAGGGGGGTTGGAATTAGATGATCTTTAAGGTCCCTACCAACCCAGACCATTCCATTCTATGAAATTGCGTTGAACTTGCCATGAAAAGTTGCCTTTCTCTTAGGGCTCAGTTCTACTTGAAGCTGGCAGCAAAATCTCTGTGGTTCAGAACATTTTATACACAAGAGAAATAGGTGGAGCCAGTTGATATAGATACGTTATATTTGACTTAGTATTTTTTTTTAATTCTAAATAAATGATATACATAAATGCTTCTTAAACCTGGATGTTTTTTATTTGCAGTCTTCAATCCCACTTTATATCTCGCTGTGACAAGGAATTAGACTCTTTTGAATGTGTGATAGACAAAACTACTTTTCTATTAATTAAGTTCAAGTTTATGTGACTGTTACTCGGGAACTCCCTTCTTCTTGATATCCATAAGGTGGTGTCAGGATTGGAATATGAGTTTTTAGTTTCAATAATTCATATATTCCTAATTTTTTTTCTCCTTTGAGTCTATTATATGTGAAAAAAACATACAATTAACATTAACATACTTCTTGGCCTGTAACACATTTTGAAGGTTGCCATTAGAAGATAGTACTAGAATGCTTAAAATACTTTAAACAGATTAATATGTACCTAAGGCCAGACTCTCAAGTGGTGTAAAGCTGCCTAACTTTGAAAAGTCAATGGAGTTATTCCTAATGCCCAGCCCTTCAAATTTAATCCCAGTCATTTGATCTGTGCTAGAGAACATTCCATTTTTCACACTTCCCTGTGATGTGAAAATTGATATTCACACAAGGTCCTAACTGGTAATTGAGGGTTCTGTGAGTTGTATACCTAGCAATACGGAAATTTTAAACGTAGTTATGCTTCACAAAACTTTGATATCTGTTTGCACTATACTCAGTCTGGGTGTATTTCTAAGGACAAAATGATGAGTGTTATAGAAAATTAGTAGCAGACATACACTTCTTCACATCGTATGTAGTTTTTTCAGAAACAGGCTGTGACATGCCCATCTCCTGTGCATTCTGACTCTAAGTGATACTTTCTTTCCTATCTCCTAGATACATTCATTCTTAGGAAACTCTGTCATTGTAGAGAACAAGAAAGGGTAAGGAGCCAACTGAGATTGTCAAATTTATAGACCTCAGCCAACTAAACCACAGCCCACTTGTTCAGAGGAGAGATTATGTTTTAGAAATCAGAAGAGGATTTCAATACTGAGTCATTCAGCAGTCTAGTGAAACTTTGGACTATTAAACAAATTATTGCCTTGAGTACTAGGCTTACTCATATATTTTTTTTTTTTCCAGAGTAAGTTATTTTACTAATTTAATAATAAGAACTGCATGTCAGAAATTATTTGAGCCAGTGCTAAAGAAATTGCTTGGATTGTATGGTCTGGCCTCCCGGTGTGTGGATAATAATAAAATGTATTGATATTAACTTGCCGGAAGTGTTTTGCACCTGTCTCTTTTGCCATTGGATTTTGGCACTTGTATTTAACAAACTATTTTTTGCTGCCACAGCTCTGCAGTCCTTGCAGTGCTGTCCCTGAGGGGAAAAATAGACTGTTTAATGCACTCTTGTCCTAGTATCATGCAAACATCAAAGGCTTTGTGTGGCTTAACCTTAAAAAAAAATATACTTCTGCAGAAGAACTTAGAAATGTTAGACTGCTAGTCTGCATAATGCCATGCTGTTCAAGGATATGCTCCAAATAGTCAGGGAGCTACTTGCCTCTTCTTAAATATATTTTTTTTCAAAACTGTGTTCCTAATCTTCTGTTGATTTTAATATGAAAGTAATAT
Organism: Streptopelia decaocto; assembly: GCF_964273445.1. Classification (NCBI taxonomy): domain Eukaryota; kingdom Metazoa; phylum Chordata; class Aves; order Columbiformes; family Columbidae; genus Streptopelia; species Streptopelia decaocto. The sequence continues at coordinate 45,985,967 of NC_138659.1, forward strand.
ATGTTACATAAATACTAAGCATCATATTATAAATTTTAATATTATAATTTTAGTTTTATCACAATTTTAATGGATATAATAAACTTATATATAGGTTGAACTCAAATATTGTCCCACTGTATCTAATGTACGTGCTTTTAGGTTCTGAAAAGTTGTTCTCTAGACAGCAGGAGCCTACTCTTATGTGAGATATTCTGTTGTATGTAATACTGCACATCTTATTTAATCAAGTAATGTATATGTGGGCAAGCACAGTGGTTGACTTTTGAAGACAGGTGGGAGCACAGCTACACCTCAGATTTTAATGGTGGTAAGGGGAGTGGAGGAGAGAAGTTCAAAAGAATTTTCTACACACCCACTTTGAATTTTATTTGTCAGGCACATACTGATAAATGAAGTTTGCCAATTTTTCCATTTCTGGTGCTTCTTCCCTGTCCTGCATTCTGGGTTTGTTTCCCTGAAGGATGATGGAAAGGACATTATTAGTTTCTTGCACAAACTTACAATAAGTATTTTCTTTGATTTAAGAGAATCATATGAATCTATTCAACCTTCAGTATTGAAAACTGGAAAGTTCAAAATTTCCTTTTTTCATTCAGTGGTCAAAGAGCAAACAAATCAAAATCATTTAAAGGTAAAATAAAACAGAGTGGGGTTTTTTTGTGAATTTCCAAAAATTTATGTATTTTGATGTTGATGTACAGTACTTTGTAATACCAAGAATAAGATGTTCCCTCTCATTCATGAGTTATCAGTGCTTACTATAACTTTATAAACATTTAGGTTTTGAAAATACCATCTCATATGAAGTGTTTAAATTTTTTTTTTGAAATGTCAGAATTTTCAGCTAAAAGTATTTCTCAATATTTTGCCAAAATTTAAAGGATATGAATCATTTCAGCATCCTGTCATCAAATATTTTGCATAACTTAATCAAAAAACAATCAGTATTTATGACCATGTCCTTTACTTAACTAGTCTCAAATATTTTAATATCATTTGGGATGCAAGTAAAACATATCAGGTGTTGTCAGCAAGTATAACAAATGAAAAAAAAAAAACAAACAAGGAGAATGTCAGGCTAGGCAGATGTCTGTACTTCATTTGAAGAAATTAATATTAAAATAAGAAGTTATAAATTAATTTCTATTTAGCTTTATTAAGACACTGACAACCATATTCAGGAGAGCTTTGTTTAAAAGCATTATGGAAACTCTACCATGAAATTGTGGAAATAAGTATACTTATAATATGGAAGGCTTCCTTCCACCTTTTTGGCTTATCACCTATTAAACTGACAGAACAGAACAATTGCTGTCAACTAACAGCCAGTTTTTTAAGCTTGTTGCCATTCTTAATGTGATACATCAATTGGCCCTTTTCTCCAGCTGTCACATTGTATTAGCTATTGCAATTCACATTGCTTGCACGAGGTCTTTTTTTCCTTGTAATTTTGACACAGTTCTATTTCTATTTTAAAATCACACCTAATTGTGAACTTGTAGTTACTGGTAACACTTGAAAGACAAGATGTTACCTGCAAAATGTGATACTATTTATTATTGCAACGGGTTACAAGAATGCATTTTGGTGTTTTCAACACGTTTCCCACTTTGGACGTAGGATTTCAGAAAAGGTCTTTCAAGAATTCCCTTTGCAATGGGAATTCCAGTTCACATGAAACTAAAGTAAAAGCAAAGCAAATGACAAGGAGATGGGTGAAATAGCCATTTTAAAAAGCCTTGTGTGTGCTGGGACTTCATTTCTGTGTTGCTTTCTTTATGAGCAAGGGATGTATTGGATAGATGTCAGTCGGGACAAGGCATTTTATTGTCTGGATGATGCCTTCAATAACTTCCTGAGTCCTTTGGTTCAACTTCCTGAAAATGAGCATAATGCATATGCTGTCTTCCATGCATGATGCATTTAAACTTCTCTATTTGGACTGGGTGGGAAACATGTCAGGTAATCTGGTAAGGACAGCAACAGGTGATGGTACCTCTGTAATTGTAAACCACACTGTTGCTACTGAAATAAATATTTGTTCTGTCAACTGCTGACGACAAGATATGCAGGGCTTTTTGAAAAATTTTAATCTTTCTCTGGGGAGCTTTTTTATGTGTGCATGCTCATATTAACCAGGCAATTCTGAATTAGAGTGATGGAAGGAAATCCACTTGTATCTCTAGATTTGAACTGCAACTTTAGCAGTTGTGTGTGTTTACACAAAACATACACACTTTGAGATTATAATCGATAATTATGGCTCCTATACAAGAAATATCCATCCATACGCTAATGAATTGTATTTATATCTAGAAATGTATACAGTAAAACAACAGTAGGTGGGGCTCTATCATTTATTTGATAATGAACTCTTTTACTTTTCTGAGAATAATTAAATGCTGTTTGTGGGCAGGAACCAAGGTGTACTTGTGGATACATAACAGAGCCAACTAACCTGCTGGGTTATCTAATACTTTGCACCCTGATCAGCCGTTGTCTCCAGCCTTGTGTGGCTGCTATTTACCCTTTTCTGATTTCCCATTGGAGAAAAAGGCAAGAAAAACAGTCTCCAAAAAGCTGTTTCAGTCTTTCTTTGATTTATCAATTTACAAAATACTATTGAAGACTTCTTACTATGAGGTATGAAACTTTCCAGAGGAAAGAAATTCTTGTTTTCATCTCCTTAAAGACCAAATGCCTCAGAAAACAGCTTGTGATGGTTGCTTATTGTCATGAAGGTAAAAAGCAACAGTCCTTCAGGTGTTCCGTAGCATCTTTTCTTTGGAAAAGTCATGGTTTCCTTATAAGTAGCAACAGGCTTTCCAAGAAGAAGCCTGTTCCTTCCCATGCTTCCTCCTTGACTGATTCTTTCTTTAAGTATTTTTTACTAGGAATACTTCTCCCTAGCCTGTTCCAAATATCTGCATCCTGTTTACCAGAAGTATAAAGCAATAAAAGTCCAGCATTTTTCCAGAAGAGATTCCAAAGCCTCCAACATGTTATTGATCTTTTAGATCTTTATTTACTCCTTACAGAGCTGTAATAGTAATGTTCTTTAACAAGGAAGGACTTGGTGAAGGGTTATTTCCAATGTGTTTTTAATATTTTATAGCTAGTGACAATGTACACTGACAAGGGACTACTGCTGCCCTTACATGTATTTGTGAGCTAGTCCTTGATCAAATTGTTTGAGGGTGTATATCATCCTTCCAGAAAGTTTTGTCCAGCAGCACACTGATGTGTCTGTGTGGGACATCAAACCCAGGAACTAAGAACTGTGAATATGGCTTTATGTGCAGAACTATACCCAAACCCCTCCCTTTCTTAATTATTTTATATTCTGGATCCTTCCAGTGCATTCAAATTCCTTTTTTAATAAGATTTTAAAATAATTTTTAATATCAGATTTGCAATATGCCAGAAATAATAAAACCTCTCCATACCAGCAATAGTTTGTGATAAAGGTAAATGGTTCTGATCCCACCTCAAATCCTTCATGAAATGAGGGGATTTTGCTGTTGGAAATGATTGTTTTACCATGAAAAAATTGAACATTCCCTCTGAAAATTGCAAATGTATGGAAATTCACACCTGTGCTCTGGAGGTGGAATTTCACAATTCTTACAATGAATATCTGCTTTCTCTGACATAAACAGCAAATATTTCACCTTGGAACAATTACACAAGTGCCCATGAAAATATCAGTTTTCACTCACAGCTTGAGTGCTAGCCAAATGAATCACCAGTATAAGGCCATACATGGGTATATATTATAATACTTCATTCTTTCCTGTTAAAGGAAAAAAATGTATTTTAAATGGTTGTACTTCTCAAAGACAGGGTACACAGGGTACTGTGTACCAGCCATTCACTAAAAATGAAAAATGTGTATTACCGCAAGCATCTTTGTATATGTCTCTATCGTATGACACCACTTCAACTGTGCTTCGGCTAAAAATACTACTTTATATCTAAAGTTCCATCTGTGTTTTTGTAACATAATTCAGCTGCAAAATGCAAACTTGTGTTTCACTGACTCTCTGTATCTTTGTACTGAGAAACATAGAGTGATGCAGAGAACAATTTTGTCCATATATGAAATATTCTTATATAATGTCCTAATCTGGAAATCATTTTTGTTGAACAAGGGAAAAAGCCAAACAAATGAGGGGAAAAAAAACTAATAAATAAAAAATTGGGCTCAGGAAGTCTAATTTGATATTTCTCCAGCATGTCAACCTGGGTAGAGAAAAGCAATTCCACTTTGAGGAAGCTTTCATAAATTTGGTTGCCTTCCAATTTGAAACAAATTCTCAAATCTTAACATTTTCTACCAGGTCCAATTAGAATTGCAGGGCGAGCCTGTCTGGGTGACTATCCTTGAACACAGAAACTGAGAAGGTGGAAATTCCAAAGGTCAATAATACTTATGTAGCTGTGGGTGAGGTAGCTCAGAGCAGCTGGCTCTAAGAACAGGAGCATGTGAAAACCTGCTGCCTGCCTGCCAGCCTGTCTGATCTAAGCTCTGCTCAGCTCCAGTTGACCCTGTAAGTGTTCATTGTTGTCTCTAGTCGACACAAGAGCAAGTCACAGTTAGTACAAGGTGTTCTAAATCTCTTCTTCATCTTTTCAGACTTCTGTGTGAATAGGTGGCTTCCGATTTGGTTTACCCTGATTTTTTTTTTTAGTTTAATTGTCAGTTCATTTCAGAAAAGGGTGCAAAGAAGTAACATTACAGACCTGATAGGCATACCGCAAAACCCAAAAAGTTATCTTCATGTTTCATAGCACTCTGACACAACTCACACACCAACAGCAGAACTGTACTTGGCATCACCTCTTGAATATGCACCCCTCGCTGAAGAGTTAAACAGGGAAATTCCATTAGTTGTTCCCAAGCACAATGTGTGATGAAGATGCACATAGTGACTTATTCCTGAACCCACACGTTATATGTCAGCTCTGTATTTTGATCTGTGTCTGAGTGTGGTTAAATCTCTAGCAACTGGAGAGACTGTTAACAGGCCAAACAGATTGCAGTGTCACTCTGCTCCTAGATCATTATTTGGGCGTTCTATGTTGTGCTGTGATATTGGGTAGAGGGTTCATGACCAGTTTCATGGGGGCAGAGAGGCCTTACTCTTGATTCCGTGGGAGCATTGAAAGATCTGTCTGGTCATATAGGATAGGAACGTTTTCCAGATTATTACAAAAGCATTTAACTTAGGTACTGTGATTACTACTACAAGGCAAAATACGTGTTTGAGTGGATAAAACGTTGCAAGAAGAAAGAGAATTTGGTCTTGCTATACAGAAGACTCATATTATGTGCAGTTATATGACTTTTAGGATTGCTCTGGTAAACATGCCTGCTTAAAAGAATGCTAGCACAAGTGTTTTAGGAATAAATGGGTGGTGTTGGCTAAAAGCTAGACAGCTAGGATACAGCTGGGCAGGATGATATGGATCTATGTGTTTGTGGCTGCATAATGGATATGTAAATTATGCAATGTCCCATGGTGGCAGAATGTACATCAATACTTTCACATTTATGCATTGATGTAAAACTTAAGTTTACAGCCTGTCAGGATAATATGCTAACAATTTAAGTACATAGACCTCGAACAGCAAGCCAATTAGGTACATTAAGTACATAAGCTTGAGATTAATTTTAAGCCTGGGACCAATTACAATGAAATCAAGAAAACTGTTTCTATGTTAAATTCTAGTCGCTGCCCAGTCCTAGATGTATTCTACAAACAACATTGCTGTAATGCTGTATATGTCTGTGAGTGGGTTTTCTAATGTGAAGCCCACCACAGCTCTTTAAATAAATAATCCGTATGAGGACAGACTCTTCCATGCCCTGGCACTTGATGCTACCACTTACTTTTGCAGGTTAGTGGGAAAAGCACTTTATCTGGATTTTCCAAACTCATGTTGGGATTGTTTGGCTGTGTTCTTTCCAAATAAACATGTCTCTTATTTACTACCAATATCAGAGCCTATTCAGTATGAGGTTTAAAAAAAAAAAAAAGTGTTATTAATCATAAATTTAGTGATATAATGCCAAAAGCAACCTGTAAAAGAACAGGAAACTCAAATGAAATCTGTTGTTAACTTCTTGTCTTAGCTATGCCTTTTTTTAAAAGGTTTCAGTCTACTGTGGTAGCCAAGAGGTGAATTCAGTTGTATCCCATCTCTGTAGTAACAGCTACCATCCTTCAGAGAATTCTTCTGTCATTAGCTGTTCTTCCTTTAATTTTTGTTTTCTACTGATTGCTAGTCCTCTGTAAATAGCTAAAATATCCATCTGCTAGCCTGAGGGCTCCTGATCTGCTGTGGCTGCAGTTGAGCTATATGACTTCTGCGGGCATATTAATAGCACACCTGTGATCTTGGATCAGGAGGATTCCCATGTTTTCTGTAGAGAGGATCATGGGGATCCTGATTAATCTACTCGTTTAATTTTTCTATTAAGAAAAGTCAATTGAACTGCATTTATAAACCAATGAAGTAATATTTTAAAAGCTACTCATTATTAAAGGCATTCTTGTCCTCAACACGCCACACTTTCATTTGTCTTTTGGTTTAGTAGCATTGCTTAGGACACCAATGATATATTTATCAACAGTACTGCTTTTTGGGTTAGTACATCACGCAGACACTGCAGAAATACTTATTTAACTCAGTCCTCTTTGAAGGCTGAGATTTGGTTGACTAGATATTACAGTTTCAACACCAACATTTTTTAGGACAGAAAGACCATTTTATATACCAGATGGTGAGAGAATGTTATAGTATTTTTTTTAATCCATTACTCATGCAAGAAGGCACTAGTTTCATACACTGACTTCCCCTTTCATCAAAACACGCTATGCATCCTACAATGCTACCTGTAACCCAGGTTTTCCATCAGTTGTATAAATACCAAAATGTTAATTTTGCAGGCCTACTTGCCTTGAGCTGCACATGTAGTATGAGTGGACCGTATGAGTATCCAAGCAGCAGCTGTGTAGTGAAATAGAGATTGTCAAGAAAGGTATGACTGGTAGAAAGTACTTAAAATGTTTTTCAGCTGCATCTCACTCAAAGCTATTCAAGTGTTAACCCCCTGGAGGATTTTATTCCTGGCAGGAATTATTAATAACCAAAGGTAAAGGTATATGAACAAAGCACTGAATATAATACATGTAGTCTACAAACCAGAAAACATTTAAGACTAAAGAAACTGCTCTACAAGATACAAAAAATGCAAAAGTAGTGGAAGTATTACTTGTCTGTCATTGTCTCACCTATTCACACACAGACTGTGCCTGACCCAATCCATTATTCTGTCATCATTGCCATATAACAACAGAATGTCAATTTTTAATTAAAAGCCAGAAATTTAAACTTTAGAGGAAACAAAATTAAAATGCATAACTTAAAATCTCTGCCACGAGCTAAGGTTGTGTTCTGCTCCTCAGGAAAAAAGAAAAAACCATACACTGTGATTCCGCTTTAGAGATATGGTGCTTAGATTGAAATGATGGGTCAGAACCCAACTAAATACTGCTATGATACCATGTATCTGTAAAATACTATCCAAAATATGTAATTTATAAGTAGAACCTAATTAAAAGTTTAAAAATTACAATTTCTAGCACATGAAGTGGCCAATTTTTTTTTATTTATTTTTTTTTTTTTACCTACAGGTAATTTTAAGTTGGTCGTGGATAGTATGTTGAAATACTTCATTCTGAATGTACAATCTTAGAGAGTTTTTCCATGTTCCAGATATTTTTTTTTAACTCTAAAAGAGAATATATTAAAAAAATAATAATAATATAACATTTCTGGAAAGGCAGAAATATCTCTGTATGCAATTCATTATTCGAGTGCTTTCGCATGCACCTTTTCAGTCACTCAGCATCCCTTTAATGAATTCCATGAAACTAACCAAGTAAAAAATAAGCTGTATTAATATATTGGAGAAAGGTTTTTGCTCTCTACATATTCATTCTTCAGGAACTAATTAAAATTGATTTTGCTTCTGTTGGTTTTTAACGCCATACTACATTATGACTGCTTTTCCTTTGATTATTTCAAAGTTCTGAACCAGGGATCATGTAACTGGTGCCTGCAGGTTTGACACCCATAATTTTTTGGTCATAAATATTTAGGGTTTCTGAGAGTGCTTAACTTGATTTATCTACATTGTGAAAATTGGTATGGTGTAGGCGTCACTCAATTTGATCTAATAACTTGTGTGGTGTCGTGTCCTAACAATCCACTAAGCTGTAATCACTATTTGTATGCAAAGCATTGCAATTAGAGTAATTTTCTTTGCTGGTGATTTTGAACTTGAAAGAAAAACAAATTAGAATAAAAATGCAAACTCTTTATACCCCAGTATATTATACATTATTTGAATGCATAAATTGACCTTCATAGCTTAAGAAGAAAAAAGAGATTGTACCTCCTCCTGCTCTCAGCTTGAATCTGCTTTTTTTTTTTTTTTTTTTAACCTGTCTTTCTGGTTGTTTTTTATTTCCAGCTATCTTGGCCACAGACGTATCTTCTTAATGTTTCTCAAGATTCTCAGAGAGAAGAGGACTGTACAATACATTTAAAACTGAGCAATCTAAGTCTCTTGTTATTTTCTAAAAATAGTGAACGTGGCCACTCATGAGCTAACAGGTAATTCAGATTGTGCAGGAATGTCAACTTTTGGCTCCTCCAGTAGGTCTGAGTTTTATCTGATTTTCTTGACTAAATTTCAAGCTTTATAGAAGTTTGATAATAAGAATATAGATTATTCTATATTAAGAAGAAAGATCTCTTAGATTCAATAGACTCGGTTTGAAACATCTGACTCTAAATTACTGCACTGCCACAAGTGACATTTTTGAACAGTGATTTCAGAAACATGTTATTCAGAATTTTTCTGTTTAGAATTAGTTCAAAAGCAGTTGTGGTTGTTGTTGTTGTTTTCTTCTTGTGTAGTTTTTTTAAAATAAAGAAGACCCAGTGGCAAAGGCAAGCAACTGTTGCACAGCTTACTTTCTAAGGTGACTGCCAAACCAAAAATCTTATGGTAATAAGAAAGATGATAAGAGGAATATATTTCATTAAATGATGATTCTCCTAATCTGACTGGCTTCTAATGAAGAAAATAATTTCTAATTAAAAACTCTTTGATTCAGTAAATAAAGGTGTGGAATGGTGTGGGGAGGGAAACCCCCATGCCACCACGCAGAGGACTCTGTTTAAGAAGGGACCACTTCTGCTGGCTTTATAGCAGCATGTTTTCTGGTACATATCCTGCACAAGGTAAGAGGAAGTACGTTTCCTCACTGTTTTTACAACTTATTCTTCATATATTTGAAATGTATAGATAATGATAGTTGCTGAACAGTGAGCAGCACCAGCCTCAGAGAAAAACTTTGCCTCTTGGAGGACACTGCTGCACCACCATGGTCTCGTGACAAGGAACATGATATATGTGTTGCTTCCTTTCCACAAGACAGTGAGTTCTGTCAAAATGTAATAACAATGACATCATTTGATATGTGGTACAATTCTGTCTTACTATCACTTGTGGTTTAGTGTATTTTGCTTCGGAACTTACTGAGCTAGTAGCATGCAGTGAAAATTTGCAGTCTGCTCCCACAGACAAGTGATCTCAACAGTTTCACTTTTAATCTTGAGTCAGTTTTTAGTTGCTCTGTGAAGACTGTAAGTAAAATCATGTCCCTGTCGAAATGCAGAGAAGCTCTGCTATTGACCGCAGCTGGCACTGGATTTCACCCTATGATGCTGTCAAGTTTTTGACATTTATATGCCATCTTCACTTCTTGAATCTTGTGATCACAACTAAAATGTAGCAATGTTTAAAAAGAAGAAATGTGTTTTCCATTTGCATAACTTTAATGATTGAACTGATTGAGCTTAACATTTTCTTCAAAGTTTCCACTTTGGCTGGCATTGCTAGTGTCGAAATTGCAAATATATATCTCAAAAGGAACATATTTTTTATAAAGTTTTATGTGATAGGAAATGGGGTCTTAAGATGAAAAGTGTTTTTCATCTTAGAAGTAATTTTTATCTCACTTGTGTATGTAAGCAATGTGCTGTGGAGTAAGTCAGACTGTGTGCATACTATTAGCTGTATGTACACGTTTGCCAGCTTGATTTTTTTCTAATGCAATCAAAAGAAGCTTTTAGGATTAACAAGTGGATGATGAAGCAAGGACCAAAGGCAAGACAACCTTCTGTATGTTACCTCCTAAGAATTAGTGGTGAGACCATTACTGGGAAAGTAATTAAAATTATATCACTGCTTTATCAAAAGGATGGTTAATCATTAAAAGCTTGTTGATTTCAGAATAGAAAGGCAGCTCAGTATTTAAGGACAGGTTGCACAAAACTGGCAAATGAAGATAGTCACTCTGAAGGATAGATTTAGAACAACTAGGATACGCCAATGTTTGTGAGATGGAACAGGATTTCTGAGATCAAAGGTTCAGATTTTCAGTTCTTTATATACATGCCTACATATACTTTGGAGTGTATCTACAGCATATTTATCTTTTAGGAGCAGTTTTCATGTAAAAAGCTGTTTGTCACAAGCTGCTAGAGGGAATTTTCTTGTAGGCATGAGTACAGCTTGGTCTGTTGTAGAGCAAGGCTGGGAAATGGAGGCTGAATTTGAAGACTCAGTTTAGAACAGCTGAATCTAGGGCATATCCTCAAGAGCACAGAAGTAATAAAATCTATAAGCTGATCTTTCCCTGCCTTCAGAGGAAGGGCAGCAACATCTGTAGTACAGGTTCTTCTTCATTCATGGCATGGACACAGTTATATAAGGTAAATTTATACCACACATTGTCCTTGCCTCCTCTTCATGCCAAAAACTTAATCAGGGTTTATCAGCTAAAGCATGCCTCTGCCTCCTGATCACACTTCTGCTTTTGGCTCAGAGTATATACAAGAATGCAGTATGTGGGGTAAAAAATGCTCAGGGATAGCAATACTTTTAGACTTTTAAAATGATATAAACACAGTTCACCTTTACCATCAGGCACCTAATTTTGTGAAAGTTAGGTTAATACAAAATTCATGCAATTCACTGGTGCTTTTAATGGAAGCAGGTGATCTGCAGCACTTTTGACACTGTCCAAATAAACACTGAAAAAGAAGATTTAAAGTACTCAGGTTTGAACAATGTTTTGCTGTGTTGTGGATGTTTTTACTTTGTGCTACATTCTAGTTTAGAAATATAGGAAGTGAAGAAATAGCAATAGAAGCTTATGCAGAGACCTTGGGGACATTCATGATTCCCTGACCACAGGTTTGGATGATCAGGCAGCTAGAGTGACAAATGCTGAAATCTTTATTTCTGGCTTCTGAGTACAGATTTACCATTCTGCTGAGCTTGATTCTCTGATTATAGACAGATTGACTGGAGAGGTTTCCCCTTAAAATAAGGTCAGTTTCCCAAACGAAATGAAGGGAAATGTGGACGGCTGTAGAACAAATGAATAGCTGAGCAGTGTATGGATTACTTAGCCTTTCCTGACAGCTGTTTTAAATAAAAATCTTCATTTTGCATAGAAAAGAGACACATAAATTCTGATCCTGCTTTGTGATTGGGAGCTTACATTATTTTGTTCTTGAAAAACCCACTTTATAGCTGTCTTGTTTAGGGATTCCTCTGTGTATCCCAGTTGATGGTGAGAGAATTGCTTCAACTTCTGACTGCCAGAATAGCCTGGTGGGTCATGGATGTGTAATTTGACCTTAAAATATGATTTAATAAAGTGTTTCTGTATTGTATTGCTTCTAAAACCAGGAAGATTTGCACAAGTGTATTTGTATGCAAAACAGTCATGTGACTTTGCTTAACAGCTGATTGGTGGCTGCTTTGGTACCAAATGGGACAAAGTCACAGAGGCTTGTTCCACAGCCAGGATACATATTCTCTTTACTCCACAGCCTCAACATCTTCCTTCTCAGATATATATCTGTATTTTTACACACACACACGTATGTCTCCTTACATATACATCCACACAAATGTATTTATGAAATCTTTGCCTCTTTCCCTTTAGGTCTGTCAGTGACATTTAAAATGTAATTTTGTAGGGAAAGAAAGAGTTTAAAAGAAAGTACGCCTTGTGTAACTGAAAGCTTTTTACCATTAGCCAACTAGCGCAGCTGATCTTGTAAAAAAACAACAACAAAAACCACCAATACACAAACAAACCCCCACAAACAAACAAACCACCACCAACAACAAAACAAAAACACAGAAGAAAACAAACTATTTCAATAAAAGTTACATCTCTTTGTTTATCATGCTTGCTATTATTAAAACTTCAGTGTATGTAAGGTATATTATTATCGGTGTAATATTGTATATTAAATATTAAATCCCTGATTATTGAACTGTAGAGAATAACTACCATGATAAGGGCTGCGCATTGATGTATCCTTAATACACACGAAGAAATACGGTATTATGATTCAGAATATACTAACTAGGATTTTAGGTTAACTGTCATTTCCAGTTTTCCATTGGACAAATAAATGTTATGACCTACAGTATTAGTAAGTGGAAACATCAACTTGTATGTTGTCATTTGATTAGTTTAAAGTTGAATTCTGGGGGTTTGTTTTGTGTTGTTCTGGGATTTCTTATGTCTACTGTTTTAAAAACTGAGGTTGAAACTTGGGCTAATTTTTGGTAATGCTATTGTTTTCATCAGAATCCTGACATTTTCAGAGTACATTCTTCCCTTTTATCTCTCTCTCTTGTTTTTTTTTTTTTGTTTTGTTTTGTTTTGTTTTTTTTGTTTGTTTGTTTTTGTTTGTTTGTTTGTTTTTGTTTTTGTTTTTTTTTTTAATCACAGCTTCTAATACAATAGATTCTGTATATAAAAATATCAGGCAAGTATTTATCAATTAACGTTAAATCTCTTGTTCTCTTTGAAAAATTTATTCAGCAGCTATCTTGCTCTAGGCATTGTTTTATTTCTTATTGTCCCTCCCTAGTATCTCCCTGTTCACACATAAATTGAAATACACAACAATGATAAAAATAGGATTCTCATCTGCTTTACTTTTCTTAACTCTTTTTGCTGTTTTATGCTAGGTATAGAAAAGTTTCTCATGGTTACACAGGGGTGCTAAGAAACAGTTTATTCTGACTCCTGTGTTGAAGGAAGAAAGAAGAAGAAAAAAAGGTGTTTTTTCTACACAGTTGAAATCCACCAAGAGGTGAAGTGCTTAGAAAATTTGAATGATTTCATGGATGTCTCAAAGCTTTAAAGATCAAAGATCCAGCTTTTCTTCCCGATTAAACTATGAGAATGATAAGAACTTGTGGGCTTTTTCTGCTTCAAAGGGTCATTCAAATATAATTCTAAGGACAGATGCCACAAAGCTATTTCCATGAAGTTTGATAGAATGAATTCCTTTTGTGTTATGTGGAAGGCTAAGGAGCCTGCTCCCCTTGGCTTGTTCTGCCTGCTGCTGTTCTGGACATTCAGGGCAGCATTTAAAGAGGTACCTGCTAAGCTGCTGAACCTCCTAAGTTGTAGGAGTCTGACATCCAAAATCACATTAATAGTACTCGTTACTTTAGATATAATTCTCCCAGGCAATTGTCTTACATTTGATATCACTTAGATCATATCAGGAATAAATGCTGCTTAACAGATGCATTAGAGTATGGAAATCTGGCCTTCATGGGACAGACTGTGTCCTGAAACATTGGGGACCGGCTCCTGTTGGCTATGGGAGAGCCAGGAAATTATGGGACAGTGTTGTTCAGCATTGCTACCTTTTTAACAACTCAAGGTTAAAAACATAAATTGCCAAACTGGCTACATGGAGATTTGAATGTCAGTGACTGATTTTGACATTTCAAATACAAGAAGAACTGTTTCAGGTTGAACTCACACGGGCTGAATATGACCAACTCTCACTAACAACAGCCCAAACAAAACACTATAAATAGAACTATAAAAAGCACTATTACAGAGCTTTTCCAAAATGAAATAAAGGAACTCACAATAACAAAGTAGTAAGGAAATATTGTTCTGAATATGAGGAAATTGTGGATTGTGAATATAAAGAGTTGTGGTGAATGGACTCAAATCCAGTTGGGGGCCAGTCACAAGTGATTTTCCCCAGAAATCAGTATTGAGGCTAGAGGGCCATCTGGACCAGCTGGATTGTTGGGCTGAGGCAAATGGTATGAGGTTTAACAACACAAAGTGCCAGATCCTGCACTTGGGTCACAACAACCCCAGGCAGTGCTACAGACTCAGGGAAGAGTGGCTGGAAAACTGCCTGGCAGAAAAGGATCTGGGGCTGTTGGTCAACAGCCAGCTGAACATGAGCCAGCAGTGTGCCCAGGTGGCCAAAAGGCCAACAGCTTCCTGGCTTGTATCAGGAATAGTGTGGCCAACAGGACTAGAGAGGTGATCATCCCCCTGTATTCAGCACTGGTGAGACCCCGCCTCGAATCCAATGTTCAGTTTTGGGCCCCTCACTAGAAGAAAGACATTGACGTGCTGGAGAGAGTGCAGAGAAGGGATACAAAGCTGGTGAGGGATCTGGAGCACAAGTCTGATGCGGGGCGGCTGAGGGAGCTGGGGCCATTTAGCTTGGAGAAGAGGAGGCTGAAGGGAGACCTTATCACTGCTTACTACTACCTGAAAGGAGATTGTAGCATGAACGGTGTTGGTCAGTTTTCCTAAAGAATGAGTGGTAGGATGAGAGGAGGTGGCCTCAAGTTGCACCAGGGAAGGTTCAGATTGGATATTTGGAAAAATTTCCTAATGGAAAAGGTTGTCAAGCACCGGAGCAGGCTGCCCAGGGAAGTGTTTGAGTCACCATGCCTGGAGGCATTTGAAAGATGTATAGATGAGGCTCTTAAGGATATGGTTTAGTGCCAGAGTTAGGTTAATGGTTGAACTCTATGATCTTCAGGGTCTCTTCCAGCCAAAATGATTCTATGATTCTGTGAAACTGTGATAAAAGAACTTATCCCAGATTTTAAAGCAAATCCATAGCCAAACTGGCTTACTTCTGTCTTGGCACTAAATCTGTACTACAATAAAACATTCTGGTAAAAATAAATGTATAGATGAATGTCAATACTATGAAGAAAATAATAATTCAAAGTTCATTTCTCTAGAATCTGCACAAAATTAAGTTAATTGCTCGTAGTAGTTTCTCTTGTTACTCTTTTTCTATGTGTTAAAAATCAGCAGCAATACTTGGCTTGGTAAGTCATTTATTTGGTTATCCTTGGCAGAGAAGCCAGACCTTTCAGATGTAATTTAATTGCTGGGACTGATGAGGAAATTTTAATCTATCTCTGCTCCTATCAACTTTGAACTTCACAAGAGCATTTAACTATTTTAAGTTCTACTTTTTGTATCACTATTTTATTCCTTCCCCTAATATAGATTTCCAGTGTTTCTATAGCCCTGCTTTGTCTTTGATCACTGTAATAACTTTAGAAAATAGTTTAAATAATTATTTAAACAGAATTATTTTTTCTCTCTTTAATATAACAACTATGATTAATGTACTATTTATCCAAAGACTGTGACAGAAGGTAATTTTATTTACCATCAAATCTAATAAAGACTGAAAAAAAAAATCTATGTTAGTAAATAATTGTATTTTTGGAGACAACAATGATTTAAGGCTTCATTCAAAGTCACCTGGAGGTGCACTATTTGACCTGTGTCATTAACCTTGCAGATTTACCATTTTTAAGAGCATTCATGAGCATTCGCCTCTGAAACTGAAATAAATGAAACTAATTCAGTAACTGGATGCCTCACACTGTACTTCAATTTGACAGTCTCTGTTACTTTGGGTTAATTTCCAGGGAAAACTCAGAAAGAATATATTGGATGCTCCATACCTGTTTGTGGAGGAGTTTCCAGGGTTGTGTCCCTGCAGCAGAGCTACTGCTAGACCACCCATCACCAGGAGGCTGCTGGCACACATCCCTGCCCCTGCTGCTGGGGAGAGGAGGACCCAGGCAAGCATCCGCCTTTCAGGTACATTCTAAGAATTTATAACTTACCCTATTTGCCCCTTTTGGTAGCATATGGAAATCACTGCAAAAACAATTGTTTCTTTGTCACCTCTCTGCAAACACTAAAGCTTCTACAATGGACAGCAGAACTAAAGGTACATAAAACTTAATCATTTTTCCTTGTAACAGATGGGTAAAAGTGTGTGCATTTTCAAAATGTATCTAGTCTCATGTCATGTGACAATATCCACAACCAGATCATTCACAAAGCGACACCTAGCAGCAGTGTCCTCTGCACTGGGCAGAAGTTACATGGTTCAGCAAACAATTTTGAAAAGAAAAATAAAATATGCCAAAATGTGAAATATAGTATATACTCCCTTTCTGCATGACTGATTGGAATTGAGTGTACTAATTGAGATAGAAAATGTGTAGATTTTCACGGAAAAAATTGGAAGTGAGTCATAATAGTAAATATTTTTCTTTTCTATTGATGATTGATTGCTTCATAGGTTTTCTCACTTGTTGTTGTCATCATTTTGTCCTAAATCCTGGAAATATTTGAATTTTGGTTTAGGGCTTTGTCCAAGATAGAGTGCAATATACTGAAAGTTTTCTGCTGACTTCATCATGCTTTGGACCAAGCCCTTTTGAGGGCATTTTCCATATTTGACTTCAAATATTTCTTCTTCTGGCATCCTAAATTTATGTTCCTGATAGCAATCTCAGAGGTTACAAAGGCTTGAAGAGTAATATATGCCTTTCTGTTATGTTGCATGGCTTCAGTGTATCACAAGGGTGTTGTTAGGACTAGTCACTATATTTCTCAGTCTGAAGTCATTATTAAGTATGTTCTTAAGGGACTGATACAATACCACTAAAATCAGAATTAAAAAATTACTTTGATTTTACTCTTGTCAAACAGAATTTCTCTCACTGAAATCCTTACAATTTACAGTCAGCTAAAAGTGGAGAATATTGAGAATTTGGCTTGATAAGAAGTGAGTCAGGCCTTTAGGATTTAATTTATTTAGTAATGAATTCCTTCAAGGAAAGTATTCAGTTTATTAATATTTCCTGATTGGAACTTGTTTTTGCAGAATTTGGAGTGTGGGATTTTTGCTGATGTCATGATGTATTTCAGTTAATCATTATGAACCATGCCAAGACAAACATTTGAATTGTATCTATTCATTGGTGTACACTCAAGTGTAATTCTAAATATTTAGTGGCAGCCCTGGCATTTGCAAATAAGCTACACATGATCTGAAAAACTGAGGATATGCTGTTGAGCAGTAATCAGCATATTGCACCGAGTGAACGGATAGGTGTATTTTATCCAATTAATTTAGCCACAGGATTGTTATTCAGAGTTTATATTGGAGTGAGAGAGAGCAGACTCTTCTCCTTATTCCAAAATTAACTGTCACTCATCTCACACCTGCCTGAGACTGACATAATTCTAAATGGCAGCTTGCTAACGTCTCAAATGGTTGCTGTGCTTCTGAACTCTGCCGTGGATTTCTCACTCCTTGTGACTTGTGCTGTTCCTCCTGGGTACCAGGAGGATTCTTAACATCCTGTGTAAAAATACAAGGAGGAATACTTTGGGCTCTGCATTACACGCAGGTATATAGCCCCAGTCTCTCGACAACATGTTAGCTCAATAAAGCTTAGTCTGTTTGTCTTGCCTAATGGGCTGTTTTAACAATCAGAGTGGGAAAGAGTACTTTAGTTCTGAGCACTGGTTAATGGGATCAGTGGAATGCTATTTATATGATGTTTCACATGGAAGAAGGAATAGAATTACATGCTGACCTCAGACAAAAAGCAAGGTTTTCCCTGACTGTGAAGCAACCATTAGAGACACATATGTTGTAGCTGAGCTGGGGATGAAAGCTAAGAGGAAAAATGAAGTAAAGAATAATCAAATGCCCTAGTTCAAGAAAATACCCCAGCAGCGTAACACCTATTGATACAACCAGCCCAAATTCCAGCATCCTTTGTTTGTGAAATTCTGTTTCGTTTGCTACATCCAGTTGCTGAGCTGCCAGAGCACAAGTGAGGTGGGTTCTGGAGGAGCTCACAACTTTGAGAGACTGTTTATGCTATCAGCAGCTGAGTGCACCATAAAACAAAGGAACTGTAAATGCTTTGTTGCTCATAGCTTCAGATAATATTTACATGAATTAACAATGAATGTCTTCAGATATTTTGTAAAGTTGGGAAGGAAAGAAAGGCTTCTAACTGCATGTGTATGTGGAATTTGAATACAGGCATCTCACATGTGTATTGTTTTGATGTTGTAATGGACAAGGCTCCAAAAGGGTCTGATTTTTCAATTTTGAGGACAGTTGTCCTGAGACCAGCATCCTTGTAGAAGAAGTGTTAGCTGTGGCATGCTTACTGCACAGCCAAAATATAAGCCCTCTATGACAAACAAAGCAATGTATGCATAAACAGTATATCTGTCACATGTGTGTCATACCAGTCCTTAAGAAAATACCACTTCTGACTCCAATGTAGATAAATAATTTTATTCTATCCCAGTCACAGATGGATTTCTTTGCATATTATGAAGAAAGTAAATCAAGAAAAATAAATGTTATGTTGTTTTTGATCATAAGATACATATTTCCAGAAAAAGCAAGAAGCTAGGCTACGATACAGGTTGAGTTGGAAGAAATGCAAGTGAAATTTACCAAATACCTACGTAAAATAGAATTAATGCACTGAACAGATTCAGTTTAACAAGAGTGGGCTGATTTGAGAAACTGATTATGATTTGGATATTAATTTCTGAGAATTGAGAAATAATCTAGAAGCATTCAGAGACTGTGCTTTTGTACACACCATAACATTTTAACTCATGACTAAATTATTACAGGAAGAGGTTTCCAAACATTGCCTGCACTTAGGAGTCTGTCTAGCTGCATGGCATTTTTTTTAACTGCAGGATAACCTATTTGAAATACATTTGCATTTACTGTGGAGTTAAGGGAAAACTGTTTTGAGTTTCCTGTATCAAGATCCATAGTCATTTCATATTTTTAGACCAAAGAACTTCCTTCAAAGAGGATAATAGTCAGTGGTATGATCTACATTAACTTATCAGGGGAATACCTGTCTTTAAGTAATTCACTTAAGTAAGGCATATTGAAAGCATTTCACAATCAATTTCAAGAATAGTTTGTCAACCCTCAATGATAAGAATGGGAAATTGTTACAAAGGAGCCTGAAAATCTTTACTCATGATACAGGAAGTCTTTCAATATTAAACAATGAAATGGCTACACTTGAGTCTTCTTAATGGTATTACATTCTGATGTCTTCCATTAGAACCATTACAAATTTTAGGAGCTGACAGCTTGAAAATCTTACTGGGGGTAGAAGTGCAATTGAGAAAGATTACAGGACATAATGCTAAGAAAAATAAAAACTTTCTGTCTTGTGAATCTTGTAAAACATTTTTGTTGTGTTCTGTTCTCCCAAGAAACATTTACAAATTGTTTGAGAATGAATACAAAGAATGATTCATATTGAGCTTAGTGAACAGCAATATGGTTGTGGAAGAGGCAAGAGCTAAAGGGCATTTGTACAAGCAATGGAAAGCCCAGAGCAGGACAAAGGTGTTCAGAGTTTGCAAGGAAGATGAGGACTGTGCAGGACAGGCACTCATGACTGAAAGCATCTGGTTCTAGATTTCCATAAAAAATGCTGAATTCCATGAAATCAGTGACAAAGCCTCCCTGGATTCCCAAGACTTACCTGCCTTGCTCATTTGCTCGCTTTACTGGGCATCCATTTTTGTACTGGACAATGTTCATATGATTGTTTCCAAATGTTTTCTCCCTAATCCTTTTGCCTCTTCATCAGAGGATTAGAAACACATATATTCATGTTTTCCAATGCCAAAGAACTTTAAAACAAACAAACAAAAAACCCACAAAAACCAAAACAAAAATAAAAACCCAAACAAACAAAACAAACAAACAAACAAAACTGTTTAAACAACATACTTACCTGGTAAGCCACTTCCACAGATTTTCCTGATCTCTGTTACCATAGACCTATCTTGGAGAAGCTGCCCAACTCCAGTTGGATTGTTTGAAGTGAAAATAATTCAGATGTCTAGCTAATGTGATTTTGATATTATATTATAAACACTACAATGCTACCAACATTCATTCTGCATAAAAAATCAAGCAGATACATTTCAGTTGCAGTATTTCCTTTTCTATATTTGTCTGTGTGAATACTGAACAAATGTATTTCACAGTTTGTTTCCAACTTTTCTGCTCAATTATTCTGTATAAATATTAATATACTTTTAAATACATGACTAAGGAAATTATTTGTCAATACCAGGAAATGACACCAAATAGGTAACAGCTCAGAAGAATGGGTTAAAAACAGGTGTACACATCTTTACAGATCTACTTTTATAGAACATTTTCTAAAATTTTGAAAATGGTGATAGACCCAGCCTCTGGCACACTACAGTTAAGCCTTCAGTGACCACTCATGCTGTTGAAATGTTTTGTCCAGTTGAGTGAATGGAACGTACACACCATTGACCACATTGAACTTGAAGTTCAGCTCTAAAGTAGATCAAAATGCAGGATTAATTTCAATATCAAAACTTGTCTGACAACGTTGTTAGAGCTGCACACTCAGTATGTGCCTGGGCCACAAGCTGCCCCCCAGCTGCTGAAAAGGATCATCCTTTTGCTGCAGGTGTCTGCTGGTTTTTGTTTTCCTTTAGGGAATCTTTTTTAGAAGCAACAAAACGCTGCTTATTGTTAGTTATCGGATAGCATCAGCGTCGGAAAACATGATCCCGTCCTGAGCGCTGGTCTTTCACTGGGAATCTTCCCTGAAGGTGTCTCCACCTCCCTCATGCACACGCACACCCCTCGCCGCTCCCTCCACACGTGTGTTTTTGGACATACAGCAGCAGACTGTTGGGTTGCTACCAGAGGATGGATTCAGGCGCTCCCCTTCTCCCCCCTTTTTTATTTCTTTTTTTTTTTTTCCCTTTTTTTTTTTTTTTTTTTTTTCTTTTCCCCCCCCTTCCTTTCCTAGGCTCCGCTTGCCGTAGCATACACCTTCCCGAGGGGTTTGCCTGGATCATTTATTTATCTTGTGCGCATTAAGAAACCACCATTAGGCTTTCGTGGGAGGCGCCTTACTTTCTGCGCGCTAGCCTGCCTCCCTTGCGCTGCGATAGGAATACACAATTGAACAGAAGCTGCAAGCTTGGCAGGAGCTGCCTTCTGCGTGCCTATTTATTTGCCGGATCCGTATTTTTTTTTGGCCGAGTGGGTTATTGCCGTCCCTCTCCAGGGTTTCATCTTAATTTTTTGTGTGTCTGTGGATTTTAAATTTCGCTTTTCGGGAAACCTCGCCGGAGTTTCGATGCCGGGCTGGACTTAGCGCGGGCGCGGAGCCGTGCCTCCTGCCCCCGGGCCCCGCCCGCGGATCGGCCTCCCTGGCCCGGCGCCGGCCGCGGGTTGGCCGCGGGGCCGCGGAGTGGCGGGTGCGCAGCGCCGCGCCGCCGCCTCCCCGCGAAGCAGCCGGGGGATGCTGCTGCGCCGCGGCCCGGCATAGGCAGGAGCCGAGCGGGCGGGGGAGGGAGCAGAGGAAAGGAAGGAAAGACGGAAAGAAAAGATCCCCCAGCCTCGAGGGGAGAGGAAAACGAGGAGAGGAGAGAAGGAGCGTGAATGTGAAGGAATGTGCCTGCCCGCCGCCGGAGCCGCACGCTTGGGATAAAAAGAAAAGAAATCGAGGAGGCTGATTCTTGCGACTCATTACCCGGAGGAAAAAAAAAAATAGAAAAAGAAAAACCTGTGAGCAGAGGCAGAAGGAGAGCGAAGAGGCTGAAGCAGGCAGCGCCAAAGGACGGCGCCCGGCGGATGGCGCGGCCGTCCCGCTGACTCCGCGGCCGCGGGAGGCTGCGCGGGGCGGCGCGGCGCGGGGCACGCCATGCCGGCGGCGTGACTGAGTGGGGCGCTCCCGCCGCCTGCTCCGCTGCGCCGCGCTCCGCTCTCCTCCGCCCCCCTCCGCCGCATGCCGCCGGCAGCCGCGGCGCGCTGATGCCCCGGGGCCGCGGCGGCGCTGCGGACGGCCCCTAGGATGAGCGAGGGGGCTGCCGGCGCCGCGGCGCCCGGGGCGGCGGAGGGAGCAGCGGCGGCGGGGGGCCCGGGCGGGGATGGGGCCGGGGGACCGCCTCGGGAGCTGCGCTGCAGCGACTGCATCGTCTGGAACCGGCAGCAGACGTGGCTGTGCGTAGTGCCCCTCTTCATCGGCTTCATCGGCCTGGGGCTCAGCCTCATGCTGCTCAAGTGGATCGTGGTGGGCTCCGTCAAGGAGTACGTCCCCACCGAGCTGATGGACGCCAAGGGCGTGGGGCAGGACCCCTTCTTCCTCTCCAAGCCCACCGCCCCCCCTCGCGGCGCGGAGACCACCGCCGCCGCCACGCCGCGGCCGCCCAGCCGCGTCAGCCCCCGCCTCACCACGATGAGCCGGGCCCCCCCGCGGCCCCCCGGCACCCGCGGACCGGCGCGGGGCGGCCCGCGGCCCACCGCGGCACGGCACCCCGCCGCGCCCCACACGGCGCCGCCCGCCAGCGGCCCCCCCGGCACCGCCGGCCGCGGCGCCCGGCCGCCGCCCGCCGCCCCCAGCACCCCGCCGCTGCCCGCCTGGCCCACTGCGGCACACGCTACCTCCTCCTACAAGATCTACGTCCACGACTCGGCGCCGTCCTGGACCTTGTCTCCCTTCCAGGAGTCAACCACCACCACACCGGAGGCCAGCACGACCCCCAAAATCCGTAAGTAAAGCCACCGCCCCGCGCCCTCGGGGCGCCCGCAGCTCCCGCTTGTTCGCGTCTAGCCGTCAAAACTGACTGTTTGCCCAGCGCCGGCGGGGTCGAGCCGGGGAGATGCTTCGGTCGGAGGCTGCCGCCGCGTCTCAGTGAAACGCGGGGTTCCCGGGCCGCTGCTGCCCTGCGGGAGGCTGGAGATCTCCGAAGTTTGCGCTTCTTTTTTCTCTCCCCCCTTACGCCTCCTTCCCCGCCCGGCAAGTTCCCCACTTTCGTGATGGATCGTGAGGCAGGAGAAGCCATTTGAGGTGACTAGATTTCGCTGTGGTTTTTAGGAAAGATGCAGATCTCTCTTTCCCCTTCCAGGCTGGTCTGCGGAATGTATTTAGGAGATGCTGAGAGGTGTCTGAGCGAAGGGGATAAGTGATGCCCCCTCAGGCAGCGGCGGCTTCCAGAAGGGGCAGCGGGGAGAGTGGTCCTCGGGAGCTGCGGGGTGGGTTGTGCCTGTAGCTCTCTGCCGGGGTGGGAGTTCGACTTTCACACAATCGCCTCGTTTGAAATAGACGAGATCGGTCTCTGGAAGGATGCTTCCTCCGTCCCACCGCCCGGCTCCTGAAGAGCCGCCGCCAACAGCACCAGGAAAGGAGCACAGGGCACCCCGCGAATATGCAGAGACAGCCAAACGCTTTCTTGGCTCCTGCGTGTAGCCACAGCACCGTCTTGCCTTAACCGACTAATTTTTTTTAATCAGAGGAGGGGGACAGTTCCCCAATTGATGCTCGGTGGCTGGCCCTTTCCACTCTCCCAGGCACAAACCTAAGGATTCAGGCTGAATCTGAAAATTCATTTGATCTGAGTGCATCAACTTTCACCTTCTTGTAAAGGTTATTTAGGACAAATGCAGTCCGTGCCAAAAGAACTTCTGTGTAGTGCTATTTAATGAAATGCTCAATTATATTGTATTATAGTCATCTTCTGTATTTTCTTGGATGCAGCAGAGGAAATGAGAAGCCGTGTGTCCTCCATTAACTCTTTGTTGCTTCTGCTAGGAATGTCAATTGAATCGAATGCTATCACCTGAATAAGCTCAGGGCTCCCCTTTCACATGCTAATATATGGTTATTCTGCTAGAGGATTTTGTTAGCAAGTCGTTTGAACTTTATTTTGTCCATTAAATGTATTTGCTGATGAGCCCTGGGGCAGAGAGTATATGCAGAGTGAGCTGATCTTCTGAACTGACAAAATCAGGAGAAGAACAGCAAATTGGTCATGTATGTGTGGGTAGGTGTGCAGGTGGTGGATCGCTGGGAATGATTATGAATAAAACTATCACTAAATCAGAAGGGCAAACAAGACAGTAACTTGCTTCCCCAGTGTCTGCTACTGAGAGAAAACCATCCCTTACAGGTGTGTCTGAGCCTGCTTGCTCTGTAGGTACAACCTAAAGAAGCCAGATGTTACTAGAAGAAAAATCTCTCATGGAGCTGAACCCTATTCATTTCACTTAAGTGTAGGGAGCTGTATAGGGTACTGTTTTAAAAAACAAAACAGCAAAGGGAGCCTGATTTTCAATGTGTGTCCCTGTTTTCAAGCCTTGTGTGAACCCAGTATGCTATATGGTGTTTCAAACTGCCATGACCTGTGTGTGTCTGAAATGCTGCTGGGCATGTCAGGTGGGACCTGTCGGGGTCTAAATGTTCCCTTGCAATCCCTTCCTTCTCCCCTTTCTATCTTTTTGGGTATTTAAGAGAAAATCTCAGCAATTTCCACCTCTCTATGTTGTCTCCTTGCAAGATATAGAAGGCAAGAATATCCTGATTAATAAATAATGTTCAGCTGGCAGGACTCCGCCCCATGCAAGGCATATAAAGGAAGAAGAACACCCACAATCTTGAAATGTTCCTGGCAGTTGCAGAGTCTCATAACTATTATTTGTTTTAGGGAGACTGCTAAGACCTTTTACAGCAGGGTGTTTCCCTTCATTAAATACAGCTTGGTTATAGGATGAAATGCAAGAAGTGCAAATCCAGCAGAAATTGACCCTGTTTGGGCACATTGATAGCAGAGATTATCATTAATGGAAGATTAAATAGATTATGTAAAAAAGGATTTGAATTTGTAGGGCATGTGGAATTTTTTTTTTTTTTTGAAGCCTACAGCTGTACTTTCCTGATACATATAAACATCTCTGAGGATACGTGTAAAATTCTCTGAGGCTGCAGTATCTACTGGAGGAGAGAGGGAGAAGAACTGCAGTCTTTATGCCATGAACTGCTGACATGATGTGACCCCAAAGCAAATGTCTGCATCTGCCACTAATAGCTCTTAGGGAGAAAGGGAATTTTAAAAAACAAATTCATCCTCATTTCCCAGGGTGAGCTGCATGTTCTTCCTGTGCCCATTGCTCCAGCTGCTCTTGAACTGAAAGTCATGGATCCCACTGCACTGTGTGAATGCAAATCTGACATGACAAATCTGATGTCCCAGCTTTCAAAATAGTGCACATCCTTGTGTGATCTTCTGGCTTGGCAAGGCACTTAGGTGGGAAGTTGTCATAGGTTATTGAACATTTTACAGATTTTAAGAAAAGAAGCAGCTGTCTTTATTTATACAGCTTCGTGTTGCAGTTTATTTAATTGTTTTAACACATAGAAATGGACTCAGAATATGATTTAGGAAAATGGAAGGCAAACTGGGAGTTATTTCTCCAGAAAGCTGGATGATTGCCCACCTGAAATAAATGTTGGTAAAGTCTTTTCTCTGTGTGTATATTCATGTGAGGAGATGTTGTGAAGTCTCTCTCTTTCTTGTGGGAGTGCATAATGACAATAATTCTTGGTTGTATTTCACTCAAAATCAAGCGATCTGTTAGCTGTTTTGAAAGTTCTTGATGAAGATCCTTCAGGCTCTGACTAAGCAAAAGCCACTTACTCATCAAGTCTTGATCTGTGTCTTGTTGACTGCATGTGTTTCTCATGATCATGCACAGACTACGGCTTTTCAGCATAAGCCTCTTCATCCAGTGCTCAGCATAAAAATCGGTCATTGATTTAGAAGGATAGTCCAGCTTGTAGATCAGGAAAATCAACCAACTGACTGGAACACACCAGTGAGGTTTTGTTTTTATCAAGCCATTAGTTTCATATCTATAGAGTCATGCCCTGATTTTTTTCCAATATGCATTTTTTTTTGTGGTATTCTGAGTTCTTCAGTAATGGTATTGTCTTTAAATTGAGATACTGTACTTATAAGAATGCCTGCATGAATTCAGCTATGAAATAGCACTGTGGTTTCTCTTGTGTTCATATGACCAAAGGCTAATGCAGAGATCTGAGGTCAGACAGATGGGGCTCAACTAATGCATAGTAACCAGGGAAAGAGATGTTATGGACCTCTTAAACAATATATCTTGTGAAGTCCAATTGTGACCTTTTATTATGACTCCAGACTGCAGCCTGAGTAGACTTTGATTTCCTGCTAAAGATTTTCTGGTCCAGTCGTTTATCCTAGTCATATCTCTATCTGTTTGTTATGCACGGCATGGGTTCAAGTAACAAGCATCTGGCAGCCAAACTGTTACCAACACTGACATTTTGGTAAAAGCTGTTTGTTTTGTTTTGCACTGACTCAAATATCTTTTTCACATTAAGGATGACACTTAGATGGAACTGCGGGGTTTTCACGAACTGGAGGGTGTTGTGGGAGGTGCCAAACCATAGTAAGACCAGACCTACTCTTCTCAGAGCTCTAAAACATTCTGCCAACGAATGACATGCATCTATGAACATTTTGCATCATGATCATGAGCTGTCATTGAAACCGAGGGGAGCACACGTGACTGTAAAGCACCTGCCTGTAGCATTGACTAAGATTAATGTCAGTTATTTGTCAATTTGTAATGCATCAAAAGCTGTTGAATTGGAAAAAAAATACCAAAGTGAACAACTGGGAGTTATAAAAGCATTTGCTCCTTCCTTATTCCCACTTACTTTCTATTCACATACCATGAGTCAATGTACCACAGACATGATTAGGTTTGTGTTTCCCATCTGAAATACTTGTCAACAGGAAGGCTACTGTCAAGATAAAAATGAGAAATACAGAATTGTAGTCACACCACTAAAGTGGAAGTTATTGTGGTTTTATTTTATTTTTCATATTTTACAGCTACAACTTGCTTCATCTGTTTCAATAAAGTTGGATGACACTGGACTTAATTTCATGTTCAACCCACTTAATAGTTAGGAACTGCTGCAGTTATCACTGAATTGATAAGGAAGTGGAGTGCTTAAATGAAAGGCCCTCTCACAAATAGGTACATTGATTCTTTCTAGCTATTTCTCCTGTATGTTCCTTTTATTGAAGTGTTTGTTGGAATCCCATGACCTAGGAGAGCTTTCATAGCACTGGTGTTATGAGAGGAAGGACTATGGCTGAAATTAATCCATGCTGCTTTTTAATGCTGGAGAAAATTCTTTTGGGGGCTATAAGGATTGTCATTACATTGATTTAACCTGTGATCACTGGTAGAAGTAAAGCCTTGCATTTTATTTGGCATATTTTTGTAGCATCTATACAAAGACATTATGTGATATATTATATGTTGACAACAGAATACCATTATTAAATTAAAGTATTGATTCATTGCAAAGTATCATGCTAAAGTAATGTCAGTGGTTTGTCTAAACCCACAGAAAATGGAAATTAAAAATTAAAGCAAAAGACCTGTCTCTATCTACAGTATTGTGTGTAGTGTTGCAGAGCATTTATCATCTGACTCATTGCTTTGAATTTACTGCAAAGCGCAGTAAATACATGGATTGATATGGATTTGGCTTTGACTTTAACTTCTATAGCTCATGTGGCTTTCAGGAAGTACCTAAAGCACTCTAGTGTTTGGTTTTGCTGATTTCTCCCATGACTTGTTTGGAAAGAAACTGCACAAGGAAAGGTGCCTAGTAAAATTGTGTAGGACTACCTACCTGGTCAGACATATAAATAAAACCCAGAGACTTTTACGTGTCTCTGAGCCTGGTGATATCTTTTTGAGATTCTTTGAACAAGTTTGGTATATTCCCAACTTAAATGTGCCCGCACGTGTGTGCACATGCATGTACTCACACAAAATGCAAGCAGGTATTTGTACATTTGCATGGTACCTGTTTTCAAGGGGCAGCAGGACCTCAAAGCCTGCAGTAACTTCAAGACTAGTCTTTGCCAAGACAGCTACTTTGGTTGTGGTGCTTGTCCTTGCTGTATGGTTCAGAAAAGAAACCTAGTGGTTTCATTGTAGCTAACTGGACTGAATGCCAAGTTAAAGGGCACCTTTTTCATTTGAAAGTCTCTCTCAATTTCCACTGTGTGGAAGGGATTTGTTGTCACTGTTACTATTAAAAATAGGTACCTTTTTTTTTTTGTTTGTTTTTGTTCATTACAAGAGTAGACAAAACACAGGAAAAACAGCAAGATACTTTGTGTTACGGAGATGATTTCTTACTCTAAGGGATTTAGAGACTTAGTTCTTGGATTCATATGGTGAGGGTTAGAAGTGTCATTTAATAAGGTGCTCCAGATCAAAACTGGGGCTGTGCTCAGAGCTAAATTTCCAAGGCAGACAGCTCTTAAACCTGCATTTATACTTCTGCCTTCCCCATCATACCTAATTTCAAGCCACTCCACTGAGTAAAGTACAGCTTCAGTGGAGGGAACTACCTCCCTGTGAGGGCTGCACAGACGGGCTTGCTGGGCAAGGGCACCTCTGAGCAGGACAAGGAAGAAGATGAGCTTTCAAATGGCTTCTGGGTAACACACAGAGAGAGTAAATGCACACAGTTGGACAAGTGGTTTTGAATGGATTTTTACTTTTTAGCTTACAGGTTTCTGGGGCCCCTTGTTAAAATGAATTCAAGAAGACAAAAATAAATAAAGCAGCCAAGAGGAAAATGAAAATAACAACTGCATTTATAAATTTCAGTGTCATTTTCATGGAAGAAATACCTTAATGGATCAAATCTTTCTGGTGAAATTTGGTGAAAGCAGGAAAAAATACATTTACTAAATGCTTATTGATAACTGTTTAAATGTCTGTTTCTGAAACTTTATTGATATGCTCAATATTACTCTAGTAATATTGAAAAATATTGATAAAATAAGTGAAACCTACACAGTTCTTCTAGTGTTCCACCTTTTCTGTCCTCCAAGGGCAGAATTTTGCATTTCTAAAGCTGTATTTCTCACGTAGCATCTAAAGAGGACAATCCCATGACCTTCAGGTGTTTTTTACAATATGTTACTCCTGTGTTTGGCATGTTGTGGTTGTGGGTGTTATTTTGTTGTTGTTTTTTGTTTTTCTTTCCTTTTAAAATTTGAATTAATCTCTTGGCAATTCTAAGGGCCCTGAAGTTGTGTCCCATGCCCGCCTGCCCAACTTGTATTTTATGCTCATTAGCAATGTATATATATTGGTGATGTGGTAGGTGCTCTTTATAGAAAAATCATTAGTATTTTCATCTATATGAAAAGACCTTTCACTGAGGCATTTTGTAACTTTGTTAGCAAAGAACTGGGGAAAAAATACCTTGTTAGTATTCCATGTAGAAGTACTGAATTAATTAGTTTAGAGTCTTCTGGTTTTATAATGAGTTTGCTATATGGCCCAGTTTTGCAAACATATAGGCCCACATTAGGGTGTGGGAGTGATGCCTTTTCTCTTTTGTAGAGTTAGGCATCTGCAGAATTAGGGTACATTTACATGAACATCTCTGTGATTAAATCTGTTACTGTGTCTTAGATTGCAACGTGAGTGCTTACAAAACATGCCTGTGTAAATAAGTGTACACCAGCTTTAAAGTGCTGCTTTGTAAGAGTTGTCATCATTATTTAAACATGCTTATTAGAAATTAGTTTCCATCAGTGCATTTTCTTGTGTGTGTGTGTGTTTAGCACTATCATGAAAAATATTAATATACCATCAGCCTGTTTAGTCTTTGCCTGAAATATGCTCAGTAGTAAAATCTTTGTGTTCTAGGGGACTGTAGTTGCTCAGCTGTAGCCTGTCACGAGACATGTGGATTATGAATTTTTTTGCACTTTAATTTTAAACTATTTTCTTACTTGATTTTTTTCGTATTATTCTAGAAAATCATGCTTCTGGTTTTGTACAGTTTTACTCTGTATTACTTCCTCAGCTGTGTATATGCCAACACTGACTTTTTCATAAAGCTTATAGACAAAAAACGTTGTCTAAAACATTAGAGATGGAAGGTTGTGTTTTAAGATGTAGTTACTTTATGAAACCAAAATTATGAAATGATCTTCACATTGTTCATTTTGTAGCATCATTGCTGTTAAAGTTTAAGATTCCAGTTCAGTAGGAACCGAGCCTAGATTGCTGGTTCTTACCAGATAGAGGGGCTATAGCACTGTGTAACAGCAAACCGTTAAATCAGTATTAATAGCAAATAGCTTCTTTTCTGGATCTGATTATTCTTACTGATGTCAGAACTTGTAAAGCAAGCATTTGAGATAAGATGGTGTTATCCTCTTGGAAGAGTTTTGCTCGTCTGTTTTCACTGCAACAACAGGGGTTTTCTCCTAACGTGGTTGGCAAGGAAGGTAGAGAATGTACAATCTAGCCTGCAGTTTCTGTGCTGCTTCTAAATGTAATCAGGATTTTAACAAAACCAAAAGACTTTTATCAAAAAATTTTGCTAACCTACAAAATTGGGCTGCATTGTACAATGCTAATGTTTACTTATGTTTGCCAGTTTAATGCATAGTAAAATAGCATTTCCAATAGTGTGCTCAGAGTGGCTGAGAGCTGTAGCCTGAGTAATACTGTTGAATATTGAAAAAAGATGTAGGGAATATTAAAAAAAGATGTAGAGAATCTTTGTTTCCACTCCCCCTATTGGATTACAGAACAAGTGGTCAGAGGGTTATCATTAAAATAGTACTAAGCTATCCCAAAAATTTTGACTTGGGATTGATTGTGTAACACTTGCTAAAACCAGTCTATTAAATGTCTTCCAAGGGGATGTGCTTTGTTAGTGTTGTGGGTTTTTTGTGTTTTATTTGTTTGGTTTTGGTGCTGGGTTCTTATTTTCTTGTTTATTTGTTTGTTTGTTTAAGAGTAGTGCTGTGTGGAGAGGAAATTAATTTTCTTGTTCAATCTGTCAGTGAATTTACAAAAGCTAAGCAGAATTTTTGTTTGAAACTTAGAGATAGGCTGCACTGAAACACTATGGTGATTTTTCCTGCCATTTAACAGTATCAAATATGAAGACCTTGCAATGCCAGGGTTCAGTGGGTTCAGGTTCTTAACTGCAGGGATTATTATGATGAGTGTCAGTTCTCCTAATTTAGAAGGGTAGAGGTACTTTTATAATTATTTCATAAGTAGCTAAACCACATTAGTGTTTAGTCTGAAATCTGGCCGAGCTACGTAAGGGTCATAGTGTTGAAGTTCAATCCTCCCTCTTTTTTTTTTTTTTTCTTTTTTTCATATCTATCTAAAAAGCCAAAATGCTATGCATAAATACACACAACAATGACTTTTTCCTTAAGCAGTTTGGGTTTCTTTTGCTTTTAGATTTCAATCTTTATTTTATAACGTCAACTGTTTATTTATAAGACTGTATCTCAGTGTAATACAGTTGATTGTAATTACTTTCCATCAATCAAAAATGTTAGAAAAATGCAGGTTGCAAATGAAAAAATTTATAAATTGTAGTATCTAACAGGTGAAAATACTCATTGATTGCTGTTTCTGAGTTTATACAATACACACTTTTAAATGTACTGATTATCTCAAAGCAGTGTAGAAATAATACAACCTGCTACTGAACTAAGATTTTGCAACAGCTTTTCATAGTGCACATGGGCTCTCTTCCTACCAAAGCTTCTCCATTAAGAGGCTGTGCCTTTGCCTTAACTAACTACTTTCTGAGCTGTGAAGATGACAACCTTGATGCTCATAATGATAGTAAAAACAACACAGAAAACACAGTCCAAAGGCTCATTTGTACTGGAGGGGGTGAACATTTGCCACTTGGTGATTGCTGTCTCTGTGCCTTAGAGAAGAAGCGTGGGCAGTGGAGATAATGGGGTGAGCTGCTCCTGTCCTGCACTTCTGCATGAGAAGCTCTTCAGCACAGTTCAGCCTTATCGGGGAAGATGCAGCCTTTGCCTTGTCTCTGTCAGCATTAACTGTCCTCCTTGTTCTCTATAAAAACACAGAGGAAAATAAGTGTTTCTAATACCTTTTCATATCTGGAGCACATTCATTACAGAGGCTTACTTAGTCCTAAATGAAAAGCAAGAATAGTAACTTAATATTTTAGATTGGTTTTAGAAATATCTTCCTGCAAGAGGGAATTCTTACAGGTTTTAGTTCTTGCATGACTGGATTTAATCTGAATATATGAAGCTGAAATGTTAGTGTGTGATATGTTTAAGATGGGAAGAAAGAATAGTCTGGTATTGTAATTATTATTTTATAGGAGATTGAAGAGATCACTTGCACATGCTGAATTTCAGTAATTTGGTACATGGCAAGGCTTGATTACATCTTGTGTTTACATATGTTTGAAAAGCTGTCCTCCATTACTTTGGCAGATGTAGGGGATTTGTAGTCAGCCACAGCTTCAATGTTGTAAGGTACATCTAGAAATGTGAACATACCCAGTTTGAGGAGCTGCTGAGTAATGGCTCCTCATTTCTGATCTGTTTATGTTGCAGATTTTGGAAGCATGAACAAGTATTTGTTCAAGTTTGATAATAAATAAAGTACATTAATCCCTGATTTTAGCAATGATCCTGGCTGGTGAGAGGTGTACCTGTAGAAAATGAAGTGTATTGGACAGACCTAAGCTAAAAGACTTTACTGTAAAGAGATTATTATGGGTTGAGTCCTACACTGAGCATAAGGTATGCTAGGTGGTAAAAAGATTAATAATTCTTGTGAGATGTTTTATTTGCATACTGTGAGAATTCTGTCTGTTTAAAAGTAGTGTGAGTTTAATGGGGAGCTTATTTTTAAATGCCTTTAAGAAGATGCTGTAAGACTGTATCTAATTAAATATATTACACTTGAATTACTTAATTAGAGATTTTTTCAACCATCCCTTAACGTTTAGACACTCTCTTAATATTTTGTAATCCTGTTTATTAATGCAATCTATATGACAGCACAGACTCTTAGAGTTTTGCTTTAACAAAACTACTTACAACTAAATTTAGTATATTTCGTGTAATGAAATAGAATTAGAATGCGAGGAACTCATATGTAACTGAGTATCCTGTGGGAGCTGTAGGCTGCTCTGCAGTTCAGTAAGAATCACAGCAAGAAGCAGGATAGACCACAGACAGGAACTACACTGAACATTTTACTTGAGAACTAATAATTAAAGCTTGTTTAAAAATGTAGAGTCCAAACATAATGAAGCTCTTCTAATTATCACCAGGTTTGGTCCAACTCTGCGTTGTCAAGGAGGTAATTAAAAGCTTCTGAGCTGAGCTCTGCATAAAGGAATGTTGGGGTAATCAAAACACATAAATAGAGGAAATAGGAGGATACTAAATTATATTTCAATATATATTCAAAATATATTTCAATATTGGTTAAGGAAAGCAAGTTGCTGGAGAAAAAAAAAAAAAATATCCAAAAAAAAAACCAACCCCAAAACCTGACAATCCCAAAACCTCAAACATAGTATCAGAAATTCAACTTTATTTCATGTCTTTGTTAGTTACTTTGTATAATGTTTTCCTGCATTACAGAACAAAATAACTTTTCCCACTAGGTGTTGAAAAAGCGCATCCTATAGGGCACAAAAGGAAATACTTTTTGTTAAGACAGCGCTCAGGCTGGAATGAATGTCTGTGCTGCACTGTCAGCTCTGCCCTTCGTTGTTACAACTGAATGAATTATCTTGACTTTCCGCTTCCGCCAGAAAAAAAGGTGACTTTGTCAGTGTAGAGCCTTTACAATGGACAGCTGCTACAGAATTACTTCATTTTCACAGTTTCAACTTGCTTATTAGTCTGCAATTCATCCCCAAAAGTTGTTCAAATATCAGTGGAAGTAACAGACCATCGATTATTGTTCACTGGAAGCTACAAGACCAGGAGTGATCACTTCTTATGCTCAAGCTCAAGTTTTCTTATTTGTGAAATAAAGAGGTAGTGAAGAGGTACAGGTGAGAAATGAGAGGTATGTTGTAATGGATGTTCAAAAAATAATAAGGAAATACACTTAAGTCTCATTTTTATATTCAGAAGGTATTTGATATCTCTGATTGTGCCATTGGTTATATGTGTGATGATTTTCAATAATTTTCTGCCAGTGAAATATATTAGACTTTAGTATTAAAAAGGGGCAGAAGCTTTCGAATTTTTTAGGTTATTTGAAAGCGTATCTCCAAATAGAGCCAACAGGGGTGTATGTGACAGCAGGGCAAGGCTGTATGTGAGACACCCTAACAAGCCAGTTACTCTAGTTCATAATTCTTTATTTTTGTCCTGCAGTGAGCTGAATCAGGTTTGAATTTGGGACGCTCATTAGGCCTAAACCTGCCATTATGACAACCCCATTTAGATCATTTTAGCTTAACTTTATAGTCAGTTGTCACTGGGAATTTTAGTCACTACTATGTTTTATATTGCTGTCTTGTTATATTTTAGAACTGAGGTGTTATTGTTGCCATATCTCACATCAAAAGGAAGAAACGCTTTCAGTATGGTGTAGCTTTCTATAGATAGAATCAAAATGCTCTCTGAGTAGGTGGGATCCTTAGCCCAATCCAAACCCAATGAGATAAGTGAGAATAAGTGGGCTTTAGCTAACATTTAAAATAAACAGTTAGGAGTGACTTGCTTAGCCTAGTCTGTTCTGCGTTTGCTCATAGTTCAATTAAATGTAGATATGCTGACCTCTAAGGAAAAAAAAAAAAAAATCTGTTCTGAAAATAATAATGCATTTATCAGAGGAGATCTCACATGTAAAATGAGACAAGGTTGGCAGGAGAGGTATTGTAGTAGATCAACTAATACAATTGGAGAAAAACTGGCAAATGCTTTTTCTTGCGTCTCTTTGGTGAGGTGATGTAACTGATTGCCCTTTGACTTTTCAGTCTGCTTTCAATAGTAGGATTCTAACATCAACAAAGTTGTTTTTTGTGTTTTGGGTTTTGTTTGTCTGTTTTTTAAGTAACTGAAAATGTTTTCAGAAATTGAACCTATATGCTTAGCTTTGAAGTGTGAATAGGTGAATGTAAAGCTTGCTAAGTGTTATCTTATTTCCTGATTTATCCTGCTGTTAATTTTGGGGTTTAAAAACAATGTCCGTAGTAGAGAAGGTGTGTAAGGTGGTAAGAAAAGTAAGGTAAAGGTAAGGTAAAAGTAAGGTAAGAAAAGTAAGGTAAGGTAAAGATGGGTAAGAAACTTTATCATTTTAAAATTCTCATGCCTTCAGATTGTCTTAGTAATTTGGAGAAAGTTTTAGTATCATTATTTATTACTGAAGATTAATGTTGTGTTAATGCCTATAAATATGACCCCAACACGGACATTCACACTGAAGACTCACTCATGAATTTCAATGCCTATATGAAATGATTTGTTCTGGTGCTTGAAAATATGTTTTGGTAATAGCCTTTTGAATGCCTTTCGGACATTTAATTGCCATTAAGTGGCATAATCTGCTGTTTGGAATGGAGAGCTGGGAGTATTTTGGTTGCAAATAGGATAATGAAATGGATTGAAAATGAGGAATAATAAATGAATGGATCTGTGCTATTAACAGCCAGCTTGGGCTTGGCATCCTATTTATGACCGGAGTGTATGGTGTACACCACCTAAGGTGGGCTGTCTTTTTCCCAGACAATCACAGGCATGACTACAGGTAGTAGTCTGTCTGGGAACTGATCCTGTCCCTGCTGACATAGTACTAAAACTATGTTAACTTTAATAGTAGTGGATCAAGCCTGTGGATCTTCATTGGTTACTACTGATGTCAGTGGAAGCTCTCCATGAGGCCTGATATGAGACACAATCAAATTCTCTCAGTCTGGTACAGCTGTGCCTAATTAGAATACCCACTTTACTGGTATCTGTGTAGAAGGTTTTTGGCAGGGTTTTAATACTCTGCATTATTCTTAGTGATTTTACTACTCTTGATTTGTAACTCCTATAATCTCATTACATGAACATCAACGCCCTAAAGTTTGTGGTTTCAGATGGGTTTACTTTAAAACTAACATAAAAGTTAAATCTTTCCAAGTAGTAGCCACCTTCCTTTAGAAGTGGCAAACGGCAAAACAAGTGTGATTTTCAGTTGTGATCATGTGGCAGGGTGATCAGTTGGTAGTCAGATAAGCATTAGTAACAACTGAATTTTTTTTGTGGGGTTCTCAGTTTGAAGTAGTTGCCTTGGAATTTTATTGATGGTCTGCAAGTCTGTCATTTGTAAAGAAAGCTGGACTGTAAACTTCAGCTCTTAAAAGGAAAAAGTAAGTTAAAAAAATAAAAGTTTGAGATAAATTGTTAAAGTAAGCTAGTACCTATTTTGTAAATCAAGACAGCATTTATAATCCAAACAACCACTGCACTAATCCTGGAGAATGTAATACCTCCTCAGTGACTGTTTTGACCCAATATTTACTCAAATATGAAACATATAGCTTGTGTAGGTAAACTGCTCGTATCCCAAATGATCCTGCTTGCATCTAGTATTTTTTGGTGAGCTTCATGTAAGAGGTGTGGGTGTTTAGAATTTCCCTTCAGAAGTCTCCATTCAAGAAAAATGTCTGTTCTTCAGAAAGTGAAGTCAAACAGTTTCGTAGCTTCAGGTTGAAACAGTTCTACAAGAGCTGGACTTCCAGAGGTTTCAAGGGCAATGCTTAATAAGGATTTACATTAAAGAAAATGGTAGAAGTCTCAACCTCTTTATCAAACAGTTCAGATGAAAAAAAAAAAAAAAGAAGAAAAAAACCCCACAAAAACCCAAGAAAAACAAACTGAAACAAACCAACAAACCAAACCACATAGTTCTCTGAAGTCCCAGATACTTTCTCTGTACACCATGTGAAATGCCACCAAATGACCGACTTATAGAGACAAGCAGTTGATTGTGTAACTAGTATGCATAGTCGCTGTGAAATGCATCACAGAAAGGTGTGATTTTTTTTTTTAGATTATTTTGTAAACACACCTAATTTTTTTTTTTTTTTAAATCACATGGTATATTTAAAGTTTTTGCATGAAAACAAAGTATGATCAAAGCAGGATTTGGTACTGCACATTTTTTTACATTAACTGTAGTGTTGGGCTTAATCTTGCAATAGTCATGAAATCTAATATACTCAGCTGTATTTGCTTCTCAAAGCATAGACTGTAATAACTATTTAGAAATATCATTGATGGCTTCTGCATAATCTTTTAAATAGGGACATGTAACAGTTATTCACAAGTGATATATTATTTGGAGGACATGGGCACAATAAACCTAACAGAGTCTGTCTTTCCTCATTCCATTTTTTTTTATATGTGCTATGCTACTTATGCTGTAGTGATGCAGGGAAATTGTGAATGCTCTTTCCAGTGTTCTACGTTGATTCTTCCATTGTTGCTGTTCAGTAAAGCTTTCCAGAAATACCCAGAGAGGATAGCACAGTGGAGATAGGAGCAGAGGTCTTGTGCTCAGAGGGAATGAAAAAAACAGATTTAGAAGCTCAGAAGATCAGAAAAGCCAATGGAACTGTATGTATTGTGAATATTTAGTATGCTTTTTGTAGGCCTAATTTATTATGATAAAACTCCTGCCAGGAGGTGAATTATTGAAGACCTAAAAGGAAATTGCACCAGGATGATGCACTCTGCCCACAGTCAGGTGCTACAGTATGGGATTAGTTCCTTTTGGGCCCTCCAGCAGGATCCTGTAGTATTTCTCCTAGTGATTCCCCTGGGATGGGTGGCACTACTGGGGAAAAAGAAGTAATATGAGCTAGAGAAAGAATGCCACATATAATGAGTCATTTTGGTGAATCTTTTTGATTTCCCCAGCAGAAAGATATCCTAGCCAGCTGAACCTATTGTTTTGCCCATGTTGTCTCTGCACTCTGAGTTGAACAGTTCATTGTCATCAACACCACGCAAGTGCACTATGCTCCACCACTCCCGAACATCATTGAAAAGCTGCCATGACTCTCAATGAACAGAGAATAGTGGTCCAGAAGATCATGTTCACCATAACAGTCCTCACAACATTCTTATTTCCCTTTTAGTATTATTTCATCCAAAATGCTAGCTTTCAAAAAATGTATCATGAAGGGCAGCCCTGTCTTTTAAAATTGTACCTAATAAGAAAAGAATTCTAAACCTAGAGTGTCTTGTGTGAATTACTATGAAAGTCCAATGATGGCATTTGTGACTAGCTTGTTTCTTACCCTGTAGCATGTGTGTCACCTCAGTTGCCGTTTCTGTGCCATTTGCCATGTTAGAGTCTGCAAACGGCAAAACATAAATTTGATACTTCCTTCCAGTTCAGCAGAGAATAATTCTTCCACGTTCAAAACTTGCCTAAATTTGAGAATTTTTCTTATGGGTCTTTTCTAGTCTAGAAAAATTTTCTGAAAATCTTCGGAGAGATAAATATTTGGAATATCTTAGCCTACCTTTGTTTGTGTGAGTCAAAGATGTAGTTTGGTATCTGTTTGTGATTATTCATTTTTTCTAGTGTTGTCTTTTTATTGGATTATATTTCTCCCTTTTTGGCAAATGCTTTGAAATTTGCAATGAGCTTTAGAAAGTCATCTTCTAGAACCTTTTCCTGATGCTACTTTTATGCAAGTGCTTCATTTTCTCTATAAGTGGTTCCTACTGGAAATATAAAGTTTGTTGGAGACATTTTTCCATCATGTTCTGTGATAAAGATCAATGCACAGACATAATTTATTTTATCTGCAGTATCCATAATTGATGCCTGATCTGTAAGTGGAACATGTGATTCTCTCATAGCCTTCCTGTGACTGATACACTTAAATGCCTTATTTATTGCCTTTACCTAATAGCTTTTAAAATTCTCTTTTTTTCCTGAATAATTTGCTCAGGCTAGATTTTATTTTTGAAAGGATGTATTGTCATTTAACTTGCTGTCTTCCTCTGCTGTGTTCTGTTTCTTTTAGGGAGAGGAAAAATTCCATACCTTCCTGGACTAGATTGCAATGTTATTTGAAATTCTTGTATTTCAAATTCTAGGGCTTTCCCACTTCCATTTAGTTTCCTTTCCCACCCCACCCAGCCTCACAAGTTTTTGAAAAGCTTTACCTATTATTTGTAATGGTTATTGTCTTCCTTGTCATCCCCCTTTGCTGTCATAACTGAACTGCATCATATTCTCATTATGTTTTGAATCAGCTTCTGTTTTTCTGTGAGATCTGTGTCAAAACTGGTTGCCTGATATTCTTTCTTTCTGTTCCAAGAAGCAGCTGTTTAATGTGCTGAAGATTTGCTGCTAGAAATAACAAAATAATACACAATAAGAACACAATCACATTTTCCCCTGTTTACTGTGTTTGGTGATCTTTTAAGTGGCCACAGTGGGGTAGGATTTTCTGTGTTGCATCCATTGGGTAGAAACTTGTCAAGGTATCCATTCTCCTTCGATTCTTTCCTTACCTTGTTTCGTGAGGAAGAGTTTGAAGACTTTTTTTCAGCTTTGACAATGTTTAAGTTCCTGTCTACTGGAGTTTTCACATGATCGTTGCATTTGAGTAATTTTTATATTCTCTTTACACATTGAGAGCGTATTTTGTTACACATGGGGATAAAATATTCGAGAATGACCCTCAGAAATTAATGTTTTCTTATAGAAATATAGATCTATCTTCTAAATTCTATGTTGTGATTCCTTAAATTACATTATTCGTATTAATATACCGCATAAACATGACATTTTCCTAAGCATTGCATAGTGCTCAAGTAGATGCATTGCTGTTGTCAGCCCTTCCAATAAGCAAGTCCTTATTCCTCATGTTCTTTGCCAGTTCACAGGTGTCTGTGGGTACTTCTGGGGTTTTTTTAGATCTCTCTGCCTGACATCTGAGAGCTGTAACTCCAATTACATGAATGATTTGTTGACTGAGCAGCAGTCAGAGCAGTCTGATTGATGAAGGATCAGTTTCCTGGTGGTTTCTTCCTTCAGAAGACAAGATCCTCATTTGGAGAGAATGCCAAGGGCACTTTGGTAGTTTCCCATGTGTTGCCACTTCTGCACTTTCTTTCCATTACAATATATTGGGTTTACAGCTGCCAAATTTGTCTTCAGCGGACTAAATAGTGTCACTGAGATTGCATACTACATAATTCTTTCCTCTCCTCTCCTCAGTGTATGGGGTGGTTTCTGCCTCAATTCACCTGTAACTGCTTCTTGGTTATATGTAACTTCTTTTGGATACACAGACTGCTACACTTTTACTTTGGAAATCTGTATTTGTGGGTTTATATCTCTAACTTCAATAGAGAAAAATATTATATTTTTTTAATGTTTATTCAGGTAATTTTTAGTGACCTTTACTTTAGATCAGTATCAGTTACTATAAAACTCTAATATTAAATTTGGATGGAGGAGATGTGTGTTCCAAATGACAGATGTCTTCAAAAACATTCCATTGTTTTAAAAGGGGTCCATTTTTCACTTAAAAATAAGTTGTCTGGGCTTTATGATTCTTCTTCCCAAGGTATAATTTAAACTCCCCAGAGTATTTCTTTCTATAATTTAGCACCCTTTTGACACTTTCTACTTCTGCATTTAATGTTCTTGCTGTTTTCCAGAAATTGTGACTTAAGTGAATATTTTGATGTACTAAGAAAAGAAATACAGTAGGTTGCCATTATTCCTTAGACAGGGTATTAACGAGGCTTTATTTTGATCAGTAAATTTGTAGTGGCTTTATTTTTCTCCTGAGTGGGTAATTGAGTGAGGAATAACACTATAGCAAAGAAAAAGCCTTTTAGATTTTGTTCACATTACAAAACATTTAGGAGAAGATACAGCAATATTATATTTAACAAGGTAATACAGAATGTTAAAAATAGAACATTTTATTGCATATTAAGTAGCACCATATTCTGTTTAATAGATTAGTGGGATCCTTTTTTTTTTTTTTATTTGCGCATGTATGACATGTTCCAATATGTATTAATGCATTTGTTTTTTTGGAGGTCACATGCAGTAAAACTTCTATACACTGGTTAACTAATTCAGCTAAATTCTGTTTTGTCCTGTATTTAACCACTTTTCTTGGTCATGCAGATAAAACATATCACCACAAGCCATCTACAGTCTTAATAGTGGTTCTGTAGAACTCAGCGTAAGCATCTATCAAGTAAAATAGTCCCTTGCTTGTGTGGTCATGAGTAAGAACAATGTTAAAATGGTAACATAGAAAGTACAGCATTAGCTGTTTCAACAAGTGTCCTAATCTGTTAAATGTTTCTGAACAAAGAGCAATTTCTATTACATTTAGCTCCAGTTATTCAAATCCATCATTGCTGTTAAAAAATGCCATCTGGATACAGTCTCCATTCCTTTTCTTTCTTTAGTGCAAACATTTTAGTGGCTGTCCCAGGCCACTTATAGCTTTGTAGTAACTTCCTAACCAGAGAGAAAATCCCGTTTGCCTACAATAGACACCAAAACTGGGTCTAAAGTTTAAGTACATACTTCTTGATGTATTTCACTAAATAGTGGACACAAATTAAAACTGTATTTTCAGATTTGTAAAGGGTTCTGGGACATCGTAAGCTTTAGTTTACTCATTTAAAAGGATCTTCAACAATTTGCCCAAAATGGTCTCTGAAAATGGAGAATACAAGTCATATGTTTATCTAATTCGATAAATGTAGGCTATTATTGTTTACCTGTTGAAAATTTATTTTGGTCAACCAATTTGTATGCCAAGTTTTGTTATTTTGCTCTGTAACCTTTCTATTAAGTAGCTTCTTATACGCTAAAAACATTATTTTCAGAGTTATTCTGACATAAAATTGCTGTTTCCATGGGATACACTTTAGACAGCAGTGTGTGGCCTCCAACTTTTCTTTTTGTTTTCTCTGATCTCATTGATTCACCTGAGTTATATAATTGCAAATCTGTTAACAAAGTATTTGTCACTTTTCTAGTGTGAGGGGTTGTGTGTGGTGGTTTGGAGATCAGTATTTGTGAATTCATATCATCACAGAATCAAGACCTACAAACTAGTGCCTCGCCTTCTCACAGTTTCTTCTTCAGGGCAGGATCAGGTATAACCTGAGCACCTTGTTGCCCAGTCTTTGAGCTTCCACAAAGATAGTTTTATTCTAGTGTTTTGCAATCCTTATTTCTCTTGTTCTTTCTGAGATGCATAAGTAGAATAGATAATGCCTTTTACATTAGTTTAGGATTTAAAAAAAAAATTTTTAATGGTTTGTAGCCATGTGTCTTCTCTACTATGTGGCTGATCATTTCTGCTTAAAGCTTCATACCTTGTTTGTCCCAGCTGAAGAACTTTGAGTTTGATCTTTATCTGCAATCAGTATATTTTACCTTTTGGCTCTCACCAGAACTGTAATCAAAAGGCTTCAAGTGAACTACTTCTATGGCACTGGGAACACTGTATGAGGGAGACATTAATGGTTTTACAGTTATTCTATGAAATTAATATCCCTGTTCTGTATATTTTCCAAGCTTCATCACTGTTTTAGCTTTTCTTAAAATGCTAAGTCAGTCTTAGAATCACAGAATCAAAGAATGTTATTAATTTATATCAACTTCATACTGGTTTAGCCATAGCCATTTTAGTGGTGCATTCCATAAAATTCTAGGTGAGACAATCAAGATTTTAGTTTCTTTTAACAAGGTGAGAAGAATAATCTCTTTTTGTTTTACTGTTTATCTGGAATGATATGAACACTGAAATGTTAATGAGTCTACCTTTACCACTTTATAAGCATATTTTTTACCATTTTATAATAGGAGGCCATATTATCAAGCAAAATCGAAATAATTGGTAGTCTTTTAATTTCTATTAATCTTAAGAGGGACTTTTTTTTTTTTTTTTATTGTAACAATCCATTTTTCCTGTATGTGTAATAGTGTTTTGGGTTGGTTGGTTGGTTTGTTTGTTTTCCACAGCACACAAAGCACAGGAAAGTTTAGACCTGCTGGTGACAATATCCATGAGGTTGATTTACTTTAAACTGGATTTAAAAGCTTCAGTACTTTGTATGATCTCTAATGGGTTATGGGTTTAATAACTCTAAGAAGCATTAAAGACTTGATTTGATGACTTGTTTAATATTTCTTCCAGGAACAATTTGTAGAGATTAGGATTTGGTGAGATATCATTGGAGGATTAGCAATTGCTTCTTAAGGCAGTCTGAGTTGACAACTAATGGATAGCTTTCCGTGATAGCTCTTTTATAGTCCACAGCAGCTGGATAAAAATCAATGAGAAAGTGAACATAAGTTTGTTTACCCATTCATTTTGGTTTTAACAGATGAGCTTGGCTGCCATAGTAACTTGCTTAATATGTTGTCCCCATCTATCATGATCTAGATAACCTCAATTAACACACTGATTAATCCTCAAATTCTTCTTCAGTAGTTCCCTTTTTACACAAAGTGAAGGGAAGTGTTCCTGACACATCTGAGTGGACAGTACACGTGCTCAT
This sequence comes from Streptopelia decaocto, assembly GCF_964273445.1. Lineage (NCBI taxonomy): Eukaryota > Metazoa > Chordata > Aves > Columbiformes > Columbidae > Streptopelia > Streptopelia decaocto. The sequence goes on from NC_138659.1 coordinate 46,029,553, forward strand.
CAATAGCCACATACATAGAGCCTGAAGAAAATCACCCTTTTTCCTCACATTTCCTACCCTCTCTATGTGTAAAGTAAAACTGTAGTTATATTATTTTTTGTATTTGTTTTTTCTTAATCTGTTCTGCATTTTGCTATTATTTGAACTTAAAACAAGTAGTTACCTTGAACTCTATTAGTAGCTGGGAATCCCAAAACACTTTTCAAATGTCATCATAAAAATAACAAACATGGTGTAAAAAGGCTTTATTTTTAAAGATTGATTAATGGGAGTGAAAAGAACTATGTAACTGTCAATTATGTAGGACGTTTTTTGAGTAAGCCACGGCCCTCATTTTGCATCTGTTAGTATTCCCACAGGTGTAATCTAATTTAAAGATTCTGCTTCCTAACTTCAGCTGTCATATTTGTTGAATATGGACCGGGGGACATCTCTTCTCTTTAAAAGTTAGTGACACAGAAAGAATACAATCCAATGTTTCAGTTGCAATATTTCCACCATGTATGTAGAGACAAGCATATATTTATTTATTTGTCTATTTATTTAGTGCTGTCACTTTTTAAAGGTGAGAAAAAAAATCCAGTGTGTTTGGGAAGAGTCCAATAAAAAGTTTGTTTTTTTTATTTTTTCCTTAGCAGGAACGAGGTACGGAGCTGTTTCTCTGCAGTAGGCAGGATTAAGAAAAATAAAAAGGTTTTAGTAAGAAACTTATTATTCACTGAACACACACATTTAGGGTTTTTTATGTAAGAGAAAGCTACAGGGAAAATGATCTAGACACTGTTTCTATAAACTCGAGAAATTAATACAAAGGTGAGCTATTACAGGAAGCTACAAAATAAGCCATTTTATACTACAAAAAATAATCCATTTTACACTTCTAAAATTTTGCTTTAAGTAACAATGATCAAGAGCTTAACTTTAGAAGCAAACAAAAGCCTCTAGGCTGCTGTTGTTGCAAGAAACATTTCCCATCCCGCCATGCCTTTGATAGGATGCAGCTGTGACAGCATGTTAGCAATGCTGCATCTGACAAATTGTTGTTGACTTAGAGTTGGAATTTACAATTATTTTAATAGGTTTTATGATACCATTTCATTTGTACTTTCATTTTTTTTTTTTGAATACCAATGATGGATTCTCTTTGAAATACAGGAGGAACTACCTAGCAAGCATAAATTCCTAAGATCTGAGTGAATATTAGAATGTGTATCTTGTTTAGAAATTATTTTCCATGGTGGACCTAGTTTAGTTTATAGGTTTATGTTCTAATATATGCTTAAAAATTTTAAACAAACAAACAAAAAAAATGATCTTCTTAAGCAAACTGGTTATATCCAAATGGTAGCTCCAAGTGTATTTAAGTTCTTTCCAAAAAAGAGAATATTAATCCTTCCTAAGTCAGAAAACAAATCTAAACATAAATCTTCCTTATCTTTAGTGGTATTTGCTTGAATAGTTTCTTTTCTGTGTTCCTGCAACTTCTTACAGTACCAGTTTGCAAAATCATTACTCAGTTTCTACTGTGGAAGAGCAACTGTGCTCTCTTCCATCCCGGGGGTCTGGCCCCTGCAGCCGGGGGATGCCCCAGGGGTTGTGCCTCCTGCTGCCCTGCCCAGGGCTGCCTGCAGCACCGACCTGCACAGAGTGTCAAGCGCCACCAAAATCTTTGATGTCATCTGAAGATCTCTCTGCTGTTGTCACTTTGCCTGTGGCTCTGCTGATGGCAGACACCTTTTAAGAGCACGTTAATGCTGCAAATAGTTCTATTTTTAAAGCAATTCAATGTCTTACTGTTATTAGTAGGACAAGAATATTTGGCTTTAAGCACAAACTAGGTGTCGTTGCTATCTCAGTTAAAACCCAATAAGATTTTGGGAAGTGTTACTTCATCCCTGACAACAGAGCAACATGTCTGGAGCTTCTTTACAGAAGTGGTTTTTAAATTTAGCAGCACTATGAGTCTCTCAGAGCTCTGCAACCTAAGAGCATGTGATTTAAATAGGACATGAAAGTCCAGCTTCTTAGCAGGGAGAGAGCGGTGCGTCGGTGATGCCACAGCTCACATGCTTTGGTGTATTTTCACCTTCAGGAGTTAATGACGCTGAATTCAGGCTGTATATAACTTCCCTTGCAGAATTGCTGTAACTCCTCAGTTGAGAATATTTGTTAGTCTTCTGCACTGCCATAGGTTCATCTATTTATTCAATGATCTTAATGCTGACCTAGCATATTGAAGCAAAAACTTCTGTTAAATCTTTTGATTTAGCAACAAATTGAAAAACCTGCAGAATGCAGGGAAGAAGAACAAACATCTTCTTAGGTAGCAAGTTTCAGTCTAGCCAGGGGAAGTCCTCTGTACAGCACCACGTGGTTTCTTCTTGCAGAAGAGAGTGCAGGTTAGCCTGGAGGCCTGTAAGAGCTGGGCTGCCAGCCTGCTCCACTGCATAGGGTATCACCTTGATTTTCTGTTTCTTATTTTGTCCCTGTTAAGATGTTTTGTTTGTAAAGCAGCTGAGGAAGGGACTTGTTCTGTTGTTGTTCAAATTTTGTGTTTTGTGTTGTGGCAGAAGATTCTTCTATGTAGTAGACAAAGTGAAAACATTATGCAAGAGTGGAGGCTGAAACTATGAATGTTCAAATTGGAAACAATTTTCCCAGCCATACATAGATATTTAAAAATGAGGAGAACTTATGGTTATAGGTCCCAACCTAGTATTTAGTGGTGTACAAAACTAATCCTCAGCAGTCTTTAAAACAAATATTTAGAGACGGCTGTTTTCAGTAATGTTTATCAACTTTGAGACAATCCGTAAATTTCAACGACGCTACTGGTAACTTCTAGTAGCATGTAGGGATACATGTAAAGAGCAAAAGTTTGTGCTTCCATCTCAAACCCTTTTTAAAGCTTTGGTGTAGATTTCTATGACACTCCCAGTAGCCTTCAGTGACATGTAAGGAACAAAGTTTGTGTTTTAGTCTCAGACCATTTTAAAAATTTTGTTGCAGAGATGATGAGTGTGTGTGATGTTCCAGATTAACAGTCTCTGCTTGGGAATGAGAATTCTTGGAAGTGTTTGAATTAGTCTTTGAGTCTACTCTGACGAACAAGTCTTTAGTCAGAATGGAGCATCCTCTGAAGTATGGCATCTTTGGATACCTCTTTGTTTCTCAGAGGTTTCTCAGCTCTTGTAAATTCTAACTTTTGCTGATTTTCTTTTTATTTGAGATCATATGTGAGCTGTGAACCATACTTCAGAAGTCTGTCGTAACTCAAGCAATGTAATTCAGTTTAAACTGTAGGTATTTGTATTCTGTATCTAATTGATACTTTTACGTTTTTTCCCCTCTGAAAATGGTGACATTTGAGTTCATAATCTATTTCTAATGAAATGTAAATACAGATGACTTCTTCTAAAGAAATTAATTACACAGCTTATCAAATTTATCATGGGGATAGGGTTTGATTTTCACCCCATATCATTGTATTTTTTTATTCCACTTTTGGTAGTAATGAAGGGAAGAGATGCTAGTCACTTCTGTAAATCCTTTAAAAAAGCAGAAGCACTTGTATAGTGAATAAGCTTTTTATATTTTTGTGTTTTCATGCCTTTCCAAATAATTTTTTGCTGTGACTGGTCACCCTAGTATAGGATTCAGCTTTCCAACTGCCTTACCTCCTATCACTCTGCAGTTTTGGAAGACCTAGGAAAAGATGGCTCTTAATGCCCAGTGTTTAATGCATTAACAGGCAGTACAGAGGTGGTGTTTCTCTGCCCTTGATATGATTTTTAAAATCCAAGACACTGAAGGTGCTTGTATGGCTGCTGCTGCTGAACAGCTGTGTCCTGTAGCTCATCTTTCTGCTTTCTTGGGAAGAGCTCAGCCTTGCTGGTGCTAACACAGGTCGGAGGCAGCAAGACTTGATGTTCCTTCTTATTGCAGTGCCTTGATGTCGGTCATTACCCAGAGATTAGTTTCAGGTCATTAGTCCGGAGATAGCCACACATCCCATCCCTTCAGGCTTCCTGTCACTTTCGTAATTTGGTAGGTTCACCACGTCACCTAAGGAACACTGTTTCTGGAGTTTTGTTATTTTTTCTTATTTTCTTAGTAAATGTTAGTAATATAATCATACTTTCATCTCTTTCCTTTTAGCAGTTGTCAGCCCTACGCTGATAATTTTTAAGATTATCTAATTGTGTATGCAAAACATACCACTTATTACAGGACTTAATTTCATTATATCCTCATGTAAGTCCATCATGACTACTACCATTATAAGGCTTTAATTTGAATTTTTAATAAGGGATTTGATCCTGAAAATAATTACAAGCATCCAATTATACTTGTGTATTATCGATGTATATTATGCATGTATATAATTAAGCAGAGAGCTTACGTGCAAGTTACTGATGTACAAGTACTTACGTAATGAAATCCTTATTTTATCAACTTTTGGAAACACACTATTATTGTATATGCAGTAACATTTTTCAGGGGTACCCAATTTTCTTTTCAGTAATGATTTAGACATTTAGAAGCCTTAGCCCTAGAAGGGGGAATATTTATTCTCCTAAGTGTGTGTAAATGATTTGGTGTTATGGCATAAGCCATTCCTTTCAGGTTAATGTTTGTAAAATTGACTAACTGATTGCTAATGTACATGCATGCACACACATCTAGCTTTCTTCATTACTGAGGGGCAGCCTCTGCCGGTGGAACTTACATTTCAACCCCATGCAAAACAGGATCTACCATCTGAGGAACACAGAAACTAAGATAAACCTTCAGGAAACTTAATTCAGTAATATTACTTTTTTCATCGTTGCAAATTAAAAACAGGTCTCTTGAAATAGATCAGCATACCTATGCCTTTCTGAAAGTGTACAAGTACATGTAGTAAAACTTGCCTGTCTAGTTGGTTTGGTGTTTTTTGTTGTTGTTTTTCAATATTTTTTTAATATTGAAAGAATAGTAAGATTGAGAAGATTCTTTGATAAGAATCCAAACTTCTTTTGACCTAGAGCATGCATTTGTGTTTGGGGAATATCCAAGGAGAATATTTATATCTCATTCTCAAAATATGAGAGGATGTTTCTAGTTCATCTCAGTAGCTGGTTCCCAGGGAGCCTTGTTTCCTCAGTCTGCCTTTCATGTGAGGTGTTATTCCTCATGGACCAAAGGATTTTCCTCTCCCCTATGTCCTGCCTTGGAAGACATGTAGAATAAATGTACCAGACTTCTTCACATACTGTTTCCTCTTTGTTTAGCCCTTTTGGGAATGAGGAAAGGACTCATGTTGTCACATGTAATAACATCTTATGAATTCTGCAGTTAGTGTTTTATGCAACGTATTACAGCTACCTCAGATTACATAGAACACCCTCATTCTGCTGTGCTACTGTTAATCTAAGTCACTGATCACTGAACTAAAAGTGATTATGATAATTCTGTTTGCTATGTAAAAACACAGTGTAGTCAATGTTACAGAGAAAACATGGCATGCTTGCCAGTTTAATATATAAATATACGTATGCGAAATTGAAAGCAGTTAGGAGCGAATATAGTGGGAGGTAATACTGAAACATAAGAATACCAATGATAATTGGGAACTGTGCAAGTCTGATTCACTAGATGCCAAAGAATACAACTCATTAATCATGAAAGAGAACTTCTTTGGATTAAAAAAAATGTGGTTGTAAAAGGAAGTTAATCAACAAGGGAGTAACAAGGATGAACAATAAATAGATAAAAACAGAAAAGCTGAGAGCACTCTATGTTAGGAGATGGGCAAGTGCTAAATGATATCAGAGCAACTAAAAAAGAACAAATCTATATTATTGTAGTTTTCTTTAAAAACTATTTAGCAGCAATGAAGTTCTAAAAATGGCATGGGTTTCATCATAGCTAGATTTGGTAAAGAGCAGTGGAAGCAAGGCTAAAAATATAATTTTTCAAAAGTACTTGACAAGAACAGAGAAACTGTACGGCATACAGAGATCATTAAATACTGTTGATTTTTACAAGTAAGTAGAGAATGTGTTGAATAATTTGATACAAAGTTGAAAAATTTTGAACTTCAGGTATAGGCAGTTTATGCCAAAAAAGTATATTCCATCCCTGGATAATGAGCTTTCTGAATCACTAGTGCAGATTTTTTAATTTTTTAATTTTTTTTTCAATTAAGGAATCCTGCATAGTTTCAAAAAGTCTTGTGAATGACTACTAATATTTAGAAACCATAAATGTGAGGCCTAGGATAAGGATAGGTGAGGTAAAGTGACAGCAATTCTGGACAAAATCATGGTAAAGCTGATACAGAAACAGCTGGTGGTTAACGAGTCATAATCTGATTGCAATAGTGGAGAGAAAGTCTTGTCTAATTTATAGAATTCTGTGAGAATTTCAAGTCCTACTGATAGACGCCTTTGCATCATTCGCTTAATTTTGTCACCCAGCATAGCAGAAAAAAGGGAGATAATGCTTTCGAGTGCACAAACGATATATAAAATCAATGTATGTATGTATCAAGTAAAATCATGTTAAATAGACCAAAAAATAAAAACCAGAACAATTGCTCTCTGGAAGGTCTTGAGGGAACAGTCTCAGCATGATGCTCTCTCTGGTGCATGAAAGAAAGTGCAGGTCCTTGTATCTAATGAGGGGATTAGAGATGTTCAGATTGATGCTACATTTGTGTGTTTGAATTCTTCTCACGTACAAATATCCTTCAGGTTTGAATCCTGACCCCTTTGCACATTTTCAGTTCTGATCCCGCTCAGACCTACTTAGCTAATGAGGTATAAGATCATTGCCTTAGGTGGAAAGACTGTGACACATCAGAATTCACAGTAATGTTTTACACTTGAGTGGAAGTAGCAGTGAAGGAGTTGCCAAATATGCTGTGCTTTACAATTAATATTTTAAGTATGTATTGAAGATGCATGTGTCTTTTTCTGTTCTTCACTACTCTGTCACTGTGTGACCTATCAGGTAAAGGTGAATAAACCCATATTTTTCTGGTATAATTAAAAATCTATTACAGTGTGTGTTGCACTTCACTATTTTGTAGGTGACTGTAACTGTAATGCCTAAAAATTTTTAGTTGTCCTTAGTGTTCATTTGATTTTTTTAATGAAAACTTCATTCAACATTTTTCATGCCATTTTTTTTTTCTCATCTTGAGGCAATGTGCATGACAAATGACATCAAAAGAATCTACAGGGTAACTTCTAGATTGAAAGCTGTGCCAATATCTGGTATAGTTAGTCTAAATTGTGTTGGTAATTTTAAAATACATTTTCTTTGTATAAAATAAGATAAGGATAGGTGAGGTAAAGTGATAGAATTAGCTCTTCATGTATAATTCATCATATGTGTTTCTGCTGTTTCTTCTCATTGGAGCATACATCTTACCATTGATCTTGCTGATTATTTTAAATTTTGATTTTTGGTGGTAAACAGCATGAAACAAAATCCATGCCCTTTACCGTGAAAAGAAATACATACAAACCGTGCAGCATTCATCCCTTAGTTCATTACTATCTGTCAAGACTGTATTGCACTGGTACAGAATAAACATGTTACCCCATCATACTGCATTAAGCAGAACCTTCTGTATCTTTATGTAGATTGTTTTAAAACTGATGAATCGATAGCAGAAGCAGGGAGCATGGTGCTTCAGCTGGAAATGTGGTCTGTGTGCACTTGATATGTCAGTTCCCTTCACTTGTACCACAGGAGCACATGGTACGATCACGCTGCTCCTTTATTGAATAGATCTCCCTGAAATCACTTTTGCAACCAAGTGCTTAGTGTTCCTTGTGGTGATATGGGTCGTTTTTCTCTGCTGTGTCCCTGCTGGATGCATGTGTTGCTAGAGAAAAAAAAAAATGTGATGTGTTTGTGTGATTTTAGACAAAACAGTTGAAATTTAAGTGTCTCTGCGTTACATGTACCCAACATGGGGTTACATAAATCAGTAGTAATTTAATCAGTACTACAGTCAGTTTCTGTAGAATATTCTAGAGGAAATACAGCTAGCTGGAACTTCCTCATTGTATGACTCAATTACATAGTTGAACATGCATCTGTCTGATACATAATTGCTGTTTGCCACCTTTTTGAAATTTTACAGGGCTTTCTTGTGTATCAGTGATAATGCTGAGCTGTCCAAGTTCAAGCGAACAATTGAGATGTTTCAGCTTGCCAGAATGACTAATTTATTAGTTGGCACCTGAAAATTACCTATCTCAGGGGAAATGTTAAGGAATAATTAATAATTGTCATGTAATTAACAGAAAATACTACAAAACCTGTCACTTTCTAGATGCAGAGGCAAGTGAAGCAGGGTGTGTCACTGTGCAACACTGCAGCTGTGAGTAACTGGGATTAATAGTAGATTACTGGTTTAAACCTGATATAGAAATATCACTTTGCACATCACTATTATGTGCCCTTTTGGATTTGAGTCACTCAATAGAACCTGTCTTTCAAACACCACTGCTGCTGCCCAGGGCCCAGACCCCTTGCCTGCCATGCCAAGAGCTGATATTCAATTGGAGGTAGCGTCCCATTATTTCAGCCCTACCTCATTCTAATTGAAGTGAGTGTTCCTGAATGAGAGCAGCAAATTGCAGGAACATGGCTTAACATCCTGATGATGCTGTGTCCCTGTGTTTTCAGTTTGCTTTTTTCTCCAGGTACCCTTCAATACTTTGAGCTGGATTTCCCATGTAGTAGGTTGCTCTCACAAAACAATTGTTTAAAATACTTCTCTAGAGTATATTTAAAACAGTATGCTTCCTTTTTAAGATCCTTAATTTCTCTGAAGTCTCAGCCTAGGAGCAGTTTTCATTCCAGGTGGAGTCATTACCCAGAGCTGTGGTTGTTACCTGGGTCTGGAAGTCAGGAAGTATTGGAAACTCTGCAAAAGCAACAGGTTTGGTCCTACTAGGAAGTCTTGCAAAACAAATAAGGAAGATGCAGGAACCTCTAACTGGAATCTCTTCTGCTGCCTGGAGAATGATGTGTAAAAACACTGCAGTTACTCAAACCATAGTTTCAGGCTAGAGACAGAAAAGGAGGAATTGCACTCCCATGGGTAGGTATATGTGATGGGATACGTATGATAGATAGTAGGTACAATAATAATATTAGGCATTGGAGTTCCACTTTTTCCATGTCCTGCCTTTCCTGGTGTATGTTTTGCTGGAGCCTCAAAGACGAGGTACAGAACTATAAAATCTTCAGTATTGTTATATCCTCAACTATTTTCTGTCCACCCTTCTATCCATCTTTGAGCCACAGCTTTCTTATTTGTCATCTATCAGGTGGTCCATTAGGTCTGTCTCCACCTGTGATCTATGATACAATGCATCCATTTTATGGATGGGGAAACTATGTCACAGTTGAGTTAACTTACAGAGGATAATCAGTATGTAAAGTACAGAGCCTGGTTTGTTTACAAAACAAAAAATGCAGATTGATTTTCTCTGATAAATTTGGGAGCAGTAGGAACTTTACAAACTTATCCTTATGTCACTAGTGAGAAATTTATCCCTGTTGCTCTGTGCCTGCTGTTCCTCTCTGACCTTAACCTGCACAGGGATGCTGCTGGGCTGTGAGTATCAGCTGAGCACAGACAAGTGGGTGAACGTGGCTGGGGACCCAGCAGTCACATTGCTCTCCAGCTTTGAGGAAAGGTGACAGTTATTGATGCAACACCCAGGATAAGCACCTCATTTTTCACTTGTTGTCAAGGTGTGTAATAATAGTTGTTCTAGACAATTATTGTACAATCTGTGGTCTGAAACAACTGGGTTTTTGGGTTTTCATCAGAGCTACTACAAAGCTTATTTTTCATAGAATCCTGTTCAGTGTATAAAGGACTTCTCTGTTCAGACACTATTTTTTTTTTTCTCATAACCTTTAATTCTCTGAAAATTGCAACAGAGCTTTCAGTCAATTTAACACACAGAAAAATTCACATATATGTTTAACTTTGATAACAGAAGAAAACTCATTCTCATTTTCTCTGTTGAAGAATTCATTTTATTAAAAAAAAAAAAGCTGCTAATGAAGCTAATTAGCAGAAACTTATGTCACTGGACAGCATAAAAAAAGTTGGCATCAACCATATGCAAAGTTGTTACTGAAACGATAAACCAGGTGTCATATTCTTTTTCACTTCCCATACAGAATGTTACTTTATTTAGTAGGGAAACACAAATGAACAGTGGAAGTGGTTTTAAATTTAAGGTCAAAGCTGAAAGCTTGCTTAACTCACTAAAGAGCCAGATGGACATGGAAGTATAAGTTGAATATTGCAGCTAAGACAGTGTTAACGTGTCAGACATTTGAAAGGACAAAAGTTTTAAATATTCTGAAAATCTCCTCACTTGAGTACTTCTTCAAATGCTCACTGAGTTACAGAGCTAAAAAAGCTGCAGAATAATCTAGCTAAAAGGCAAGTAACAGCAGCTTGTTTTCTGCACTTTTTATGGAGACCTTGGAGAATATATAGGACACCACTTTGTGACTGGCATGAGAAATGCTTTCCCAGGGGACAACAAATCTGCTCAGAAGTAAAGAAGAATATTCCCCATACCTCCATGTCCTGTATTAAGAATGTGGTATTGAGGTCTTTAGATCATTAAAGATATGTTATTTTAGGAGATTAGAAACTGAGAAAATAAATTGATCCATAGCAGCACAATTATTGATTTAGTGAAATCCAGCTTTATGTTTTTCTGTGTCTGCATCTCCTGATTTACATTCAGCAGAGGCTCTGAGAAGGCTGAAATATCCTGCTCCATGTTGCCAATTTTCATTATTTAATTCTAATTTCTCCGGTACTTGGTACTTTTTTCAGGGCTCCTGTTTTTTTCTTTTTATTTGAAAATGTAGGTAGGCTTTCTTTCTCTCTCCCTCTTTTCTTCCCTGCCCACCCCCCACTTTTTTTCTGAAGTCAGTCGTTATCATGGTAACCATAGTCAAGAAAATGATTTTTTTTTTGCCTCTCTGAAATAGAAAAATAGCTACAGAATAGCTAAGCAGTTTGAGATTAACACATAAATGTAAACACTTCATCATCAAAGTGCTATAAAAAACGTGTAGTTGGAGAATCTGCTGAGTTGCTGTTAGGGAGGGCAAGTCTGGCCGAAAAAAAATTGGATTAACAAAATCCCATTTATAAATTTGTAGATTAAAAATCAGTTGAAATCATCATGATGTTCTACTCTGGCCTCTGGTCTAAAGAGACATCAAAATTCATCCTGTGATTCATGCTTATTGGATCAAAATATATAACTTTTTACAAAGCATGCTAGAAAAGTTTTCCAAAGCCAACCAAATCTCTTAGCCCATAAATCATAGTAACTTTGAAGAAACTTATATTTCTACTTCCAAGAACACTTTCAGTGTCAATCAGGCCCTGATTGCAAAGGTTGTAAAGTTGCTTTTAGCCGTATTACCTGTAATCTTAAGTTAAAGATTTCATGTGCTGGGGGCTGTGTAAATGTATAAAAAGTTGCCCACTCAAGTTCATAAAATCCTGCTTTTTTTTTCTTCTTAAATAGTCCTGAAGATGTTATTTTCTTCATATTTAAAGGAAAATGCTCTTACAAAACCCAGTGAGACTCCATCCCTGAGGTGCTTATTTTTGTTTTATGCAATTCTGAGAAAAGGGTGGCTATCTTTAATGAATAACAGGCAAACTTCATTTCATAGTGGCCCATTTTAATCATGCTATAATGAAATTGTCCTGTTATATGTGCCATTATATAAAGAATATTGCTACTAATTTCATTCTTGCAGCTACTTTTTTTGTTTGTTTGTTTTGTTTTGTTTTGTTTTTTTTTTTTAATAAGAAAAACTTTTTCCAGTGTTCTTTTACAGCTTTTAATCTGTTTCCCTGCATGGTAAATTACTCTTATTCCTTACAAATCCCAGAAGTTTTTCCTCCAAGCTACCTGGTGATCAAGTCCCTGAGCAACCTGATCTAATTAAACCTGCTCTGAGCAGGGTCTTGGACCACAGGAGCTGCAGGGAGGTCCCTTCTATTCAGAATTGCTCTGTCATTCTATCATACAGGAAACATTGGCTACATAATGAAGTTAAACCTTTTATGAGCTTGTAGCCGTAAGGGGGGATTATGGATTGGTCATTTATGATTTGTGATGGCTGCTCTAGATCATCATTACAGAGCTTGGAGGGACAGGAATTCTCAGCAAGCATGGGCACAAATCAATGTCTTCAAGATGTTTGGAGAACACGTTTTGTTTGGTTTTGGCGTTTGTTGTTTCTTTTTTTGTTGTTGTTTTTGTGGTTTTTTTTTTTTGGGGGGGGGCGGTTTGTTTGTTTGTTTGTTTGGGTTGTGGGTTTTTTTAAAACAGTTTTTGGAATGTATATTTATTTTGAGTCTGCTTTAGCAGTAATCTTATCTCCATAAGTGATTACAAGTATAAAAATACACAGCTTGCTGAAGTAATTAATAGTGTGAAGTGGTTTGTAATTTCACATAAGTATAATATTTATTTTCAATTACTTTTTTAACACATCACACATTTCTGCTGAATTTTAATGGAACTAGGATATCAGTTCTTGAGCCCCAAGGGGAAAGCATTGTTTTCCCTGCCAGTAAGTGTGTAATGGAGCTTCATTTTGAACTGGAACTAGTATCTTTGCATATATGTACACTTTTTTCTTTTTTCTTTTTTTTTTTAATGACCAAAAAAAAAAAAAAAAAGTGTTTTCAAGTAGTTTTTTAACTATTGAAAAGAACAAATTTATATGGGTTTTTCAATAGGTGTTTGTTTGCCTATACTTATCCCCTTGGTCATCAAAAGCACTCAGTCACTAAGACACTTTTGTTTCTTAATGGTTTGCTGTGTCGTGTTGTCATATAGAGTTGTTCTAAATACTGGAATGTTTCCTAAACTTGAGAGTGTAAAATGGAAAGGGGAGGGTTCTTTCCTTTTAACCTGACTCCCTTTGCAGTCAGTTAGAACTCTATATGTAATAGAGTTTGGCCAAATACATCCATTGCATTTCATTTACTTTTTTAATCTTCCAATGACATTTTACAATATAAATTTGGGTGCTGCATCCTTGGAGAAGGGCTAGATTCAGCCAGCTGTCAAAACAGGAACCAAAGTCTACCCACATTATTATTTGAGCTGTCCTTGTTTCATGACACTGCCATTTTCATTTCGGCAATGAAAAGTTGTGCCCTTTTAAGAAGAGAAGGTTGTCTCCAGTTTTGCATCCTCAGCATCGGTTGGGGCCATCTCTCCCCTACCAGGGTTATGACTAGACTGAGACCTCGGTCCCCTGATCAGATCTAGACCATGAATCCAAGGAGCAAGTGCTCTTTGCTCTGCTCGCCCTGTACCATGTAGCTGCTGTCTCTATCTATTAGGTTAGTGTCTGCCCCTACCCAGGCAGTGCTGGATTTACTTGCCATTTCTGTCTCTAATGTGTTTCTTTGACAGACAAGCAATTTTCATTCAGGCTCTTATCTTGACTTTAAAGCCTTCTCTTTCTTCCGAGATTTACTTGCATAGCACTATTGCTGTCTGTATGAAGTGCCCCTTGTGTTATATAGTGTATATTAGAGAATTATGGATTGTAATTCTCATTGATTTGACTGTTACATCCATTCTGTCCTTTTCCTGGGGTATCTAGTTTCTGAAGGCTGTTTTGGCACAACAGTATCCTTGCTTGGGCTGCTGGAGCCCATGGAGACGTTGCGGATGTGCCACACAAATAGTCTGACAATCGTGGCTCTGAAGGATTTGTTGTCGAGGCACTTGTGCAAATGATGTGTCTGTGCTTTCAAGCATAGTTTTTCTCAAATTCAAGTCATTTTAATTTTCATACTTACGCTATGCAAATTTAATCAGATCTATCTGATGGCTCTTTAAGAAAATTGACATTTTAATCACAGTATCAAAACTAAAGGTTTTATATAATAACCCACAGTAACAGCTTGGCTCTTCTCCTTTGACAGAATAAAAATCTGCTGTCTGTCATTCTCTGGTTGATAAGCTTATAATTATTGCACCAGGAGGAGCTTCTGCTCAGAGGAGGATGAATCGCAGAAATATGGGAAATAAAATGATCTTTTTAACACTTTATTACTATGTATTGATGTGTTGAGAGAAACAAGTATGACTAAACCATGGTGGAATATTGCTCCTGGAGGCTGTTGAGAGGTGTACCTGCATTCTCACTGTATGTTAGAAAACCATCTTGCAGTAGTCTTCCAAAAAGGAAAAAGGAAACTTTATCAAAACTTATGGGGAAAGAACCCCAAACCAATAAACAACTAGAATATTCCTGCAACAGTATCCTTGAGCATATCCATGAGGGTTGTAATGCTTTCCACTTGCAAGCGTGCTTTAATACGCATTCGGAAAATGACTGTGTTATGAGTCCAAGTCATAATGATTTCCATATCTTCTAGTTTTTCTTTTTTTTGCATTACATTACTATTGACATGAAGACAGACTTTAACTAGGATTTACTTTTTAAAAAACAGGGCATATTTAATATTGGTAAATGTTTTTGGGGTTGTTTTGCAAGATTTCCATATTTTAACTCTGCTCGTATAGGTCAGGTTTAGAAGAATGTATTCACAATCAGGGAAATCTTTCCAAAGGAAACTTGCTGGTCATAGTAATGAAATATTCTATAGTTTTAGTGGATGCTTCTGTTTAGTGGAAAATTTGTATGTTACATTCTATCAAAGGTGAGATTTTTTTCCTGCCTAGCAATTCTTCCTGTCTTAGCATGAAATCCTCATCATCCCCTCTAAAGACCTGATTCTTTTCCTTTCTCTCAGTGTTTTGTACGTTCTCCCTTCTGAGGAACAGTAACGTTTCCACCCGCAGTTGGCTGGTAACTTTGAGCATGTGCTCCCTGCTCTTCCTTATCCTTCTCCACACCTTCACCTGCTCCTCTCCCGAACTTTCCTGGCTGCTCTCAGCTACGAGAGAGTGACTGTTGCTCTTTCAGGGAAGTATTTGGTTTAGGAACTCAGGGTCAGGAGAGAGGCCATTTCAGTCACATGGGTCTAGCAAACAAAAATCTGGGATTCATATGCAGATGGGATGTTAGGGGATTTGTCTGCATTTCTGACAGGGTTTGTCAGGTTTCTTGTTCCTTTAAGGTGTGTATATATCGAGTTAGTATGTGGAAAATCAAGCAAATCTGTTGTTTTCAAGTCATTCTAAACAGTTTAATCCCACTCTACATGCATATTTACCTGTGAAATAAACAGGGAGATGATTGTCATACCTTCAAACTCTTTTCAAATTATAGGAATCACAGCTTTGCTTTCCCTTGCCATTTCAGGTTTTTCAGCTTGCTGTTTCAATGCAGATTCCTCTGTGAGATTTGCCAGAAGTTTATGATGATGCAAAATTTTCATTCATGCATTGCTTCCCTAAGAGTAGACTCCAAAACACCAAATAATGAGTCAGTAAATTGATGCAATCTTCCCTGGATTTGGCTGACATTTCAAGGACTCAAAAGACAAGCCCAGATAGAAGGTAGTAAACCAGCATGAATTCTGTATATAAACACTTTTAGTATTCTTCAAATAGTACGGTGCTTCACTTTAATGTGTGCCACATAACCTACCCTGCTCAGAAGCTCTCTTCTTATATGCTAGGAGGGCCCATATAGGGAGGCAGTTCAGAGTAATTAGCACTTTGATACTGCACACCCTGCCATGGAAAAGCAGGAACAGTTAAAGTATGAGAGAAGGTTATAAGAAAAAGATGTGTTCTGAGGGTAGAGGCACAACAGATGCCAGGTAAATAGGGCAGAATGACTCTAAAATAAAGATTTTGTCACTGAAAAGTATTGTGACTGGAGCTCCTGTCCATCAAATAGAACAAAAGGTGCTGTGGAAGCTGAGTATCTAAGCAGTTTTCCTTTCTTTGCTGTCAAGCCGATGAGTACTACAAAGGCAAAGCACACAAATGCTGGAAATTTACTGTGAAGGATGCTTGCTTGCTTACATATTTTTTATTTGTATAGGAAACATATTAAGAGGCCCCCTCCTATTCTGATTTCTTTGACTGGTTTTGAGTTGTACTAAATTTCTGTGGGCCCTAGTATGTCATACACATACTAAGCAAACAGCTCAGAAAGCTTGAAATGTATCCTAAGGACAATTTTTTACAGTTATTGTAATTAATAGAAGTGCTTTGAGAGTAGTGGAATTTATCAATCAAGCATTTATCTTTTAATTCTTAAAATGGGATTAAAAGAGTGAATTTTAAGAGAATGCCATTTAATTATTTGTGTACATTGAACAAAATACAGTTAAGAGCTTTTATTTATATATTTTTGAATGTGAATGCCAGAAAAGTTAAGAGCTTTTCTATTTAAACCGTTGCATCAGGTTATACTATTTTACAGTAAAATATATATGTGTTCACCATTCTCGTGTTCACCATAGCTGAAGTATTTTTGTTTTGTCTGAAAGCTGTTTTCTTTTATTGCCCGATATATTAATATTTCATGTACTTTCTAGGTTGTTACTTAATTTTGTTAATAGACTTCTGTCATCAGCCAGAAGCATGACGTGGAAGTCTCTGTGGAAAAAGCAATTTATTCAGTGTTCACCATTCATCTTGCATTAATTTTACGTGTAGATTAAATGTATCAATGGGATTTCATTGTTAATGCTTGTGCTTACATCTTATTCCTTGCTGAGGTATTTTTTGTTGTTTTAAGCAGTTCAAAAAATTTTACAATGATAATTTTAAAATGTTTTGGTGTTTAAGGTGTCATGTAATTCAGAGAGAGCATCAAGAAATGGTTTGAAACCACTATTATGATTTATAAAGGAAGATTCTAAATGTTTCCTAAGCATGTAAAATATTAAGAAAAGTCACTTAGTTTTAAAAATTATATTTAGTTCAAGAGATTGGGCCATAAACAAAGCTTTTTGTATCAAAGTTTTTGTAGTGCAAATCTGAAATGTCAAAAATGGCTTTATTTAAGAGGTCTGAATACAGATGAAGGAAAATATGCTTTTCAATAAAGACTTTTTCTATCCAATATGTGAAGTGTAGATAGGTGAATATCACTAGTAGAGAGGAGTAAATATCACATTAGGCACAAATCAGCATTTGCAACAGAGAACACTGGAGGAAATAGACTAAACTACCCTCCCCAGCAACTTCTATTTCTTTCTTTTTTCCAGTTCACAACTAAGACAGATGTTGAGGAAACCTCATGTTGCTGCTTTCTGCTCCATGGAGAGACTAGGGGGCTTTACCATTGCTGCTGTCCATGCGGCATGAGCAATAGTACTGAGATAATAATTGTGTCACACACAGTGACTATAAACTCCTGTGATATGTGTCTGTTTATCTGCTAAAAGCTTAGACAATAAACATATAGAGATATTCTGGGTGCATTTGTTATAAAATTAGAATCTTTTCTGTTTAATCCATTTTAGAAGTGAATTAAGAACCCTAAAATGTTAATTTCACAAGACTTTATTAACAATTCTAATCCAGGGAACCTTTGACAAAGGCCTCCCTCATTTTCTGGCAGTGCCAAGGATCATGCTGGGTATAGCTGAGAAAACTGATGGAAGAGAGAAGTTCCAGCTATCATAACCAAACAGGAGTCAGGTTTGATATATATAGGGAGCATCATTTACCATGAAAGGTGTAGCTGTTAGTCCTTATCTGGGGGACAGCAGGGTCATCCTGGCAATGGAACCACACTGACAAGGGGGGAGTACGGGTGACAGCACACAGAAAGAGTTTGGAAATGAGATGAACTGGTCCCTCTGCCATACGACTGGACACCCTTCTCATGTCAGCCTGGGAACATCACCTCGTTTTCTCTTCATGTCCTTGAGACAGGAGGTAAAAACTGCAAATTTAAAAATTCATCTTGATTCTGTACCAAGAAAGGGGATTAGCATTCACGTGTCTACTTTATTAAGCAGAAGAATTTTGACTTTTGGGAGACTTGCTAAACATATGGCTAAGTTCTCTCCTGAAGCTATTTAAACTCATAATATGGCTGCTCTCAGAAAAATTGCTATTGCTTGGGTATGTGCATATTGTTTTTTCAAGATATATAATAAGGTAAAGCTCTCCACTTTACTGGGGAGTTAAAATGAATCCATAAAGTTGACTCTTATAAATATTCTCTATTTTGACTGGCTAGATATTTCCTCTTTCCTGCAGGTTGTAAACAGGAGAGAACAGGAATTGCCAACAAATCAAATTACAGAACATTGAAAGTGTCAGAGAGGTAGTGTTCATTATGCTCGTTCACAGAATATATGAGTCATTAAAATTCTGATATTGCTTCAGAAAGACAGAGTTTGTAATGAGAATTTTAAAAAAGGCCATTACTTGCATTTCTCTTTCTGGCAGTGATTGTTGGGAAAATTAAGGATAATACCAAAATGATTACCTGTTTCTCATGCAGTCTTAGGTTTCCAACCCTAAAACCCTGCCTAACTGAAGTGCTCGATCTAGCATGCTCTGAAGTGGTACAGTGAAAAAGTTGTAATCTTTTTTGGAATTGCAAGTGAAAGGCTTCCACATTTTGTTATGAATTTTGCCGTAATTTTAAGTCTTTCAAGTTTATTTTTTCTTAGGATGAGGTGGTTCTTCTTTTTAAGAAAAATATGTTTTGAAAAGTTTTTAATTTTGTCTATGTAGAATAGATTTTTTTTTTTTTTTTTAATTAAACTCCAGATTATCTAAGCATATGCCAGGGTTGTGCTGGATGCTCTGTTCTGTTACAAAGTTGCACGTGCATACACCCTCAACCGGCGTTTTCCAAGAATCAGAAAGTCAGGTGAAATTCTTCTGTCCCTTTTTCCTTTACAAATCAGTACAGACCACCAGCACAAGTAGTTAACAACAGAATATTGACTCAGCCACTGATGTGCTAGTGGCACTGGTGTTCTCATGCCAGTTATGAATGCAGAACTGCTCTCCAGGTTGTCTTTGCACACCCTGATCCCTCCGTATGGCCGTGTCAAGCGCTGCTTGAAACAATGCAACTGCTACTTTACCTGCTTCCCTTGAGGAGACAAGTTTTTACCAAAATGCATGAAATGGCTGTTTCTGACTTTGTTTATATCACTGAGCTATTCCATACTTCACACACATTATGCAGCTTTGCAGTATCAGATGGTGTCTGCAAGAGGTTAATCAGAACCAGCAAATTTGTGCAACTTCTGTTTCTACAAGGGTATCTGGCAAAGCACTCAAACATTTTAAGCACTTCAAAGTGGTCTGTTCATGTGTACTTTCTTGATCTGTCCCAGGTTTCTGAACTACCAGTGCAGCTGTTCACCTCCAGTTTTATATATTAAGTGGCAATGACATACTTTACATCCCTTTTTATAATCTTGTCTGTCTAAAATCCTGGAATCACAGCTCTGGGAATATTTCCTAGGTCTTAATGGGGAAGAAATGCCACAACAATAGCTATTTTTATGGTTTTCTGGAGTGGTCTAGTAATTTTCAAGGACTGTCAACATATTATACAAACTATTGAACTGGTGAGTTTCTCTTGTGTGGAAAATTCTCTAGTTGGAACCATCAACTTTTTCTCCTTACTGCACATGCCCCCTGTTGTATCAAGTAGTTCTGTGTGCAGTACACTTAATTTATTGTTTGAAAACATGCCTTGTATATATTTCAAGATGGTATTATGTTCAGAATACAGCTGTAGATTTTTACAAGAATGCTTAAGCTAATGCAGTAAAATCACATAACAGGTAATTTCAGGGCTAGGAGAGCCACTTATTTGCAAACACTAAAGGAATGGTAGCCACTCTTCATGAGTCCTGCCTTTGTAGTGAACAGCTGCTGGGTAGTGAAAAAGCCATTATTCCCAGCACCTCTCCAGATATAATCAGCGATGCAGGTAGTGAAGTGCAAACTAATTGCAGCCGCAACTTGGTCTGTGATTGATTTTAACTAAGTGTGTAGAATAGAAATGAATTATGTTTAAAGAAAAATGCAGTCTAAGAGGTTTTTCTTATCTAATGGGTTTCCAGTCATCATAATTCAATACATCAGATATCCAACTCTAATATTATTTTGTTTTTTATTTCGGAATTGCAGGAAATGTCTATATCCAGCTTTTCAATTTACACTGACCAAAAATTTCAAATAGCCTTTTATTCAAGCCGATCCAAACATAAGCATTAGAGCTGATCTCTGGGCATTTTTAAAGCGAGAAAATAAGTTGTGACTGCTTACACTAAACGGTATTTGTAGATGGGGTGAACACAGTTCTTAAAGTGGAATATATTCACTGGATGCAAAGATGTCTTTGTTTACCGGTGTGAAGTTTACTGACCTATGAAAAAAGTTACATTTCAGTGATCTTTAGCAACTTTGTAAAAGGCTATTTAAAAAATTTATTTATTTTTTTAACCTTAGGGCATTCAGGAAATTAAATTATTACTGTACTATGTCAGAAAAAAATACAGATTTATTTTGAAAATGTGCTAGTGTAGATGAGTAGGAAGGAAAAAAAATGCAGTGCATCCCTAAATATTATAGGATATAATAAATTTAAATCTGGTGTCACTTTAAAAAGTTAAATTCAGTCGCTGTAAAGCTTGTTGTCTCTTTGTGTGAAGTTTCTAAAATTTTGTCAGAATAAATATCTTGTGTAGCATGACCTTCAAGATCCAAGAACCCAGAGGAAATAAGACTGTTCAAGCACTGTAAGGACAGCAGCAGAGACACATGATAATAATTTGACTTTCTGATCACTGACCATGGTGACTGCTGGCCACTGAGGTGCAAGAGCCACTTCTACTTTAGGAAAGCACATTTAGAAGCCATCATATATAAATGTAGCTTTATATTTTAGTGAAATGTAGCATTTTTATTTATTTCCATGTTTTCAAGAGAGGGGAATTTGGATGCTAGTCAGCAGAGTCCTATGTTTGATGAAAACTATAATTTTCATTTGAACTTCAATAATTTCTTTAGTAGAAGGTGCTTTTCTGTATCTATCTGTCTAGGATGTATTGTGGTGAAGTGCTTATAAATACATAATTGAGAAGTTCAGTGTTAGACTACATTAGATGGTGGGGAAGAAGAAAGAAAAAGGACTAGGAGAGGTAACTGAAGTATGTGGAATGTGTGAAGCCTATAGTTCTAATGTGACTCACTTTATCTCATCTCTGTCTGAAATGTTTTATGTCATCTCTGTCTAAGAGTCTAGATGAATTATTGCATACCCACTCCCAGGGCTCTTCCTTGACAACAGAGAAAGCTTGGTAGACCAGTTTAGATATAGATGTGTACACAGTAGGTGTTGGCCAGAGGAGTCTCATGCCCTTTTTCTCTTGCAAATCTTAGTTCCAACTTGGAAGCAAGTCCTGTGTGTGTGAAGCACACAGATAAACTAGTGGCCAGTAACTAGAAGGTGAGAGATGAGGCAGAGACATGTTTTGAATCATGTGGGATGCTTTAGTTTCCTATTAATCTCCACTTTGCATTCTCAATACATAAACCCTTTTAATCAATCGTGCTGAGCAGTGGTCAGTTTATGACCTGATAATGATTGACACATCAGGCCTGAAGAACTGTGAATTTGCATTCTCAGTTTTTCTGTCCTGGTGGTTTAAATGTGGGGGTTTTTTTGTGTTTGTTTTGGTGGTTTGTTTTGTTTTGTTTTCTTCCCCTTGGATTTGTTGTTTTTCATTGTTTGTTTCATAAATATATTACAAAAATATTTACAAACTTATTGGCAAATATTATTTCAGAAGGTAATAGCTTACTCAGGAATTTCAGCACACTGTGATGGAAGTGATCCAGATAGTTTGCAAGTATTGAGTATAAGGTTGAATTAATTCTAAATATAAATATCATTCAAGTTAGTAGTATAATTTGGCTTTTACTGTCCAAGAGAGTCACCTATTTTGTCATAAATAACAACCCAGAGTAGATGAGAAGCAGAAATGAAAAGTTAAAAGAGGTAAAACATGAAAAATATAAAAATATAAATCTATCTTCTATCTGTAGTGTTTGAGTATACGTGCTTTCTCTTATACAGTGTACTCTTGCCAAATTTTGCTGGATTATGTGTGATAGTTCCAGGACACTTTTTTTAACTTGATGAGAACACATCCTTAATTCTTTATTTGTGGTAGCAGAGGTAAAATATCAGTGATTTATTCACTGGCCTTAGGCTTCTTATGAAATGTTTCTTTAACACAGCTTTGCTATTTATTGCTTTGTTAACTCTTTCAAATATGTGTTAGACAACTCATTATTAAATTAAAAAAGACTTACATTTCCCCATTATAATTGACTATGCTTTGAGACAGAAATGCTGACATTTGAGCCTTTCTAATTTTCAAAGCTATCTTCAGGCCTTCTGGGGTAAAGTGTATCATATCCTTCACTGGAGTCTTTTCATGTAAAAATATTTCAGACTTCATTTCAGAGGTGAAACAGACAATAATCCTTTTGATTATTCTCCCTTTGTCATCATAGATTCCCTGGGTTAATGTGTCTGCCCATCTTCTCTGACCCTGGCTGTTACAGGTTATGGCTTTGATTCCAGATTCTGAAATGGGTTTTTTGACCTTTTTTTGTTTTGCCCTTTTGCTTTCAAACAAAAGGGGAAATGTTTTAGATTACTAAAAGCTGTGTTGTTTTGGGGTTTGTGGGTTTTTGTTTTGTGTTTGTTTTTTTTTTTTTTTTTTTTTTTTTCTTTTTGTAGAATTTCAGAGGAGACAAACAGCATACAAATTTGCACAAGTCCTGGAAGTTTGAAATGCTATGTTTTCTCACACAGATAAAGTTAGTGGCTGCTGTTGCTTTTCAAAAGACAAGTGGCCAGCTGACAGCAAAGAAGAGAGGGAAACAAGTGCAACTCTGGCTTGTTTTCTCTCACTTTATGTAATTTCTTTATATCTGTATAAACTTCTTTATAATATATGTGAAAGGAAACTAGAATATACTTTTTCATAGGCTTGCAGGAAACTGATATTCATAGCATTTTAATTTTGAATTTTTATTCTTTTAATTTTTGTGAGGATCATACAAAACCTATATTCCAGATAGGCTAGCTGTTGATTGTTATGAAGTTATTTCTTTTCTGAAAAGAGAAGTTTATGTATAATGGCTGACATATGAAAACCACGTAGCTCATCCTTTCTCAGAGATGTCCCTTGCAATGTTGCTACAGTCAGTGTTAGCTTGAATTACCAGCCAGAAAGGCTTGAATTATGCCATTTCAGGCTGCTCATGGGAGCCGATGTTGTTTTTTTCATGCAAGTCTGAGATAGCATGACTTAGCTCAGTTCCCTCTTTCTTTGTCAATTTTTAAAATAATTTTTGAGTTAATAATTTCTTTTAATTATGCTCCAGTAGGAAGTTGTCTGGTTGCATTTTTTTTTTTTCAGCTAAGGTAAAGTTGGGAATAAATCTCACAGACACTTAGCATTTTTTTACATCAAGAAGTTTGTCTGTTTACTGGTGAGTTCCATTAGTACCTGTGGATTTGTAATGGATAGTGTGGGGTTTTTCCTCATCACTGACAGAAGGAAACAATTGATGCCACTATTGAAGGCTTAGCTAACCAAAAATGACCATTGTCCTCTGGTGAACTTGATTGTTCACTCTAAGGTGTGTCTGTTTCTGTATGAGTATGTTTCTGTATGAGTGGAGAGGAAGGTTCTTTACTTTGAGGGTGCCAGAGCACTGGAACAGGCTGCCCAAAGAGGCTGTGGAGTCTCCTTCTCTGGACATATTCAGAAACTGCTTGGATGTGATCCTGCGCAACCTGCTCTAGGCGAACCTGCTTTAACAGGTGAGTGGGCTGGGTGATCTCCAGAGATCCCTTCCAACCCCAACCATTCTGTGATCTCTGTGAGTGATGAAGGAAAAAACAAAATTAAAAAGCACTTTATTTAGCAAATCAACACACTCTTCCCTGGTAACAATCAGATGCTTTGTGGAGTTCCAGCAATTGTTCTTTGGACTGAAGCTGGTTTTCAGTTATAAGTTCTAGGGCATAAATTAGCAATTATATCTTAAAAAATGGTCTTTAGTAATCTATCCACCTGTCAGTATGAATTCAGAAATGTCTCCTCTGCTTATGTAGGAAGAGAAAAATAAAAACAACAAAGGAATTAATACTAGCATCAACTATTAAAGTTCTCAAAGAGTCCCACAACCTGTAAAAACACAAGAAAGTTCTAATCTGCATCCAGAGAAAATTTCCCTGGTCCTTACTGTCAAATAATAGTTTTGTCCTGGAAGATGAATATATGTGTACTTTCAAAAATATTTTGATCGTTAGCTCATCATTGAACTATTATATCTGTCATTATTACAATCAACTGTAAAATGCCAATTTTTCTGTTTTATGCCTTCATTTTCTTCCATCAAAATGATTACATCTTGTCACCATGTACTTCTTTGTAGATGAATGCTTGAGTACAAGATGCAGAGCATGAGTTCTGGAGATGAAATTTTTGTTCAGACCCTTAAAGTCCTCTGGAGAGTATTCTGCCTTTTCTTCCTCCAGTTTCTGTCCCATTTTATGATGGCAGATTCTAACCCTTGAAAACTAATTAACAGCTTTATGCTATTTATTGCTTGAAGCTTATGCTTTTGCAATACAAGAGAGTATGTGAATGCTTTATTTTGGGTTCTTGTTACATAACTTAAAGGAAAAAAAGAAAAAAAAGAAAAAATCTTTTAATTGTATTTTACAACAGAAGTGGGTAAGAGCAGCCACATGGAAATATGTTTTGGTGTCGTACAGCAGCCCTTAATGCAATGCAAGCAGTTTTGCTGGGCTTATTCTTACTTAGTATCTATTTTATTTTCTGCTCAGAAAAAGACCCATGTTCAAAACTGCCATGTTAGTTGAAAGCTGGAGACGGAAGAACACAGATTACTCATAGCTGGTGCAATGCCACATGACAGGTGACTTTATTTTTAGAGTAGGTTAGCGTAATCTAATACTGGGATGTTGCTTGGAAGGATGCTTTGCTTGAAGCAACCACTATGTAGGTTACATTCCTACACTATTAATAATGTAACAGGAATGAAAATCTAACAAGCTTAATATTTTAAAAAACCTCTATCTGAAGGTACTGTACTACCCCAAACAAAGAATACTTTGTTGTTGGTTTTCATACGTGGATGTAGTTTCATGCTTTGTTCCCATCCAAGCGGAAAACAGCATGTACTGCCTACCTGACATCGACAGTTTAAATGGTGTGGTATGATGGAAACCACTCACAAGGTATTCAGTATTAAATTTTAATATCAAACTGTCCATTGAAAACCTTTGCTATGGCCAAATTAGTCACCAGTACTTGTCTCATGTTTCTGCTACTTTTAACAGATACTTAATTTCAGTACAGTTTACCTCAGTATTTCTGAAATAAGCAACTTGATGGTCAGTAGCCTCTCAGTTATTCAATACATATTATAATTTTCAGTCATTTCTTTTGTCTTGTATTTTTTTATGATGTATAGATTGTGAGGAATAATTTCAAAAACTATATTAGGAGGCAGTGTGTGACTTTGACAAACTATTGAGCATATTAAGTACATTTATTGAAGATTATAACTTTAGACCAAAAGTTGTAGGTTTTGTGAAAGTAAGCTTTAGTGTATGTCAGTGCTATCAAAATATGTTTTTAAGAACTGATTGGAAAATGGAAATTTCTTTTGAAATCAGAGTATGTTACTCTGAAATTTAATTTTTTTTCAGAATTTCACTCGAAGTAAATGGCCCACTTTTATGTTGTTTAATGGAACATTTGGCTATATTATGTCTATTCTTAAGCAGTATAACTTTATAGATTATACCACTTTTTAAAGTACAAGGCAGAACTGAAAGAACTTTCTTTTTTGTTGCAGCAGGGTTTTCACTGATATTTACACATGATGCTGGAGAACCAGTCAAGGCTGTATGTCTTTGTCCAAAGACCATAGATTTTAATAGGTTTTCTCATAATACTTTTTGTGCAATTAAAATGTCATTCTCAAAAACTTAATAGTCCTCTAGCTTATTCTATTATTGGGCTGTATTAAAACTGAAACAATATCTAAATATATGCATTTAAGTTGGATTATCTTTCTAGCTATATTAGCCCATCCTACCTACTCTAGACCTAGGAAGATGAATTTCCCATTTTTCACAAACAGTTTTGAAGATACACATTCTCCAGCAATAAAGAAAGTTTATAATAGACTATGCACAGAATTGTTAAAGTATACTTTTTTACTTTTGTGTGTGTGTGTGTCAATTGTATGATGATCTCCCTGTGCTCTTCTTGTATAAGACACAAATGAGTGCAGTTCCATAGCTGAAACCACTGTCAGCCTGTATGAGAACAAGGCAAAATCACTTGGAATCCCCTTAAGGAGTAACCAGTATGGGTACCCTGCTTTCCTGGAGCGGAGTGAGGTGCAGGGAGGAGGAAAATTATGCTGGGGCTCGTCCGTTATTGAGCTTGAGATCAGCCACTGGAAAGCCACATTCTACAGAGTTGGAAGTCACTGTATTACTCTCTCAGATCACTGGATGTTCACCGACATGACATGTATCATGTTATGCACTATATATATATATATATATGTATGTATGTATTTTTTTTCTTCCTGGATTTTGTGCTTTTGTAATACTGAAAAACTGTTAAAGTATGACAAGCTTTTTTGAATGGCTTATAAGTTTACTTACTTCCAGTCTTAGGAATAATTGTTGCACAATTCCCTACCAGACAAATTTCCAGCAAAATATGTCCATTCATTAAGTGACTGTATACATGTAAAGGCCTGCAGTCTCTACTAATTCTTTCCCTTGTACCTCTTTCTGTAAACCTGAGCTTTAATATTGCGCATCTTAGATGACACCTTTCCTTTTTTTCTTTTCTTTTTTTATTTTTTCCTCTCTTCCATTTTCACTCCTGCATCTTTAATGGATACCATCTTACTACATGGTTTTCAAAAGAAACTTCTCCTTGCTGCATTGGTTTATGTGCCAAGAAAAATCCGTCTGAATGAAAAATAATTAAAATGGCATAGTAAGTTAGTCTGTTAGGCTGCATAAATTAGCTTTCATTTTCTAAACTATTATAAGTGACAGTATTTCACTTGGATTTCAGGGCTCTGATGAGTCACCTTTTATGTAGGCATTATGATGGCACTGTTGATGCCTCACTATGACAGTTTTTATATAGCTGTAATTTTGCTGAAACTATTCAATAAGTAAAATCATTGTATTAATCTGTATGTTTTCTTTCCAGGCTCCCACAGAAACATTTAACTCAGTTCTTTCTCATGTTCATCTTGTTCTTTTTGCAGGGAGGCGGGAGTGCAAGTATCAGATGGAGTAATTCAGAAATCCTGATTCATACTCAGTAGCTGCTCCTTGCCTTGACGTTTTTCTTTTTCCAGATAAGAACTTCTGTAATTCCGGTGCAGTAACCATAATATCTGTAACAAAAATCGTATCCATACCTGTCTGTCAGTGATAGTGGATAATTTCAGTAATAAACTCTCCTGTTTGACCTCTATGGTGGAACAGTAATATTGGCTTCCTCATATTCTGTCTAATCTATTCACAATGCTGCTACACAAAGGATACAGATGAAACATGTGGCTTTGCAGCTTAAGTACAAATATCTTAATATTTTGATAACAATTAAGAATCTGTATTTAATAATTAATCATTTAATAACATGGAGGGGTAAAAGTCTTTCATAAAATTGAGAAAAATTTCCGTGATTCTAGAAAGCATGAACTACCTTAGTAGAAGTTACTTTAATTATCATGCGTGCACTTTGATTAAGCTCATCAATTGTTTTAATAACACTTTAATAGTTCTTTTGAAATCTTTCGAGTTCCTTCCATCACTGAGTGCTAAGAGAATTATTTAATCTTAAGTAAATGTATCTTTTTTTATAATTAAAAAACAAAAGGAGACTAAAAATCTCAAGGTTATACTGCAGACTTTAAGGGACATAGGGTAACAATTTTAATTCTCTGCATTATCTTTCATGCAATGATTTATTGAAGAATGTTTCTTGAAATCCAGTCCAGTAGACTACAAAAAGTATTTTAATAGATAGGGGTCAGCCTACATGGGTAATGTGCCAAATGGGGCTTTAACAAAGCGGAATGCCTCACGTGTCTTTCCAGCACCCATAGAGTGCAGCGACACATTTGTTTTGCTGAATCTAGTTGAATTAGTAATCCCTTGTATTTCTCATATACCTTGAGTGTGTTTTCATATCTAAAATCAATATAATGAACCTAACAAAGCAGTCTGTGAATTTATATATGTAATGACCACAGATACTGCAGTTATTTTTTCTCATGTCATGTATACAATAATCAAGTTAGTCATTAAAAAATAATCATGGTCCTCATAGGGTTTATAAGGTAATTTAAAAAAAAATAAATAATAATAATCCTGTGGAGCATGCTTACTTGCTAATGAATTAGCATTTATTGACACCAGTGCATGTATTCATCTTTATACCTTAGTACAATCACACCTGTTACAAGCAACAAGTGTTTTTTGTTATTTTTTTCTTATTAAATAACCTCTATTTTTCAAATAGAAATAATAAAAGTACCTCTAATAAAATCATTGATGTTCCACTGCTATCTTTTGAGGAATGCAAGCTACCACAGATTGTGAGAACTGAAAGAAATGCTTCTCTGTACCATTTGGGCTGTGATGCACAATTGTCTAGCTGAAGTAAAGAAATGTTGTATCTTTTTCTAATGGTGAGAGGCTTTTAGAATTTTAAACTTTGTGTGAACTCCTATAACTCCTTCTGTGTGCTTATAGGAAACTCCTAGATTCAAAAGTATAAAGTATAGGAACGAAAGTAAAGGAGGCTTTTGTACAGAAATGTCTCAGAGTAAAATCCCTCTGGTCCCTGATACATATGTAAGTTTACAAAATAGACTTTCAATATTGTTGATCACATTGGCACCATGGCTAAAAATGACTGAGAATAATTTCTGGAGGTCTTCCCAGATACTTTATATCAATAAATTTAATTTAAAAATAAATATTTTTCATTCTTAGATTTTAGATGTGTACATATATGGCTGTCATTAAAACTTATACTTGAGCCAAAGTTCTCTATTGAAAACTTTCCCTGTACCTTGAGATAATTTCAAGCCACTTGTACATAGGTATTTTATGTTTACCTTTCCGCGTAAGTAGTTAAGTGTGATGACACTTCTTTATCTATCAATGATGAGTATATTTCTTACTTTTCTTGTTACAGTTCTTGGATGTGAGGTTGACTTGCATTGTCTCAAAACTTACAATGTCTATTTTATATAAAGTCTCAAGTTAGGAGTCAAGTCTGCCATTGCTATTTGTGCTGCAATTAGTCACATTTTTTCTACTGTTTTTAGAAGTGGTAGTTCTGGATCTTCCTTTTTTCCTAAGCACAGGTTTACTATAATTTACAAATAATTCTCTGAGTCATATATTAATTGATAAGTATTAAATAGTTTAAAATATAAAATATCTCTTTACAATAACTATTGAAATGGAAGCACAAAGGATACTGAATGCAATGAAGTTCTGTATCTGACCAGTATTCAGGGCTGGTCCTGTGCTGTGGGTAAACTGAAAGCACCTATGTTTTTAAAGAATAATTATGGTTTGATTTTCATTAAAATAAATTTAGTGATAATACTTTATTGATTTGATTCTGAATATAGAACTTTAAGAGAAAATTAGTTCAAATAACAACAAGTCTTGAGTTAAAAGTATTGGTTTAAAAAAATGTCAGTGGAATTTATGTTGTGTCTTCCTAAATCCCTAACCTTGCAGTCAATTAATGTGTTTATACAGTTTTATTCAGAGTAAATACATTGGGCAAAGTCCTAGAAGCCCTGAAATCAATATTTGTTCCACTCATTTCATTAGTGCTTATTGACTTAAGTAGAGGTATTCATCTGCTCAAGGTAGACATAATGTTTATTTTTCTTGCTGAATAAATACTAATTTTGAAGGTTTTCCTGTTATGCTCTTATTTCATACAGAACCTCTTCATTTATCTGCATGAAGAAGTTCAGATATGAGGATCTTAATCTGTGCATGTTATGTTGTAAAGATGATTTCAGTTCTTTGCATTTCAGGCATCATTGAAGCCTGTGGGA
The DNA here is from genome assembly GCF_964273445.1 of Streptopelia decaocto. Classification (NCBI taxonomy): domain Eukaryota; kingdom Metazoa; phylum Chordata; class Aves; order Columbiformes; family Columbidae; genus Streptopelia; species Streptopelia decaocto. The sequence continues at coordinate 46,059,741 of NC_138659.1, forward strand.
GCTGGAGGTGTTTAGTGTTTTTTTCAGAAATTTTCAATATGAAGTCTAATTCTAAAAAACCTGAATACATTAGCTGTTTTTCCTCCGTACAATATGGCTTTTAAACACTGAATGAGCTATACGATGTGCAAATGTGCACTGAACATGGTTTAGTCCTAAAATAGAAATTATACTAACTGCTACCATACGTTTTTCTAAATTGAGAACATAATTACTTTGTGTGTTACTGAAGAAGTCTTGAGTATGGATTGAGGGAGTACACCATTAATGCTGAATATCAATTGTACTTTCAAAGGGTTAAATAGATGATACTGCGAGACTAGAAAGAGATTCTTGCTTGTGTTTTTCCCCATCTTCAATATTAAAGACTAGTCATATGCATTTTTATACTTTCACTGTGTCCTAGTGTTTGTCCTGCTCACATTCATCATCACAACATAGTGTGGCTCTGTGTCCAAAGCAAGTTTTTAAAGGATATTGTGGAGAAATTAAATCCATACCGTGCCCGCCCCCCCCCCGCAACTGGTTAACTCATTTAAGGATGAATCATTGAAGCTGTCCTTCAATCTGTGTAAAAAAAAAATAAGCAAATATAATTTCTCTTGTGCATACTAAAGCAATGGTTTTACACCTGTGTCAATGACTTTATTCTAAATCAGTCCGTGCTTCCCTCCAGCTCACAGTTAAAGAGCTATTGTTTGATAATCAGCATTAACTCTGTCAAATAAAATGCAGAAGTTATGACTACATCTTGACTGGAGATACATAAATATGCCTAAAACTTTGTTTCCCCCTTGGTAGCTTCTTACAGTGCAGTTTACACTCAGCTCCGTAGGATCCCTGGCAGCAGGTCAGGTGCACACCTTCCTGATGAAGATGCAATTACCCATAATGGTTGATCTGATAGAATGCTTGGAGTATCTCATGTGCTAGCCAAGACATTTTGGTAGAGGTGCCAATTTTATTTCTCGCATCTAGCTAGAGTAAATTTTTTTGGTTTCTGGTTTGCTGACTTTTTCTAGGCCTAGGATTACATCAAAGTTTTATTCTCACACAAATTCTAAAGCTATTATTAGTTATATAAATTGTATGATTAAAAGTCTAGTTTTTTTTTTTATAGAAAAGTTTTTGATAGGGCACAAACCAATCAGTGGCATTTTTTTCATTTGTTTTCAACACATTTAAATTGGTATATATGCAGACAGTTCTGGCATAGAAGTAATTTTGACAGAACTGGAGCTGATGTAGCCTGTGTTGCATATGTTCTTCCTATGTAGCTAAAGGGAATATGTTTATTTTATAACTTCCTTCTTGTCTGGAATATTCCTTTGAGGCTATGGGTTCTTGGAGTTAACTGCCTGAGACCCTGCTATTAATTCTAGTTTCCAAATATCATCTTAATCACCTCATTAGGATAAACAAAATGAAATAAAAATACTTTTTTTTTGAGATGCAGGTTTCAGCATGCTAATCCATTTGTTCAGATTTTCATAACATAAAGAGCTTGAGTGATTTTGCTGTATCCAATTAAGGCACATGCAGTGTGGTTAGAAATATCACAGCAAATGATGAGAAATGATAAGGTTTGTTTCCTGTTGTGTACCTGTAACTCTTTAAGTCTTAGTGTTTGAAATCCTTAGTGGTATATATCTCATTTTGCAATTTGAGGAAGACAAAATGTAAAAAGAAACAATAGCTGACATTTGAGATCCTTGCTTTCTGAATATTTAGTCTCGGTGAAATAGCAGGATTTAATGACACTACTAGCATGTTTGGCTATCTTACGGCTGTTTCCTTGAGGATCTACATATATGAGGAAGAAAATTTTATATTGCTTCAACATGAAAGATAAAATGAAACTGTATCACACATGCAGATAAGATATAAAATACAATATGCAACTTGAAAATACATAAAAGTTGTTGTATTACACTGGAAATATAAATATTAAAAATTGTAAACCAGATGAGGTTAGCATGGCAATTTCTACATGTATTAAGATAGGAAATGCAGAGTTAATTTACGTGTTCTTAGAAACCAGAACTTATAAGCAGTAAGAGGAAATGGAAACTGCAGTGCAAAAATAATTATTTTGATCTTCATTTATGAGTTCCAAGTAGGATTTGCACATCTTTTACTCCAGATTTTCTCTATCCCATCTTTTCATCAAGTCAGGAATGTCTAATGAGGAGTCCACAAATACATCACAAACAAATTGCCATGTTGGTAAGATGGTGGGTGCAGTGTTTTTAGGATGAATCAGAGTACTTAAATCAGTTTTGCCTAAAATCACCTTTACTGTGTTTGCTGCTATATATTTTATAGTTGTATTAATGCTTGGGCTGTAATGGAAGTTGGCTGAGTAGTTGGCAATAAATAATGAATAAAACTGCTTATGAGAACTAATTTCATTATATGTACATATGCATACACATATTCATAAATGTAATACAAAAGAAAAGTCTGAATGTTTTTGACAATTTTACAGTCTATATATATATAGAGATATAAGTACAAGTATATATATTTATGCTCTATATGTATGTGTTTATGTATGCTATATTTGTGTATGTATCTATATTTATACACATTTCAGAAAGCTTAACAGAATTTTTTTCCTCCTAGAAATATTTTTTAGCTCTCTTCTAAGCAGGTCCTTAAGTCCTATGTACAGAATCAGGATTTATATTCACATGATCGTTAGCCAGTAGTAGTGGGTCCAAATAAAATCAGGAAATGAGTAGTGGCTAAGCTATCCTGCATGCAATGTTGACTTTCACCATGACAAATAAACTTAATCATTTCTGCTGTATTCCTTTGAAATTCATGCTCTGTCAGAAACTTTCCTGATGTATGTAATCCATACTTCAGTATTTCATGTATTAATTCATCAGGAAATACAGCAATAAGTCTTCCATATGTGCATTTATTCTGTTAGAGATCCCAATTAAATACTGCTTGAGCTATTCTAATAGTGAGAGCACGGGATCCTGCATAAACTAGGTTCCAGTCTCCAGTGACTCCTGCCTGTCAGCACCGTGGTTTTCTCTACAAATTGTCACAAAATTTTCAGTGACTGCCACTAAAGTGAGTGGAAGTCAGCTAGAACAAGGGTTGCAGATTCTAGAAGTCACCATATTGTAAATTTACTTTTGTACAAAGTATTTTTCTTAAATGTGGCTTCAAGTATCTAGATCATATAGCAAAAATTTCTTAAAAGTGCTTGTAATAACATAGATACTTTGTTGCTTCAAGGTAATATATTTCAGTTTTGTTTGGATAGGACAGTGACGTGTAACAATGCTTTACCTTCACACAGGTAAAGATTTTTTTCAAAAATCAGATTCAGTAGGTGCCTGTCTGACTTATAAACCTTTTTGAATTTTTCTAGCCATTGTGGAAGCTAAACTTGCCAATAAGCATGTAGCTCAACAGACCTGGTTTTGAAATAACAGCCAAAAATACACAGTCATTCTCATACCTTTTTTTGTATGATTTGATACATAAGCAACTTCGGCTTATGAAGTTTACCAGATGTGCACTTATATGAACTTTGTCCCTTTTATGAGTTGTGGTATTTCTTGCAAGTAGTGTGGAAGATTTATCATGCAACAGTGTTCACAATTTATGTAGCAGTGTTGTTTATCTAATGTATACAGATATGATTTTCCACTCCAGTAGGCTAATAATGTCTCAAGGGAATGACATATGTATAAATTCAAATTACAGACAAAGAGGGGATGCTGAGCTGTTCTGAACATTTTTGGTAAATGTGAGGTTAGATACGGCCTGATTGCTGGCCATATGTTTGCACAGCTCTGGGAGAGAGAACACTGCAAGGCGATCAGGGAGGATTTAGATGGATGATTTCCACAGCTTTGTTTGAGGAGGCAGAGATGAGTGAGAGATCTGACTGGGCCTTTTTCAAACAGTGGCGTTGGCTCTGGGTACTGTCAATTGATGGGGTGGTGCAGTGTTACGAGTATGGGGGCTACAGTCTGGCTGCAATTATAACGTGTAGATAATTGGAAGAGTGGGGTGATAAAGTCACTGTAGTGACTTGAGGTTGTACAGGTTTTACTGTATCCAAAATTTGTTCTCTGCTTTCAAATTAAAGATCTTATCTAAGCTGCTTTAGTTAGCTTCGTGTTCGGTAAGGATTGACTACAAATCCTCACACATGTCCAGCCTCTATGGCAGTCAGGTTAATCAAGATTTGCAAGCTTTTGGAACAAATAAATCCCTTGTATTTATACAGACAGATAGAAATCTCTGTATATAGCTAGCAATTTGTTTGTCTCCTGACTAATTTAAGTAACTACCTTTGCATCATTTGAACAACTGTGGAATGTCTGTAAGGTCTATAAAGATTTCAAGTGCAGCTTTTCTCAGTGTTGGGATGGGAACGTACAGGGAAGGATGCATTCAGTGCAGCTGAACGTGAAACAACTTAGAGTTAGGACAAATAGTCAAATATGGAAAAGTCTGTGTGGAAGAATTGAAAGTAGAAAGTCTCTTACTGAAATCAGTCAGCCATACAATTTTATTTTGAAAGTAATGGTTGAAATAATTTAAGAATTGTTACACTAGATTATCGTTAGTCCTTTTTTCAATATAAGGAATTTTAATAAAAATTTCAAAGGAATGGCAGAACTCCTGATGTTAGTAACAGTACAGGCTTAAAAGTTCTCCTCAAAGTAGAGGTCAGGTCAGTGAGAGAGTGGAGCTGACACCTTCATCTGCTCTGGAGGAGGCGACAGCTCCTCGTCTTCCTGACATGTTGCTCTGATGGAGAGCAGCATGTATGGTAACACTGAGCAAACTCTGTTTCTGCAGATCTGGGAAAGTAGGAATTTTATAATAATATTGAGTATTAATAGCGATATGAGAAAAAATTAATAGATTGGATTTTTTTAAAAGCTACGTGTACTCGAGATATTCAAACTGTAAGTCATTATGTGTACAAGGTGTTTTTTCCAAAGCCTGCATAATAATTTGAAAAATTCCCTGTGATTTTAAGGCTTTTGTTATATTATTTTATTCACTTTAAAATATAACTGCTAGCTTTAGGGAGGAAATTTTGCACTCTATAAAAAAATGAACAAAGCATAGAGCCATTATAATTGAATTTTCTTTTTCAGATCCTACATGTTAGAAAACAACTTCTTTGCAATTACTTTGGGTGCTGATAAACTCGCTGATTTCAATGAAATTATCTGTAGCAGCTTGATGCACTATTTTTTTTTTCTTTCCTTCAAAACATCCTGGCTATATCGGTGGCCTGCTTGCATTTAATAAATGTCTGGTTTTGTTTTGACATTAGTTTAAAATACTGCTGGTTAGAAAAAATGTGACTATAGAAGATATCTTAAGGAACACAATTTTCATGTACCTCATAAAAACAAACAAAATGTGTGGGGTTTTTTATTTTTTATTTTTCCAATGAAACTTAAATGAACATAATATTTCAGCAGACATTGCTAGGGCACATATTCTTCAGTGTGTACATTAAAAGTCTTCTTTATATGATACTATGTGATAATTCTGCCCATTATTGGTATTTTTCTCCTATATAAAATGAGGCCTGTCTACAAAGTCTAATGCATCAAAAATACTGTGAAAAGACTACAGAAGATTTGAGATTATAGTCCAAATTTCACTCTGATAATGACTGACAACATTATTTCCTCTTGTAAGAAAAGGCAGAAGTGAGCTTGGCCTGTTGATCATAGCAGAATAGAATTTAGTGCAGATATAGTTGTTAGGAATCAGTCCTACTTCAGCAATTAAGCACTCTGTGTAAGAAAAGGGTTGATCCTGAAAAAACATTACTAATTTTAAAATGCTAACTTATTCATTATTGTTATAAATATGACTTGGAAATTCCTGTCACGTACTAAGACCAAAGAAGAGATAATTTAAAGCTCATTTTGCCTGCATTGTGAAACTTTATTATTAGTATACAATGGCACACAGGTAACAGATGTACTGATATGAGAAGTGCTTTAGAAAATGTCCTTCAGATTCCAGTCTAACTTTTTAACAGGCAAACAAAATTAACTTAAAAAAAAACACCACCTATTTTCTTTTGTCCAGTGTTTTCCCTATAGTTTAAAGAAAAGATTTAGAAAAGATATGCGGAGGGGGGAAAGGCAAATAAAATAGGTTTCGCTAACTGTTATAGCAGCTGCTGGTGGTGTGAAGTGGGGAGAGAGTGGTGACCTTTAGGAAGGTGCCAGTTAAAAGTAAGTCTGGTTGTTAAGAATGACCTAGAAAGCAGGAAATAAAGTTTGATGTGAAATTTTATGGATTCCATCCCACATATTTACCTTTATGTACCAAAAAATACCTACTTGTATGTAAATCATGAAATATAAAAATTATTTTCAGATAATTATTCATTCTGTGCTCCATGAATGGAGAAAATGTTGTTTTCTTGCTTAATTATTATAACATTTTAAGTCTTCTGAACAATGTAAAGCATGCATTTAAAATTAGTCTATTTGTAAAGTCACGGTTCATCTGTTTCAGTATGCTAACATCTAGCAAAAAAATTACATCCCTGTTGTATAAACCTGAGACACTTAATCCTGTCAAACTTTTAGGCGTCATTTGTGTGTTCTCCCCATCTCCTTTTTGAAATTCCACATTTTCCTCATATCATAATGCAACATACATGGACAGCTCTAAAATGTTTGAAAGTAGATGATGGAGTAGCTTTTAACATCTCACAGGGTGAGATGCAAACAAGAGGAAAAGGCAGAATGTAACACTTAACAGCATAGTGGACTTCAGCTCACAAGTAAGGTTTTGTGGTCAAGTATGATGTCCTGTGTACATCATCAGACCATTATTAGCAGGGTACAGTTAGCAAGAAAAGACCAGAGAACAAATAGGATTTGGACACAAATCTTAGATCAAAGCTAAATTTCCATAAAACATGTGCAGCTAAAAAGGCTTTCTAACTATGGAAGAAGAAAGTTTGGAGCATGTAGAAACACAAAACCCATCTACTAATAACTTGGATGATGTTTGAGATTGTCAACAGTGAGGAAGAAAAAAAATCCTGAAGCCTGATCCATATTACATTTTTCCTCAACATTCTTTTCAGTTTGTGAAGAATATATTTATTATTTGGCATATTGGTTGGTTTTTGTTTTTGTGGTGGTTGTTGTTATTGTTGTTTTTCTGAGTGGGAGTTTCAGTAGGAGACAAGGAAAATAACCATGAACAAATATCATTAATGCTTTAGACATATAACTAGTCAAGGCACATACCTTAAAGAGGACTGAGCTAATGGTCTCAAGTTTCCAAATATCTGTTTTCATTTTGCAGCATCATTACAAAGGCAGAGTAATTTCACTGAAGTGAAAAAAAAAAAAAAATCAATGGTACTATTGATGTGCTCCAGCTGATGCACACATGGCATTTGAAAGACGAAGTGTGGAGCCAAAGCTGCCAATTTCATCATAAAAATGCACCGATTTTGCCTAGTTAAAACCCATTAGTTGGTTGAACTCTTTCACACTGGTTATGTTTTGAATGTCAAGCACTTGCTCAGGAAGGCAATTTTCTTTTATAAATATCTCAAGGTTAGTGAGGCCATCCTGTGTTCCTTAGGAGTGCTTTGCCGATTCTCATGCCATGTGGAGACAGGCAGAAACATTGGAGGCAGGTGCTATATTTAGGGGGTTTTGTGTGTTCTAATAGTATTCTTCACTATATGTGGCTGTTTTTATTTAGACTAAAGATTGATTGATTATTTAGTAAACTGTTATAAAACAGATTTGTATAACATGATCGTCAAGTAAAGGAAATATTGCTTAAGACATTGCAATATCATTTCCATGTGTCCCACTGACCTAGGAGGCAATAATTGTTGAGTACTGGGAGGGTTAAAGGCCTGTAAGCATGGCATGATGCTAGGGCAAGAATTGCTTCATATTCTTCAAAAAGATTAACTTTCTCATTTCATATACAAGAGAAATTGAGGAGGATATTAACCAAGAGACTGCATTAGATAATTTTCAGGGCTTACTTTATTATTTAAATATATAACAAAGCTAATTCAGTTTGCAGATCTGAAGAGACCTATACTTTTGTCCTTCTTCCCTGTGCTCTGGGGTTTATGCTGAGTTCTGGCTTGCACTCAAGTACAGCTGAACTTTTTGCTGGTGAGTCTCTGGGAGTAGCTGGTGAGCTGGCTCTGAGGAGCTGCTGCCTGGCCCTTCCCAAAGGCCTGAGCACACATGGCAGGACAGCAGCAAAATAGTTTCACACCTTCCTGGGCAAGAAGTGGAGGAGGAAAGGAGATTATGCCTTTCCCATACCAAGTTGCCTTTCTTCATGGCAGATAATGAAATAAGTGCCTAGATATACCGGAACTCCCTGTGTTTCTAAATTGCTTTTTTGTTGTTGTTATAATAGCCAAGAGGGAGGATAAACATCCATCTTTGGGTCAAACTTTAGGAATTCTGTGAACTTGTTCTGCAGAGAGCAGGATAACACTGATATTGTCATGCTCCTGTTAGTATGTTTCATGCTTATTTTATTGAATTTGCATGCTGTAGCATGCGCAACACTTATGCAAGGCGAATTTTATAAGTTAGAGCTGAGTCAATGTGTACAATACAGAAATAATTTATTAGATTTAAATCTAAATCTCTGGCAACTTCAAGGTAATTTTCAGGACTTTTTTCATCTGTTAATGACCTTTGATTCCTACAAGAAATAACTGTAGCATTTTCACTGGAAAAAACAGTGAGGTTAAATTATTGGGGTAGGTGGTAGTGTTGTTGGGTGTTTTGTTTTGATAATCTTCGTGTCAAGTAAGACACACATCATCTCTCCCCATAATACAGCAGTTGTGTCAAATATGCAACAGATCTACAGATAACACATTTCTAGGTTCAGAAAGAAACTTCCTGTTGGTCTGACATTCTGTGCAAAAGGTGGGGTTTTGTTTGTTTGTTTGTTTGTTTGCTTTCCCCTGTCTTTTAAACTTGCCAAAAACCATGAAGAGTCTCTTAAGATCCAGATGATGGCCAGCAGGAAGAACTGACAGACATTTCACAGTTGTGGCACACATAGCTCTGTGGATGTGGACGCGCTCAGCAGTGTCCCTATTCAGGAACTACAGCTGAGAGTGTTGTTTAAAAGACTGTCAGCTACTTCTAGGTAAGGCTTCAGTATTGGATTCCAGATCTGCTGGAACAACTTACTTTATCCAGTTCTTTCTCCTGCTGCAACTAATCCCAGATCGTTAAATTCTTGGGCCTCACTGTGAGGATAGCTCCCCTCCACATGGGGATTATTGACCCTTGCCATGGACTAGTGAGATCAACATTGGAGGAAGATGTGTCAGAGCTGTAAAGAGAAGTCTTTTGCAGTAAATCATATGATCCTCAGCTCTCCTATGCACCAAATGTTTTTAAAGAAATATCTGTTTCTTGCAACCTGTAGCAACCTAGCACAGTCTTCTGACAAATCAGAAGGAAATACCCTTATTCTTGTCATTTTTGAAAAGGTAATGATGATGGAATAATATGTGGCAAAAAGTATAATTTTTTTCTCTTGCTATTCTTGAGTAGTACCAGGTTTCTTGCAACTTCTGTGTTACTGATAGAGAAAATGAGATGTGTTTTGAAGCTCAGAATATTACTTGTTTCGAGCCCTTACTTTGGTTTCTGAAATGGGTAAATTTTTAGGAGGAAAAAATGAAGAAAAAATAGAATAGGTATCTCTGTAATTGCTTTCACACCTATCTGCAGATACCCTGAGTGCAAGTAATTTGGCAGAACTGCCAGATTAGGTGAAGAAACAATAAACAGCTTTTCTTCTACTAGGCTACTCTTCTATTTAGTAAGAATGTTTGCAGATAAAGCTAACAAACTGTAGCTGTACAGGCAGAATCAAATCAACCTAGTGCTATTAAGGACACTCGGGTACACATACTGTAAAAATGAGAACTGGCTATTTCTTGTGTTTTGCATCTAGAGGTCTACTTACCCATTTCCAGTAGAGTTTAAAAGGAGAAGATGTGGTAGACAGGGAGAGTCTGTTTCACTCCTTGCAGAATCTGCTTGCTATGTTTGTGTAACCATTAGGTACCTGATTTGAAAATCCCCTGGAACTCCTTTTATTGAAAGCACAAGTTTTGTTTTGTTTTGTTTTGTATGCAGGACAAACTGATACTGAAGGATATGAAGGATATGCTCTAAAGTAATTTATTTGTTGTCATGTGGAAAGAAGACCTGAGCTCTTGAACAGCTCAGATATGTAGGCAATAGATAATAAAGTGCTGACAATTGAATTAATTCTTCTTTAAATCAGATACTTAAATGCTGAATGTATCACTCAAGAACATGATATAGACTTGTAACACCTTGTGGAGGACAGAAGGTCCAAAAATCAATGATGAAATTCCAAGGCGTTGCACATGTTGCAACATTGTTTGAAATGCCATTTAACACACCATTAAACTTGCTAACAAGTGTACCAACCCCAGTGCAATCTTTCAATGCATCTCAGAGTCATAGTGTTGGTGATTTGGAGGGCAGTGCTAGACATTGCTAATGTTGCAGCAAATCTATAAAACAAAAGCTAGGCTTATACAAAAAACATGTAATTTGACATTTTTAGTGGAAAAATGTTTAATTTTTATATCCTGAAGCAGCTTGCTAACAATAGTAATAAGATAAGCAAGGTTTCTGTATTTGCATTTTTTTAATTTATATTTGTTGATTTAAAATTATTAATTTAAAAAGCACCTCATCCTGAAATCATTGCCTTGCTGATTTCTTTAGGTCACTACCACTGAAATTACAACATAACAATGAAATTATTAGAAGGATTTTTTTTTTTTTTGTAGAAAGATAGCCAAATGCAGGTAAATAGCCTGGGGAAAGTTAATCATGGTGTTTTATTTGCTAATAGTTAAGATTTTTGTTTGTGTTCTTGTATGCATAAATTGAATTAATGATGAGAGTTATGTTCAGTTCATTAATGTGCATCCAGCAAGTAGGCAGAAAAAAGTGGTACAGAAAAGTCATCTCATCTGTTAATTCTGACTCAGATATTTCAAACCATGGGTTATTTTTATTATTTAAAGGATGTTTCTTGAAAGCTTTTATGAAATTTTAGTCACATCTGTTGTTACTAATTGGTGTTGTTTAGTTTTACACTCCACAGTTCACTAAAGAGGTGGAACTTGGTGTTAAATGTAATGAATGTGTACTTATTTGAGTAGGCAGTTCCAGGGCAATGATTTGAAATATTTCAGAAGTCACAGGAAGTGTAGAGTAGTGAGCAGATACCATGTGGGCTTTTCACAGTCATGACTGGAAGGCACAAACTGGCTTCTCTTAAATGACCACATTACTTCCCATAGTAAGGTATATAATCGGATTTATGAAAACTGCCTTTGCATTTGCACAATCTAAGAGGAATTTTTGCTTGTATAGTTTTCTAGTCAATTTTGATGTGTAGTAAGTAAGTGGGGAAAAAACCCAATTTTTTTTCCATTCTTTTTTTTCCTCCATGGTAAAACCTCCTTTGGTTGAAACTAAATGTAGCTGCTTTTTCTCAGTGTATTTACAGAGAGATTCAAAGCTGTGCCACTGGAGTTTTGCATGTGTTGTTGACAAACAAGATGTTATATGAAAATTGCCCCAAGACATAAAGAAAGATGCTGAATTGTATTTTCTGTAGTAAATATAATCATTTTCTCTTGGAAAAGAAGATTTAGGATAGTTCTGTGTTTGGTCTTAGAAGGCAATTGTAAAATCTAGTCTGAGAAAATAACATTTACAAATGCTGTATCTGTGGTAGTTTTCTGATTGCTTCCAACAAGGTGTGTGTGTGGTGGGGGGGGAAGAAAAAAAATGAAAACAGAATAAAGCAAACATGTTAAATGCCAAACAAAATTAAATCATCAGGCTTCTACATCTTACAGATCTTGGTTCCTTCAGAGGCTACTTAGGTGGGTTGTATTCTGCTGAGTATTTTTAGGAATCAAAGGAAGAAAAACAGTATAAAAACTTACAGTAAAGTTGTCTGGGTAGAAAGCTACTTTCGATGTCTTTCAACAGATGTCTGTCTCAATAATAAGTATTGGATAAGAATCTGAATAGAACAAAACTTACTGAGCTGAACTAGTTACATAAATTTATGCTGTGAACTTAGTCTTTTATAAGAAACTCGACAGGAGGATCTCAAGGAAGATTTCATTGTTTTACTATCTTAAAAATGCATGGAACCTGTTTGTGGACAAGTACCCAGTTTTGTGGGATATACATCCTTGAAGGTATTGAAAACTTTTGGACGAGTCCCTGAACATGATTATCTAACCTGACAGTAGCCCTGCTAGCAGGCAATGGACCAGATGACCTGTAAAGATCTCTTCCAGCCTAAATTGTTCTATGATCCCGTACTAATCCACTCTATCTCCACCTGCATCTTTCCCTACCAAAAACATTGTATTGAGTTCAGTCCGTACACAAGTATAATTGTGTAATCCCTTATTGTCTTGAAAGGTAACACACTGTATTGTATAGTTCTCCTGGAAAATAGATACTGCTGTGTGGTATTTTTTTAAAACTTCTTGAGTTAAACGAGCAAAGCTAACCAGGCCTGTCAAACTGGAATTAAAAGTTAGATACTCTTCATGGACAGAAAGCAGTATTGTATAAAGGCTGAATTGTTTGCTGGAGGGTCATAGAAGTTACTGTAACTTAAACCTTCTTGATTTTTTTGTCAGTTACAGCTGTTAACATATTGACTGCTGCTAAGGTGCAAGCAAAATGTATTTATGTGGTATTATGTGGTATATGCAAATGTGACCTTAGAGTGAGACATGTTTTATTCTACCTTACAAAAAAACACCAAACAACAAACAAAACAACAACAAAAACAACAAATTGAACAAAAAAACCCCACCAAACAACAACAACAAGAAACCACCAAAAAACTATCAGTATCTTCTGCTTTCAGATTTGTCAGTGTTTCCTAAATTCCGCTTGCTTATGTTTCCTCAGTTTTGAATCCAAACTCTTTATTCATTATAATTTCCATTTCTGTTGTTTATTGGGAGAGGCATGCTAATGTAATAGCAGAGGAGGGAATGGCCATTTTTAATCTGTAGTGCTGTCGTAAGTCATACCAGTGGCTATCCCAGCGTGAAGACAGTGTAGACAATAAGAAGTGAAAATGTGATCCCATTATTTCTGCAGAGTGCTCTGAGGCATGGCATTAGAAAACACCATCGTTCTTGCAAAGCCTGAACATCTCCAATGTTACTACCTCATCGATCAGATCTAGATTCATTCACTCACTAAGCCAACTAAAGTATCCTACCTAGCTGGGAGCTCTTCAGAGAAATACTAAATTATGCTAAGGTCAAATTTGACCTATCATAAATCATTAAGTAATGTAATTATTGAGGCTGTTTCCCTTGATGCTTTAACAGTAGCATTCTGATTTGCAGACAGCTCTAAAGCTGTGTCTGTTAAAGATGCTTTGATCAGTACACCCTCAGATGAGATTTGCAGTGGCATGAGACAAGAGTTTTTAATAGAATAAATGAAATTAATACCAGTGATTACATACTGAAAATATTGTAACCTTCATGAAAGGTCAAAGTAGTAAACTTATTGTGTTGAGATAATCTACTTTGTTTTTAATTTACTAGTTGGAGAGGTTTTGTATTTCGAACTCTGTAAAAACATAAATTTCTGAGACATCTGACAAGTCCTTACCTTCTGTCATGTATGGTAATTACTAGGAGGAGCTTAATGCTTTTATTTATGACAGCATTTTATTGTCTATTTTTTTTTTCAGTTTTGTCCTTTGATTAGCAACCCAGTTGACTTGGTTTGAGTTCTGTTAAGTATTCAGAGAGCAAGAGACGTGTCTACGTACTTCTCAGGTACACTGCTTCACTTTTGTTGCGAGGGCACAGGGATGTCTGCTGCCCTTCTATTTAAACAGGCTCTGAGCTGGTCTATCTTTCATTTAAAGCAAAGCCAAACCAATCCTATCAATACTAACAACAGGTGTTTTGCCAAGTGGATTAAAGGCTGCAAAGATGGAATAAATTATATAATTTTATCTTCATTAAACTCACTCTCAGGACATGGCATGATACATTTAAATTTGAATAAGTTATATATGTCTAAAATTTTGAGCATTTAAATACAAAGTTTAAACATTTAAGCATCTGAGTGCTTACAATCAGACAGATGTTGGCTGCCTGAATAAAGTCTCTTTGGTCCAGCCTGTTGGTATCTTTTGGCAGGTGGGGATGGATAACCTGGCTTGTCCAGTGACTATGCACTATTGGAATTAATTTCTCTTTGGTCTGTCAGGACACACTGGTAATCAGGAGAAGGGCAAAGGTAGATGCTACTACCTTATTTCTTTGGTGTGCTGTAAGTCTAGAGTCAGGAACATGGCTTTTTCCGTTCTGATTTAACACGTAGCTATTGACATTTTAAGGTCTTTTCTGGCTTTCTATTCTACAGGCTCCGTTTGCCTTCACTCTCTTCTTCCACTCCTTTTCTCTGATACATCTTATTGTTATTGGGCTGCTTTCACATTTAGGAAAGGTGAACACTTTCAGGAAAGATGTTATGGTTTTCCATTATAGTTTAGGTGTGTTGTGTGTGTGTGTGTGTGTGCTGGATATGGCTAGTCACCTTGGTTGGTGGTTTCCTGATGGTGCAGTAGCACTGGGAGCCCTCGCAGCTGGTCTTCCTGTGAGGAACCCTCAGTGCGCTTGCGCTGTCTAGAGTTGGTCTATGGTCATGGCCTTTCTCCTGGTCACCATGGGGAAGGAGTCAACCCATGGGATGTCCCAGTGCAAGGGCCATGCTGCTGAGGGGGAGGAGTGCTGAGGTTCCTTGTGTAGGGCTGGCTGGCAGGGGCATCCAGCAGACACAGGAGAGCATGTCACAGCGTCTCTTCTCTGCCACACTGCTGCCTAAACATGTCAAGCCACTCCAGCTCCACCTTCCCCTGCTTGAGATCTGATAGGGTGGATTCCTCCTGCTGCAGAGATGGCAAGGAGCCAGCTGTTCATGGTATGTCAGTCGTACTTTCCCATCTTCTGACGGATGATGCTCGGCTGATTTGAGAGAGCATATGAGATGCAGTCTTCGAAAAGGGTGTGCGTGAGTGGGGAGAGCTGGCATGAGTAATCGCATCCTCACGTCGCAGTCGTTCTTGAGTCTCCCCCAGACAGCAGTCACTCCTCTTGCCTGTACCAGCCACTTACTCATTCACAGTGCAAAATGTTCTTGTTTGTATGATAATGCTAATTGAAAGAGCTGTTCCAACTTCACTAGCTATTTGTTTGGTTATATCACAGACAGTAACTTCTGACTTAATAAACCGAACAGACAAATGTTCAGGAGTTAATACAACAGTGCAAAAGTGTTGTGGTTTTTTGTTTTGTTTTTTGTTTGTTTGGGTTTTTTTTCCTTCCCAGTGTGGCAATGAGAATTCAAACCACAATCCCCATCTGCAGCCAGTCTGTAAATGTTTAGAAAGGATGTTCTAATCACCCTTGTCCCTGCTGGTTCTTTAGAGTTAATTTATATGAAAGGTAGCCTAGTTTGGATTATAAATGTGTTATTCTCACAAATTCTGCAATGAGTTGTTGTAGTCTCTTAATATCTTTTCTACTTTTCCCATATATTTTGAATATCAAATTCATAAAAATAAAGTGATTGAATTCTTATTAACCATCAGTTTCCTCATATTATTAAGCCATCTTAATGCAATAGTTAATTCATTTAAAAGCCATGATAAGTATGTACAAATTTTGTATCCTAAACTAATCTGGGTATTCTGTACTGGACCAATGTACACAAGAGAACCACCAGCAAGAAGGTGTGACCTGAAGGGTTGGATTTATGAGCATGATGTGGCAGGTGGAAAAACATTTTGTGCCTTTTCCTTTCTACGCATCCTTCTGTAAATCCCAGTGCTCTTTTAGGGCTGCATCTTTCTGTCGTGCAGACTTCAGGCATTGATCACCTGCTATTTTATGGTATGAAATTGTCCATTTCAGTTACAAATTTAATCTTCTTTAGAAGAGGAATTGTGGCCAAGGATGTTGATGTTCACTTCAGCTAGTTTATATCAGATTGAAAGAGAAAAGGTGAGGAGCTTGGATCTAGAAATAAACAATGGCTATTTTGCAGTATTGTCAGCCACCCTGAGCATGTTTTGACCTTAAACCAAGTTAGCTATAAATCTTGTTAGCAGTACTGATTTGCAAACAGGTAAATCCTCTGACAACAGTAATGAAAGCCAGAAAACTGATTTTCACCAGTGTTACTGGAGCAGAAATTTCTACTTCATTGCTTTAGAGCATAGTATTTGAAATACAGCTTTCTCATGCCAGTGCACACATTCATTAGTATTAAGTCATACCAGAGGAGAAAGCGTCTTTGTTTTCTGCTCCATGTTAGCTGGACAAGTAATTTAAAAGTCTGGATGGTTGTATAGTGGCTATTTTCTGGAAACCAGTGTTGGAATTAATACCGTACAACCTTGTCAAGTGTTTGTCACTTCTTAATGATTCTAATAGTGCACAGCATTTGGAATTTCCCAGTTGCTACTCTTAGACAAAAAAAGGCCGTTCATACTAACTGACCAAATATACCAACTTGCTACCTCTGGGATTTTTTGTAGTTAAACCAAAGATTTTTATCCCATTTTTAATGTTTTGGTGTTTAGCACTGGCATCTGATAAACCAAGTAAGGATAGTTGTTCAAAAGAGTTATAAAAGTTTAATAACAAATCTGCTAGTCTGAGTAGTTTTCTATACAATTTGTGTAGATGCCAGTGTTTTCTATTGGCTGTGCATTTTTTTGAAACTTATTAGTAGAATCTAACAGGCACAACCTGTTTGGGAAAGGTGAGATTTTTAAGGCACTGTCCATGATAATTTCTTAAAATGTACACTTTTTCTTTACCAAATATTGTCCTTGTTGAATATACGAGAAATACAGCAGAGTGATGATGATTTATCATATATTTATGCTGTGATTCTGTGAATCACTTGTTCATATGCTGAACATTGAGAGCACTTTGATGGATTTAGGTCCACCATGTTTGATTGCTGCTATGATCCTGTAGCAGGGTCAATGGGGAGCAATAGCAAACACTGGCTTTTTACAGATGTGAGTCACTCTGCATGCCCAGTGGTCCTGGGGATCTGACTGTGCTTCTGCCTCTCACCCTTCCCTGGGTGTGGTGGCGGTGCTGGGAGGGGGGTAGGGGGGGGCGCCAAGTCTACCCATGGGCTGGAAGCATGGCCTGCCAGCACCATCTGATAAAAAAATAATAAATACTCTTGCTCTTTTTCAAGTGTAACTCTGTGCAACTTAAGGAAAAAAAAAAAGACACACTACCTGGCTCCTCTCCTCCCCTGTCCCCGTTTAAGCCTGTTGCATTTAAATATCAGAAGTAAGTCACGCAGGTTAACACTTATTAATTTTTTTTCTAATTATTTGTACATGCACAGCAGAATTCCAGCGCAAATGCAGTTGATTTGAGCGACATAATTAGTGTGCCAAAGATGTGATGACAACTGAGACAGTGCAACAAAGTGTTCCAACTTCCATTAGAAAATAATGACCTTCTTGGCTGAGTAAAAGTATTTTAATTAAATACTGACAATTCATAGTAATCAGTGAACCTATTAGCAATGAAATTTGATTCTGTCATCATGGACTGTTCACTTACGTATTTCATAGAAAAATGAATATGCACTTCATTTCAAGCCTAACGTGTTCTGCTTTAAAATACTACTACAGCATTTCTGTGGCTTAGGAAAATGAAGGCTTAAACACTTTTTCAGAAAAAAGTTGCTGCATGATTGACAAGAATCAGCAGTTTACAGGGATGTTCTTTGTCAGCAGACTGATGTTTTAGTGGAAACTTGACTGGCTCCAGTTTGTTGTCTGATCAGCAAGAGAAAAGCAATTTCCTCTTCCATGATTGGTTCCATCTTTTATTGGTGGCTTTTAGCATCAGGGAAACTAAATGGGAAAATTTCCTTAATGGAGCAAAAATATTTTCAGAAATGAAAATTGTTTGCATGAATTATACTCTGGTCTTGTTAACAGCATTTTGGAAACCGCTAATAATGGACTTTATTGCCAACAGTGAAAGTTACAGGGCTTTTCAGAGACAGACACATAGTAAATAATAATAATAAATGTAACGGTCAAGCTTTCACTTGCAAATCTTTAGTTGTTACTAAGTAGGATTCATATGATTTGAAAATGTTTCAGGAACAAATGGGCCACTTGCACACTGATAGGTCATCACAATTGGTTAGAGGAAATGTGAGGCGTGGGCAGCATTTATAATTGAGCAGCCTTGGGTCTATTCTATTCCCATTGAAATGGAAAAAGAAAACAATTGCTGTTTGCTTTCGTAAAGAAGAATCACAGTTCAGAACTATAGCATGACACAAGGGAGGTGCAAAGGGAGTTAAGCACATTTTCTGCTTCTGCGACTCCATCTTTTATGTCAGGACAGTAACTGAACTAAGGACATATTCGGTAATTTGAGGTTCTCTAACTGAAAGGATAAAACTCTAGACTTGTTGAAGTGGAAGGTAGGGATTTCTTAACTACCAGGGTGTTTGCCTGCTTTTGTCTTACTGAATGACTTGATTGTTCACTGGTTGTATAGTGGCGCAGCTGCAGCTCTAGGACGCTCACAACTCTTCCAACCCTTTCCCTTGACATGATGAATTCGTATTTCTTTCACCAGCTGCCAGGAGGTCTTATTTACCTCCTTGAGGTATGATGCAATGTCCTTTAAAAACAGTATTTGTCTCTCTATTCACTGCTGAATCTCTATCACCTTCAATTATCTATGAAGGTATGCAACTTCAGAGGTTGTAATAGTAACGTTGGTTATAAGTGGGAGAGGTTGGGCTAACATACCTTACTGTATCAGGAACATAGCAAATAATAAATATTTAAAATTTGATCAGAGCTGTTAGATCAGAAGTCATAGTATTGACTAAATAGCCATTTTTCTCCACAACTTTCTTCCCATGTAGTATTATATTATACCATCTTTCATATTAAGATCTCCAGAATTCTTAAAGGACTAAGGTGTTTGTCTCCTCCTTTTAAAACAAATATAGGAGGGAATTACTTTTTCCTACTTTTGTCAGTTTTTTTTCATTTTTAGCTCTAATTCTGGTCAGGTGTCTGACACTATATCTATTTGTTCTTTGCATCCAGTTTACTGAAATTGCACCTAGAAAGCTGAAATTTTAGAAAGTTTTGATCAGCTGGAATAGTGGGCTCAAAGGAAATCATGGTAGAATAGTTGTTGCATTTGTCCATTCTTCTTGCAGACTGATCTGTTGAACATGGAGTCCACAGAAAATTTTTGATCAGATAATGATGATAAATCTTTTTAAATACAACTTCCCTGAAACTGCTAGTGCAATTCTAGCTGGTTTGAATGTACTTGGGGAAGATATTAACTCTTCCGTTAAGTGTAATTTCATTTTAGCTTTTGATAAGCCATGTACTTTTGTACTTAATGTTTTATTTTCCAGTGATGATACATTAATAAAATAAAATATGATAAACTAGGACATTGCTTTATAGCCCAAGGAAGAAAAATAGAGCTTCATCTCACACAAGTCTTGAGCTTAACCTACAAAATTTTATTGAATACCACCACTTTTATTGTGATGCAGTTTAAAAGTGATGGATAATTCTGTTGTATGTAAGAATGCTATTTTTTAAAGGACAAACTGTGATCTAGAAAAGCAGCACTGAGTTTTTAAAACAGAAACTTTAGTTAATGTAGCGGACTGGAATTCAGGTGAATTTCTTGTCTGTTACATGCGAGTCACAGAGGTCATTTTGAGCATCACCATGTTGAATCCTGTGGTTGCACAATCCTTGCCTTCAGATTTGCATTTATAGTTACTGTAAGTACACTAATAACTCATCATTGAAATAAATTGCCTGGTATTTTGTAAGCCTTTAGTCCTGCCTCTGCCATCAAAGTACTACATAATAAAGGCCAACTTTTAGAAAGAATACTAAAAAAACTTGTAATTTGCTGATCTAAAAAAGTCACAGAAAATGACAACATTTTACTTTCTATTTTGAAACATTTGAAATGTTTGTATGAAGGACAGCTCAATAAAAAATAACTTAAGCTTTTTTAGATTTAGTTTTTAAAGAATAGAATTTTTTATAAAAATACTTTTTTTTTTTTTTGGTGCAAATTTGTTTGTTTCATATTTACCAAAATGTGAAAATAGAATGTCCATTTTGTACAGACTTTAAGGGAGACAAAATGTAGGAGAGGAAATTATCAAAAATCTCACACAATGAAAGAATGTAAATACATTGCATCTTTATTGCATAAATTAGCTGGTTTGTGTTCTTAAGGGCATTAGATCTTAAGGCCTAATGATTTAGCTTCCTGCATAAAATCATCAGACTTTAATATTGGTATTCCTTTTCAATTCTGGAAGATACCCTCTCTTATTTCCATATTAGAATTTGGTAAATACAGCATTTAACATTCGTGTGCTATAAAGATAAGAAAGGGTTGGAAGCAGCTCTGAGAAAACTAGAATGATTGCTTTATATGACCACAGACATAAAATTGGAATCAAACTGATAGTGAGAGTTGTTTGACTATAATTCTGTACCATCAAGAAAAAATAGTGAGCTTTGAAACATTGACGTAACAAATCAAGAGACTGTTTTCAAAAACACAAATTAGTATATCAATGGAAAAATTGCATTTAACTCCATGGCAGTGGACTCAGTCATGTGGCTATGCACCTTACAAATGGAAAAATGCGTACTCTACTTTGTGCGTGCTCTGAAGAACATGACAACAGTCTGTGTGGTCCTCTCAGCTGCATCCAGAAAGCTGAACACCTTTCTAACTGTTATATGTTGTATTTGACTGTCATGCTATACTGGCAAATTGAAAGGCTTTCACAGGTAAACAACAATTATAGGGGAATAGAGGGATTTCACGTAGAATGAATGACTAAACCTATATATTTATTACGCACATTCATATAATGATAATATTTTGAGTTATGTTTTTGTAAAACTCTTACCAAAATATTTTTGATCCAGTCTAGAAATCTCCTAAATTTTACCTTGGTATAAGAAATAATAGGAATAATGGTGCCTGGGAGTTAGGAAACCATAACATTCTCTGACTAGTAGAAGAGTATAAGCATGAAAATAATGTTAGTATAATAATATAATGATGTAACAACACTAGCAAAAGATTACTAATGCTAATTGCTAATGGAAAAATGTAGGCTGAATATGAATAAAAACTTGCTGAAGGGAAGGTTCCTGGTATGTCTTCTTGAGAAAATAAAATACCAGTTCTTTATACTGCTTGAGACTTCCTTAAGATTAAATATTTTTAATTGCAAATAAGCTTTGTATGTAGTATGGTAAACTATATAATTTCATGATAGTAGTAAATATTGACACCCACAAAAAACATATTCATGCATCCTCCAGTGTATTATGTTTATCCGATTTATTAAGATTAAAAAATTAGTACAATGGTATATTGGCATACAAAGGTCATAAGGAGAGAGTAGACAGAGAAACATAAAGATGAAAGAAACATTTGCTGCCTGTTAAGTTCCTGGGGTTTATAATGCTTCTAGGCTTCCACAAAGACAGAGAATGATGACACAAAGCAGAGTAGTGAAACATACATGTTACCCTTTTGTGTATACAATTTTGAAGTCTAACAGAGGGCAATTTAAAATTCTGTCTTTAAGATTATGATTTGTCTTTAAATTCAGATGTTGAGCAGAACAATTTCTGCGGTTTGATGCACCTGTAAATTCTTTCTGTATTCTCACTTCAGACATCATGCTGAAAAGTAAGTAGCTTTCTGAAGTTTTGTTTCTGTTATATCACTGAGGATGTTCCTAAAGAGAACTGGTATTTGATCAATAAAACATTTACTGAATACACTTTAAACCAAAGCTATACTGTTGCTGGAAAAGGAATGCATTTGGATCTAAATTAATAATTAATATTAGCTAAAATTAATACATATTTTAACAGAGATAATGCAGAGGGCTTTATAGGAAAACCGGAATTTCCTATTTTAAAGTCTGCCTACAGTCAGTCAATTGCAATTACTTGACTTTCAGTTGTGAATTTGATTTGCCATATGGCAGGGGAATAAGAGAAGTAGGCTTACCACAGGAAGAGGGTATTGATATGCAGACTAAAATGGAAAATCAGATTTCCTTCCCAGATCACTGTAAAGAGTGTGTTGGATGTTGACTTGAAACTGTTGTGGCAGGCAAGTGTACAAATTCCATTTAATGTGGGTTTCATTCTTTGAAACCATGACTTGAAACCTGCTGATGCTGTTAGAAAGAACATAAATTTTTAGTTTGTTTTTGTTGCTGGGTGGTTGGTTTGTTCCTGATTTTTCTGAGCTATGTCTTCTGCAGCTGACACAGAGTCTAAGTGATGCTACTTATCCCTGTCTGTACAATTAGTCTTAACTGGTCTAGTAGGAAATAATATTTTCAGGGGTTTTTAACATCCTTTTATCTGAGCTTTTTCTCAGTAACTAAAGATGGAGTGGATTACAAAAATAAAAGGACAAATTTTATTCTGGTGGGACAGGTACATTGATGTACATTAATCCTATGAAGTCATGCTTTTTTAATGAAAACTGGAGCTTAACTCCATTTAATGAATCACACTGCACAGATAATCCTACATTAAAAACAAAAAACAACAATAAAAACAAACAAACAAAAAATAAACAAACAAAAAAACCCCAAATATACTATGCACTTTGACATGATTTGCATATTATGTCAAAGTAGCTTTGTTGATAATCTACTCTATTTCTGGCTTTTGAATACATGATGTTTCTGAGCTATGTAGAGAAGAAAATCACTTTAAAAACTCTGAGAAGCTATTACAAATGAATGGACATGTCTGGACATGGAAAGTCCTTTGCCTTGGCAATCTGATAAGTTTTACGATGAGCCTTATGTTTGCAGCTTTCCGGTGTCTCAGCATGGGCTGTGCTGGACAAACCTGACATCATGGATGAGTTCAGTTTTGGCTGGATCAGATTGTCTGTCTGAACAGGTCCATCTGGAGTGTTCCCCTAAAAATTAATTTACACTCCTACATTTGAAATTTTTAGCATGGAAGTTGACTGCTGTGTAAACCAGCAGTGAGCAGAAGGCCTCATGGCTGGCAGGTTGTTGTTTGGAGGTAGAGCCTCTGATGCACTGGTCTCCAGTGTAAAAATTCAGTAGAGCTCTTTGTGTACTCTGAAGCTCTGCATAGCAAAATTAAGCCTGCAGACAGTGCTTATGTTCTTAGCTGCATTCCAAAGATAATAGATTGAAAATAATTTTTTCTGATGTACTCAAACTTGCAAATCCTTAGCGTAGAGGGAAAGTTCTGAACCAAAATTATTAGTTCTACTCTCTTTGAAAGTGGGAATTCTGTTGCAGTATTTATTGTACGATATGTGAATTTATAAAAAGAGCTGAAACAGCTTTTAGATTTATAAATATGTCAATGTTATAAAAATGTGCTAGTAGTTGCAAAGTTTCTGTATTAGCAAGCAAATACATTTGATTAAGTGACCATCTGGTAAAATGTTTGTTACCAGTGAAAACACTGAATTTTGCATTTTGCATTTGCCAAGTAAAATGTGGGTAAGAGTTATAGCTGCATAAATCGAGTGGGCAGTAATTGGACCATATACCTTTCAAGCCTACTCCTACCAATCTAAATAAATATTGCTGTTCTCCATTTTGCTTAGCTGATCCACTCCATCTACAGTCAATTGTTTTACCACACTGTAAAATTTCTGTGAATGATTTGACTTTGTGTATTTGCATCTGTACAAGGGTGGGTGACCTTGTAGGATTAACACAGAAATAATTAGACCCTGTCTTCCTTGTATAAACCATGATTTAAGTCAGCTCCATCATTATACACATCAGACCTGTGTCCTGGCATTTGTGAGGGTCCTTACCAATGTGGTGAAATTACTTGTGGATAAAAAGGATGTGCAGATTGGGCTACTGTTTTGGCCTTCCTAGAGCTCCCCTAGTGCTGCAGCTCATGTTTTCTGGCATGCTAATAATAATGAATTCAATAATAATTGCAAAAATTGTTAAAGGAAAAATTCCATATGGTTTCCTTAGAAAAGTAGCTGTGACTTCAGTTCATTGAGAACTGTAGGAGCATAATATGTTTGCTGTTTTGACCATTAAAGCATCCATGGCTGTGTCAAATGCAGCTCTCTCTTTCTCTCATAGCCCCTGGAGCACCTGTAGTCTTTCCAAGAAATCTTCAGCATTCATTTGTAATATATCAGCATGTCAAAAGGTAAAATATTTAAAATAAGAAATGTCACAATGTGGTGGTTTAATATTTCAAAAATATAACTTGGAACCCATACTTGTCCTTTTTCCTTTTTCATTTATGGCTATTTTGAACAAAATAGTAAGGTTTTTGAGGCCTATTATTTTATTCCTACAAAAATGAAAATAGTAAAAAGGTTTCATATTTGTCCTGTGTTGTATTACAAGTTGATATCTGTGAGAGAGTGGGAAGAATAGATATCACTGTATATTCAGTTTTATCTTTGATCTCAACCAGTTTTGAAGTGTGATTGCCAGAGGTAAATTGTTTTTTACAGCAAGAACCGTTCTGATGCAGGGTTTGCAATACCAGTTGTTCCGTTCATCATTTGCCATGTACATCACTATGTCTTCATTTCGTATACTCATAGAATGACTAATGAAGTAGTGACATTAAATATTGAAGCTACAAGCCCTTTCTAAGAGTAATGAGATGAGGAGCTTAGACTTGTTTCTTTGGGAAACAAAACACTGCAGTAAATACAAATTAATCAGAATTCTGTTGATTCAATTTATAAAATAGAAGAAACTTGTAGGAAAGGCGTTTTGTGCATACTGTGCTTCATTAACATCCTGTAACACTTAAAATTGTTACGAAACTGCTGGAAATACATATCTATGGGTTGCTGAACATAGCTCTTATCCAAAGTGAAAGATGCTGTGAGCAAGTAAGAAGAAAGCTCAAGAAAAGACATAGCCATTAAATATTTCATTTAAAAATGTAAAAGGAGTGATGAATAGATGTATTTTATTTCCTACTGCTAAAACTGCATTTCTTGTTTTCTTATTATGAGTGTTCCAAGTCTATAATTTCTGTTATTTTTCTTTAAGTGCAGGATGATGATAGAATACCTTTCACTGGTATTTCTGGTGCACTTTTATTGTAAATGTTCAAAATGAAGTATTTGTGTTTATTTCAGCCAAGCTATACTAGCTGACTTGGAAGTTAATCTTTTTCTAGTCTCTCATGATCAATCCCAGGACTAAATCTAGGAAAGAACCTAGGTGAAAATCTTGTTGCACACAGAACCGTGTTGTCTATATTTTGAGGTGTGTTGCTTGCTGTGAACCAGAACAGAATTGTACGACTAGTGCATTACACCACAACCCACGAAGATTTGCACGTTGCACATCAGCTGGTGACCACGGCGATTTACAGTCTGGCCAGTCAGCTGCCAAAATGCTTTCAGTCCATTCACTACTTGGTTTGAAGGAGGCGGGCAAGAAAATCACTACAGAGAGGGCAAAGAGCTATTCCAGCTTATTGTGATGCTTTAAAAAGTAAATGTATTGAAACACTATGCCATTAAGTCACCTAATGTATGACTTGATCATCAACAATTCCAGAGTACATACATTAATTCAAATATCTACTACAAGTAAGCAAATCTACAATTAAGTGAGATCCAACCAGATATTAAGAGTTGTGCTTTTTTTTTTCTTAGGTCCTTGTGTTGCTCCTTGTTGTCTTTAAGTCAGGACTATCTCTGTTTTTTCTCTTAAATTCAATCGACATTTGAAGTTCCTGGGTTAAACTAATTTTTGTCCTGTCCAGTCAATGTCCACTACAGCCAGCTGACTCACTTCACATTTTGCTCCATTTATAGCAGTCTTCTGGTTGCCTCAATCTAGTTCATGTTATCACTGATTTGGTTAAATACAAGAACAAATCCTTTGTTACAAGGTCTCCTTTGTCTATTCTTCTTGCTTAGCAAGCATATGACAAAGTTATTCTAGGAGCTGCAATATGTCTAAATAACAATATCTCCTATTGCAGTGTAGTATGATGAAACTTGTGATATTCTGCAAACGCTGTAAGGAATCTTTAACATCAAGATCAGTGGTGGTGTTCTTTTTTTGTTTTTGTTTGTTTGTTTGTTTGTTTAATTGTATGCAACATTTGTAGAAAAGGAAAAACATCATAGTAGTGTGAGTTAAAAGCAGCATTTTGATTTGGACAACCTAAATTATGTAATAAATTACAAGCCTCAGGTGTAGCAAAGTACATTGGATCAAATTACCTCTATTCTACTATCATTTCAAATTAGAATTATAGCATAGTTTCTAATTATATCCCTATATCCCTATTTCTATGTATCCCTATGTATCCCTAATTATATATCCTATGTATATCCCTATTATATCTTTTGTGATCTAATGGTTTGTGTACAATACCATTCAGATACTTCAAAATATCATCAGTCTAAATTTCCAGAAATTGAAGGTTTTGGTGGCAACTGCTGACAATGCATACTGGCTGCATCTTTGGACTCAATGCTTGATAGTGTCCTCCTAGAAAACAGTGTTAATGAAGATAATCCAGTTTACAAATATGCTTGTTTCTGCAATGATGTTCAAAAACTATACACTCTACAAGATGACTACAGGATGCATAAGATAAAATATAAGGTAGCAACCTGCAAAATATTAATTAAAATAATCTTCTTGTGCAAAGGGTGTGACGGTATGGGAGTGGATCTGTGTGGGAAATCCTCAAAAGGAAAACTTCAAACCGAGGTGGGAATGTGGTGCAAAGAGTGAAGAACCTTGGAACTTTTCTGCAGAGAGAAAACAAACAAACAAAAACAAAAAAACCCAAAACCCACCCCCAAAAAAACAAGGCATTGTAGCTCATTCAGGTGTCATTGACTGGCCCACAGCAGTCAGTTCTGTGATAACTTAGATAATTAGGAGGAAGACTAGAAGAGGAGGTCCTTGTCTCTGCTGAAGGGATGCCTCACGTAGGTTGTGTTGTGCATTTGCCCAGCAAGCCCAGTCCATTTGTGTTTGTATGTTTCCTTCACAGTCCAGGCTGGAGTCTGTTGTCTGCAAGGTAAGATGCATCTCTTTCAAGTCACTTAAGCCTTGTTGCAACATGTTCATTGTTCTTTAATTACCATGTGAGCTTTCTTCAAGACATAATATTATACTGTGTAACTCCTTCTCTCCAAAGAATGAAGTTGAATGAGATTAAGAACTTCTTCCTGAAGTTGTGACATTTCAACTCAAGAATCATTTTTCTTTTCTTCTGTTATTGTTTTTCCTTACCATGCCAAAAATTGTCCTTAGTGTTTCGTAGCCAGATGAGCAGGAGTGCTTATTTTAGGCAGAACATTGCTTTATTTAATATTGATATGTTAACGGTAGTTTCACGATTTACCTGTTCCCATTGGAAAGCTTCCAGCTTTCTCTCTCTTGCTTAAGCAGTGCCGCAAAGAGATCCTGTAGAAATACAGAGCTATAAAGTGCAGACTTTTTGAGACGCCTCCTGCAAGCTCCTCAGTCGCCTGCTTGGAAAGGAGCTGGATTTGCTTATGCATGGTGTCCTGTGTTTGGATCAGATCATATCATGGGATCTGTTTTCTATGAATGCTACTTTAAATTGTGCTTGGCTGGGAAATAAGATTGAGTTGCATGGCTATAAAGTAGAAAGCTATTGATTTATCTTGCTTTCAGTAAACAATGCTGTTACAGAAAGAATTACGCATTTTATGTGGTTGTAGTGATAAAAATATGTCAGAATAACAAAGGTAAAGAGGTCTGAGATTTTCAAGTAAAGATTCTCTAGAAGTGGATATTTTCTAGTACTTTCAAAAACTTACCTCTGAGTAGAGGCATGCTAATCTTTTTCATAAATGCCAGATTTATAGGAGGTTCTTTGTACCGTTTCTGAGCTTATTTTAAAAGTCAAATGTGTTTAGTCTTTCTTGATGTTAATCCTATGCAGCTGCAGAAAAAGTAATTGATTTTCTGTATCGATGTGGATATTTTCTGCCCAGGCTGTAAAGGGAAGACATGTTTTCTATTGATTTGGCCCTGAACTTCCCTGACTCTTGATGAGCACAAATGAAAGAACCACTCTGGATGCAGTTCTGAATCAGCAAGGGAACTAGTACCACTGCCTTGGCTGGACTCTCTTGTTTCTTCACTGTATGAATTATATATTGGATTACCATCACAGTAATTAGAACAGGACTCATCTATTAATGCATGACCTATAGTAAGAGGGTTGTTTCTCAGAGTGCTTGATCTCTACATAATGGCGAAAGAAGAGATTTACAATGTGATTGCAGGGGAAAGTTGACAGGACTGAAACCTTTACTAGTGCTGGAAGTGCTCATGTGTCCAGAGGACATTGTGCTGGTTTCTGTCAGAAGAACAAATTAAAAGGGATTCAAGAGAAAGATGCATGAGGAACTATTAACTGATGTTTAAAGCTATGTTAGGGTAGATTTGTGCAACATTTTCCAGCACTCAGATGGAAAGCAGGTGGGATGCTTGGTGCTTTTAGAATTTTGGATACGTCTCATATAAGCCTATGGGGAAACTGACTGTTGTCGTACTGAGATTTGGAGATATGGAGATGCTGAAAAAGATACAGGTCATCTACAGAACACTTTGCAGGACCAGGCATTTTTTTTTCTGGAAAAACACTGTATCACATAAAGCTGGATTCTTTTCTCTGTCGCTATGGTCAAATGGTTTCAGTGCTACTCCTGATATGACTGACATGGTGTTTTTGAAACCGAGGAAGTTAGTGCTTCATAGACAGCTTCTCCTGCTCTTTGTTTCTTTTTGAGACACACACACACATATGTTTAATATAGAAGACTGGCTTTTCTGAAGCTTTTGTGTTGATAACAGAAGAATATAAATATGTCTTTCAGAAAGAATAAAATCTTAAATAAGATGCTGTGTCATTCTCCAAAATGCATCCTTATGGTAATGTGATTGTTCTCCCACTCCTTCTTTATGCTAGTAGATAAGATGAACTTATTATTTCAACTTGGTCGTAAACTGGATTTACTCTCTGGTTCTAAGTAGGTCTAAATCATATTGTCAGCATGCTCCTTTGTACTATCATCCTTTAAAAGAAAAAAAAAAAATCTTTATAGCTTTGTTGTATCCAGCCAAAGGCAGAGATAACACTGAGCCATTTCTTGTAGGTATGTAATTTAAAAATAGGCAGGGAATATTTCTTGCACAGGAATCAATAAAGTATGAATATGAAATTGTTAGGTGATAGCAACTGTGTGATGCAGAGGATTAGTGACTTGTCCTTTTATTATCAGGGACTGAGTTCAAGCTTAGATACAATAAATCAGAAATAATATTATGGTGCATGGGCTTTAGTAGTATTGAACGAAAAGAGCTAATGTGTGTAATGCCCCAGTCCAGCTGGGAAATATAAAGCACTACTCTAATCTCTTGCATTCTGCCCAGATCAGCTATGGATTCTCAGTCTAGTACTTGGTTGTTGATTGTTCTTTACCATCAGGATAAGCCTTCTCCACAGGAAGAAAAAAATAATTTTAGTGAATTCTTATTTTTATGTGCTCATGAACAGCAGTTCTTTTTCTAGGTGGGGTTCCAGGCAGGGTCTCAGCAGAGACATCACTGATGAAACCATCAGGGGCTGAGCAACCTCCTGCTGGGAAAGGAAGTGTGGCTAATTCAGTTCATTAGGGAGGGAGCCCAACCAGCACCCTTCTTGTCAATCTTTAATAGTAGTGGTTGCTATAGAAACCTTCCTAGGAATGACCTCATTTAGTGTTTTGAATAAATAAGCTGTAAATTCTCTGTTATTTTTCTAACAGTACCTAATTTTCTTCAGGATAAGCAAACTACGAATGGATTCAACAGTCTGTCAATGCGGCCTTCAAAAATACATTAAATGGAGTCAGGGTTCTGCATGCATTTAAATGCTTGTCTAGAAAGCATACAGACAAGGGCAGGGCATGGCCTTGATATTCTAACTCAGCTCAGAGTTGCAGTTTTAATTGTACCTCTGAAAGAACTATGAATTACCTTGTGAAACATCAGTTAATACCTCAAATAATTAGCTTTGATAAATTGAGTGAGTTGGGCACTCCTAAGTAATTGCTTTGTTTC
This sequence comes from Streptopelia decaocto, assembly GCF_964273445.1. Taxonomy (NCBI): domain Eukaryota; kingdom Metazoa; phylum Chordata; class Aves; order Columbiformes; family Columbidae; genus Streptopelia; species Streptopelia decaocto. The sequence goes on from NC_138659.1 coordinate 46,090,097, forward strand.
ACCTGAGAGATTTTTGCATTTCAGCAGTGGGTGAGCAATTCCTGTGAATGCTTTGTAAATCCACTTGTAAACACTTTGGGGAATGAATAAAATCAGGAGTAGCTAAGGAGGAGTACATGGGTTGAACAGCTTGCCATAATGATCTGGGGGAAGGAAAAATGTTATGTTAACATGAAATTGATCTCAATGTGAGCAGTGGCAGTATTTAAATAAGTAGGTATTTAAATAAGCTGTGATTTATCAGTAGAAGTGGATCTCTACAGCTTGGCAAACCGTTTGAGGTAACACTGCATACTTACTCAGTTCAGTTCCACAGAATTATAGCACCTCACCTCTTCATGTGTAGAAGCAGGCATTGAAGTAGGCTAAAAAATACTTTGACTGTAAAAGTAGATCACCAATTCCAAAAACCAGTGAAGACAGCAACAGGACATTATCTGCTTGCGGGTGGGGGGAAATTTCTGTATGCAAGCCAAGGTTCATATTACAAGGCCGGTCTTGGTGAACAAGCCAGGTATTTCCAAACAAGCTGGAATATTGAACTAACAAGTGGTTAGTTCAATATTCCAAGTTAGTTCAATATTTCAAGAAAAATATCTCTTCACTTAAGATGTTGCATTATGTACAACAGGTCTGTCTGGTATCATCTGCAACGTCTGGCATAGGACAACTCTTATGAAGTTGCATCTATTTTAAAGCAATCTGAGGATTTAGACAAAACTTTCAGAGAAGTACCTGCCACCTCCCAAGTCTTAACGAAATATGTCAAGTCCGGATAAACACAATGCATGTCTGATGGAGATTTTTTCAAACAATGTGATAACTTCTAGTTCATTATTCTGGAGATTTACATACAAAAGAAATAGGAAAGCAGTAAAACTGCAGTAGTGCTGACACCAGCATAAAAGATGAATGCTTAGTGCAGCAAAGTGACGGAGAGCTCATAATTGTGTTCCAAATCACCTGAGATGAAAAACATTTTCAAGTGAAAAATTCTTTCAGAGACCTGAATTTTGGCTGCACTTCCAGTACTGTGCATTGTACAGGGTAACATAGAAGATTCAATTTATGTTACAACAAACTAATTCTAAAACAGATAATCGCACTGATTATAATTTGCCATTTTAAAAGATAAAGAGCAAAAACTTCTCAGAGTTGATGTGACAGATTTACATAGCCTTCTTTCCCTCTATTTGAATAACTTCTTAGAGATCTGCAAACCTCTTGAAAACACTTTTCATATTCAAAAGCTTTGTCCACTGGAATAATGCATTTATCAAGTAAATTGTGCTTTTCTTGAGATGTATGATATTTCTGTCATGACAAATTTATCTGCCTTTTTTTCTGCACCTGAAAATTAAGTGTGTGTTCTTTTGGTTTTAGTTACTTGGTTGGTTGTGTTTTGCTTTCTTTTTCTTTTAATTGTTTAACCAAAGAAAACTATATATCAGATCTGGACAAAATAGCTATTTTACCAGTTTAACAGATTAACTTCCTTTTTAGTTTCTTAGACTGATTCTATTATTGTGATTAGCTAGTACCTTTTAAAGACGGAATTAAAAGTAGACTTTCATAGATTGCTTTGCATGTTTCCATTATTCCATGTAAACAATGAAATATCGAGCTCCTACTGAAGGAATTAATCATGTGAATTAGCCTTCTGATAGACTTATCTTAAGCTATTTCCCTGAGTGGGAAACATGAATGGAATGGAATGGAATGGAATGGAATGGAATGGAATGGAATGGAATGGAATGGAATGGAATGGAATGGACAAGGGGCTATGGGTACAAACTGGAACACAGGAGGTTCCACCTAAATATGAGAAGAAACTTCTTCTCACTAAGGGTAACAGAACACTGGAACAGGCTGCCCAAGGAGGTTGTGGAGTCTCCTTCTCTGGAGATGTTCAGAACCTGCCTGGACACCTTTCTGTGTAGCCTCATCTAGGTGTTCCTGCTCTGTCAGGGGGATTGGACTGGATGATCTTTCAAGGTCCCTTCCAATCCCTAACATTCTGTGATTCTGAGAATAGAATTAGAATGGAATGGAATGGAATGGAATGGAATGGAATGGAATGGAATGGAATGGAATAGAATAGAATAGAATAGAATAGAATAGAATAGAATAGAATAGAATAGAATAGAATAGAATAGAATAGAATAGAATAGAATAGAATAGAATAGAATAGAATAGAATGGAATAGAATGGAATAGAATAGAATGGAATAGAATAGAATAGAATAGAATGGAATAGAATAGAATAGAATAGAATAGAATAGAATGGAATGGAATAGAATAGAATAGAATAGAATATTTTGGTTGGAAGGGACCTACAGCTGCCGTTGGAGTCATATGTTCCCCAGTCCAATAAAGAATCGTTATAATTCTCTAGATCATGGAAAAATGGATGTTCAGTCCCTGTGAAACTGTTCTTACTCCATTAAATTAGTTCTGCTAGCTGTTTGTATGTCTGCTGTTCCAGGCTGTGGTGGGACCAAAGTGGAGTAAAGCAGTTAATGGGGCCGGTGCCCACAGCAGGGGGCAGTGCTGCTGCTGGCAGTGTCACAGCCCTGCCTGCTCTGTGGCTCCTTCCCTTAGAGAATAAAAACAACTAGAAGCCTGGCAACATTTTTCATATTATAAAAAGTATCAAATTATCAGAGTTATTCCATTTTTTGATCCCTAGATAAGTATAAAATTCAAGCTTTCTTCTGTGTGAGTAATCAATCTTTTATCTTCATCTGCTTTTAAGATTTTGACAGACTTGTTATTTTTTCTTTAGCTGTTTGCATTTTGTATGAGCTGCTTCAGACAGCATAAGTGTACATAACATTTTTAATCTCTCCTTTGTTTTTAAAGATGAAGGAATTCAAAATTAAGGAAAAAAATAATCTCTGTTTTCATGTAGGCTTTGCCTTTTTATAAATGTAGGCTGTTAAATTCTCCAGGAATTGTTTAGAATATAAAACTGAGGTATTTTAGGGAAAATGATTTGCGTCCTGTTTACCAGTTGACAGTTTGCTGATTTCACCCGAGAAAGCTTTTATTTAGAGAAACAACAGAACTTGATACCACCTGCTTCTGAGTAATTGCTATCCATGCAGACTTGTGCTGATGCTTGTGACTAGAAGCTAGAGATCAAACTCTCTCTTTGTTATTGTTAGCATGTACAAGAATCTTCATCTTCCTAGCTTGGTTTGTGAGTATCACACATGAAGCACGAGCTGAGTGAAGTAGCTAATTAGTAAGAATATGGTATCTCATTTGAAAACAAATCCTACCTTTTGGAAAGCATTTATGAATATGGGAGAGAGGAAGGCTTCAGCAACTAGGTGCATCAATCTGTTTTGGAAAAAAAAAAATTAGAAAATAAGAGAGGAGGCTGCAGAGTAGCACATGGTCGTTGTGTGTGTCCTTATTTTTATTCACAAATACTAATAGATGAGTGCAAAATAGGTATCGTTGTATGGCCATAAAGATTTGTCTGAATGCATTTGTCCTACGCAGTTATTTATGCTTAGCTATAGAGGAGGAAAAAAGTTAAAAGACAAGAAGATGAATTATTTTATTTCCATATTTGGACTTACAACTCTTTTTTTCTCCCAGAGCAAAATATTGGCTTGCTCAGATAGGACAGGAGTATGCTGACAGCACTGTGCTCCTGAGAGAGGCCTGAAGCAGCTGAAAAGGCTTCTATGTCAGTCAGGCAGAATCTGCACCCAGGAGCTTCTCTCCTGGGGCATCAGTCCCAGGTAGCTGCTGGTACGTCTTGGACTAGCACACAGCAGCCTCCTGCCTATGATGCTCCTTGGCTGGTAAGGCTTTGTCCATGGAGCCATTCTTCTGTTCCCCAGTACGGTGTGCTTGCTTAGTGACCAGGAGCATGGTCTTCTCCCACATATGGGCCTTAGGAACAAGCTCTTGACGATAAGTATCAACATTTCTCTCTTTGTACCTGCTTTGTGATAGCAAGGGGGTTTGGAGAGAGATTGGCTTATTCAAGAACTGAGCATGCTTTTCCCTTTTGATCTAATCTGATCATCACCAAATTCCTAGAGAAAAAGCTCTCTCTTCACTGGCAAGTTACCTACATCCAGGACTTATGAGAAGTCTACTTTTTGTTCCTTCCTTTGTTCCTGCCTTTTTTTCTTTCCTACAATTGTTTACATAAAATATTGTGTTTATATGGGATCTAAACCAAGATGACTCTAACTCTTATTCAGTGGTTTTGGGTATTACTGAAGAATGAATGAAAACTTAGAGTCTTTAGTGAGCTTCTAAACAGCTGGTGTCTTCCATGGACTCAGCTCTACTTATCAAATAAACAGAGGGCATGTGCCAGCAGACAGAATAAAAAGTTGGAGTTAAACTAAAGGAACATAATACATTTTATTGAGAACTTTGAATTTCAGTGTTCAGAAGTAAGCCAAATTTAAATAATTATTCCAAACAATATTTTGTGTCCTTACTTCTTTGATTACTTGGTAAGAAAGGCCAAAAGACTGGAGCAAGACTTTTATCTTCCATGTGAAAAGGGGCTTGTTTGTTTGCAGCAGTTGAAGCAAAGGAGCCTGGTGATACAATTGTTACATATGTGTGCTACCAAAGCATATTACCTGAATATGGAACTTCAGTCTATTTGGAGCTGTCATCGTTACCAAACACACACTTTGCTGTCCCTTTGGATTTGAAGAGATGTCTGAAATGTGAAAGTGCTGTCTCTTCACTTGCAGTTTTAAACATCAGGAAAAAGGAAAACATGAGCAAAGCATTTGGAAATAACTAGTATTGTGAATGGTGATATCAGGCAGATGCACTGTGACTTTTAAATAGATAGCTTCTTTGTCTCTTAAAAACAGATTTGTACAGCAAATGCTATCAGTATTCCATAAGGATCTGTGTACTTGGTTAAAAAATGCAGGAGACGACATGTAACAATAAGCCTACTAAACCTCAAGCTGTAATACAGCAGAAACCAGTGCGCCATGCATCGTGGATAGTATTCCTGTGGGCGGGTGGTGTATATGCTGTTGTATGAACATAAGGCATAGATGTTATTTAAAAACAAGTATGAGTATTGCCTTCTTCCAACAGGCACCCTTTATCAAATATAAATTTTGTTTCATGTTGGGTGTTACCCTTCCATCCATCCAAATGTAGAGCAATTTCCAGTTAGTTCCCTATCCCCATCACAATTGTTTTTTTCTTGCTGTTCAGTTACAGCTTTTTTTTTTTTTTTAATATTTTTTTATTTCTCTGAATTGTTTTATTCAGTTATGAATAAAGAAGGATGTTGAGGTGCTGGAGAGAGTTCAGAGAAGGGCAAGGAAGCTGGTGAGGAGTCTGGAGCACAAGTCTGATGAGGAGCAGCTGAGGGAGCTGGGGCTGTTTAACCTGGAGAACAGGAGGCTGAGGGGGAGACCTCATCACTGTCTACAACTACCTGAAAGGAGATTGTAGCAGGGAGGGTGTTGGTCTCTTCTCCCAAATAGCAAGTGATAAGACAAGCAGAAATGGCCTCAAGTCACACCAGGGGAGGTTTAGATTGGATATTACAAAAAAAATATTCTCTGAAGGAGTTGTCAGGCATTGGAACAGCCTCCACCATCCCTGGAGCTGTTTAAAAGGCATTTAGATGAGGTTCTTAGGGACATGGTTTAGTGCTAGAGTTAGGTTACGGTTAGACTTGATGATCCTGAGGGTCTCTTCCAACCAAAATCATTCTATGAAAATTGTGAATTTGTGAAACAAGACTCACTTTTTAGCTTTATTGTTTTTGTCTGGAATGGAAGTAAGGAGATGCTTAAAATAAAGCTATGGATTCCCTTTCCCACCTAACAGCTGATTCAGAACTGAATTAATGGAGCTTATTTTGAATTATCAGAAAGGCACTGAATTGTCATGTTTCTTTCCAACATTCATGCATGTAATTCAGTTGTGCCTTCTCCCATACATTTATGTTTACTTATAATTGTTATTAACTTAAGATAAAAAACCCTGAAGCCCTAGCAGCAAGGAAGCAACCAGGACTTAGTTTTCCTCTTAGAAGAGATGAATAAGTAGAGATGGGCTCTTTTCTGGATTTCTAGTTTTATAAACCAGCCTTTGCATTCTCTTACATAATTTTTTAGTGGTTTTAGAAAGAATTTTGGACAGATCAGGAGGAACCTGCATATTTTAAAATGGAATGTTGGTTGTTTGTAGGCCAGCAAATACAGTACATTTACTTGGAAAAATAGAGATCTGTACAAGTAATTTATAGGACCTTGTGATGCTAGTTAAAGAAAAGTGCATTCAATTTTCATTATAATTCACCTGAGTTTTGGTTTTAGGAATCAAAGCTGGATTTACTGTACTTCATTTGATCTCATGTAAAACATTTGTTTGAATTATCAGTGACTAAATTAAATTCAAGAACTATGTTTCAGTTTAAGGCTTTAAAATCACCTAAGTGAGCCTGGAGTCACAGAGCTGTCATTTTATGCTGGTGAATCCATATAAATCTCTTACTTTTTGGCCCAAACTGGGAGCTGGCAGAACTTGTTGGTTGAAGGACTGTTATTTTTATGCTTCTGGCAGTACTTATTTATCCAAATAAATGTCAGTTACCTAAACCCAAAAGACTAATATGTATTTTTGCTTCATGAACTCAGCAGGAAAGCTGTAGCTTTTGTTTTTTGCAGGTTTAACACATTTTATAATGACTAATTAATTAGATTAATTGTAGACCTTAAAATTAACAATTGGTAATTCACCTCTTGTCAGTAGATCTGAACCATTTCAGATTGTTTCTGAAACATAATTAACATCTTTCCTATTTAAAGTCTAAATGTATAGTTTTTGCAAATAATAATGTTGCTTCGGGATGAAGTAATTTTAAGGATTTTGGGGCAGATTAAGGCATCTGCATATCTATGAAGCAAGATATTATATTCACAAAAAATTAGCAAGAAGGAATTGTGGATAGTGCACTTTTTGGCTTTGCTATGATATCTTGAAATGTACTGCTTGGGAAGTTGTGCCACATCTATCCTTTCACAAGTAGACTCATTTGAAAATAAAAAATTAGGGTTGTGAATTTTTTTGTCTCTTTTGAGCAGGGAAAAATTCGTGAGGGTAGTTTATATCAGCTTGATTTATGTTCTGTAGCCACAGTCTTTTTTTTTTTTTTCCCCTCATGGGAGCAGTGGTTTGCTGGAAATAACCTGTGTGTTTAGAAAACTTAAGTTGGTTGGAAATAAAGTGGAACACAGATTTAAGAAGTTTATGCTTGACATCAGCCCTGAAGATCCTGGCAGTACTGTCTGCTTTGATTGCCTCCAAGCCACTTGTGTCTCCCTCCCAGTGGATGACAACAGCACGGTAATGTCCTAACCCACGGCTTGGCTCCCAACAACACATGCAGCCTGTCTGGGCTGCCGTGCACTGTTCTTGTTTCAGACAGAATCAAACTCATTATTCTTCCGTATTCCTTTCCACTCATAAGACTTCTTTGCCAGCAGTTACCCCCCGGCAGGAGTCTGCCTCTGCATTCCAATTGTGCTCCATCCTTTTTGTGCCCTACAACCATTCAAAGAGATAATACTCCCCTTTTCCTCAATTAATTTCTTCCTTTATTTTTAGAGCCTAAGACATTGCATTCTCTCTTGAGATCCTATTTACAAATAACTACTGTGCTAACTACGATAAAGCTAAAGGCAATTCAGGCTTTCCCTCACCATGATGCTAATGTTCCTTAAAAGCCTTAGCTATAAAAGATCTGAGAAGATGCTGCGGGTTCTGTGTGTTTATCCATTGCTCAATCTCCCTGCTGGGGTTGCCGAAGAGGCTGATGCACCAGAGAAACCACTGGAACTTCAAATTAAGAAAATAGTAACATTTTGACTTGGGTGAGCCTATCCAGGTTTTTTTTTTAACCAAGTTTAAATATAGACAATATACTGCCTGACAAAGAGATGAAATGTTTTTCTCAGCTTTAGGACCTCAAGTGTATTATGTCACTGTCTTGAAATTTAAGGGTAGGTTGGCTGGGTGTTGTTTTGTTTTGTTCCCCACTCTACTTGATTGGTTTGTGTTATACTCTTTCATTTTGACTGAATGTGTTCTTCCTTGTATTATGGGCCAAAATTTATCTAAAAAATATTTAACTAATATGTCTTACTGGTTTTAGTTTTATCAAAATCCTTATTGTATTGCAGGGTTCACCTGGGAAAAAAAATATGTATAACAATGCAAATTCCTAAACTTTTGCTCTGTAAGTCAGGCTGGAATTCAGTTGACTAGAAAATTGCAGAGATACAACTGGCAATTAGATTTTGTGTATTTCTTAAATGCTGAGAAACAACCAAATGACAAATCTAAAACTACTTCTGGATTGCTACCTTGTTATAACCTGAATGTCCCATTTCAAGTTAGTTTTATCTGTAAGAAGTATAATTTATTTTGGAAATGAGGTTGACTACAGGAACAAAACCACTCTTGTTAATGTAGATGCTAAAAAATAATTTCAGTTTAATAAAAGTAAAATAGCTACTCAAAATGCATTGCTTTTTAAGGTGCATACTTATAATTCTCTTTCTATGCTTCACGACTGTAAAATGAATGGCACTTTAATTGCAGAAGTATTATGAGACGGGGAGTGGATTTTTCAGGAGCTGTGACAAGAGTGGCAGACAGTAGGTGGAATTCATAGTCCAGTGTTATTATTCCCTGGGACAAGTGATATTTGTTTTCGTAACAAGTAGTAGCATTTATCAAAGGCAGCTTACTTGCCCAGATGTAAAAAATCATGACAGTCAACACAGCGTTGCATTACAGTAAAGCAATCCAGTTAGGAGGAATACTTCAGTAAGTGTGCGAACAGCTATGACAAGTGGCTTACATGCTAAATGCAATGATCTGTGAGTGGCTGCAGACCAAACAGCTGGGTCGCAGTGTTGATCTCTATTAGTTTTACAGATTCTATTTCTTTCTTAAAGTGCTCATATGCTTGTTAGTCCATCCCTGTAGTGGTTACTAGTCTTTTACCGGGTTAAACCATTTTACATGACCGAATAAGAAATCATGGGAGACTTAGAAGAAATGTGCTTGGTCCTTTTATAACATATTTTTTTTTTCGAAGTAGAAGGACTTGATATTTGATGCGTGTTTTGAACTGAAATTAATTCCCTGGAAATGGATTTCAGCTTGCTGCTATGAGCTCTGTCTGGCTTACTTTTATCTTCCAATTTCTAGGCAGGCAGTTAGACATTGCAGTTATAAAGGCCATAAATATGGTATGTTAAGAGAAGAGAGAGGGGGAAAATTGATGCACAGACTGCATCTCCAGTACCATTGTTTCGGGGTCTATGGAAAAATAAGCTGGGTAAGTTACAGAAGATAGTCTTTGTATATACCAAAAGCATGGCTCTGCTTGAAGTCTAACAAGTTGACTTAATAATAACTACTAACTTTAATCACTATTCATACTGGGATAGAAGTAATTTTCAGTGTTAGAATTTTTTTTTTTTTAATCGGATCAGTTCATTAGATGTACTTTTTTACAAGACTTTTTTGGCCAAGTCTCACTGGAGAACTTCATGTAGAGACTGTCTTACATGACCTACCCCACACAAGTTATTAAGGAGTAGGAAAGAAGGGCACAATCGGCACCTTTGCTGTAGGCCATTGAAGCTTTCTTCTGCTTTGAGCAGTCCCAGCACACAGTGCAGCCTGCCAAGAGGCCATTATAACATCTAAGCATAAAATTAACTGTAAGAGTGTGAGTAATCTCATCCTTTTTCAGTGAAGCATGTAAGCACACATTTATGGTTAATGATTAGGTCCAGATGAAAGTGGTAAGATGATCTATGATTAAAGTTAAACATATGTTTATGTGCTTTCTTGAAGAGGAATGAAATTATTCAAATGCTTTAGCAATGTGGGTCAACTCGCAGTACTATATTTTCCAGAATTAGCCATCAGATTCTCCAATGGAGTAATTTAAAAAAATGTTCTGTATGGGTGAGGTTCAAATACATCATTCTAAATTCTTTAATCTAGCTGGATTTTGGTAAGAGTATTTGCACTATGCCCCTGGAATGGATCCAAAATGCTGATGAGGAAGAATTGAGCTAGTTGAGGTGTAGATTCAGGATTCAGAATCTGACCCTATAATGGCATACTAATACACTGCCCACTAACTGATTTTTTCCAGCAAGTACTTTTTGAAAGTGTGATTGATAGTTGCCTTTGCATAGAAAAAAAGCACACATTGCTCTTTTTTTTTTTTGTAGTAAGAGAGGAGAATTAATGAAAGATACTGCTTAAAATCACTTTGGCTTTGAGTTATAAAATATTTTACATTTAGAAAGCAAAGAATTTAGAATTTTGTCTACATTTTTATGTAGCAATTAGTTTTTAACAAATTAATAAATTTTTCTGACATTCCTATTTCGCTGTATTCATTCTTTCCTAAAATTTTTACTTTATTAAGCTTCCTTTTCTGTTACAAACTTTCATTAGACACAATTAAAAAAAATCTTAAAATGGTCACTATAGGTAATAGGGAGATATATGTGTTTATAGATTGTTATGAACTTCATTTACTTGGGTTTTTAATTCAGATACCCAGAATAACTCATACATTTATGTGCTGGTTTCTTTCATTGACTGGAAAGAGCATTTGTACAACTGGTTTAGGTGTAGATATCTGCATTTCAGAAGTCTGAAATCCCACTCTGACAAAAGTTTTATCAAGGCTTTAACCAAGGAGGCTGGAGACAGCTGTTTCAGCAGCCTTTTTTGCGCCATCCACAATGTTTTGCATGAATAAGGCTGAATCATACATCACTACTACTGCTTTGTATTTGTTACACTCTTCGGTCATTGGCTGTTTACCGTAGCTGAAGTAAGCTAGTGGGATCAATAAACTTTTGGTCTCACCTGGTTTAGGTTATAAAATAAATAAAAGCAAATGTCATCCAGATGAAACTGCAGAAAGGGAAGGGAAAGGGAAACTTGCCATAGCTTCAATTTCCTTGTATAATAAATACCTAACATAAACAAGAAATTAAGTGCTGCTGTGGACTGGAAGAAGATGCAGGTTAGCAAGTTTCTGGGCCAGGTAACAGCTCCTAATCTACGCTTTTTATTTTCGTGTATAATGATATGTAGAATAGGGCTCAGAATCATATTCCACGTACTAAATACAAAAATAAATTGTATTGGGAATGAATCTTCCAAATGGATACTCTAAGGCCAGACTTTATATAAATGATGAGGATTTTGAGGGTGGTGGTAGACAACAAGTTAAAGTAGGCTTAGTCCACCCATTGTCCTTTCCTAAAAAAAAGTGCACTCTAAGTTCTTAATAACAGTTCTGAGATCTGCTGATGTTGTGACTTTTCCTCAGACTTCCAGAAGACACAAGTGACTGTGCCACAGTCCCATTCCTAACACCCTGATATACATAGGAAAACCCATGCAATGATTCCCTTGTACTTACCCTATTGGATTCATTTCTTGTCAGCTTATAGATTATTTTGTTATTTGGAAGGGGTTTTTTTCAGAGCTGTTCTGCTGCTTTTAAATGGTATGTAGAAGGCAGAGAAGAAATGCTCATCTTTGGCACGTTATTTCTTGAATATTGTCTTTGGCAGACAAAAAGTCAGCAAGCCATCTTTGTAACATAGGCAACCAATTACTAAAATAATTGATCTATTATATGAAAATTTCAAAAATGTTTCATTCAAAAAATTCTGGCCTTTTTCTTTTGAAATCAGGATTGTTTCTAACTTGTTAAGAACAATTTTTTCACTACTTTGAAGTTTTCAGTGAAATATGGTTGATTTTATACCTGATCTTCAAAAGTTGTTTCCATTTGTTTTATTAAATATATTGTCTTTCTGTAGCATTCATGACAGAGAGCATTTTAATCCATGTAATGTGGAAAGACCTAAAGCCCAAACTGTAGGAATTTCTGAAATCCATGTGTGAATTTTCTCCAAACGCTGGAGCTTAACACAAACCCCACAAGGGTACAATAATCTAGAGCAGGGGTGTCAAACTCATTTTCACTGGGGGCCACATCGGCCTCACAGTTGCCTTCAAAGGGCCGAATTTTAGGACTGTCTAAATGTAGTAGTTAACTACAGTTAACTGTACTGTTAGACAGTCCTAAGGTTTTTAGTTTTTTCTAAAGTTTTTTAGTTTTTCTAGAGTTTTGCTTCTTTGTCTCTTCATAAATTGGTGAAGGGTCTGCTCTGTGTCCTGAACAAAACCATCTCCTTGTTGACACTGAATGCAAAACAGATCTTCAAATGCTTTTTAAATAGCTAAGCTAAAAAGAGGGTCTAGATTTCCCTGATTATACACAGGGACTTCCCACTGGTCAAGCCTAAGTATTTGTAGAGCCTGTTACATTTCACCAGTTCCAAATCCCTACCAGCCCTTCCCCAGGTCTAACCTGTTTCAGAGACATTCTTCTCTTTTCTGCCTGGTCAGGGGAGAAGGTGGAAGTCAGAAAAACAGAGGCTGGAAATTTTAAAGGTATCAGACCTACTTTATAATATAAGAATTAAAAAAAAAAAATCAAGGGACAAAGTGGTAAGTCAATATTTTTAATTCGTTATGCTAGAATATGGATAGGCAAGAAACCTCTGGTGCCTTTGTGGTCTCCCTCCTGCAGGATCCCAGCTTGCTCTGCTGCCTTGGTGCACTAGATAAAACAGGCTGCATTAAATAGGTTTGGTGGAAAATGTGTTTTCATTGTGCGTCAATTTAAGTTATTAATTCTGACTGAATCACATTCTGTTTTCTGGCTGCATTTACTGAATGCCACTATTATGTTGTAACACTATTACAGACTTTTATTCTAGGTAAAACTGCTTATACATTATTTGTGATATTTATTTGGAGACAAATGATGGAAAAAACACATATTAGATAAAACTGAATTATGTTGCCAAGCTGTAGACTCTTGGTGTTTATAAACTGAGACAGTAAAAAACAATTTAAAAGCAAAATTCATGCTTCTTACAATCTTCAGTTTCCACATTGTTGTCACTCTCAAAATGACATTTCATATTCTGACACTTGAAGTTTGCTTCATTCTTCCCCAAATAAACATTTTTTTTAGGTTGCTGCTGGTTTTTGTGTTTATTTTTATGAACCTCCTTGTGAATGTTTTCAGATGAGTATGCATGGTAAGACTTTTCCACAGTAGAAACCAGTAAATGGCTTCAGAGGAGACAACAAAATTATAATGGGAATTTTTGAGGCTCAGTCTGCACTGAGAACAGGGACATGTACTCCTCTGACCTGCTGCCTGGGCATGGGCTCCTCTCATATCCAGAGGCTTCTCAATGTTGTGTTCTTGGAGCCCTCCAGCATTATTTTCGTTCCTCTCTATTGCAGCAGACAGTGCCCAAGAGCACCTGGAGCCCAGAGACACTTTTGTACAGTTTTGTATTGTTTCTATCTCTTCTTTCTTTCTGGGACATTATAAACCTAGCGTACTCTCGGAGTCTTTATAGATACAGTTTTTAGGTCAGGATTTCTCGAACTTGTACAAAGAACAGGAAGCGTGTGGCTCATTTGTCCTATGACTGGGAAGCATGGAACCCACCAACCCACCTCCAGAGACAGAAATCAAGGCACACCAAGATTTGGAATCGGTAGCAGCAGCTCAGCTCTTCTGGGGTAGGGAATCAAGAAGCTATTGGTAACAGGTATTTACCTAAAAATGGGAACTATCAGTAAGGGACAATTATTTACCTAAAAATGGGAACTATCAGTAAGGGACAATTAAGAGTTCATACAGCTCCTGTAACCAGCTGCACTTCTAACTCCCAGTCACAGCTCATTTGCTCTCCTGGTCCCTGAAGACCTGGTTGCTGCTTTCTTACCCAAGAAGCACCTGTGTTTCTCTATAACCTGGGACAGGCTACTCCACGTAATTTAATAGTGCACTACAGTACAAAGTTGATCTAGATGTGATGTGGAAATTAAATAATCTGTCTGGCTGATTATATAAACAAGGGATATATGATGCGGAGTTTGTCATCTTGGTTAGTGGTGAGATTCATTCTGTAATGTCTCCTTGTAGAAAAGTGTTACAGAGACATCTTATTCAGCAGAAAGGTGGTTGCTATAAAATTACTCCATGAACATTTCAGAATGAATTTGAATGAGCAGGCTGGCCTGTGCTGGTTCAGCACTTCATCTTATATGACTGTATTGATTATGATCCAGCACTGTCAGCTTTAAAGCCAGATTTACTGTACTGTCAAGCCACAAACTTCAACAGCTATCTTTACCTGAAGGGAAGTTTAATGTGATAAATGCAGAAGAAAGGTCTTTAATCAAAGTTGTCTTATATTTGGTCTATTAATGGAAGAAATGTGGTAGAGGCTGCTAAGTCTTGGGCTTCATCTATTTGCATTTATTTTAGCCCACTTCACACATAAGACAAACATCATTGTTTAATTTCAGGAAGGATTTCTGGACTACATAAAATGACAGACCTAGTTAGGGAAGAGGAAGATGGGGCCCAGAAGAGCAATAACTTGGAAGAGCACAAATTCAAGGAATAGGTCTTGGTATTGGGGCAGATAACAGCACAGAACCAAAGAAAATAAATGAAGAAGACAATCTCAGTGTTATAGCCCTGGCTTGCGACATTTTCTTTCTGCCTACCTGTTAACTGATCAGCATAAATCAAAACAGAGAAGGGAATTTCTGAAAAAGACGAAAATATGAGTTCTTATTGTGTCCTACTTACGTTTTGTATTTTACTATTATGCTTCTAATGCTATAATTGGTAGGAATGTAATTACATTGTATGAAGCTGTGTCTTTTTGAAGGAGTCATTTACATTTAAACTCTTGGAGTGTATGTGTTTTGTCTTTGATTACTAATTGCAGCTTTTGTTATCAAATGTTACATTTAAAGCAAAGCACTTTCATATGTCTCTGCTTACTTATATTTTCTTGGCAAGTCTTCTACATGGTGAAACATTCCATAACTTGTCCTATTAAGGTAATCTGAATTGCTTTTAAAAATATTCTCCTGTTTTTGAGAGTTGAATGCAGGAACTTCAAATTTATATGTTCATCACAGACACAGGTGAATGTGAACCCATTGGCTTTGGGCAGAAAAAAAATCTGTGATTTAAAGTATTGTTGTGTACATGCAGATGCCCTCTCTTCCTACACTGTCAGAATGGTGTATTTACTAGCTGTACAACTTTGCATACACAACTATCAACAAACAATGTACTGCATATATATATCATGAGAGAGTAGGTTCTTACTTCATTATCCCTTGAACTGGGGAGCAGAGTAGTGTCCCAAATCAGAAAAGGCTGAAAACCTTATATCTTGCCTATTACAACTGCTGAGTCCATATGTTTAATGCATCCTAAACTTCTACAATGCATCTGTAATTGGCTTCTCTTAAACTATTTTTATTATTACAAAGATGCTTTCATAAACACTTATTTCCAGGTTACCTTTCTGTTTCCAGAAATTATATTTCTGTGTGTATTATATCTCTGTGTTTCCAGATTTTAGGTGAAGTTAGTATATGAACCGAATGTACTTCACATCTACTAACTTTTTGTTAAATATTCCATGTTTTTGTACAAAAAAAACAACATAACCTGTTTAACATTTTTGTCTTCTGACATGAATGGGCATTCTGTGTTCTTACAAGATAAAAAAAAAAATTGTGAAGGAGACCTAGTAGTATGACATTGAAATATAACATGAGCTATTTCAGTGCTCACCTAACATTTCCCTACTTTTTATTAGGATGTCCATGTACACACTAAATGGTGGAAAATAGTCTCTGAAAAGCACGACTATGTTTGTTTATTCTGTCAGAAGTGACAAAAAAAGGTTGCCTGAACTTTCTTAAAACAGCAATTCCAAAATTTGATTATTTGGAGAACAAGACATCCATTTAATATATTACTGCATTTTCAGCAGGACTTTGTGCTTCCAGATTAATTTACATTTTAAATTGCCCCGAAAGCATTAATTTACTGAGTGAACATGGGAAGTGCAGATGAAAAAGCTATTTTGTTTATAAATGGTGCTATCTAGTTTTAATGTACAAATGCTTAAAGGCTTTAAAATATATAAAGACTAATTGTCCCACAAATGTTGTAACCAGTCACGTTATTAATGTTCAGTTGTACTATTTGCAACATTAACTGTTAGGTACATAATAAACATAAGCCAGCCATATAAGTAACAGTCATACTTGTTATTTATTTGTTCTTTGAATGAAGTCAACCCGATTTAAAACTGCTGTGCCAACTTTACTCAACTCCTATTAAAAATGGTCAAATATTGTAACAGCTATGAAGAACAAAATCATGGCAATACTTATACATATACTTAAAGTCTGAAAATAAGAACATCAATTTGAAACTTTCAGTAATTTTTGGAGGTTGAGTCATGGCTACATCCAAGATGTTAAACTGCATTTCTGAAGTATAATTTTCTGACATTCTGGTGCAACTCAAATGAATTTGACTACATAAATAAATTAATCCCAAATGCTGATGGTAGTTTGCTTACATGCTAATATATTTGCTCCTTGTTATTTTACTTCCTTTTCCCATTTCTGTTGTGCACTTTTAGTGTATCAAATATTAGCTCATCTTTGACCCATGTAACTTCTTTGAGGAGTAGCACACAAACAATTATTAATTGTTAGATGTTATTACAAGGCAAGAAGTAGAAGAATAAAAATGAAACTCTTTACTCTGGCAAACTCAGTGGGAGAATTTCCCATAAGAAACTCCCAAGTTTACGAAGCCTAACAGACTCATTACTGGGGCAGTGTGTTAAAGTCCTAATATCTTTGTTTTTTAGTTTTTATTATATTTTCGCTTGTGCTTCCAACTTTCTTTGTCCTGTGGTGGGTGATATCATCTGGTGATTTGAATTCGGAAGCAGGAAGCAAGTTCTTTTGCAGACTGTGCCAAAACATCTTTTACTGGAACTTTAAAAATTCATTCATTCTATTTTTCAAAGGATTGAAGTTGTCAGATACCAGACTCTATAAAAAAATGGTACACAGTGAGAAAAAAAAAAAAAAAGTCAGTCTAAACAAACTTGAAGATGTTATGATTTCTGAGACCAGGCAGGCCAGAATGGTAACGTGAAGGCTTGGGAATGGTTTTACCCTTTTTCCTTTCATGTGCAAAACCAACAAAACATTATTGTGCATTTCCAGCTTTGGTATTCTGAAAATATGGAAAACAAGCAGATAGGTCATTTTACCCTTAAAAACACCAGTAATTTTCACAGACTGTCATGAGGTTTGAGAAATCCTTCACTAAAGGGCTCTGAGCATGATCGAGACTTTTTTTTGACCCCACCTCTGTCTGTTGGGCTTTTGAATTCGGGAGTTTGAAAACTGAAGTTAGATCAAAACTGGTTTTTAATACAGGAGGCTCCACATTTTGCTCTGGTCCTTCTTTGTCATGTCTCAGATCATAAGGATTATTTATGCCAAAGCTTGTATTTAAACAACAGGCTTCTGTCTGCAGCAAGGAAATATCTTCTTGAATATACAGCTGGCTTCATGCATTCAATTAGAGGCTTTTCTACTCGCATGGATAAACTATATATTAAAATTTTGCTTAATAATTGATGCAAGTGCAGGTAAATATGGTATAAACTGTATGTTGTTAAGAAACATTGCAATTACATGCAATGCCTCTTTCCCATGGAAGAAACTACTATTAGGCTGGCCTTTTTAATGCTGATTTCTAGAGTGTTCTGTGGGAGTGTTTTTTTAAATTCATCCATAACAAACCAGATGCCAGAGCTATGTGTAGCCATTAGAGAAGAGGCAGGTTCTCCAATGAACTTTCAGGCATCAATCTCCAACATGTCAGAAAATCTAAGTGAGATTTGGATTTAATCTATTTTTTTTGACAAATATTTGTGTATAAATTATTAACACAAACAAAATCAAAACAAAACCAAAACCAAACAAAAAAACAAAAACAAAACAAAAAAAAACCCCAAACCAAACAGAGGTGAGTGTTGTGGTTTAACCCCATCTAGCAATCAACACCATAATAACTGCTCCCTCCCTCCCCAGCCCCCCAGAGGAGAGAACCAAAATGGAAGGCTGAGATAAGAACAGTTTAATAAGACAACAGCAACAAAAAAGTAAAATAAGAATAATAACAACTGCCCCTGAAGTGTCCATCCAGAACAGACTCCCTGCATTAATCACAGACGTGATTAATCACTGAAGTAAGCAGACAGGTTCTTGCTCATCCTTGTTTCCTATACTTCTGTTCTCAACAGGTCTTCAGAGAGTTCTTTCTACGTCCAAAATTTACTGAAAACAAAAGCAATCAGGGATGATTATCAAAGTTTTGCTTTACAGTTTCTCCTTCAGGATGTCTAGTGAGATTAAGGTTTTAATATAAACTCATCTTATTTTTTGGTGAAAGAGGCCTGTGCATATCTAATACCTTCTCCAAGAGACAGCTTTTCCTGCCTGCTTGGGCACCTGAGGATATGCCAATCCTCTGTGAAAGAAAGCTTTGATATGTCTTAGTTAATATCACTAATATTATTATCAGATATATTTCCTTCCTGTTTGCACTACAGTTGCAATGTGTAACCTTGAAGGATAAGTCACCTATTAAAAAATTATAATCCTTGTCTTCATAATGAAAACATTTTCTCTCTGCACCTGGATAGCCATTACTTCAGTCTCAGTAGGTTACTGACCTTACCACCCTGATGTGCTATTAGTGTGTTTAATTATTTGAACATTTGTAGAGGGAGGCCTGCTAGACAAGCTGCCAAAACAGCCCAGGTGAAGATGTTGATGACCTTGATTACCTCTTGGACTTGTGGCCAAGCTGCTGACCAGCCTCAGCTGTACCTTGGGAGCAGTGCTGGGGGCTGTGCAGAGAGATTAGGAACAGCTGGGAGCAGGGTGGGAGCACAGGGCAGGCTGGGGGTGCTGCTGCTACCCTGCCTCTGGAGGAAATCTGCCGGGGGAGGACTGTGGGGGCTTTTGGCTTCTCTAAGGGAAAAATTAAAACCTGGGTGATAAGCGTTTTGGTGACCTGATGTCCTGACCTAGGGAAAGGTTCAGGATAGGCAATGTGACTTTCGGATTTGGAGACATCTTTCACTCTCAGAGAGCTGAACTTGCTGATTTAAAAGCGTGTATGAGAATACTGATAGTGGAAGGACTGCTGCAGATGCCCTGGCCGAGGCTTACATTGCAATTTGAGCACGAAAGAAGAGCAGTCTGTGGAACTTGTTGTAAGTAAGTGTTATTTTGTGTTTTTGTATTGTCACTCTCTTGTTATAGCTATGCTTATACAATGACCCACATCCTATGTTTTATAATACCTTATTTGTCCTTCAGTTTTCTTTTCTTGTAGATCTTTTATGCTGAAGCGAGGTCTGGATGAATTGTTGTGGTAATGGCAGTAGGTGTTGATTCCTCGTATGTGATGAGCTAAATGTGAATATGGTCCTGTGCCTGGACCAGGCAAGAGAAATCACAGCAGGTGAAAGAAAGTATTTGGTGCTAGTCACATAATCTACTTCCATTTAAAACCTTTGAATTGTCCCAGAAACAAACAGCAGGTCATGGCAGCTGCAGTAAGGAGAAGACTTACTGTGGGTATTTGTGTGCTGGATCTGAGGAGAGGAAACTACTACCTCTGGCTTTGCTAATGATGCTTTAACCAAGACTCATGGTTGTGTCTTGCCTTTTTACTAGTCCCATTGCTCTAGCCTTACATACCTGTAGCAAACAACTTGTTACAATGCCAAATGTGACTGAAGGTGTGCTGTGCAGCTACTGCAGGGTTCCTTTGATAGCTGGTTAAGGAAATTAGGGACCCAGTACATTCTGCTGTGGGTGGTAGTGTAGAGGGTTTATTGTAAGTTGTGTAATGTCAGCTAAAAGCAGCTCAGGAGATCACTAACACTGAAGTATTCTCATGACGCTGGATAAATACTGATGTCTGTAAAATATAGAAACTAGTGGGTGTTGCTATGTGGAAATCCTAGTAAACTGCTAGGAAAATATTTTAATATTTTTATTATGTTGATTTCTTCATAAATATCAAAATTATACCACAGTGCCCATCTTCACAGTATTTAAAGTGGTGAAGAGATTTCCTGTAGAGAGGCTAAATATATAAGTTATTGGTGAAAGCCATACAGTTGCTTTAACTTTAATGGACAAGAGTTTTCCACCTCTGGGTCTCTCCCTCTTCTGCCCAATATGATCACTCAGTGAATATAGCGATGTGTGAACACTGTGACCTTGTGTGAGCAGAAGCATATGTACCACCTTCTGTGGCTGTGAAGAAAGGTGTTTGCTTGCTGATACAGTCTAGCTTTGTAAGACATTTGAAATGTAACTATATGCAATTCATGTGAAAGGAAAACTCTCTTGTGTGCGGATGAGGAATACAACTTTATTGACTGGTACCTGGTAGGGGAAAATAAGTAAATGGAAAAGCTTGGCTCAAGCTTGCAAAGTAAGGACTAGTTTTTGAGCTAATATACAGTCCTTAGCCAAGATACTTGGAGTAGAATAATCCTGGGAAAAAGAGAAATAAATTTTATTTTTGAGTTACAGTTTATTCTCTGCTGCTTTTTCTGAGTTTTAAAAATGGCTGTTTCTGTGCAAAGAGCTGTGTAACAAGGACAAAATCATATCTTCACTGGAACTGAATGTTAGAGGAAAGTTATGCTTTCTGTAAAGCCAGTAGGGTTCCAAAGTTTCTTGGTGTTAGCAAAAAAGAAAATTTGCTTACATTTCCCTATAAGAACTTTGTGTCCTTCCATTTTTCTTTTCAGGGTGACTTGTCTAGATGTGAAAATTTCTCAGATATGCTTTTAATCTAGAGCAGAAAAAATTACCCATGCTTGTTGAGAAATATATGAAGCTCAACCAAGCTATTTAGTTAGATACCTTCTTCTGCATCATTAGTGTGTGGATTCAAAATTTATTTTGCTTAACTGATGACTTAAATCTAGAAAAGTTTTCATAATACAAGAATTCACTCTACTATATGATTCAAGATTTGCTCTACTATGAATAGTCTACAATACAAACATTAAAGACTTGGGATGAAGCAGAAAAAATGATCAAGATATTTTTATAAACGTTCTTGGTAAAGTCTATTTTGGAAAACGTAATATAAAAGCTTCTAAATGAATGAAAAAATCCCGAACCATGGTTGATACAATACTGTACTAATGTTCACATTTTATGAAAGTAGGTTTTTTAAAACTGAATTTGTCTGTCCTTTTTTTTTTTCCTTCCTGCTCTGCGTATCATTTTTTTACTCATAAGTTTCACCTGAGAAGTCAGGGAAAATGTGTATTTGAAAAAGCTATAGACAATTTTACTTGCAAATTAAGGGCTAGTTGATGATGTAAAGTACAGTCTTCAGCAAGGGTAGTTAAAACTGAGTAATACTGGGAAACACTTGGAGAAAAACATCTGAGTTGCAATTTCTTCTCTGCTTCTTGTTTTGTTTGAGATTGGCTAAATCAAATTATTGCTGGGAATAGATTATGGAGCCTCTCATAGTGGTAAGAGACTTTATGAGCTATTGATATGTAAGTATTGCTTTCCTAGGACTCAGAGTTTACATATGAAATGCACGTGTATAGTCATTTCCCTCCGTGCTCCGTCTCTTATTTAGACAAGTAGAAAAATAGTTTTCTCACTGGTTTTGGGGAAATTTTTAGGGATCAAGTAAGGACAGAGAGCATGAATGAAAAGCATGGGTTTTATCTTAAGTTTTTCAAACAGTGTAAGCTTATGGAATGCAAACACAGATTAAACTTAATCTTCCCTGTTTTATGAGTATTTAAAATTGCTTAACTCAACAGCACATATTTAAGTAATATAAAATAATAAAATCCCTCCTAGAGAGCAAAGATTATATCCTAATGAATGTGTGTAATACCCTGCATAGTGTTCAGTATATCACCATAATTATTAAACAGACAGAAATTGACACCTTAAGAACCCATCTTGTGTGGCCCACACTTCACTAGATCTCATAGGCCTGTCTTGTAAACACTAATTAAAACTGTATTGCAATAAAGTGAAACACTGCAATAAAGAGGCGTGATTCAGTGCTAACAAGTACCTGTTAATGTTACTTCTTGTTTATGATGAAGAGATTTAATCATAATCTAATGTAGTATCCACACTATTGAGCACATCCTGTTGGAGGTGCGCCTGTCTTTGGACATCATGAGGCTCTAGCAGTTAATTTGATACTAAAACACCCTTTTCCTGAAAATGGGTACCATTTAACTTGATTCTAGAGACATTTTCAGACCAAGTTGCTGTATGCAGATTACATGTCAACTCTGATAAAGGTTGAAATCTGAGATACTGCATTTATGAAGTGAAAGACATTCTCTAGCACTTGGCCTATGCTTAAGTGGTTGTCCCGATTAGGGTGACTTTGAGATGGTTTTCTCTGGGAAGAATAAGTGATCTGCTTAGGTGACAGCTTGAACACAAGGGTGTGGGTAAGAATTCATCCAACTTTGTCTTGCATTAATTAAAGTAAAAAACCTGCAGTGCCTAAAATCACTGAGAAGTGCCTTTTTTTTTTTTGAGCTGTTAATACCAAATAAGTAGAACAAATCAGATTTTTTTGTTTAAAATTATTTTTTCATCAAAATAGTGTGATGCATGCTGCTGAAGTTTATGTATGTACTCTCTGTAACATCATCTAGATTTCAGCTGTTTTTGCCATATGTGTTTCTGAGCTTCATAGCCGCACCTATGCTTGCTTTGTTTTAAATAATCTTTCCTTTATTTAAAATAGGCATCAAAGTACCCTGAAATGCTTATGGGAATATATATGGGTGTAAACATCCAGTTACAAGGGACTGTAGAAGATAAAGGAGCTTTTTGTTCCTGATCCTAATGAAGGAAGACTTGATGAAATAGGTAGCTAGCCTCTAAATTTTCACATTTTGTAATTATATAGTTGAGATATGTCAGCATCAAAACCTGTGGGAATATTAACTGTCAGTTCAAAACATATTTCTTATATAGCAAGGATCAAATCATAAGTTTGGATATTGACTTCCACAATCCACGTTTTTGGTATTCTCTTCAACTTAATCTTTCCAGGCTGTGATTTTGCTGTTCTCTTTAAGCTGCTGCTGTCATAATTGTAACAGTTGTCATGTAGTTGCTCTAATAACACGTGCAGAACATTTAGACTATGCTTCTGTAACAGGATATTAAGGTAGGCAAAAGTGGTTGGAAGTCAGTTACTCAACAGTGTATCTTGTACGTTTCATATTAAAAACCGTGAGGGTCTGGCTGCAGAAGTCAATGAATATCATAAGCACTTTAATATTTGGTCTCTAACTAGAACTACACAGGCATTTATTCCTAGCCTCTAAACCTAGAATATAGCTGCTTATAGCATCCGGGTGGACATGGCAACTTCAGAAGCATTTTTAATTTTGTGAGAACTTTGAACTTTATGGGAGGGTTTTTTTGTCAACTATAGCTCAGTTTTCCTGCAACTCTTTTAACAGTCTTGTGTTTTACTAATAAATATATTGTCTGGCTCCTCTATTAGTTACAAAGGTGTGTACTTAGAAAAAGCTACAGAAAGATTATAAGAAGGCAGAGGAATTTTCTGTTCACCACCAGTTGGGTGATGGTAAGTGATACTGTAGTAGGTGAACAATCAGTCATAGTGATAGTAAAGTATGCTTAAGTATCTGCCATAAACAGGTTTTCTGCACTATAGAAAATAGAGCAATACTGAAAATATGGTCACAGTTTTGTCTCAAAACCCATGAAAATCTAAATGCCAGCCAATATGACCTTAAATATACCAAATAATCAAGCAGTGGTACAGAATGTGTTGTGCTTTAGCTCTGAGGGTTCTGTCTTTCTACTGCTGAAACCAAAGCTTTTGAGCAATCTTTCAAACAACACCAGCCATGCTGTTTAGCTATTTCTGCTAGTGACAATTTTTTTCCCATCAGTATTAATCCCACTGATAAGTCTAGTCCAAGACAACTGGTAGGGTCTTGGTTCACAGAAGTACACCAGTGGTTTTTTAGGGTCTAAATGCCAGCTAAGACAAATGGGATTTTTATTCAGTATATTCAGAAATTGTCTTATTAAATATTCCAGGTCTTGTTGTAGTACCCACTGTTATAGACTTAATAAATTCAAGACCCATCTCTCTTCCAATAATAACTGAGGAAGTAACAGAGCATTTCTGTTAGTATATTCTTCATCCTGTGAGCAGTGATGATTGAATAGTTAACTTTTTTTTTCTTTCCAAGGGTTTAGTGGTTTAATATATGACTTTGTTTCCAGGGCTGCATCTTAACAGAAAAATTGTGCTTATAACTAACATGGGTGCTTGAATCATTGATTTCAGTTTCACAGCTTAGTCCTCATTTCACCTATCACAAGGCTGGTTAGCTTTAGTCTTTTTCCACAAATATTTTTAAAAAACAGTTCTATACTTAAAACATTTATATAAAACATGCAGCAGTATTTTATGTGTAAGCAGTACAAGAATATTGTAAGTAAAAGCAAATGGAACCTGAGATCTTGCCTTCTTTAGCTGCTTTTGCTGTTTAACAGAAGCAGAGCTTTACAGTTGACTCTTCTTAATCAAACCTGATAATTGTCTTTTTTGCAATATACTGCATCATTCAATGTACTTAGAAAGGGAACACCTTAATCATTTTTAGCCATAAATTTTTAATAGCTTTTTAACTAACTGGGAGAGAAAGAGGGATAAGACAAGCTAACAAAGGAAGCTTTTGAGTGAAGTGTGGAAGGATAGTCTTGTATACATTCTGATTGCGTGATACTATAGTGAAGATAGGCAGGCTGGAAACAAATGCAGAAATATTAAGCATTTCTTGGTAATACCTATTTTGTTGTCTGTTTCCCACAGGAGACTTCAGGACCAAGTAAGCTAGGAGTGTTATTTACTGTGTGGAATAGAAGTCCTGGAATAGTTGGAAAAATAATTCTTTATTGGGTTTTTGCATGTCTAAAATGTATGACTTATGTAGCTGACTTCTGCTATATCTGCTTTGATACTACTTCTAATGCCTGTTTTTAACACCTTCTGTTGTGGTCAGAGGTTCTGCTAAAGGAATGAAACACTGACAACCAAAACTTGAACAAGACATAACTTAGATCCTTAGCCTGCCATGCAGAGAAACTGTCCAGTGTAAATTCTCTGTAGTTACTGGCTTTTGCTGTATTGTTTCTGATCCTGTGCTCTTGGCTGTGGATGATGACACTTGCAGCTTTTGAGCATAATAGCTGAGTAGGTGTAGAATGTGCAGCAACGGCAGATTCAAAGAGCATTTTGTGTAAAGGAGCATAATAAAATATTTACAAGATTTGATGTAATGAACTAGGCAATTATATGTGAATTGTACTGTATTCAGTTGGTTAGAATAGGCAGCCCACAAACGTTTACAGAAGCTCCTTTAGCATAGTTTCAAAATCATGTTTTATGGAGCGAGAATATTGTTGTACTCTGTGTAAGGTTTCATTTCATCACAGTGCTTATGATGGAGCAGGCAAATATTTACAGTTAAACTTTGGAAAAAAGGAGGTTAATGATTTTGATTAACACATATAAATGAACTTATTATAAGGACATGTGCGTCTTGAACCTGCCAGAGATGAGAGAACAGGTGATGTGCTTCTCATTTTGGAAGGTTGTGGGCAGTTTCATATTCTACATGTGTCTTTCACCTGTATTTTGACGCTTTTGGCGTGAAACTGCAGGAAACTCTCACCTTCCCTGCTTACTGGGCCATCTTTCTGGAAATCCTGACTTATTTAGAGCCTTCTCCACTTTCTCCTTGCAGCTTCTATGCTGGTATTATAGATGTGTGGGAGTGCCAGCATGTGCAGTGTTTCTTGGTGTATGATTGAACAGGGCAATTTGCTGAGGTCAGGATAAGGCTTTTCCTTTTCACTGGTGTGACAAACCTGATTCTATTCTGTTACCTGGACCTTCATTTATTAGGCAAAGTGGTGCACATCTCAACCAATAGGCTATAATATGGTACCTGGTTTGTGTTGGAATATGAGAAAACATGATTCAACCCAGTCAGTCCAGAAAGTGATATAACAGTGTAAAGATCAGCTAAGTAGTCCTACTTTTTGGCTATGTAACTATATATATATATATATACACACACACACGTTTATGTACACATAGTATCTCAAATATTTTATATATGTACATACACATATATACTGTATACATTCACTTTGAAGTACTTTTCTGAACTAAGCAGGAGGACTTTAAATATTAGAGCTGAAACTGCCATTTCTGACACGGACTTCTGATATAAAATTGTCCAAACACACAGTGTCCAAAATGCTCTGTTCCAAAAGCAAATTGATTCATCTTTCATCACTTTTTGTTTGTATTGCTTTTACTCTAGCACTGTAATCTTCACCAGGCAGACTGTAAAATGCTTTGATCTTCCTCTTTGCCACTTGTATTGTTTTCTAAAGTTACAATTGGCTGCCTTGTTTGAAGAAGTTAATTGGGCCACTGAATGCAGCTCCTTTTTGTGCAGAGAAATTGTGTCTAAATGACTATTCTGTGTTCTTTATTTTTTATTCTGTGTAGAAAGGACGTATATACAAGTAAGTTTATTAAGAATACCCCATCTAACTTAATTTATAAATGAAAAAAAGGAAAATGGCCTATCTACAACTCTTATAATTCCCGTAATGTGAGATATATACTGTCATATTTTTCAGTGTTATAGAATGATCATAAAATGTGACCACTAATCTGTTGAAGTGTGTGCAATTAATGCTACAAGGACATCTTATTTGGAGTTTGATCTCTTTGACTGTTAAACTTTCCTCTGCACATCAGTGTCTTTCTCTTCTGTGGCCTCACCTAATGGGAATGAAGCTGCTGAATAGTGGTCTATGGGAACGTGTATTATGGAAGTCCTGGACTGCATTTAGACTCTTCAAATGCCTATTGAAATGAGAGAAATTAGTGTCTGTGGTTATTATCAATACTCAATGTATGTGCTTACAATTGAACAATGGTGAATGGGGTGATAGTGGAATACTGTAGTATAATCATTTACAGGGCCAGGGGGAAGAAGGGGAAATTAGATTTGTTTGCAAAACCACAGAAATTAGATCCACTGATATCTCCTAGTGTTCGATTTGAAATCCCCAGTTTGCCTGAAACAGTTGATGAATACTCCAAAAATGATGACACGTGTTTCTAGAAATTTACTCCCAACTTCAATCTGGAAGAGCTATGTGTTCCTTCAGGAAAATGTGCCTATTTCTTTTGAAGTCTCATTAGTTTTTAAATGAGAACCTTGAAATTAGTGCAGGAGCAAAATTTATTCTCCATAAAAGCAAGGAATGAGTAAATAGAGTTACTGACTTCAGACAATGAGATTATACAGGCTGGAAGGGAAGAGAAATTTGTGTTTTACTGACTGCATCTTTTTGTCTCACAATCTCATGCTTGTAATGTATGCAAAGCATTATCAGTGATGAGCAGATACTTAACTTAAACCCCAAAGGGAGGCAAGAAATCAAAAGTGCACTGCATGAGAGATGCAGAATAGCTAGATCATTTATGGAACCTACTAATTTCTAGGGGCTTTTGTCGTAAAGCAGAAAATGAGGCCTTTAGGCCTCATTAACATTGGCTTATTTTCATATAGATCACAAACAGATTAACTAATATTTTTTCTTTTTTAATTTTACAATGAGAACCATGGCACATCTATTTCTTTCTAAACTCAAAAGAAATGTGGTGAATATGATTAAAATGACTAAAAAAAAAAAGTGTTAAGCCATTGTATAACTGAGAATTCACTGTGCTGTGAATTGCTGAGTCTAATGGGAATATTATTGTGTTTTTTTAATTTATTTTTAAATCATTAAAGGATTTCTATGTATTCTAAGAGATAACATTAAAAAATCACTTTGAATTTTGATTTGTCCCTCTGTAATTATTAAACTGCTTAGCAATTAGTACATACCATCCATGAAAAACAGGGAAGTTTCATCATGTTGGTACAGGGTAGATGTTGCTGTTTAAGTGGTTACTTAAGAAGCATATGTGACAGTGGTAACACCTGCTCTTTGTCCATTCCTAAAAACTACTATGTTTTTACGCCCTATGGTGTGGCTGCAGAGGACCAGTAAAAGCAGCATAGTAAGTCGCTAAGTTACAGGCTACTCACTGCTATGAAGGCAAAGTGAATTCATTCATCTTTTTGCGTCTAATTCTTTGGAACATGTGCCATGCTAAATCTGAGGAATATGAGGTACTTGCCTGCAGTTTAACTCCTTTTGATCGTTCATTATTTTTTCTACGTAATCAGGTATGATCTTTAATTCAAATAATGACATAAAGAGATCAAGCAGACACACCTCGCCGCGATACTGATTGAAAAGATCAGTTCTGATGGAATGAAATCATCAAAATTTCAGCAACGTTTTGTAAGCACCAAAATACTTTTTTTGTTGTTTTCATTTTCAAAAAGTTCATGTTCTGGTTTGCATCTAACTTCTGTTTGGTAAGTCTATTTAATGTTGAAATCGTGATTGTGGCTTGTTGTCTCCCCTCAGTTTTGGAGGGAAAGTAGAACATAGCAAACAGGATCAAGTCTTCTTTTCAATCGTTGTGCTATAGGAAGTTTTGTTTTGAAGTCTTGAGATTTCTTTACTCTTGCTGAACTGTGTGGTAACGTCACTTCTGAAAATTGTGGTGTATGCTATAAGCTGGTTATGAGCTGCTTTGTCTAGACATATGCATAATAGACAAGAACTGGATTGATTTCTGTTGGAGATATCAAAAGCATCTAGAAATAATACAATCTATGCTTGTAACTAGAGCTGCAGAGGATACTGGAAAACTCTGATAGCAAGTGAAGGTTAAATGTCTGTTCTTATTTGATGTGGGAGGGAAGTCAGAGCTGTAACTGCACAGGATAAGGAGTGGTGAAGCTACTCGAGGAACTGAAGCTCAGGTTCTAGAAAATGGCTGAAGACTTGTCTGTGCTACCTTAGTGGGAATTCATGTAGACAATGAAAATGGGGAAAGATCTTGCAACCCTTTCTCGTTTCTGCTGAAGCTTAGATGGAGTTAATACTTTTTGGACAGAATTTTTGTTTCTTCTGACAGATCAGGTTACTTACAGGCACAGAATAGAATCCTCATGGAGTTTTAATTAAATACTCAAAAATTGTGCCAGTATGAATGAGTAATAAGAGAATGTTTTCAAAAAATGTCTATCTGTGACAAAGCTAAAAAGGCATATTTACAAAATTTTCAAGTCTATGTTTATCTGAAGGTTGTGCAGAAGGATGGTGTTATTTGTAGGCACAAAAAACTGAATGTGTCCCAACTCTTCAACTGGAAGGATTTGGAGCCATCAGGATATAACTGCACCAGTGCATGGATTTCTGTTTCCAAGGGTTTTTATCTTGTCTTTCAAAACCCATGCATTTATTAACATACTTTGTTAGAACAAATAGGCAAAAATTACTTGAACAGTGAGCAGAACCTGAAAATGCAAAGTGTGACTACTTCCCTGCCGGAAAGATAATTCTCTAGTTAACCTCCAGCCATTCAGTGATTGAAAATTTATGGGTGCAACTAATTTTCAGATTACTTAAGTCTCTTAAAATAAAGGATTCCCACAGAGCTGGTGGAACTCATTTCTAGCTGAGGTGTTTCTGATTCTGGATCACATCTGGCAGGAGGAAATCACATTAATTTTCCTCATTATCTTGCATATAGCGTGTGCCAGACTGATGAAACAAACACATGTAGAGGTAATTCTTTCTGGTATCAAAATGTACAAGTTTTCTTGGGGGAATAAAGGAAGAGTGAGAGCATGGGGATCAGGGGAATAATGCATTGGGCTCTTACATTTTCCTCTTGTTGATTTTTCTCTTCATCTTTTCCTCCAAGTCTCTTCAGTTGGTGACAATGCCTGTCATTGGGTTCTCTTTTGCACAGTGACCATGCCATTTAGATAAGAAAATGTGTTCATTTGTCTACCTCTGATGGAGAAGCCTCCCGTCATCTCCAAAAGCCTGCTCAAGCAGTAGGACTTGGGGAATTATTTCTTCTAGCTTCAAAGCCTGAGGTTAATTTTTGCAAAATCTGCAATGGCCAGACTCCAAGTATGAGCAGTTAGTGTTTACTGGCATACAGAACAATGTTTTTTTAAGTGATACTAAAAAGAAAAAAAGCCACATGTCAATATTTGTTTGACAATACTTCTATTACATTGTCTCTGTTTTTTTTTATCTTACCAGGCCAGGGCATTAATTTGGAATCTTCATACTGTTATTTTTGTACATTACTTGCATCAAGCTTTTTTTTTCTTCTGGATTTTTGCCTTTTGAAAATGCTGTGCAGTACATTTTTATATTTTTATCTTTTATTAGGAGCTCTATTCTAAATACCTGTTCTTTACCATGAAGTCAAAAGATTTTTTCACTCCTACTAGTGGTCTGTTCATAGTATACCACATAAAATGATTCATAATGGTATGTCTCAGTGACAGATTCACTCTGGGCAGACTCTTCATGAAACTTCTTTCGTGTCATTTAATGTCTGTTTTAAAACAACAGAAAGTGTTGAGGATCTCAGCAGCCTAAGTTTTTAGTGGCTGTTAAATACGTTGCAGCTTGAATTTTACTCGTACATCATCAACAAGGAAGCCCATTGGACTTGCCGGTAAGATCACAATGCCTACTGTGCTTTGGCAGTACTAGCATAGCTTGGGACCACCTTGCACACCAGTCCTGGGCACAGGATAAGCAGTCTGTCAAAATCCTGGTTGCCTGAGGGAAGAGTGGCCCCAGAAGGATACCTGGTGTCAGATGGATAGCATGTTGAGCTGTCTCCTTGATGTGGTTAACCACGTGCTAGGGGACACATGGCATTGCATTGCATGGGTGAGGAAGAAGGTTAAAGCAAACAGAATGCTTGGATTCATTTTGTCCCTGCTGCTGCTAGTGTCTGTGGCACTGCAATGAAACTGCTCAGCCAAAGACCTTGGTCTTTGCCTGAAGACTGTATGTGCAGAAAAAAATTGCCTCAGCTGCAACAGTGGACAAGTGTAGGTCAGAAGATGATGTGTCTGAGATCAGGTTAAACAGCCCTTGGCCCTGTCACTCAAAGGTGTGAAAGAAAACAGCACAGTCGCGAAGCTTGAGCAATATCCAGGATCACCCCAGAACATCTGGAGGTAAAATTTGATGCTTCTGCATTCATGTGCACTAGATCTCCTTGTTCTTTTTTCAACATAATCGATTCATTAATCAAGGACATTTTTTAATGCTAGGTACAGTTATGCCCTGAATTATATATAGTTTGGTTATAAAGGACATTGCAGCCTATCACTGTGTATTCCTCATCAGTGCCCATGTCATCCTTCCCCTGCATGTTGGAATTGATGAAAAGAGCTGTTTCTTGTGGTCTTTATGATCAAGGACATCTGAACCTACAGTTTTGCTTATACCTTCTTTGTGCCCAGCAAAGGGCTTTTAATATAGGTACTTGGTTTCAAACTATTCTATGATCATTACCTTTCCCCCATTATGATCAGTTAAAACTGATTATGCTTATCCTAAAAGTTGGCAAAGGCAGGTGTTGTTCACTGTAAATATTATAAGTGTTGTTACTGTAAGAAGACTTCTAAATCAATACAATTTGTTTCTGGTAACACATTTTTTGCTCTACTGTATTGCTTGTAAATTTGTAATTGCTTTTCATATATAAAACATTAAAAGAAATTTGATCTAGTAAAAACAGGTGTAGGCTAATTAAATTAGAACACTTGAACATTCATTATAATCATATTTTAATTGTTTTTATTATCTTAACTCTTACTACCATGTATGCGATTTAGAGATTGATGTTTGCAATATTAGATAATGGCAATATTAGATCAAAGCTGTTTACATCTTTCAATTATTCTGTGCAGTATTGCTGAGCTTTCAATTACATTAGTAGTACGTTAGTACAGCTGAGTATGCTGCCTTTTCAGTGCATAACCTAGTCCTGTAGTTTCAAATAACCTGTAGTACAAGAGAGCTCTTTGTTCAAAAGAAATAGAGTGGACATTATTTAATGGAGGAAGAATCAATTTTTATTTATATTGTATTTTTCAAGAAACTGAGCCTGTAAAACTGTCAACCCTGTTTCCTAGCAGGTTCAGATGTAGTTGTCTGCTTTTATGTAATTATGAAGAAGTCTACACATAACTCCTTCACATGGTGTTAGACTGGTCTGTTAGAGCTTGCTTTGTTAGCTTGCAGGATAGTGTTCATCTTCTCAAGCAAGGGAAGGAACATTTTCACCTCGAATTCCTTGCACTAAAAATGTTGTTGAGGTGCAAAATTAATATTTTAAAATTGCTTCTGCTGCGTTCTGTTTTAGTAATGATTTCTTGTTTCTTTATGTTCTGTCCTCAGCTGCTCAGTTCATATTAGTATGAAAAGTCTCTATTTTCTTCAGTATTTTTTAACTTTCTGTCAGACGTCAATATGTTCTGGTGTTCATTCACTATAGTAAATTGGCTGCAAGCAAAAAGAATTTATTTTCATCCAGCCCATCTTTCCTTCCATCTTAACAGCATGTGTAGCCTAAAGACTATAGCTAGATGAAAGTTTAATGTTATGCTCCATAAAAGCAAAGTAAGTATGTTAAGCCTTCAAATTCTGCAGTAAAAACATGAGGCAAAGGGTTTTCTGTGACCTTTTGCATGTTGTCTATGAGAAACCTCTAAGCTGCTTCCAAGTAACGTTTGACTTCTTTTTAGATATGCTCCTTGTGATTCTCTTCTGAAATCCATTAAAAATAAGAGCTGGAGGAAATTTTAAGGAGTGATTTGCTCTTTGTTATGTCCTGATGAGAACTCATTTCAGAAGTGCTTTGTTTATATAGTGACAATCAAATCTACACTTTATTTCCAGAATTATTTTCCAGTGTTCTTAAACTATAAAGCTACAAAAGTGCTTTCTGCCTTCAAGACTAAGCAACTTGTCCATCCTGTCTTGCCACGGAGTAGTTTCTACCTTCAATCTCATCACACCAGTTGAAGCCCTGAAAATTCATTACCACTGAAGAGCATTCCTATTTGTAAAAGGCTGTATATTTTTCACACTTTCTTGTTCCTTCAAGGGTGTTGGTTCTGAGTTCATAACTTCAGATATTTCATCTAAATGTTTTATTTGTCACTGTAAGATACATCAAGACAATATTGAATTTTTTGTGTTTTGATATAATGGATAAGGGTTGAAAATTAATAAAAATCTCAGACTGCATGAAGTAAATTACAAGGAAAAAATATTTCCCAGTAGTTTTCTCACATAAAGTCTACAGCTAAAATACAAATAAGCATAGAAGGAGTTAGTTAATTTAATCCTTCTTCATAATCAGTGGCTACAATCATTAGGAAAGCAAAGATAAAATTATATTTGTACATACTTTAAAATGTAAAATAGAGAAAGAAGGATTAGAACTGAAATGAAGCAGCACTAATGTAAATGTTAAAACCTTTAGAAAATCTGGTAGGAAATAATTATGTCAAAATAGATACATGTCTTCTCTTTTTTTTTTTTAACTATTCTCACTTATCACTAGAAAATTTGACAACATTTGATGAGTAGAGTATGAGTATAGAGCCAAAATTTTAGCCAGTTTATAAGGCTGTCTTTTTCAATGTTCCCCACCTAAAGCAATGTGTATTGCTTCTGAAAGTCAGGTTGGAAAGTTTCACATGTATAGATGAAAAACTAAGTCAAACCAGCTGAAAGTCTGTATCCCACTTCCATAGGCTTAGGCTCTTATTAGAGCTGATTTTAAATAAACCAATCCATTTGCCTTTGGCATGATTCATGCATTCCTTGCTGCTTTTGTGAATCAAATCAAATTTCACTCTCTAAATATAGCTAGAAACACTGTGGAATGTACACTCCTAACATAGGCAGATCAGCCTTTTCTGTGTATGTGTGTGTGCGCCCCCAGGTCTACTCATATGAATCTCAGCGTTTATCTGTCATGACAGAAATTCAACCCAACTCTGTGGAATTGCATTGTGTTTATGTGTTACCTAACCCTTACTTTGAGGATGCTTAAGTGATTTAGGATGAGGTGACTCATCACCCCATTGTCTTTTGGGTAAATTCAGCATGTATCACAGTGTAGCTTCCAAAAGTTCCCATGGGAGCAGTTTACATTACTTGCTTTGAAGTCACTGAGCCTAGGAATTAAAAAGTTCAGCAGAGTATATAGGGCAACTGACTTATATGAAAAGCCTGATCAAAAAAAAAAAGCAGTAGCAGCTTGATGACTGAAAAGGGCAAATTAACCTGTTGCCACAGTCAGCCACAGCTGGACTGGAAGTAGTTTAAAAACATGCTTTAAGAATGTAGCTATTCCACGAAAATCATGCAGATCTTATGTTGTTAAACTATTTTCAAAAGTAATGTGTAATTTTTCATTTTCCTTTATCTGTTAGTCTAGAAGGTTTTTTTATTACTATTATGCAGAATATAATAAAATGTTAATTGCTGTTGCCATCTCTATGTAGCCTTTCAAGGAGAAAAAATGTTAAGAAAGTAATGTTTAAATCCATTTTACCTTAGAAATATTTGGGGTATATCACATATAATATAGAATATAATATAGTGCTATGGGATCATCTATATTCCAATTAACACTGCCTTATGAGATGCTATTGTGCTTATTAAATTGTAACTACATCCTATTAGCTTTGCTGTTTTGCTTGGATGAGGGTATGCAGCAAAGGCAAATTACCTTTCTTTGAAATGTATCAGGATAGATATTGAAAGTAATCCAGATAGGATGACAGATATTGAAAGTAATCTAGATGGTATGAGTAGTTTAAAAGACAAGGTGTTTTGAGTATCATCATGTTTCTCTTAAAATGGAATTCAGTAGTGTAGAATAATGTTTCTTTATCTTAAATGTGTCCTAAAAAAGGTAATACAATTTTTAGAATTAAACTCTGGGAAGTCTACTCCAAATTATTAGTAGGTATGGAATTATTTGTCAGTCAAGTTTTGGAAGTTTTTTGGAACTCATATTTCTACCAGTTTCAGTGAGAGTTCCATATAGAAGATCCATACAAAAACTACTCTATAAATAATGGTGGGTCTGTAAATATCATATTTCTTGACAGACTGAATAGATACAATTTGACTTCAGAGATACATGTGCTCCATTTTTTTACTATAAATTCAGTGACTATGAAATCCAATGAAACCATATGGAAAGATATAGATTGCTTGAAAGCAAGTTTGATAAGCATTCAAGATTAAAAAATATAGCTGAAAAGGTGTAATAGTGAGGCTGCATACAGCTCTAGTATAAGTTGTGAAGTTCATCTTGTTGGCCAGTTGCGATGTTACCTACGTAGACGAAATAGGCCCAAAGAAGTTCAGCCAGATTGCCTATAAAATCGTGGATTTTTTTTTTTTTTTTTTGCATATAGAAGTGTTCTGTGTTTGTGTGTTTTGTTTGTTTGTTTTTTAAAAAAAGGGACACAGGAAAGATGTATCTTGTTCAACCAGAAAGTCCACAAAACACACACACACACACACACACAAAATCTATGCTTTGACAAGACTTGTTTCTTAATTATCCAATTTGGAGAAGTTTGAAAAGAAAAACATGTGGTCTCGTAACCCAAAAGCAATCAACAATCAAACCCCTGTAGGTTTGTCCAAAGCTGTTATAAACAGTCTCATTCTTATGTTTCCTTTAAGGATGTTCAAAGTGAATTGCTTTGGCCTGTGAGAGAAAATGAGTTTTAGTTTTGATTGTAAATAAGAAGATCATTCTTTCCTTGTGAATAATGAGATAAGCTGCTTGAATGACCACTTAATTTAGTGATCGGCTTTTAAGATTTAGAGAACTGCTTTGAGTGTATTGGTAAGTAAATTAGTTCACAGTATGAGAGGTATTTATAATTACAGCAGTAGCTTGAGACAGGCTACTCTCTACTTAAGGATGTAACATTGCTAATACAAGTCAGTTGTGTGTGGAGAAACTTCAGCTGTACTATGTCACACTGCTTAATTTAGAGCAGCCAGTTGTAACTCAAATTGATTGCAGAGTCCCTTATTGCCATTAAAAGCCAATTTCACAGTTGCAATCAGTGTCAATCCTTGTATTTTATCGATTATGCTGTCTCTGAAGGCAACAGGAAGGGAAGCTAAGAAGTTGTGTCGTGCCACTTGAGCTATTTCCAGATGCAGGTCTTTGGACAGTATGACTAGATTCTGCAATTTACAGATTTATCCTCTTGCTGTTGCCATTTTTAGGTCCAGCCAGTAACAAGGCTGCACACAGTGTATGGTGATGCAGATGGGCATGTACACAGCACAGCCATACGGACCAAAGCAGAGAGTGTGAAAGCTGTGCCGGCACTGCTTTGTCAACTCTGTCCTTTCCTGCTTCCTAAGGTTTATACAGCTGGGTGGTTATTTTATTACTTTTCTTGTCCTTTTCCTTTTGCTGAATGGCCCTTAATCAGATATCCTTATATTCCACACATCCATATAAATTGTATATGCAGTTTAGTTTAGAATTAGTCTTTCAGAGCAACTAACAGTCTTATTGTCTCATTGAGATGTCATGTGTTCCTGTCCAGCCTCAACCAAAATGCACATCCCTGCCAGATTGTAGCTCCCAAGAGCTGGAACAAGTTTACAATAAATATCAACTTTTAGCACTTCAATATTTTGGTTGGTTGACTAGGGTTGTTTATCACCATGGCTCTGGACTTCTAGACCATGTTTCTAACAGTGTTATACATGGTAATATCAATCTGACAGGATTAAGAAACTGGCTTTAAAAGACTCTGCTTGTATGAATAGCCATGTGTTTTCTATTTCTTCCTGAAGTTATATCAGCTATATATTAGCTAATGCTCAATATCAATTGCTGGATACTTGGTTTAATAGGACATCTAAGAAAAATGTCAAGTGAGATGCTGGCATCCTTTGTTTCTTTTGCTTGCACAAACAATATATAAACAGCTTGCTGCTTCATTTTCTTCAATGAGGTCCATTCAAGCTGTTTTTCTGCCTGTCTTGGCAGAAAGGGCCTGTCATGTTGGCCCGAAGAATTACTATACAGTATTTACTAATTTTGTTGGTTTAATCCCTATTTATTAGACATTAAATGCTAGATAAATGCTTTCATAATGTGCAGACCTTAAATAAAAAAATCTAAACCAAAATAGTAGTTTAATTTGAGCTAGCTGGTTTTGGTAGGTATCTCATTTGACAGTTGCCAAAAAATTCTGGCAGGAATTTGAGAAAAGCAGTGACTAGGTCTTTAAATATAACAGTCAAAATATTGCAATTTTGAAAACTTCTTTCACATATCTTACTGATATTTGCTTGTTTTACTTGATAACTTGTAAGTGGCTGTATCATCAGTTTTGTTTACATCTTACAAATAAGTGAAATGCAGTTGTCACTTTTCCGAATGCTTCATTTGAATGTGAATGTTCTCTAATGATGTGTTCCTACTCTTAAAAGAGCTAAGCTAGTTAATTTGAAAAATTCACCAGCAGACCAGAGCAGTGAGTGCTTGTAATTGCCCACCTGGTGTGCAAGATATGCTTTTATTTAATAGAAAGCTTCAAAAGCTCAGTAAGTTTAATTAAAGTATATGGAAGAACAAAAATGAGATTAAAAAGGCCACAAAAGTGGAGGAAAAAATAAACAGAAGAAACACAGGGAACTGCGAAGAATGTGCTGCAAACTTTCAGGAAAACATTTTCCGGTAAATTCTTGAGCATAAGTACAGGGCGTGCTTCAGCTGCAGACCAGCAGTACAAGCACAGCTGTCGCTCTCACGCTCGGTCCTAATTCCCAAGCCTGTCAGAATTCAACCTTTTTCTTTCTTTGCAAGTGCATAAAATATCATCCCTGGTGTGACAATTTCAAACCAGTATGCCTAGGTGGAAATTCCTGAACCCACGGTGGGTCACTACAATTAGAGATCTAGTGGCTTGGTTTGAGGAATTTTTTTTTTTTTCCAACCATAAGTTCAGACAGCATTATCTTCTGCTTTCTGTTAAAGACACTGAGAGCTTCAAGTATTAACTGATGCTGAGGAGTGAAGGAACATAAATCAAAATGGTATGGAACGCCTGTTGAAACAGTGTGTATGGTAGTCTTTTCAACTAACAGTGTTTTGGGATTTTTTTTTTTCCTCCTCAGTTTTAGAAGTTGTTTTCCTGACTCTAGGGGTAGGAAAATCTGAAACTTTGCAGTGATTATAAATTATTTTACATGCTCACGGAGCTTCAAAACCTTTATAAGCTCTAGAATATATAACGGGTTATGAGTGCTAGTGTCAGCAATAAAAG
The DNA here is from genome assembly GCF_964273445.1 of Streptopelia decaocto. Taxonomy (NCBI): domain Eukaryota; kingdom Metazoa; phylum Chordata; class Aves; order Columbiformes; family Columbidae; genus Streptopelia; species Streptopelia decaocto. The sequence goes on from NC_138659.1 coordinate 46,128,564, forward strand.
CTGGAAGAATCATTAGTTATTTCTGTAGGAGCTGCTTTTGTCTTGGGTCAAATGCTGAAAGAGAGAAACAGAATCAAAAATTTGCTGAGGTTATCAGGCTAGAAGTGTTTGGAACTTGAAGATACTGGTTATAGCTAAGACACAGAAGACAAATGAATATTCACTCATACTGCAAATCTATATCTTTTGAGTGGAGCTCAAGTAAAAGTATGCAGTGGGTAGCTACTTGCTGCTTTGGGAAAACAGGCAACACCTTCATTCTGTGAGCTCTGGCATCAATTCTGTGGTCATTTAGGCAAACTTGAAGGTTGCCCATATATATTTATTTCTGTATGCATGGGTTTTAAAAGGCTCTGCGATGATATTACATGTAATCCAGTCATGACTTGCTGATATGGACAGAAAAGGATGATGCGCCAATTTATGAAGTATGAAGATTTAGTAATTAGGAGTTGTCATTCAGTGTCACATTTTATGCTGTGATATGAAACTAAAGTTATATGTTGTAACAGCTGCCGAGTCATCCAGTATGACTGCAAATTGTTAATTTGAATTAGGTTACATTTTCCAGGGGATCACAATGAATATCAAGACAGGGCATTTGGCTCAAGTTCAAAGTCCTGCACTACATATATTATCCAGCTTGTGTTTGAGGGGGCAAGCAGGAAGGAATAAAGAAAAGATAATGAAATAACAGGATTTAAAATAGGTAAACACCAAACTAGGTAGCAAAACCTTTGCAAAGAAATAAATAAAATTTTGATGTCTCTAGAGATAGTGAACAGATACTAGTTGGGTGAGGGGAAAACCAGCACTTCAGAGAGCAAAACACTAAATCAAACCAGATTCATGTGGATATCTAAGTCCATATTTAGACAATTAAATATAATTTCTTTGTATACGTTCATTTATCAATGTCTGAATATAACTCACATTGAAATCACAAAAGAGCAAGTTTCTCAAACTCTTCAGGAACATTTTTAGGAACAAAGTGGCAGGTGATAAAGGAGGATCACAGAACATACATGTGTCCAGTTGTAAGTGTGTGGTTGTTGGTTTTTGTTGTTGTTGTTTATTTGGCTGTTAAACGATTAGGATGAAATTCTGGTTTCTCTGAATTTATGCATCCACTGCCAGTTCCTTTTTTGTTCATCTGCTCTTTCAGAGCAGAAAGAGAAAACTAAAATATTGTTCATCTTTCTTTCCTGAAATATGTAATGCATTTAAATTTGTGTGTAGGTGGTCTTTGCCCTCTTTTTTTTTTTTTTTTTTTTTTTTTTTTTTTTTTTTTTTTTTCCTTTCTTTCCCCCCCCTCCACTGGGCATTTGTTTTGAATGAGTGGAGGTGTGACATTACCTGGAAGCTGTGCTGGAAGCAAGAAATACAGTTGCTTAATGTTAATATACAGACCTTTTGTTTCAAGCCCACTTAACAGGAAAACAAATGTTCCGATTTACTCCTCCCACACACAGTTGTCAAATAATACTTTCTGAACTTGTGCAGGATAATAGTGCTATAAAATATTTGGAACAGGTTTGGGTACCATCATCAGTGAGGTGTAGCATGTGGTATAGATTAAAATGGGGCTGTAGACATGGCTTTTGCATCTACTGTAGTGCTATTCAGTGCTCTTTGCTGTGAAGATTTGAGTCAGGTGTTTCTTTTTTAAAACAATTTCTAAGGTAGAAATATGTTTTCATGTCTTGGTTTGCACTGTGTGGTTTTTTTTTTTTTTAGATTTGTATGGAGATCATTACTTCTTTTTGGCACTTACTAAATTATGTCTGTCGAGTTCTTCATGTTGTTTGTTGTAATGGCAGTGATGATTTATCATAATATTTCAATCTTTCTCTGGTACTATCTAGTCACATGAACAGCTGTCAATGGATTTTACGTAGTGATAGTGAATCGCTCTAAGACAGGAAGTTGAATAATATGTGCTGAAATGGCTTGGTTTATTGACAAGTTATGTGAGACACCTGTGAGGAGAAAAAAATCAAATCTCCCCTTTCCTTGACATAGATACATAATTTTTAAAAATAATACTGGTTAAGTAAACATAAGGTATTAGACTTAGGAAACATTTCAAAGTAGTCCATCTTTCTTCCAAATTCTTTCTTAAAGCACACAAGTGTTTGACTTTCTAAGTACAAATATATCAATTATTGGATCCCCTGTCTCAGAACATGGCAGAAGTGGCTGACATCAGTAGTTACTTGGGCATAGGTTACTAGGTCACTTCCCTGGTCTTATCTCTGGTCCTAGGTCTTGGGTATGTTGCTGCTAATCCTCTGCTGAAAAACGCATAAATGTTATTGTGAGTAAAACACTTTAGTGTTTCTTCTCAGGTATGGTTAAGTTTTGAACTGAGGAACTGTCTTACAAAAAACCAGATTATCGTTTCAAAATCTTCTTTTCTTCAGTTGTCCAGGCTTTTTTTTTTTTTTTTAAACAGTGCCACAGCACCAAGAAGTACAGAGAAAGGCTCTTGTCTGTCTCTTAAAGAAAGACATGTCTTTGCATTCAGCCGAAATGTGTTTTAGCCTTGTTCAAGCCACGTTACTGACATGGTCATAGGCATATTTTTTTTGTCTCTAGCGGTTAACTCTAATACGTCCTTTTCATCATATCCTTCAGCTTTGTCATTTAGTAAGATTTTGTCACAGAGTCCAGTTTCCTTTTTGCAGAGGCATGGATTTTTGTTCCTCAATTTTTATAGTATATTCTTTTCTGTTGGCATTGATGAGACTCCTTTCTATTCCTTGCCACCTGTGAAATTGGTATCTGTTTTGCTTTATTTGATAAGATGCTTTAAATAAGAAAGTTTAAATAACAAATTTCAAGCTGCCTTTGGTTCTCACCTAACCCCTCACATTTTGGTTCAACAATGTAATAGAGTCTTTGTGTGATGGCTTCTCTGTATTGGTGAGGAAACTTAGATAAAGAGAAAACAACAGGTCTGTTCCTTTCCATGTGTCTGACGAAGAGGTCTGCATGGTGTGAAGTAATAAATAGTAGAGCCTGAAAAATTAAATGTTTGATTCTCTATGCATGTACAATAGGAAACACAAATATTCCTCCCAGATCCCTTACTAGGGGGGATGCTGTTCTATATTAGTCCAGAGTTGTACTGTTCTATAGAGAGCCATCTGACTTCATCTGCTCTTTCCATTTTTAGAGTGACTGAGATTTGCAGTCTGTTCAGACAGGCTGTTGAGGTGAGGAATTCTCAGTATCTTACATCTCTGCTTGTCAGACTCTGGATGCTATGTTAATTTTTCTGGCCTTCCAAGGGTTTTGTGCCTTGAGAAAATGTGAAATGTACAGTGAATTTAGATGCTAATTTACTTGCCTTAGTTGATCAGGAGGCTTTCTGCTGCAAATGTTTATGTAAAGATAACATTTATTTAAACTGTGTGACAAATGCTGGATACATGTTTTGAAGTCATGCAAACAGTGCCATTAATTATCAGCTATTACTACACTGATTCTTGAGCTGTGCTAAATTTTACTGTTGATGTGAATTCAGGTGAGTCTCGATATGATAAAACAGGAAGAGCAATAATGTAATACCACACTTGATATGTCAAATAAAGTATCTTTTTGACCAAAAAGGCATTTAATTTTTGTAATAACAGATGATTTGTGATCATTTGGGATTAAATAAGGGGCAACAACGGAAACTAATGCCTCTTTGAAAGGGAGAGAGATGAGACGATTTTTTTGATGAGCTGTATTTGCTGTCTGGTTACAAAAGCCATATTTAGCTTTGTTGCTATTACAGTGCCAACAGGAGGGAATAAATCCCTGTCTGTTAGCTGCATGCAAACTGTATTCCTGCTACACACAGAGAAAGCCATCCTTTTGGAGGCTTAATATTTCGTCAAATTATCCTAGGTTTTGATAAAGTTGTAAAGACAATGGAGAACAACTTTTTTAAAGATTTACAAGGTTATGGATCAGCATTTTTGAAAATAAGTTTGGATTTTCTTAAACACAACTATTAATTTTGGTATTCTGCATTATACAAAGCAAAAAGTTACCTTTGGAATGGAATGCTTTACTTTCTCCTTTGATGCAAACTAGCACTGTGTAATGCATTCTCTGAGTTATTGATTCATTCTTACTAAAGCTTACAGAATTGGATACTTTCCTGTTTTCTAAATTATTTTTGATCTTGAATCATGTGAGGATATTTCAGTAGTAATAACTGATTATGCAGTTTGTTTTTGTTAGTCTGTATGTTGGAGCATTTTATTTCTTGTTTCTGAGCCACTGGTTGCTATGTTTACTTCCTCTGTCAGCTCTACTGGAGAGGTGGCACAGAGACAGAAATTTTAAAATCTCGCTCAAAGTCAAATGGTGCATTTCTGGCAAAATCACATATCTGATGTCATTTAAGGCTATGAAGAAGATATGTTATTGGAGGACAAACTTGGTGCTCATATATAGAAGTGCTGCCTTCCAACTGATACAAGATTAAAAAAAAAAAAGGCGGGGGGGGAGGCACAAGAAAAATAAGATTTGAATTTCAAGACTAAAATACTTACCTGCTTACCTACTTTTTTTTTTTTTTTTTTTTTGTTCAATGTCCTTGTCTATTTGGGAAAATTTTCCATGAATTTTCAGTGGATGAAGATAAACAAATGGAGTGTTTGTAGAGCACAGAACACCATTGCAAAGAAATACACTAAAAATAGCTGATAAAATGAGCTCCAGCCTTATAATGACAAAAAATGTTGCTATTTTTCAGGAGGACCACATTACGTTGCTTTTGTTTTCTCAAAGGAGCCTAGTTATACACTAATACAATTAGAATGAATGTGGCACCTGTATTATTTGGGACATCTGTGCAAGCACAGCAGTTTAGCCTTTTCGGTATGGGGGGTTTGGGGGGGAAAACACCTTTCCTCTTTCGGATGGGTTTCCAGTTGTTCACAGAAATTCAAACTGAATGGAGGAGAAGATGTAAGACCGAAGATGAGGCTTGGAGGGTCAGTGGAATGGACTTTCAGAAACAGAAGGTCCTGTTGACTATTTAATAACACAAGCCTTTAATTCTAGGTCTTTCTTGGCACATGGAGTTGTGTAAGACCCCTTTTTCAGGAAGGCAGAAACACCATTTGCTCCCTTGAAGTACTCAGAGCATCCTCCTGCTGTTGCCTTGAGTCAGGGTCAGTTTCACAATATGTTTGGGATTGGAAGGGACCTCAAAAGATCATCTAGTCCAATCCCCCTGCTGGAGCAGGAATGCCTCAGTGAGGTCGCACAGGAACATGTCCAGGCGGGTTTTGAATGTCTCCAGAGTAGAAGACTCCACAACCCCCCTGGGCAGCCTGTTCCAGTGCTCCATCACCCTTACTGAGAAGAAGTTTTTTCTCAATTTTAAGTGGAACCTCTTGTGTTCCAGCTTGATCCCATTACCCCTTGTCCTATCATTGTTTGCCACCGAGAAGAGCCTGGCTCCATCCTCGTGGCACTCACCCTTTATATATTTATAAACATTAATAAGGTCCCCCCCTTAGTCTCCTCTTCTCCAAACTAAAGAGACCCAGCTCCCTCAGCCTTTCTTCATAAGGGAGGTGCTTTACTCCCTTAATCATCTTTGTTGCCCTACGCTGGACCCTCTCCAGCAGTTCCCTGTCCTTCTTGAACTGAGGGGCCCGGAACTGGACACAGTATTCCAGTGTTTGCAGTGTTCCTTCTCAGCTTAGTCCTGCTCCGTTATATGCAGATACTCTTGCAGAACTTGAAGCTCTACTTCTCAAACACAAGCAGTTACATGAGAATTTCATGCTTTAAAAATAAAACAGAAAGACCTCATGGGTTTTCTAACATAGAAAACCACTATATACAGATCAAAATTCTAGAATAAATAGTCCAAGAAGCATTAAGCACCCAATCTTTGTAACAGAATCACAGAAAGTTAAGGATCGGAAGGGACCTCAAAAGATCATCTAGTCCAGTTCCCCTGCCAGAGCAGGAGGGGAACACTTAGATGAGGCTACACAGGAATGTGTCCAGGTGGGTTTTGAATGTCTCCAGAGTAGGAGACTCCACAACCTCCCTGGGCAGCCTGTTCCAGTGCTCTGTCACTCTTACTGAGAAGAAGTTTCTTCTCAAATTTAAGTGGAACCTTTTGTGTTCCAGTTTGAGCCCCTTACCCCTTGTCCTATCATGGTTGTCACTGAGAAGAGCCTGGCTCCATCCTCATGACACTCACTCTTTATATATTTGTAAACATTAGTAAGGTCACTCCTCAGTCTCCTCCAAGCTAAAGAGACCCAACTCCCTCAGCCTTTCTTCATAAGGGAGATGCTCCACTCCCTTAATCAGCTTTGTGTGTCTGCGCTGGACTCTCTCCAGCAGTTCCCTGTCCTTCTTGAACTGAGGGGCCCAGAACTGGATACAGTATTCCAGATGGGGTCTCACCAGGTCAGAGTAGAGGGGAAGGACAACCTCTCTCAACCTACTAACCACCCCCCTTCTAATACACCCCAAGATGCCATTGGCCTTCTTGGCCACAAGGGCGTAGTGGTGGCTCATGGTCATCCTGCTGTCCACCAGGACCCCCAGGTCCCTTTCCCCTACGCTGCTCTCTAACAGGTCATTCCCCAACTTATACTGGAACCTGGGGTTGTTCCTACCCAGATGCAAGACTCTACACTTTTCCCTGTTATATTTCATTAAATTTTTCCCGCCCAGCTCTCCAGGATAGCGGCACAGCCTTCTGGAGTGTCAGCCACTCCTCCCAGCTTGGTGTCATCAGCAAACTTGCTGATAGTACACTCTATTCCCTCATCCAAATAATTGATTAATATATTGAATAATACCGGCCACAGTACTGACCCTTGAGGCACTCTGCTAGATACAGGCCTCCAACTGGACTCTGCCCTATTGACCACGACTGTCTGGCTTCTTCCCTTCAGCTGGTTCACGGTCCACCTCACTACCCGGTCATCCAGACCTCTCTCCCTCAGTTTAGCTGTGAGGATGCTGTGGGAGATGGTGTCAAATGCTTTACTGAAGTCAAGGCAGACCACATCCACCATTCTGTCATCATCCATCCACCTTGTTATGTCCTCATAAAAGGCTATGAGGTTGGTCAAGCACGACTTCCCCTTGGTGAAGCCATGTTGACTGCCCCTGATGACCCTCTTATCCTTGATATGCATTGAGATGGCACCAAGGATAAGTTGTTCCATCATTTTTCCAGGGTTGGAGGTGAGGCTGACTGGTCTATAGTTACCTGGGTCCTCCTTCTTGCCCTTTTTGAAGACTGGAGTGACTTTTGCTTTCCCCCAGTCCTTAGGCACCTCTCTCGTTACCCAAGACTTGACAAAGATGATGGGGAGCGCTCCAGCAATGACCTCAGCCAATCTGTTGTCTATCTGTTTTTATTTAAAACACTGTTTTTTTCTTAAGAAAGCCATCTGACTTTGTACTGGGTCAAGTTTTTTTAAGTCATCATTTTCTCCTCTTTTGTTTGTAGAGGGTGTGCTAGTCCCAATAACCAAAATATGATATAGGTTAAAAGGCACGTAGATGGGCATGCAACTGATTGGAAAAATACTATAGCACGGTTCCTAGTTTTTTTTATAAAAATTAAAGGATTATTCAAATTACAGAGATCTAACCTGGCTCCAGTGTTCTCCAATATTTTCATTAGCATCTGAACGAGGCAATAGAGAAGCTATCTGTTACATCTTCAAATAGCAGAATAATGTGTTGTAGAAGACAGGACTGCAATCCGAAAGAGTACTGACAACTTAGGGAAATGGTAAGTGAGAAACCAGGTGCAGTTGAACTGGGAAAATGCAAAGTAGTGTGTTCAGGGTAACTCTAAGTTCATTTTTTAATACCTAGACAAGCATTTGTTAGAAAAAATGTGAGTATTGTTGAATCTCTCAGGGAAAGGAAAGGGTGGATTAAATGTCCCTCTAATCTTCCTTCCAGGTCTGTTTTTTGATGAATGACTGAAATCCTTCCAGCTTGTGTTTGTCTGTGAAAACCCTACTGCATTGCAGGCAGACCTATAGAAGAGAAGGAAATACATATGCCTGACTATATTTTAACACCTATTACGTTGCTATAACAAACTGTCTGGGAAGAATTGCAATTTAGTAATGCTAATAGATTTTTAGGATGTTTTTGTTAGCACATACTTGAAAATACAAAAGTAATCACTTGAACAGAATGCATATACATACTTTATATGTTTGCTGAGATTCAGTTTTAATGAAATTTTTGAACCTCACAGCAAGGCTCAGGTTTTTAGGCCCTTGTTGGCATTTTCCCTTGGCTATTCACCAAAGAAAGTTTTTATTTTAATGTAGCACTTCTTTTAGATTTCTTTTACATCCAGATTTTTTTGAAATTCAATTTACACATGTAAGTTAGTGCTTTCTGTTGCAGAATGGCTACATTAAAAGCACTTTTAACTGCTTTTAATTCAGCAGTGCAGTAAAAACACCAATGTCCTAGTAATAGCTTCAGAGAGTAGAATAACATTGTTAGCTTAAAAAAAAAAAAAGACCAAACCTCAAGCTTTTCAAGTGATTTTTGAATCAATCTGTCTGCTTTTGATAAAGCCACCCTTCAGTGGCCTCTGTCAGATTGCTCAGCGCTATTTGATAAAGTAATGCCAGATATAGTCCTGTACTGTACTGCCACTGTATCTCACTCCTCATCAGTATTGACCATTTTCTGGAGGAGGCGTATCTCGCAGTCAACACCACTCCTGCTGCGGTTTGTGTTTTTAACAGATGTGTCTTGGGTTATGCCAGCAGCACTAGACTCATCTCATTTGTCACCTGCAGTATGCGGCGCTTTCTCCCAGATCACTAAAGGCAAAATGTGACAGCGTTCATATCCCTGCACTGCTGTCTCACTTTTGCATGCATTTGCCTTTTCTGCTTCTTCAACATCACCATTTCAGAGCTTCAGAGTCAACAGGGTGAGCACCATGAATCCCTACAGCAGCCATAGTAAAATTAAATAGGAAAAACTGCATGGCAGGGAGGCTGAACCTTGTCTTACCTCAAATTAACAGTAACTGTAGATAAAGGAGTTCAAAGAATAAGCAGAGCTGCAGAAAAATACTGGAAACAAAGAATATAACGTATACATAGTATTAGTTAATTAATTAGTAACCTATATAACTCACACGGCTAGAAGGTGGTTTTTTGTTTGTTTTTAAATGAATAGCAGCAGCAAAAGAAACAAAACCAAACCAAAACCAAAACAAAACAAAAAAAAACCCACACAAACAAGTAGATTCCCCTGTACTGCCAGAGGAGGAAGGAAATACACATGAAGAAAGTGAATGCTAGAAAGGGACTGTTGATTATGCTGGCTGTGGTTAAGGGTAGTTAAGCTGTGATTATAATAATTAATTTTCCCTTTGCTTCAATTTATTGAAAAGAAAAAGATAGGGAATTGAGATTTTTTTTTTTTTTTTCTGTCTTCAGGAAAGAAATGACTGCACAGTGTTGTAGTGGCAGTGCCTGTGTACTGGCAGGCTAGATAGCTCTGGGATATTTCAGGAGAATATAAACAATGTAAATGTGCAGGTGAGCAAAGGAGGCAGGGAGAATGATTGGTTGGGGTTTTTGCGGGGGGCAAGTGGGGGTATTTCCATCATGAAACCTTGAGGATGATCTGAAGAAAATACTTTCATGTGAGACGTTTCTTTTTTTTTGTGCTACAGCTTTTACAAGAGAAAATATCATGCTATTTATTTTAGGTATACCTGGATTAATCATATATCACACTCTGTGCCCGTGAACCTAGTATAGGATCCCAAACCTTATTTTTGTAGATTTGCTCATCAAAAGACATAGTAAAACAGTCTCTGGAGAAATATTTAAGCTGCAAATCGTAGCCTTGATTGGCAAGAGCATCCAAATCCTGTCAGTCTGCAACCCCCCTGTCCTTTGGCACTGGTATTGGTAACAAAAGGATGAAAATAACTGGCGGTGATTGTCAGTTCATTAGCTCCACATAATCATGACTATCCTACTTTAGAGGAAGGTTTGTGATCTTCAACATCTCAAATTGTTATTCTACTTAACAGCATCATAACACACCACCTAAACTCTTATGCAATTCAAAAGTAAGCTGTACTTGCAGTGTATTGCAATTCACAGATATACACGTGCCACCTGCCTGTTTTCACTCCATAACTGTTTAAAGCCAGTTTTTCCACTTGTCTCTTTAGTCACGTTTTGCAGATGAGTCTGTGTTGAAATTCTTTATTTTTTTACCTTTGACATCTCTGGAATTGGTTACTCTGCAAATATTTTCATTGCTGTTTGCCCTGTGTTAATACTACATCTCCATAAAGCTATGTGACGGCAAATACAGCTGTCTAGCTTAGTGGTCTCCTCCCATGGTGATCTACACTAACAGCAGTGCAACCTTTCACTTAACAGTTGTTGGTTTTTCTCTCCTCCAGTCAAAATGTCAGCATAATGAGAAGGGAAGAGTTATAATCATTAAATGAGATAAGGGTGCGTATATTTTTTTAGACAAAAAGATAATGAAAATGATTTATCTTCAAAAGTTCTCATAATTAAAGAAGAAGGTAATAGTGCCCTGGTATCATGTACTTTTTGTACTCCAGCAGAATTTTTTTTTTTTTTTTTTTAAGCCAGAACCCATCCTAAAACTCTGTGTGTGTGTAATCAGAGTTGAGACTGGTCTGAAGAATAGACTTGAAGACTTGGGACAGCAATACTGTATATGAAATACAGAGAGTTTTGTTAGGGCCAAATGATTTTATTGGTTTAGTAATCCATCAGTTAAAGGAAAGGTTGTATTATGTTTTGATTTCTGTTGTTCCTTAGTCTGAATATCATCCATAGTTTTTCTACTTGATTAACTTAGTACATTTATTCACTTCCAAAAGTGATTGCATTAGCTTTTATTAAAACTTCTATCTTAGTTCTTACTGTGAAGAATGTGAACACTGCTGGGATTCCTGTTTCACACACTGTCTTATTTTACAAAGTATACTTATCACTGGTCAAAGAATCATTTGATTCTTTGCAACTTTCAGGCTGTGCATAGGTTTACCTTAAATGCTTGTAAATATCATAGCTGAAGCTATTTCATTTTGATTTTTAACTGTTAAAGTAATGATCTTATCAACCAAGATTAATGATAGATTCTTCTTCTAATCAGTAAGTGGACAGTCAAAATATGTAGCATATTTGTAAGTCATCTCAATATTGAATATCTTTTTAATTTTTCACTTTTATTGTGTTGTTATCAAAATTTTGTTAAAATGTTATAAAAATCCAAGTGATTCTTCAGTGGCCATACATAATTAGTGCGAAGTATATTTTTTTCTGTGCTTTTGTCTTCAGTGTGGGATATACTTTGGAATTGTTCCTATGCACGGTGACCATAAATACAAATAAACTCTGTGGAACGCTTGCACAGTTTGTACACAACAATTCCTACAGAACCAAGTTCCTAAAGTTTAAAGCAAGGGTTTGATGTAGTTTAGTTCATTTTAAATTTTCCTTGAATCAAAGTGGCTGTAATTTAGTTTGGTGAATTAAACTAGATTAAGGACTCTATAATTATGTATGAGAAACTCTATATCATGATTTTTGAGCTTTTTATAGTTCAGTTTTGTGAGAAATTGCAAGTAAGTGTAAACATGTGAAGGGAAATTTTAACTGGGAGCTGCTTCTGTCCCTTACCCTCTTTGTTTCAGTACCCACCCCTTACTTCTGGGGACTTTTCTCTGGTCCAGTGCTTTACCTTGCTAATTTGTATTGTTTGGTAGTTGATTATAATCTTGGATTTATTTTCCACTTCTAAAAGAATGTGGATTATGTGGTACCGATGTATATAGCTATAACATGTTTGTTCACTTCCAGTTGCTATTTTATATTACTTTGGAATAGTTTTATTCTGATTGTTGATGTAGGAAAGTCCAAAGACTATCCCATAAAAACAATGTATGATCTCTATCAACATATAGCAATTAATTAGAACAAAACTTCCTTTTATGAGAAAGCTGTATTACATGCCTATTGGTTTCATCCCTCTAAATGTATTCTTTAATATGTTTTAGATCTGAAAGAGGCTTGTGTTTTGCTATTTTTCAGCTAAAAATGTGTGTAATCATTGACTGTATCCAGTCCTTAAGTATGAGGATATTGCTGGACTAGCTCCTGATCTTCAAACACAAATATAATGTCATATCTCAAAATGTCTTGGTATGTAGTATAGGCATGTGGAACTGCCTCTTGTTTCCTTTGTACATGAAGGTAATAGTAATCCCGCGCTGAAATTTTTGTGGGATTATAAGCACTTTATTTTGTAACTGAGGAACTAGAACTCACACAATGAGACTGCAAGGATGAGATCTCCAAACAGACTAAGAAGTTTCTGATTCTTTTAAAATGTTTTATCTATTGAAACTAAATGCTACTGCTTTGTTTTCCCTATACACTAACTCCTCTACTTCACATCTTGGGTTCTTTTCCCATTGTACATGCTGGAACTTATCCCCTTCTATTTGCTTACCACAGCAACTGCAATTAGAAAGCCCTTGAACTCAGATGGACTAAAATGAAACCATTCTTTAGATATACAGATATATTGAAGGAAAATTTAAAGGAATTCTTTTATTTTAAAGGTTATACTAGTAATAGTAGACTTACCATTTATATTTAGTTTGCTGGCATATTTATGCAAACTTTAATAGAAAAGCTGTAGTTTAACCCTGTGTTTTGTCACTGTGTAGTTTAGCAGTTAAATTTGTACTTACAGAAAAAGCATGGCAATGGACCAAAACACTTACTGATTTGCATATATTATTTGAAATACTAGCTTTATTTCCTGGACTAAAGATGTTTTGCATATCAGTCTCACAGCTGATAAATGCCATTTTAATGGTAACATTTTTTGGTTTTGTTTCCATTAGAGCCAAAAGAGTTTGCTATGTGTATCTTATTGCAAGGAGAAATAATAATCAGTAAGGCCTCCGCTAAACAGACTGCTCTACACAATTAAGGAATAAGAAGAAAAATACATATGTTGTGGCACACTAGCAAAAATGCAAAGATTTTTTTCCTTTTCAATCTCAGTGTAATCTATAGTAATGAAGAATAGTGCCCTAGGGTGTAAGGGCCTGCAGAAATAGTTGAACATTTACAGGGAGATTTTTTTGAAAGTCACAGAAGTTCTGGAAGCATCAGTTAAGGTAAACATTAGACTGTTTTAAGACTTAAAAATAAGATACTTTATGTACCTGTTGGAACAAGTTTACAGTAAAGAAAGAAGGTAACCACATTAAAAAACAAAACATGATTTTAAAAAAGTGTGTGTGTGTGTGTGTGCTAATGGTTTCAGTGCTTTCTTATTGCTGTAATTTCTGCAATGATCAGAGAAGGTTAATTATTCACTACTGCAGTACTGCATTCCTCAGATTAAGTATCAGTGGCTTTGTGTTCAGTAACCTGTGTGCAATCTATATACTTATTACTTTTAACCTTATTCTCATTGCTTAGGTGTATAAATGCCTTCTTTAAGTAAAGGCACTATGTTGACTGCCAGTTACGGTTCCTGCAGTGCGGATTTTTCTGGATCAATGGGGAACTTTACTTTTCAGTCATTTTATATGTGCTACCTTTTAACAGCACTAAAATTTCCTGAAATAAGAGTAATCTTGTTGTCTGGTATGTATCACCATAGGTCTTTTTCTCATTGTAACAATAATGATAGACTTAAGATTTCTGCCACATAAAAATCGAAGGTGATATCTTGCTATGTGTTTCATTGTGTAAGTCTGATATGTATCTTTTAAATATAATGAGCTACAGGAGAGACAGGGGTGGCATGTGCTTTTTCCAAACATGGTACACAAATCTGTAACTGACAGCAGATTCAGATGCTGCTCTGATTCCATTTGTGAAGGTCAGAAAGAAGCTAGAATAATATCACAGGAAATGTAAGGATGTTTTCATCATGAAAGCAGGAAGGTTAATACACTTTTCTTAATAGCAAGATTGATGATAGTGACCACCATATTGAAACATTATCATCGTCAAAGAGGTCCAGATGGGTTTTACAGGAGGCAGTGACTTTGTTAAGCAGATGTTTGAGTGCTATATTAAATTACTTTATTTCTCTGGGTGATATTAAATGAATACATCAGTGTGCTGCTCGACATGTTATTTAATTGTATGATTACAATTTTCCTTTCCTCTTTTCACAATAAATTTTAGTGTCTGTCCATAGCCCATTTTAAGTCACGATTAATATATGTGTTGTGTGCCTAATTTTGGGGATGAGATGTACAGAAAAGAAAGGAAAATAAATTATTCAGACAGAGTAGCAGACCTTTTAAGAAACTGCCCTCAAGACATTGGGCAAGGTACAACGCTGCCCTTCCTTTTTTGTTAAATGAAGGAGTGGAGGGGAAAAGGGACTTCCTTTATGCAGAGAGGTCTTGTAATAATAGATAAAATGAAGGTGATGGCACTACTACGTTCGGACTCTCATAAATACTTAACAGACGCTAGAATGCATTATTCTGCTATTTTTAGAGTTTAAAGGTGTGAATATATGGTCCTGATTCCTTTTATTTTGTTGTGTGATTTGGTATTGGAATGTTGGGTACTTATGGTCATTGCTAGTGATTTGGACATTCAGTGATGAATGGAGCTTCAGTTTATGTTGGGAATTTGTTGGAAGATGAGGGGAAAATAAGGGATTATTTAAGAAGGTGGTATAATTCCAGAAGGCTCAGCAACAGGTGTTTTAGCTGCTGTCATGGATTTCAGAGCAGTAACTGTGTTTTTTTCATGAATGGTGAGGGTAGCTGTCTCAGCTGCTCCTATCTTGTTGGGAAAAAAGTAGTTCTAAGTTTACGTTTGTGTATAAGGGGGTAGGGGGAATACTTTTCGTAATTGTAGTTGTTGTTTTGCTGTCCTGGAGATTACTCCTCTACTGTAACTGTAGTTATAGTAGAGAGGAGTAGAAAAATAACAACAAAATACAAACCTGTAAACTCTCATTCAGAAATAAATGTCTGTGTCTAATATTTCAAACTGAAGATTAGCTACTGAAAGATATGCATATCACTTTCTTTTTAAATACAGACTAACTTTGTTCATTTATCCTTTAAGTCATCCTGGTTACAGGATGGTATCTGCCATCTCAATATCAGAGGCAGTTCATTGATGTTCACCAGAATGCCTTATATAGAATACCTTTCACTCAAGGTTCAATATTTGCAAATGGAGAAAGGGAAACCCATTTCAAGGAGCTCGATTAGTCTATAGACTCCAAACACAACTCAGCAAGCCATTTGCATCATACAGGCTACCTGCCATCACAGAGCTACAAGAACACTTGTAGGAAATGCACAGTAATAAATATTCCCTGAAATATCTCCAGTTATACTTCTGAGTAATACTTTATTGATACCTTAAGCAGGCGGTATGTAGTTTTTATAAAATACGTTTTCTCAGTACATGTGAATTTACCCTATCTTTAAATGTTCAAAGGAGATATGCCTATGTCTTATGAAACTGCAGAAATAAATCCAGAGGATTATAGTAGAAGAAATAAGGGAGTAGCTACTATTAAATATAGGGAAAAATTACAGGTTTAATGTTTTCTGAATGTGTCAAGAACAAGCATGGTGTTGCAGTTAAGAATGAAATTCTTTCCAATCTGTTAATTTTGTAAAGATGAAAAGGCAAACCCCAAATCTTATGTATAACATATCAGTCTAATTGAAGTTAAATTTAAATCAGAAAATCATAGCAAGAGTAAAATTTGATATTATCCCCACCGATAGACTGGTATGGCAGGAGCAAAATGATGAAGAAATAGTGATTTTAGATATTATTCAGACAGACACATTTGTGAATAGCTGTCTCCAGAGATGTACTCTCCAGGAGTCCTAATTGCAGCTGAACAGAGCCAGCAGGTAAATCATGCCATGCCAATTATCTCGGGTTTGTTGAAGTTGCTGTGCCGTGTGTGGCACGTTAGCCAAACTTGCTCGTCAAGCCATGTGTGATGGTTGCTGGGCTTCAGGAACACGTGGACTCCTCCTGCTATGCACTGTGGTGTTAAAAAATGAATTCAGAAAGAGCAGCACACTCTCATATTTCCTCTACAGACAAACATTAAAAACAACAAGATAAACAAAGAAACAAACAATATCAAAACAAACACACAAAACATACAACCCAGCAACCAACAAAAACCAACCAAAAAAACCACTGAAACAAAATAACAACAAAAACCCAAACAAAACCAAACCACAAACACCAAAAAAACCCACTGAAACAACAAGGGACCAAAACTAACAGGAAAAACCTTTAGAAATGCTTTCTAAATGAAATTGTTGCAGGTTTTGACTGCACACAATTATTATAAAGGCAAAATACACTATTTTTCCTATTCTTATGATTATTTTATATGCACATATTTAAATAATAGAAAAAGGTAGCAATCAAGAAATCATCTAGTCTGATGAAGGTGTCATTGCCTCCTCCTTGAGTAATCTATTCCAGTAGTGTGTTCTTATCTTTAGAAAGTTTTTCCTCTGTCTTGCTGTAATGTAAGCCTTTTAATTCTTGAAAATCCTTTTATATTTATGAAAAAACCTGTATCTTTGCCATGAAGTAGGACCTTCAAAGACTGTATTCCAAAGTTGTCTAGATTCTTCTCTATATCTTGTTCATCCTGCTATCTGCATCCTTAGAAATTGCTTTTGTCACTGGTCCTTGACTGGGACCTAGACTGGCTGAAGGAGTGGGCCAACAGGAATCTTGTGAAATTCAGTGAGGACAAATGCAAAGTCCTGTGTTTGGGATGGACTAACCTCTGGTGGATGTGCACAGCAGGAGAACAAGATATGGTTGCCAGAAATGTTAACAGGGAGGTTATGATGTAATTTAAGGAACATATCTGTACTCTGAAGGTAACTAAGCACTGGAACAGGTTGTCATGGAAGGTGTGGATTCTTGCTCACTGTAAGTTTTTGAGATGTGCTCAGACAAAGCCCTGAGCACCCTGATTAAGTTTGGTACTGTCTCTGTTTAAGCAGGTTGGGCCTCCCAAGAGCAATTTCAATCCTAATGATTCAAAATCTCAAATTGAAAGTCACAGGTGCATGCTTTCTTATAGCATCAGCTGCAAATCGGTTTTGCCTAGAAAGCTACCAATTTCTTTTCACAAATCAAGTATACGTGCAATAGAACTCTGACTACTTTTATAAATTAAAATGTCATATTCCTTTTCTGCCTGTAGTTAATGTGGAGAAGCTAAGACAAAGAAGTTAATTGAACCATTTGGTTTCCCCCCCATCATTACATTGTTATGTTTATTACCTAATGAACACTTTCACATGCCCTTTCTCATAAGTCTCCTGCTACTAGGTAACTTTTTCATCATCCTGGTGTAGTCCTGGGAAATCAGCACAGCAGCTTGAGAGGCAATTGCTCTGCTAACTCAGAGCAGTTCTATGGAGGGTAGAGAAAGCCAAAGGCAGGCTCTGATCACTACTTGAGTGAAGACTTGCTTGCAACACAAGAATTGCACTGGTTTTAGAATGACCTGTGCTACTGAGAAAATAGCTTCTACATTTTGCATCAGCTGATGATTGTGGGTTTTTCGTTCTGCCTCTTCAGCTGTTTGGCTGTGTTCCCAAACACACAGAGCTGAGCCGCGGTGTCTGTGTGCACGGATCACTGAGGCCAAGCATTTGTAACAGCGATAAGAAATGGTCTCCTAACCAGCCCTCAGCAGGAAAGGGTATCGCCTGCAAGTTTGTCTCCTTCAACGTTTGAAAGCATTGAGAGAAAGCAAAGGGACACAGAGCTGCGCAGTGAATAAGCAATTGTTGACTGCGTGCCTCTGATCAAAGGAGACGCTGAGTAAAGAGGCACAGGTCCTGTGAGGGAGAAGGGGCTGTAAAATATCTAGACAAGTGTTTTGCAAACAGATATTTACAGTGATCTAATAAATTTGGAGTAGCACAGTGAAGTAGTCAAATTCAGGACAAACTGACCCTAAACTTAAGTATACTATTTTGATCTTACAAAAAGGAAAACTTTAGGAAAAAAACTCTAGGAAATAAATTACTCTTTCCTTTTAAAATAGATTTGGAATTTCTTTACCCAACCTTCTACCTTCTTTCTCCCTAATCAACCTGTTAAGTGTTGTCAAATAGATGTCTAGTCACCAAATATTTTTAGTGTGAATACTACAGTGTGTATTCATGTTTTCATAATTTTTTAGCAGTGTCACGGTTTGGTTTTGTGTCTGTATTTGTGTTGTTTTGGGGGTTTTATTGCTTTTTTTTTTTTTTTTTTTTTTTTTTAAATAGTATATGTTAGGAAGCTCCAACTCTTCCCTTATAAATTTGCTTTTATAAAGATTTCACATTTTTTAAGTCAAAGTTTCAGAGAGACTTACTAGCTGATTTATACATGACTTCAACTGAGTTAGAAGAGATCTGACAACAAAGAATCTGAACAGTGAGTCTTAAAACCTGGTGAACTCATATGACTGATGCAATGTATATCTTAGTTATATTTCACAGAGAACTTATTTATGGGCTTATATGTTTATTCAGGTCTTATAAGAAGTAGCATTCAGATCAGTGTTCAGTATTAAGTCAATGGGAATACTCATGTACCTATGTATTGTCTTAAGAGTTAGAGAATTATTGCAGTACCTATTCTGTGCTCTTAGATGGGCATCTGAGGCTGCAAGCAGTGTCCTGGACTTCCATGGGACTTCCCACTTCAAGTTTCCTAATTTAATCCATACCATTATGCTTCATTTAGCAAAGAGCGTTGTGGTGCTGTGCAATCAAAACACCTATGTACATTCAGAAGTACCCAAGGTTGATGCTGTATAGAAGAGCAGATGCACTGCTTAACAGTATGTGGCCATATGGGTATGTAAAGATGTAGTGTTGTCATAGCCAGTCACGATCCGGCTGTTGGGAGAACAGTGGCAACAACCTGCAGGTCACTGTGCAGTGAAGTTAAAGGTGCTTCATGCTGTTAGCCAGCCCAAGTTACTGACTTTTATAAGGAATTTCTGTAGCGGATTTTTGGATCACAAATATGGATCTGCAGGTGTGGTTGGTAGAAACTTAATCTTGTCTGTAAAATGGGTTGCAGTCTAAATAAGTCCGAAAATAAGCCTGGGAGGCTTTCCGCTCAAGGCACTAGCTTTTTGGGGAAAGATGCCTTCAGAACATATGTCTAATATGAAAGAGCTACTCTGACTTTTGCTGTTTCTGAGTAAATAATACAGAATTTTGTTTTCAGCTCTGTATGCAGCTCCTGGGAAGTGATCGTTTTGAAGTGCTTGCTTAACAATTAAGCATATACACCTGAGTGTTTTGTTTGGGTTCTTTTGACTAAAGTTTTGATTCTAAAAAACTATTTAAAATTCAGTTGTGTGTAGTAAGAGGAGTTAACTTATGAATCCATCTCCCTAATAACAGAGACTTGGACCAGAATTTTCAGAAGGAATATATTAGTTTCTTTCTGATAAAGAATCCTTGTGAATTCAGTGGAAATGAATTTTAGGCATACTGAGTGCTTTTCAAAACCTACCATTTGGATATTGACTGACATGGAAATGTTAACGTTATGGAATAGATTGTTTCTGTACCATATTTTTAAGTGTTGCCTTCATAGGAAGAGTGATAGTTTATCTGAATTACTCAAAAATAAAACAAAGTACAAAAATTGTTCTAAAATCTGAACCTGTAAAAAAAAAAGAAACAAACCAACCAAGAACAAAAAACCCAAATCAGTGATTTTGATGCATATCTTTCTGTTAGAATATTATGCTAAACTAGCAAGTATGAACTGAGTATTACTTGCCTACAGACATGCAACACTATTACTGACTGATGCAATTGTTTCACCTTTCATTAAATGTTGTGCGGTGTCAGTTTATTGCTTTTATTTCATGTAGAGTAATGGAATTTCTGGAACACTGAGTTCTTAAAATATTATGCATAAAAATGGCTTCTTATATTCAAACAGAAGAATAGGTCTTTTCTTGTGGAAGAATGTGTAGTTGAAAGATTTCTGTTATATAGTTGTTTCATAGAAATAAGAGCAAACGTTACTATTTTACTTGCCATTTAGTTAGACTAAAAGGTATCGTCAAGCCATTCAAATTACTTTGGCCCTCAAAAATCACACTGGCTCTAACAGCTAGAGGCAGCAGAGATGTATTATATACCACATTTATTTATATACTCCAAACATGACCACTTGAAGACAACAGCTATTAGAACTATATTTAAAGTATCTATATGTTAGGTTGCTAAGTAGTAAGGAGTGGAAAACACTGTATTTCAATTAAGCTTCTTACTGTCTCAGTTAAAATAATAATAATAAAAAAATTACTCTAAAACTCAGTAGATATTCTCATAAAATTATTAACAAAACATTGTGTATCACAAACTGAAGTCCTAGTTACAGTAGAAAGGATACCAGTACTGGTTTATGGATGTATACTAACTCTCTCTTCACTTCAAACCAGTTCAAATTTAGAGTCATGTTGATACAAAAGTAATAACTGCACTAACAAGTCCATATGAATGAGAGACATTAGTATGGACATAAAAATTCATGCTACTCCTTGTCTTGGATCTTAAGAATCTTGGAAAGACTACCTTTTCCTTTTAATTGTATTGGTTTCTTTTCCCTTGTTGTTTCCAGCTAAACACAAAGAACATAATCAATGAACAGATATTGCACTGAAACATGGGATCTTGACTCTGCTAATTCAAACCAGCATACAATGGCTGTGTGCTGGGCTGGGGGTCACATGGGATAACTGCTGTTCTCACTGGGGTTTGCTCTGTAGCCTTGAACAGGTCACAAACCTTGTACAGTTCCTGCTCTTTTTAATCTGTTCTAGATTAAAACTTTTGAGGAGGTGGGAAAGGAGGTTGTATACTAAAATACTTCTTGATTGTCGTTAGAAATCATAGGTATGTAATGTAAACAACTTGCATCTAAAAAATGCTAATTGAAAGCAATCTTGATGTCTTCTCACAGCAGATGAGAGCAGTAATGAATTCAACTAGTTTGCATATACATCTTGCTCTTCACCGCAGCAGCTCATCATATGCTGCAGTAACCTGAGAACTGAGTAAACATTTTCACACTTAGTTGTCCAGTGCTTCATGCTTCTGAGACTATATGTTGCCAGCAGGACACGTACTGTTTAATTTAGAGCTCCTTGCAGTCACTGAAGTGTAAGCATATTGAAGCAGAAGCATTGTTTGTAAGTTGGACTCAGCCCCTGTAACGGTTTAATCTGTTCCACAGTCTTCCCATGAACCCTCAGACCTACAAATGGTCTGTGATGGAAACTGCTGCCGAGATCCCTGAGTTAGCATATCATGAATGTGTAAATCCACAGGCTGCAATCTGATGAAGAGATGCCAGTATCAAGGAACAGTAGCAGATGCAATCTAAATATGAATGTTAATATAACCTAATTATATTTTTTGTTTTTCAAAAACTTCTCTAAATATTGGTCATGTGAAGGTCACAATGCTAGATCAGGACTAGCTAATTTTAGGAACACTAATGTGGATTTCTCTTCAGTCCTTTTCCACACAACCAATATTAACACACTGAAAAGACAGTCCTGTTCCAAAAATCCAGAGACCTTTTAGGGTTGAGACTTCTGTGCTGAAGATATGTCAATGAAAGGACACGGCCAAACAGAAGTGACACTTTCAGGAGTTCTGCCTTTGGGCAGGGGATAAATTGCAGTTTATCCTTGTGTAACCGCTATAGAATAATTCAGTAAAACAATTTAAGAGGTACTTATACTTTCAAATACTTAGTAAATCAGACTGCACAAGAGCAAACTGATTAGATGAATCACTGACTGTACAGATGCACTGGAATAGAATATCATGTGATTTTATTTTTAAAATAAGAACATTTCAAAAAAACATGCAAACTGAAGTTCCTAAATAATATCTTCTGTTTCAGATGTGCAAGGCATCAGCGTTCCATGTGAATATTTTTCAGACAATGGATAGTTCTCAAAGTACTGTTTTCCTTGAGTGTAAGCTCAGGGTGCTGTTGCTGTGGGTTTCTAAGAGACTTGTATCCTCCGAAGTCCAGGCAAGCAGAGGACACAGTAACACACTTGCCTGTTATTATCAAAGTGCTGGGAATCTCTCTGCCATACACCTCAGTATGGTCTAATAAACTGTAAAAGCCTGTCCGAAAGAGATGGACACCTAAACGCAAAGTTGCAAAGGCAGTCCTAATTTTAGGTATGTGAAATCAAAGATACTGTTCCTGCAGGTAACCTAGCCTGTAGACATGATACTTAACTGGACTGGAATGGTTTTCAGACTAGATGAATAAATATAATTGCTTTTGGTAGCTCATTATCATTTATAGATGCCTGGAATTAAGCACATCCTAATTAATCAGTAATTTAAATCATAACAGAGACCAATGTACAGCAATCTTTGAAAGCTCAGCAGAGGGAGCATTCTGTGGAGATTCTGATGTCTATGTTATATATAGCGTAAAGATAGATAACCTAGAGATACAAAAAAAGGAAACCAGGGCTTCCGCATTGGCTAAAGAAGATAACATGCCAGCTGGCTAAGAGAAGGAGCAAGAAAACATTCCTTTTTTGGTTTACTGTGAAGAATTTGAGGTTTTCTTTTTTTTTTTTTTTTTTTTTTAATTTTCCTTTCCTCTTTCCCACCCAACACTTTTATTACCATAAAACCTTGTTGTATATCTTCTGATTAAATTTCTTATTTTTCTCTTGAGCCTAGGGGATGAGTTTTCTGGGTGAGTTGGGGTTTACTTGCTGGGTTGGTTGGTTGGTTGTTTTTAACTGAATTACAAAGCACTTGTTATCCAGGGACTTGGCAGAGTTATTTTGCAACACTGGGGCTTCAATATGTGTCATAGTTATTCAGCGTATCCTCCAGCATATTGGAAGGAAAACAGGAATCGGTTTCATTTCAGGTGCATTGAAGCTGGCATAACCAGGGTCAAAAAAAGTGACAGGGTATTTCAGTTGCAGATGGTAACCAGAAAGGCTGTCTGATGTGCCGCAAGATGCTGGGCTGTGTGCTTGAGCCCTGTGGGTCATTGTGCAAGTGTGTTTTGTTTTGTTTGGTTGGTTTGTTGATGGCTTTTAAAGTAAATATTTGGCAGAGTACCTATGGTAATTAACAGTGGCCTGTACTCAGAATTCATTTTTCATTGCATCCAATCAACCAATATTTACTGCTTCATCAACATGGTTTTATTCCACGCAGGTGAAAATGCATGAACAACAATCCACTTCACAAATCCAAACCAGATGGTGTACGACATTATGCTTTTCAATATGTGGTAATTTAGATGTTCTGTCTGGAAAAATTATTTTATTGAAACCAAACAGAGGAACAAAATAATGTTTACACAGAAAAGATCGTATGCTCTTTAAAAGCCGTAAATGACAATGATTGCTGGAGAATATTCTCCAAAATAAATATGCAATTCGTTTTAAGATTTACAGTTTGCCACCATTACACTGAGTTGACTCAAGAACATACTTCTGAGAAAGGAAGTTTCTCTTTTTTTTTTTTTTTTTTTTAAATAACATTTTTTATTTTTGTTTTGTTCTTCTGTAAAATGGAAGAAAGGGTAATGATACGGGTCTTCTCATAGAAAACCTTTGACTTCCAGAATATTACAAAATACTTCATCTTGAATATATTAAATGAGCGCAGATAAACATAATACATCTTAAACTATTATTTCATAATAATTTCCTTATAGTATTTCATTCCCTCATTATTATTTTAGCTAGTTGCTTTTCCAGATGCTTCCAAATTGAATGGTTGGAAAGCCTTATTGTGTTCTAAGAATGTGATAAGACAGTCTTCCCAAGTATGGGACAACTGATGTGCATAATATATATAGGCAAGTTCACACATTCACAGTGTGTGTCCCTCTTGAAACAGCTATTATAGTTGATATGAGCCTTTTGATTTGGGGGTGTGTGTGGTGAGGTTGGGTTGTTTCTGTTTTGTTTTTAAACATAGTTTCTCATTATGCTACATTTGAAATAAAAGAAAAATAGTACCTGAAGACAGACAGGATGTACTTGTACTTTGAAGTTCTGTGTTGAAATTTTGGCCTCCTGTTGCCCTTGCTGACTGCATGGACAGGCCAGGTCAACTATTTTAAAGAGGTCATTTGAAATAGTATCATCTATGGTCAGAATGTAAATGCCTGCTTTCTCCAAAAGGTGCTTAATAGAATATCTCTTTGAGATATTTTCTCCTTGATATATGTGATATAAATTTTTAGTTTAAATACACAATTCTTTGGAGGTTTTCAAGACTATTCAGGGCAAAGCCTTGAGCAACCTGAACTTAACTCAGTTCTTGACCCAGCTTTGAGTGGGATGCTGGACTAGCCACCCTACCAAGGTCCCTTCCAGTTTCCATGATTCTATGACTTTGTTTTCTCTGGTTTAAGGATGAGAAATAGCTGATTAATTCCTAGTAGCTTTTACAGATATCTAACAATTATTTTTGTATTTTAAAGAACTTCTAGCTGCACCTAAGTCTTATGAAGGTCTGGTGCGTACTCTTATTAAAGCTTTGGTGAAAATGAAAATTCAACTTAGGTTCTTCTTGGTTTATTTCCTATCTCTTCTATAAAAACTGTATGTCACATCCAGTGAATCTTGGAGTTTCTCTGTGATTCATTTACTCCTCTTTATTGTGATTAAGTTTTTTTGTTTGTTTTGTTTTGTTTGTTTGTTTTCTTTCTTTTCAGAACAAAATCTGTCTCTGTGTATTTCCTTGAGGAAAGGAGGGAAAATAAATCACTTTTTGTTGTGATTCTGTGTTAATTGTGCTGAGGTTTGTCAGAATCCCCTGTCGCTGCTGTGCTTGGACTCACCCAGGCAGGAGTTTGGCTGGAAACTCCTGTTCAAAAGTGATCCAGTTTGAGCAGAAAGGCACTTTTGGAAAGCTGTTCTTCCAAAATATACTATGTGTCTTTTTTTTTGTTTTGTTTTGTTTTTTCAGGGTGTGTGGAGGGGGACAAGCTGGAGGAAGTTTTTCAACAAGGTTTGGTTTTAACTTTGTACAGACAGAAGTCTCTGTCAAAGATGTGTTCAGAGATCAAATTCTGTCTTTACTATTTTGAAGGTCTTCCATAGAACTAAGGGCAAAAAGAAGACAGAGAAGGCAGGAAAATGATGCTACTTAAATACATACTTTTCTAAATGAAGCTTGTCTGAAAAAGAGTGATTTTTCATTTTATAGTTTTAAAATACTAACACTACCAGAGGTACCCCAAGCTAGTACATACTATCATACTTCCAGTTAAGGACATACGTTGCCTTTTCACAGGAAGAAATGTTAAGTCTGGCGAAGTTTGTACCGTCCTAAAAATTAATATACCTTTGCTAATACATTCTTTGCTACTTTATGCTTCCTTACCAAAACACTTGAGACCTGAGGGGAGGAGGTGTTGTATATTATAGTTTAAAATACTAGCTGAAATACAGAATAATTCTTTAGTTGTTCTTGTGTCATTGCTTCTCCCCAGATAAAACTGAATTGAGATCCTGAAATTGTTTACCAGTGATCCACCCCATGAATCTCACCCCAAGCAACTAATACGTTCATAAGCAAGCAAGCCAGAGTGCATATGTGTAACTATATGCATGCATACATGTGTGTGATGAAACTTGATTAAAAAATAAGTAGATGATGAGACTATGAGATCTAGATTTTTAGTTTATCAAGCATTAAGTCCTGCAAATGGCTGTGAAAAGTTATTAGTGATGGCACCTGCTTGGCTCCATAACAATCAGGCATAGATATGAGTACCCACTCAGCTAATATTAGCTCTAGCATCTGTTCTAGTGAAACTAACATACAGAAGTGTTTGTGTATGTACAGATTCTTGATGTACATATAGATTTCTGTATACTATAATTATATGAGAAGGAGATTCAATAACAAAGTGTAAACCAGTGAAGTATATCTTGCAAAAAAAGACACCTCTAATTTGGAATGAAATTGTGAAGTGTATGTGTGTCTGTCAATAAGCCTAGGTGAAAGCAGTATGGAAGCAGTGAAATTAAAGTCTGAGGAGAAGAGGAATTGTTTTTCTGTGGGTCTGTAGGAAAAAATAAGGATGGTGATTTTTTTTTTTTTTTAATTAACTGATATGTCATAATTGTGAATAGGCTACTAAAAGCATAGATGTTTGAAATCACTGCATATGTAATTATTCCATTATAAATCCTTTCAATTATAAATCCTTTATTAAAGGCCATCTGTAAGGACAACTTGAATAATAACAAGGAAGACTACCAAAGTACTCCTCTGCAGTCAGTGAACACCTTCATAGTGTTGTGGTTTTTTTCCTAAAACTGGAGAGACAAATTTCCTAGCCGTAAAAATTCATTTTTGGAATTTTGTGAAGTACTTTGCATAGGTCTGGTGCTAGACAAATGACATCAAATATAGCTCATAGTAATATGGAGAATATTAACATCTGCAATGTAAGACTTCTAACAGTTTTTTGTTTTAGGGCAGATTCTGTCCTGGATTTTGCTATAGTTTGTTTTTTAGGATAGCTCATAATGTTCAACCCTCAACCTTGAAAGTTCTTGCTATGTAAAATGTGTCCCAGATATGAAAACTAATAAAATGACTGACCTTCAGATTTCTGCTGCCAATTCAAAGAGTGCTTAAATTGTATAGCTTTTGAAATAATTCCATAGTCTGAATTGCTTCCTGATTTTGGTCCCAGTTTATTAATCTGTCTAATTCTATGAAGAGATGTCCTACTCTATGTGCATTGTGCCTCCAGTGCTAAAGAGGGACAAATGGGAAGAGTGGAGAGTTGTTTGCTGGAGCTGTAAACTGTAAGGAGGTGGACAGAGGGTGCTGCTTCATTTCTTAATTACAATTCATTAAAAATTAAACTTCACCCTGAGAGAGAGAGAGAAGTGAAATGATGAGTCATTTCTGAGTTCTAAAATAGGGCAGCAAAAACTTGCACACAAAAGCAAATCATTGTAGGAATTGAAGTTTTTTCAGATTTTTTTCAAAATGTCATGAACATGGCTGCAGCTGTTAGAAGGCTGAATTTCAGCCAAAATTTTAACAACGTGCAAGCTTTCAGCTGCTTGTCTGCTTGTTTGTTCTCCTCAGAAATCTTGCATCTCCTTGATAATGCCGTGATGAAGTGAGACCCTAGAAAAATGTCCAGAAGTTGTTACATTGCATTGCTGCATGTGGAAGGGCACTGCAGGTTCTGAACTGATAAGTGCTGTATGAAGTGAGATTTCTTAGACCCACAGTCTTGTGATGCATGTGCAATTGTTTTGGTGTGGAAAAACAGAGCATCAGTGATCTATTTATCTTCTGAAACAATCATTAGCAATGCTAATTAGCCATGTTAATTATGGATGCAAAGACTTGTAAAATGTTTATTGGAACATCCCAAATATTAGCAATACAATAGTGTATGGAACATGGACAGACAGATATGTAGGCTTTTCTGATACTTGCTGAGGCTTTGTCCAGGCATGGAGGATGTCTGAAAATACTTGTTTTTTTCTGTACTGGCTCTTGCTGATTCTGTAAATATTCCTTTAAAATAGTCAGTTCAGGTATGATTTAGATCTTGGTAATCAAAAGCCACTTCTGATTTCAATTTTGATACACGATCAAAACATGCGAAGATTTTCAGTAGTATCCATATATCATGTGTACTCATAGACAAGTCTGTTAGCCTTATCATTCAGTGCATGGTAGGGCATACTGCTCCTTTTACGTTTGATACTGAATTCCATCAGCTCATCTGAACTGACAGGATTTGCACATACTGACGTGCTTTGTGTCGTGCTTTGCTATCAAGTTGCCACCTCAAACGAACTCTACATGCAGTGTATGCACAAGCGGGAAGGCTGGATAATAAAGACTCAAGACAATCACTTTGTTTTTGAAGTCTTTGTCATCTAGTGGGAAGAGAATTAGCTAGCAGAAACTATCATCTTGGATGTTTGACAGTGTGAAAGCAATAGCATAAGAAAATACATAAATCTACCGAATAACCATGAAACATACTCAAGCGGAGAAAATAGAAAGAAGATAGAGGAGCTGGCAAATGGAGAGATACAAGCTGCCAAAAGGGATGTGAAACATTAATTCCACCATCTCAAGATAAGGGCTTTTTTGGTGGTATTGTGTTTTGTTGTGTTTTTTTGTTGTTGTTTGTTTTTGTGTGTGTGTGTGGTTTTTTTTAAATACATTTATTTTTAGAGCCACCAGATGCCGGCCATATTGCTTATGCTAACTAGAAAATCTGAAAATTGTTCTAGCTTGTTCTGGCCTCCTCCAGCTTTCAGTCCCCTGCAGTGGCTGCTTCAGCAAAATGAGATCAGCTTTGAATAAAGAAATTCTGACTATATCCTTCTCCTAGGTGTGGATATATGTGTGTCTTATATGTGACAGTGGCTGTTCAAGGAGGCTGGCATGGGATCTGTTGAAACAACTTTTTCACTAACAAAGCGTTTTCCTGTGCAAAAGATGACTCATTCAATCCAACACACTGTTGAAGCCAAAGGTTTTCACTTGCTATGTGCCAGAGAAATTGATTGTGTACTTTGATTACCCGTACCCACAAGTTCTCAAAGCTTTTGGTGAGGTTTTGATTACGTCCAAACCATAACACATTGTCTGCTGCTTCTGAGTGCTTTCAGTCTAAATATACTGTTGGCAAAAAGAAACCGAACACTGAGTCAATGCAAAAATAACTCATTAAAAAGGAAAAAAAAAAAAAAAATAAATCCCAGATTCAAAATGAGCCACCCAGTAATTTTAATCTGAAAGACACTTCCAAAACAGGCTTAGCTTTTTGGGACCTTTTCCCTTTTAACAATTGACGTTAGTAACCTTATTTTGTAGGTAAGTCTAATCCTATTTCATGTTGCTTTTAAAACCCGCTACTCGATGTCATATAAATTTGGAGAAACTATGCATTAGCATCTGACCTTTTTTCCTTTTTTCCCTGACCCTCTCTTTCCACACCCATTCCTGTTATCCTTAGTCATGCCTTGTACAAATAAAGTAATTTTTGCCTTGGGAAGATTTATGTAGGAAAACAGTAGGGCAAACTGTTTTAGAGGAAATTATCTTCATGTTTTCTTGGGAATGGCTGAGAAGAAAATGTGTCTTGATTAGGGCAGGCATAAGTCTCTTGCCTCTCCCAGTTGAGCATTAACCTTGAACCTGTATGAGTGAGGTGATATATTGCTGTAAAGAACCGCTGTTTGAATCCAATTTTCCTGTTATGTAAAGCCTCAAACATTTAAATGTTTCTGTGTGTGACCTGGGCAGCATTACATGTGAATTATTATTTTTTTTTTTAAAAAAGGCTGTGAAAAAAAAGTCAAGAATTAAAAATTCAATGGAAGAGGAGGGAGAGAAATACTGTAATGAGCAGGTATTTGTGTCTGGACTTCTTTCCAGAACCTTGAAATGGGATGCTGTTAGAGGATGTGGACCTGTTGGAGTGAGTTCAGAGGAGGGTCATGAAGATGATCTGAGGGCTGGAGCACCTCTCTTGTGAAGACAGGCTGAGAGAGCTGGAGTTGTTCAGCCTGGAGAAAAGAAGGCTCTAAGGAGGCCTTATAGCAGCTTTAAAGTACCTAAAGGAAGACCTACAAGAAAGAAAGAGGGGGACCTTTTACAAGGGCGTGGAGTGACAGGACAAGGGGTAATGGCTTTAAACTGAAACAGGGGAGATCTAGATTAGATATAACGAAGGAATTCTTCCCCATGAGGGGTGGTAAGGCACTGGAAGTCTGTTCAGCCCAGAGAAGCTGTGGATGCCCCATCCCTGGAAGTGTTTAAGGCTGGGTTGCACTGGGCTCTGAGCAACCTGATCTGGTGGAAGGTGTCCCTGCTCATACAGAGGGGTTGGAATCAGATGATCTTTAAGGTCCCTTCCAATGCAAACCATTCTGTGGTTCTATGACTATGACTTGATTAGTATTTAGGTTCACCTGTGAACTTCTGACAATGACTACTGGATTATTTTGGAACCAGCTTATTTGATTTATCAGCTGTTTTATTTTTTTTCTTGGGTTTTCCGCACTTCAAGAGTAGCAGTTGTGCTCTACAGAGAGGGGATATTACTAGGATTTTTCCTACTGCTGGCAAAAATTGCTGTGTGAGTCAGCTTTGTAACATGACAAAGTCAGAGACAGCTGCAACTATGGTATGTTAGCTGCCTATTGGGCAGCTTCCGAGTAGGCAATAAATCTCCTACTAGTTGCAAATGTCATTAACAATAGCCTAACACAATAGATTATTGTGAAAAATTCTGCTTATTTATTTGGCTGGCAGGTTAAGGGACATGTAAGTAATATAAGCTAGAACAGTTATTTAATTGTGGCTTCATATGTGGTATATATTAGCATTAAAGAAGAACTAGAAACCATAAAAAGAAGATTATGCACTTTTTCTGTTATCTTCTGTTACTCAGCTGTTAATTGCTCATAGTTCACTGATCACAGTTGTTGCTTCTGTATGTTTTTCTTCAATGTGGTAGCACTAGAGTAGTGAATACAGTGCATTTTCAAATTGAGAGATTGTAAAATGGAATTAGTCTAGCACTGGAGGCGTTCAGTGTTGCATTTCCAAAACCGGGCTTCTGTTGCTTTTGTCTTGTAGTTCTATGAACATTATTAATGCTGCAGTTTGTAAGTTAAACTAGTAGTTTAATTGGCTTTTTCTATGCTGTCCTGATATCTTCAGTCAACCAGAGCCTGCAGTACTACTTTTAATGTCTAATTATGTTTGGTTTCTGTGCCCCAGCCTAGATTTAATTTGCACAGAAGTGGAAATGAAGTTGTCAGTGCCATCTCGCAACTGCTCTCCTCCTCCTTACTTTAGCTCTATCAGATGTCAGCACTGCTGATTTGTTGAACCTCAAGCTGCTTTGTTTAGCAGCGGAAAGCTGACTGCTCTGCAACCATCAAACTGGTACAGGGAGACACAAAGGGCTTCTGATGTTACCCAAATTTCTCATGGGTAAAGGTAGGAGATATTGTTTCAATTTCAATTATATACTGAATTAATCTGAGTAATAAAACAAGGATGCATCTACAGCATGTGAAATCTCACATTCTGTACTAGCTAACACTGGTAGATGCCTAGGTTAACATATATTTGATTCAGGAGTGTAGGAAAGCAAAGGAATGCTCTTGTTTTCTACTTCAAGGCTAGCTTCTTGTGAAGACAGCTTATCTAGTAACAATCGAGCTTAGTCTGTGTTACCTAAATCAGCTAATTGCGGAGTGGAGACAACTGAAGGGCGACACTGCATCCTAATTCTTCCTGGAGCGAGAACAGAAGCTGCAACAGATGTTTCATTCCTCTTCTTTCATAGTATGGAATAGACAAAAATAGTAAATTTCATAAAATATCGCAAGGGTACAAATTTATTGATACTGTTTTAACATTGACTTTACCCTTTTTGACATGCAAGCAGTGGTCACTTAGTTCTGTCATGTTGTTTTCATTGTAACTGAAGTATGAATGAACATTGAGGTTTCTGATGTATTGGAATTTATACTGCTAGAAGTCTGTTCTGCAGACCTTGTGCTTTCTGAGTTTTTATAAGATTGTAGAAAATATCTGGCTATTTCGTTTATTTTCCCTCAATTACACTGCTTTATCAGGTACATGAAATTAGAGTTGTTAATTAAAAGGAATACATAATATTTTTCCTTAAAAAAAATTAAAGGGGGGCAAAGCATAAGATCTGCAAAGTTTATTTAGTCATTAATTAATAGAAAATTAACCTGAATGTTTTTAAGAGCTTTAAAATTCTAGTTACTGTCAGCTCTCAGGGATATTTTTTCTTCATGATCTTCAGTGGAATTAAATAATTACGGGAATGCTCTTAATCATAGCTTTCACAATTGTTTTGTTGAAGGGTGCACTGTAAAGGCTGACTAGGTTACCTAAAACCAAAAAATCCCAACTAATTCCATAGCAAGCAGATTGTATTGTAAAAAGCTGAGGCAAAGTATATTTACTGCATAACACTGTGCTTGAGCAACAGAAGTGTTATTGCAGGCAAAACTGATTAAGGATGAAAAATAACCACACAAATAACCATAATCTCAAAATGCTCTGGCACCTGGCATTGGTGGTGAGATGCAATGCTACCAGCACATCAGGGTGTCACACCCTAATACCTTGAATGTGTGGAAGTGAAATGTAAGTTCTGAAGTTACTTTGATGCTAATCAGAACTCCATGGCATTCGATGCTTTTTTGCCTATATGTGTGTATACAGTGTTATAACATCTGTGTATGTAATAATTAAGGAAGCATTAGAAAAGAAGTAGATGATAGCATCTTAGCTTTTTTTTTTTTTTTTTTTTTTTTCCCAAGTGGTATGCCTGCTTCTGGTGCTTTCATCTCAGAAGGAGTTTGTAGAATTTGGAAGATGTAGAGAAGAATGATGATGTTGACTTATTAGTTTACTAGCTTGTTTTTACTGTTGAAAGATGGAATTTAATTTCCTCTCTTGATGATTGTTACAGGATGTAGCTGCTGTAGGGATTACTAAATGTGGTAGGCAAATAAGTTAGACTTCCTTTTGGTAGCTAGCTTTTGTAATAGAGTTTCTGATACCTTGTAATCTTCTCAATAGCATAGTAGTATTACTTACTATTAAAAGCTGTGTGCATGTTTCTCTTGCCTGCCAGTCAGACATGCTGTAAACCACTTGCACTCAAAGAAGTAAATATATATTAACTTCTTATATAACATTAAAATTAGTGAACTTGCCATAAGGTATGAGACCTGTGCTACTTTACTCAGGGTAAGTATACTGACAGCTTATAAAATTAGAACTATAGAGCACATTAGATGTAGAGAGCATGCTTCCAAATGCAACTTCACAGTCCTGCGACTTGTGGAAACTGAAGTGAAAAACAGGAACCCTGACCGAATATTTTTCGTAGTGGCCATAGTCCCAAGAGAGATTTCAGCATGCTTAATACTGTCTCTACAAAAGCACCTTTCCTTATAGTTGCAAACTCCATGACTTCTCTTCCCTTTGTTCCTTTGCTCACAGTTGGCAAGACTGTGTATTGGTTTATTGCACTAAGGCTGTGTACTCTCTAATAGTAAGAAGCCAGGCCAAGAAGTTTCAACTATTTTGAACTTCATTTGCACCAAGCAGAGAGTTTAGCAGAAAAATACATCTTGGTTATTAGGCAATGACTTAGAATTGAATCACAGATACTCAGCTCATAATTTTGTTTGTGTCAAATCCAAGACTAGAGGGAGATGCAACTAAAGCTGATTTGAATGTGAGTCCAAGGCCAAGGATTTATGAAATAGAAAAATACCATGTATAGATTAATCTGTGTAATATTTAAAAATAGGTGTTTTGATATGAGAGATGATACCCTTGACATCTCTAGTCAAACTCAGACCTGACCCAGGTTCTCTTGATTGAAGTCTGTTTTCTGAAGCTGTAGTAGCCCACATAAAAACCTCATTATCTCTTCTTTACCGTAGTTCACTGACACTTTGCTATGTCAAAGCACTGTGGATTTAAATTACAAGGCTGTATGTAATTTACCTAATTACTTGCATTAGAAAATGTTAGCCTGTAGAGCTGAGCAGTTACTTCTTGTCTTCTGGTTGGTAGTAATATCAAGGGAATTTGCAGCACATGCACTTCTTGCAGTTACGTATCAGAAATGGATGCAGTGGATGCAAAAGTGTTTTCCTTACCTGAGAAAGTGAACAAGGGAAATCTTGGGTGGTAAGCTGTATACAGGAACAGAGCAATACAATACAGAATGAAGGAACTGTTGCAAAGACACTTGACCTTCTTATGCCTATCTCCTTTCATTCTGGAAGACTGCATTAAAAGAATCAAGGTGAAGAAATATATATCTATATATATATAGCCTTGGTTGTACACATTTCTTTATGAAAGGAAATGCTGAGACTAACATTAGTGTTTTGTAGCCTGACTTGGCATGCCTGTACCACAAAGATGACAAAATGATAAATGCAATAGTGAATAAATTTTAGATTGGAAATATGTATTATACAAGCTTAGGATTAAAATTGCATTTTCTATTTCCTTCATTTTTAGTTAGTGAATTATTTGACATACTTCAATTTCCTGTAGAAAGAGTATCACACTGCCAGCCAAACAGACTATTTGCAGTTTCTTGACAATTAGTATTTTTCTGCTGCAATGTGAAATGTTTCCCTACATAACTAGTATAATCCTTTTATTCCATTAGGTATCTATTTTTACCCTATAGTACTTTGTTAGTGACTGTAAGAAGTGATTTATTAAATGTTGAAAACCTAGTACTGGATAACTCCTGTACAACTTTGGGTCACTTACCATTTCCTTAGAATATCTAGAAACCATAGAAGCAGCTCAGGCTGAAAGGGACTTCAAAAGACCATCTGGTCCAATCAACCCTTCATGGCAAAGGAAGTCTAGATGAGATTATCTAGCAGCCTGTCCAGTCATGTCTTAAAAACCTCCAGTGATTTTTTTTTTTTTTACTTTTTTTTTTTTTTCTTTTTAATGCCGAGATGAAACCTCTCCCACTAGCTCATTTCCCTTGCCTTCTCCAAGTGGCTCCCTGTGAAGACAGAGCCTCCATCCTCTTTGTAGCTGCCCTTTAAGTACTGGGAAACTGTGACAACTCCATCCTACGTCTTTTCCAGGCTTCAGGGAGAAAAAGACCTGATTCATTCAGTCTTTCTCCATAGGCCAGGTTCTCCAGCCCTTTGATCATCTTTGTGGGCCTCCTTTGGACCCTCTCCAGTCTATCCATGCCTTTTTTCGAATTGTGTGGACCAGAAATGGACACAGCACTCCAGGTGCAGCCTGGCAAGAGCTGAGCAGAGTGGGATGACCACGTTTCTTCCTGCTAGCAATGACACTACTGATGCAGCCCAGGATCTGATTTACTGTGCAGCTGATGGAGCTTCAGGTGGTTACCTTTTTGCTTTCTTGTGTATGCATTGTGCTGCTTATTTACATACAAAAACCAGAAGCTTTTGGATAAAAAATAGCTAATCCTTTCAGGAATGCCCAGGTCTTCAGAGCTGAAAGCTTTGGAAGTTGTTTGTGAAAAAGCCTGAGTCACATTCCTACATTTATAAGAGAAAAACAAACATGTTTGCTCTGAACTGCTTTTTGTAGTTGTCTGAGCAGATTTACAGTTGTGCCACTTCTAATTTCTTAGTAAAATCAGTTATTTTTCAGCAATGTCTGGATAAGTTGTACATAACATTCCAAATGTTTCAAAATAATCTCTACATAAAATTGGGCTTTGCAACAACGATTGCTAACAGTGTCATGACAATGAATACCTTTGTATTATAACAATGTGTATTTTACATAGAACTTTAATTTTCTATTTTAACCTTTGTATTTTGTGAATGTTTAAAAGGAATAATTTATGAAGGTGATAATTGAATTCTTATCACACTTTAAAGAATTTGCAGATGGCTTTAATTAGCTGTAAATCACTAAATACATGTTCCCAGAAGAGTTTTCTTACAAAACAGTTATTCTTAGGAATGGAGGGTTTCTTCAGTGTTGATGATGTTTGCTCTATTGCTATTGAATGCTAACTATTAATAATTGTGATTTTCCATTACTCTACAGCAGTACAGCCTAGCTAGCTGCTATCTGTGATATGATTACTATGTAAGGACAAAAATTATGGAGGGGCCTGAACAGTCATTAATATGCATGAATTGCTCAATCATTCATCAATATTAGTTGAACAGATTTTTGAAAGCAGAATTCACACTATGTCTATTGCCAATAACAGTATAGCAACCTTTTATACTAAGGAATAAAATCCCCTTTGTTCTTCTGAGAGGTGGTTTAGACACATTCAGAATCTTAAATATTATATCTCATTTTCTTGTCATTTTGGAAAGCTCTCTGAGGGCATTAAAGTCAGAAGAAAAACAAACAAACCCCCAAAAAAATCCAACCAGAAAAGCCCCAGATCCCATGATTTATTAGGCATATATTGAATTTTTAATTTCTGCTAACGAACTCTAAAGGACCCGTTTCATACATCAATGAAACTATTTCAGTTTATTAACTTTCATTTTAGTGGTTTAAGTAGTGTGTGTATGTTTTGGTTCTGTTGTGTGGTGGGGGGGGTGTGTGTGTGTGTGTGCTTGTTTGGTGATGGTGTTTGTTGTATCAGCTCCAGCCTTATCTATTCTGAGTCTGCTATAAGGAGGCAAAAAAAACTTGTCAGTGAGAGTGACTATATACTACAACAGGTAGTTGTAAGGGGTTGTGGAATATCTATCCTTGGAGATTTTGAAAAAAATCAGCTGGCCTCCCTACAGCATCCTGATTTTAAAATCAAAGTTAACCATACTTCGAGCAAGACGTCTGGTGGGATATCTTCCAGTGTAAATTATTTATCGTTTTGTGGAAAAAAACATGTGGACAGCAGCTTGGTTTGCAGAAAAATCAGAAGTCTACTTTTAGCTTTTACCTTTTTTTTTAAAGCTCTCAAGTGGCAGTTATGTGCCTTAGAGTTAGTTTCTCAGCTGTGGGAGCATAATTTGATTTGGTGATAGTGGCAGCAGAGCAAAGGCTGGGTGGCAGGACAAAGGAGATCATAAAGGTCAGGTTTGTTAAGGTCCAGGAGCTGAGACAATCGGTGTTTGGGATCTTTCAAATGGGAATTTGAGCCGTTTCAGACTTTCCTGAGCAATGGGAAGGGTGAAGCAGGCTGGGAAAGGAGCACTAGAACAGGGGACCATGTCCCTCCTGAGACCCACACAAACCTTTATCTTCCTCTCTGCTCTTACCATGTGCTGAGGCAAAGGGCTGTTTGATATACTGATATAGAAGAAAATCTTAATTGTGTCATCCAAATGAAAAGCATAGCTGATTTGATCAAGTTTTCATTTTATGTTGATATAAATTTAAACTACCAGGTAATTGTTTTGTTTACAAGTATGTGTCCATTGCACAAATACTTTTCATAGTTATCTATTATGCAGCTTTCACATAAAAATGAAGAGTCTATGGAGTCTGAGTAATCTGGATTGGGAACTGGAGTTTGTAGACTGAACTGATGCAGGTTTATTGCAGGGTTATGACGACACACATAAAGGATAAAGAAACTGGATGGATGATGTGACCTGTGATGGAATCAAGTGCTGTGGAACTAGACGGAGCTGCACATGGGATCTGGTGGAATTAGGCTACAGTTCACTCCAGTGCTGTTACCTCTGAGCTGTAGCACAGGTGGGTGCAGGAGGAACCACCTGCACATAGCAGCATAGACGTTAAGATCTAAGGTTTCTGTCATTATCTTTCTCTCTCCTTGTCCTTGCATCTCAGCTCCCACCCCCACACTGTGCTTGATGGGCAGGAGGAGAGAGAATACAGCTGTTACGCAAGAAAGAAAAAGATTCAGAGGACTGGGTTTTGGTATTGTGGGGTGGTTTTAGTTGTTTTTTTTTTGTTTCTTTGTTTTGTTTGTGTTTGTGGTTTTGTTTGTTTGTTTTACTACACGTAGTAATGATTTTAACACCACTTTTTTGTTCCTTCTGTAGCAATATTGCATTGTTTAGGTAATTGCACTTGTCTTGTATTTTCTTATATATGTCTTCCTATTTCCTCTTCTGTTTCCTTTCCTTTATATTTCCAAATATATCAGATTTGA
This sequence comes from Streptopelia decaocto, assembly GCF_964273445.1. NCBI lineage: Eukaryota > Metazoa > Chordata > Aves > Columbiformes > Columbidae > Streptopelia > Streptopelia decaocto. The sequence continues at coordinate 46,166,372 of NC_138659.1, forward strand.
AAGTGCAAAGTTCTGAAATTCTTCTCTTGAACTTATTTACAAGGGACTCCAAACAAATCCAGTTGAAGTAATTTAGGCAATGAGATTCAAATCCTTTTGAGATCACTTGAAGCTGAGCATAAAAAAACAAAGGAAAAGTATTTTGATTGGCTTAAGGTAAATTTATTTCTATTACTATTCTTGATAAATAATGATTAATCATTTCTTCAAACTAACATTTTCTTCTGTAGTAAAAGCAAGCCAAAAATGTTTTGTCACAAACTTCCTGATGCTCTCTACTGTAGATTTGATGCACTAGATTTTGTTTGAATTTTTTTTACTGTGGAGTGCTGGTGGCTGCAGACATCACAGACAGAGTGCTAGGTCAATTAATGAGAAGTTCTACTGAAGGACACCTGAATACATGTCTGATTGGCAAAAGCACTCTGCACCTAAAGTGCCCATCACAACTGTCATGACTCCATTTTCAAAATAGCTCTTCACATTGAATGCTAAAACATTGTAGAGTTTTAGTCACTCCAGTTTCTTTGGCTCCTAGATGTTGAACCTCTGAAAAACACCAGCCCTTTATGTCTCATGGGGCTCTCTCCTGAGTCTTCTCCAGTTTGTTCTGCTTTCACTGATTTCAGTTTGAGCTGTACAGGAGAATGTAGCCTCTGATGTGCAATTCTGCACATACATAGATGAATTTCATTGATATTCAGGGTCCACTATTTAGTTTTGATAGATGTGATCAGATAATACATGCCGAAGTGATGCCAGCTTTATTTGCCTTTCTGCTTTTGAGTTTCAGTTGCAAGATAACATTAGGTGGGATTTTTTGTGTGTGTGTGTGCATTCTTTTTAGAAATAGTGGTTGCTTGGTTTTGGTGTTGCGGTGGTGTTTCATTTTGTTTTGTTTTTTTTTTTTTAAGTTGTGAAAGTAAAGACATTCTTTAATATGTAACAGGTTTGCAGCAAGTAAGCACATAATATTTTGCTAATAATGCATGTGTAGCTTGAAAATCCTTTAATATATTTTTCCACAATATGGATTAGTACTTGTGCGTTGTGATTTCATAGTGATAAAGCATTTGGAAGATGTGGACAACATTTATTTCTGGAACAAGGTCACACTTTAAGACTTAATTTTGGAGTCACTGACAGGGAGTGTGTGCTCATTTTTTGAGGGATGGCCATCTCTCTTTAATTTTTTGTACATTTCTGGAGCTTGAGTTGTTGTTTCTGTGCAGTTTTGGATGTGATGCTGTGCTCTGCTGATATGGGGGAAAAAGCAACCTATTGAAGAATGTGATTGTTTGTATCCACAGAGGAGTGTTTCACAGGAATGTGCTTCTTGAGTTAATATCACATGAGCTTTATTAGTTTGCTGATCAATTTTAGAGTTTTGTTCATTCGAATCTGAAGGATAACAGAAAAGCTCCAAGTGTTTCCACATCTATAGCACAATTTTACAATCAAATAATTTTAAGTGTTATTGGATTAAATAAAATTTTGTCTGGCACAAATTGTCTAGTTATTACAAAATTATCTCTGTAAAGACAATAAAATTTTTCATATTTTCACTAAGTTTTTTGCTTTAATCGTAGATAAATGCATGGAAACAGTTCAAGCATGTTTAGAACAAGAATTCTGTTACTATTTTAAAAAAATAGTCTTAATTTCTAGATAGCTTTAGGTTTTTGCTCATAATTTACTAATATTTTTGAATTTTAAAATTGATTATGCCAGCATTCTCCCATGGCTCATGCCAACTAGCATTCAGTTAGCCCTTGACAAAGAATGATCTCTGTTTTCCATTACAAATGTGTATGTCTTGAATGTTTACGTTACAAATATTGACAACTTCAGAAAAGAGAGAACCATCAGCTAAGGCTAAATCACAACAAACACAAATAATATTTAAGATTTCCACTCCTTTTTCCTTAATGAATATCTTAATAGGACTTGGTATCTTCTCCTCCTACCCACCTTTCATTTACAGCACAGGAATGAACATTTTAGGTTTTGTTTTTGTTTGTTTGTTGTTGTTTTTAAAGGGTATTATGAGTAAACAAATAAAAACCATTGTGTGAGTAATTTTAATTTCTACAAGATTCTTTCTAGTAGGGCTATCACATAATTCTAAAATATCAGGACAGAAGCACTACATGATCCTACAAGGACTGGAGGGAACCCTAGTTATACTGAGTCATTGTATATATTTTGCTGTTGACTTCACTAAACATTAAATTTAACTCTCTATTTGCTGTTGAATGTCCTTTTATGTTACCTTCTTTGTAGACTGCAATAGCAATATTAAAAATATATTGTAGAAAATGTTGGGATTTTTTGAGAAGGTTTTGTATGGTTGTGGTTCTGTTTGCTTTGTTTTGTTTTTTCTATCTGGAGTTGCATTGTCATAGGAAATCCAGTTGTTTGCAATTGCTTTTTTTTTTTTTTTTTAATGCATTTAATAATGGGGTCAGTGATTTAAAATAAGCATCTCTTTTTTGGTGGCTCAGTAAGTCAGTAGTTCTCAGAGAAATGACTGGTTATAAATGGATAACAAAATAAAGGAAAAGCTAATTTGCATGTTGATGTTAAATTTATAGAACTGGTAATACACAACAGTAGACTTTAAAAAGTCTTTCAATGTGTAAGATCTGGCATTAAACCAAATGTGGTGTCTTAAATATTCCACCTTGATGATTGTTCATGTTTCAGCTGGGGTAGAGTTATTTTTTTTTGGTAATGGCTGTTAGTGTGCTGTGTTTTGGATTTAGTATGAGAATAATGTTAAGCAGTCGAGGACTTTTCTGCTTCTCACACTGTGCCAGGTGCACAAGGAGCTGGAAGGGGCACAGCCAGGACAGCTGATCCAAACAGGCCAAAGGGATATTCCATACCATATGACAGGAACTGGGTAATGGGTGGTGAGCAATTGTATTGTGCATCACTCATTTTATATATTCTTTTATTATAATTGTTATTATTTTCCCTTTCTGTCCTATTAATAAAATGTCTTTGCCTTAACCCACGAGGTTTGCGTTTGTTCCAGCTGTCTCCCACATGCCACTGCAGAAGGTTGAGCGAAAGCTACCTGTGGTGTTCAGCTTCCTGTGGGTTAAACTGCAACAATAATGCGCCAAGTAGTTGCCATATGTATTAATAAGTGAGTGTTACAATGTAGCTACAAAATTAGTATGCCCTTCCACTAGTGACTTCAGAAAAGTAAAGCAGAATCTTCTTATATCTTGTTCTCCTGGGTAATTTTTTTTTTTTTTCACTTTCTCTATACCAGCTAAGGCTGTCTATCTGGGGGGAAAAAAAAAAAAAAAAAATGTTTACGATGAGGTGCATGCAGGTTTTAGACGTGTCCAGTGAAAACTGTTTCTTAGCCAGAATGCTGTGAGACAGATGGGCTGGGTGGGAACGGCGGCTGCTGCTGCTGCAGTCTGTGCAGAAACAGTTGCCATGAGTGCCACAGTTTCCCAGGATATTTTAAATCTCGCACTCTCTCTTTTCCTGCATTTGTCCTTTGCAATTACAGGCTTATTAATATCAGAGTATAATACTGGAAACAATGAACCTGTAGGCTTGAAGGGGGAGATAGTATTTATAGTATCCACGTTATGCCATGAAGATCATTCAATAAATTAGCTATAATGAGCCATCCAGTGCTGGTATAAACATGATGAAATAGATTAATGAGAGAGGAATACAAAGTCACTAACACTTCTTTAGACTAAGCTTTAGGCCTTAACCAAATAAAGTAACATCTAAAAGGTTCCTACTGAATCTTTTTCACAATTCACAAACAGCTGCATTTTTTTTAAACCAACACCATGTTCCTAAATAAAAGATCTTGAAGCCTTCTTTTGAAATGTGAATTCTTGTTCATTTGATTACACAGTGGTATCTGATACTTGACAGTGGTGTATCCATTTAGAGTATGGGAATCACGCATAAAGTGCTGCTGATAGTGAGGCAAGAAAAATAGAGCAAAAGTGCCTAGAAATGCTTTTGTTCCAATTTAGCTGAGAAGATTCCAGCAGAAAACAATAGCCCCTGCTGCTTTTGCATGAAACACCTGGTCACTTAGCATAAAAAAAGGAAAAAAAAAAAAAAAAAAAAAAAGGAAAAAAAAATACAGCCTTAAGGGATTATAGTTTATTGACATTTATGTACTGAATTCAAGGACACCTGAATGCATAACAGAAGTTCCCTTTTCTTACCTACAAATGTTTGGGTCCATTGTTTGGGTTCAAAGTCTATAAGTAAATTAAGGGGCTTACTCATAATTTTGTGAATGCCCAGGTTTTATCAATTATTATTAAAAAAAAAAAAAAAAAAAGAAACCAAACAATAACAACAGCAGCAACAATTCACAATGGACTGGACTTAGCAGGCTTCTGAAGCAATGAAGGACAATTCAATTCAGGGCTTTGTTAGGAGTTAAAATAAAAGGAGGGGAAGAACAGATTAGACAATAGGATTTATTATTTATTAGAAAAAGAATCAATAAAACTATGTAGGCTTTACAGTATTTTCCATTGTTTTGTTCTAGCTGTAGTTCTATTTAAAAAAAGCTTTTAGATTTTTTTTTTTTCAATATTTAATGAAGCTGTATCAGAGGTCGTTTCATCATGAGTGCAACCTGAAATAACAGCAGGATTGTAACCTTTTAGAAAACTCACATATCCTGTGAGTATATCCAACAGAAAATACTAAACAGGTCTAGGGATTTCTAGGATATTAATTATTAACACAGCTTCCGAATGTTAGTGAATGACCTTTGTAGCTAAGACATCTATCTTTGCAGACCAGAGATCAACTGAACACAGAGCATTGTTTCTATTTGCATCAGCCTGGTTACCCTTGCACAAATATTTCCAAGACAGAAAAGGCCACAATTTAAAACTGAACTTTAATGAGACTTTATTTGTTGGGAAAAAAAAAAAAAGAAAAAAAAAAGAAAAAAAAAGAAAAAAGGCATATTATTCAACTTAAGGAGGACTTTCTGAGGCTGCCATAAGAAGCTGTCAGCATCATTACTTACATCTGTCATGTTTAATTTAAAAGACCATGGACAGAACTCAAAACTATGTAAGCTTCAAATCACGTGCAAGTGGAGAAGATGAAGTATCACAGATCATGCCTGTTTAGAAGTAAAATAGGCAGGTAATTTTGATGGAAATATTTTGACTCCAGCCCCACATTGTTCTTCATGAGCAGAGCCCCATGTCACTCTTCTGGAAGTGTCAGAAACTCCTGATCTGGCAGGCTGGCTTGGTGCAATGGCTGACCAAAGTTTATTAAAAATTCATATTGGCAAAGAAGTCCAATTACTTGTCTAGTTTCTATTAGTACTGAAATAAATTAAGCTATGCTGTAGCTGTATCTTCAGTGGTTTTGCCAGTATAAAATGTCACGTGCTCAGTCTTAGCTCTGCTCTGACACTGCTGAATTGGCAGAAGTTTCTGCTGTGGACTTGATTTAATCTTGAATAATGTTTAACAGAGAAGTGATTAAAATAAAATAGAACAAAGCCTCTGAAGAATATATTTAATCTGAAACTTTAAAATGCTGACCTTGACAGGTAGTTTTGAGTTAATTATGGTAGGAGTGGGTATCTTGCACTTCAGACACCATGCTCTGAGAATTCAGTATGTCACTACCTCAAAGACATGCTTTGGGATATGGTGCATCTCCTTAGTTCTGCTTTTGTCCTTTGGGGCCATCTCAGATTACTTTGGTCTATGTAACATGACTGCCTTCATAAAGGTATTTGCACAGATTGTTTGTTCAGAGCAGATTGACAAATATGTGTATTCTCTAAAGTCATATCGAGTTGCTGCTCATCAAACAGTTTTAGTTACCTTTTATAATTATCGTAAGTGCTTTCAAGTAATAATGTCTTCAGTTTCCCTTATTTAAAAGGGATAGGAATATCATATCTGATAACTGTTGTTTATACTTATGTGTTTTTTTCCTAAGCAAATTTTAAATGGTCATTTAAGCTCTCCTGTGTAAAATTGACCTTAAAAGGTAAACAGGCTACCTTTTTCCTACATTAAGATATTTTTATTATATAAAGCCTGATCATTCTTGATGTGCTCATCACTATTTGCATTTGAAAACATCTTGTGCTGTTTCCACAAGTCATTACATTTCACTTCAGAGTTTGTTTGCAGTCATTAAAAATATAGTAGTTTTTATATAGCCTGCATCTTTTTTTTTTTTCAAGATGCTGCTATTGGGGGGAAATGGTAGGACCTTAAATCCTGAAAACTTTGAACTTAAATATTTTCTTGGGGGCGGGGAACAAAGAAACAAACAAAACAAACCAAGTACAAAAAGGAAACCCCAAAAAAAACAAACAAAAAAACCCCAACCAAAAAACAAAAAGTGTGAACAAATAGACACCCCTTCCCCCCACACCCCCCCCCCCCCCCCCAACCCAGAAACAGCAACATCAAAAAAAACCCCACAAGACCATAATGTTGTATACGAACATCAGGATGTGGATTTTCTTATCCTCTTCAGATGTATTTTATTAATCTTCACTTAGTCTGGATAACAAAGAAAACTTGTAGCACTATTTTATTTAACATACACTAAGAATTAAGAAGTTACTTTGAAAGATTTTTTTTTTTAATTATCTGAATTTTCTTTCAGAATCACACAGGTATCTTTTATTTCAGTGTTTTTGCTTTCAACCCTGGTATTAGTGTGGTACATATTTACTTTGTACTGAGTGAAAACTTTTTAGCACAGCCTGTTGTGATATGCCAAGGGGTGATGGATTTAATCTGAAAGAGGGGAGATTCAAGTTAAACATGAGGAAGAAATTATTTACAATGAAGGTAGTGGAATGCTGGCCCAGGTTGCCCAGAGAGGTGGTAGATGCCCTGTCCCTGGAGACATTCAAGGCCAGGCTGGACAGGGGTTTGAGCAACCTGATCTGGTTGAAGACGGCCCTGCTCAGTGCAGGGGGGGTGGTCTAGATGGGCCTTGAAGATCCCTTCTAACCCAAACTATTCTCTGAGCAAAAAGCAAATGAATTTTTAAAATAATCTTAAGTTTGTAAAGTTCGATGTGCATTGAGCGGAGCTTCATGTCTTTGACAGCAGGCAACAGAACACTTTGTGACAGTCTGTATGGTATATAATGAAATGTTCCCTTATAATTTTAATTTATAGTGGTGCATTAGATCCTGGTCCTTGTCCCCGCCAAGTGAGTAGGAATTTAAACTTTGAGAATTAAGACTGTATATGAAGATTGAACTATGGCTCACAGAAATCATTGTCTACTTTGGAAATCACACTTCTTTAGAAAAATCATTGTCTTAGTGAAGAAAATTAAAATATCTGTTAGTCACACATCTTCCTCTGAAAATTTCAGTTTATTGTCGATTAATCCAACTGAATTGGAAAGGTTAAAGAGATATATTAGAAGACAGGAATGAGAGCTCAACCTGACATACTGTCAGCCTATTTCAAATCTCATTATCTAACTACATATTCCAACTGTAACCAGTTTTTTAAATTGTGCTATGGGGGGGTGTTTAGGTCTATAGACACTTACAGATGGTGTACCTGAAATGAAACAACCTGTGGTGCATTGCTTGTGTTTAAGTTCTGGGCTAATTTTTGTAACTGATGAATCAAATGAGCACTGTCCTTAGGATTTTGGCATTGCTTTTTCTTTCATTTTTTGTGGGTTTTATGAGGGCTTTATTAAGCTGTTACTATATTAATTACTTTTGCCTATTTTTCATGAAAAAGTTATGTATTGTATTTAAAAACATATTTTGGTGTATAAAACCAGAATTTTTTTTTTTTTTTTTTTTTTTCTTCATAGATACTACAACGTATTCCACTGAGCGATCTGAGCACTTTAAGCCATGCAAAGACAAGGATCTTGCATATTGTCTCAATGAAGGGGAATGCTTTGTGATTGAAACCTTAACAGGCTCACATAAACACTGCCGGTAAGTCATTTGCAAAGAAGTTGCAAAAAAAGTCTTCTGCCTAAGGGAGATAGCATTAGACAAAATGCACTTTCAGACTTAAACCATTATAAAGCAATGGAATTTGCCTGCAATTTGATTGCATACCTCACAGTTGGTTTTGTTTGTTTTTTGTTTTTTTTAAGTGGTCTGCAATATTTGTAAATACAAATATGGAAATACAAAAAGTGGCATTTTGATTACTTTTATAGATAAGAAAAATCTTCAATATTCTTTTCTAATACTATAAACAAGTAAAGATTAATGTTTTGGTTTGGTTTTTTCCATATTAAAATCTTATGTTCCTCTACCTACTAGAAGTGTTCCTCCTTTTGGATACTCAAAATAGAGTTTTGACATTAGCTGCATGCACTGCTCATTGAAAGAGTTGTTCAGTTAGTAGTTTTAAGAATTAAGGTTTCTTAAGTTTAACTACTGAAAGATAAAATGAAATGTAATAGCCAGCTGAACCTGCAATATAGCTATTGTACAGTTTTATGCTCTCAAACTTCTGGTAATATCTATGACCATCTTGAATGTATTTAGAATAATATCAGGAAAGAAAAAGACATTGCCAAATATAATTATTCTAGGCGTAGTAGCCAGTATAAGGGGGTGATATGCAGTACTTTAACTTCTTCCTAAAAATGAGAATAAAAATATGTTGACCTATTCAAACAGCTTTTTCAACAGAAGTGGTCCAAAATAGTAACCTGTGCTTTTGATGTTTAATCTGCTCCTAAGACGTTGTATTTGGCAAACAGGTGTGTCTAAGAGGCTTATATGCCCAAATTCTAAACTGAGTGTCTCAATGTATAGATATATCTAATATAAACAATAAAAGCCGATAAGATACTCAGAAGCTTTCCTGAATGATTTGGGACTTAAGCTGCTAAATCTCACCGAAAGTAGGAAAAAAGTAATAAAATCGTATGTGACTGTTTTGGAAGTGGAAATTTATGGATTTAAAGGTTGCTGAGAATCTCCTTATAATCAGAAGAATATGCCTAAGATTTTTATTTTTAAGACTGCTGGTAATTTTTTTTCCATGTGATTGTATATGTTTCAGTGACCATTCATTTCTCCTCTTTTGTTTTCTTATGTTATGCTTATTAAATTAAATATTTTGAGTGGAAATAATGGAAAAATTATGAACTTTTCAGCTTCTATCATAAAACTTTACAGTTTTTTTGTGGCATTTTGTTTTTGTTTTTTTTTTTTTTCCTTCTCAAAGCATGTGTGTGATTTTTCAGTCTGTCTTAGAAGTATCACAAGCTGCGAACAAGGGAATTACATCACTCAAATATTTAATCATTTTTCATTGTCAGAATATTCAAACTACATAAAACCGATACAGATTAATAGCAGGGAGAAATTTATATATACAAGATCTTTTATTTAGCTGGTAAAGTTAATAGCTAATTCTTTTGAACAGACTGTTTTAGTAAATTGCATGGATTACACTTTTAAATATCTGCAGGAATATATATCATAAGAGATCTGTCTTCTTTTGTTGTTGTTTGACTTTCAAGATCTTTCCTGTTATCTGCTTTTGCCAAATTCCTGTTTATTTCCTGTGATTCTAATGACACAGTCTGACTAATGGTTAGAAGCTTTTCTATCCAGGTTTTTCCCCTTAACTAAACAAACCAGAGTGTTTTCATTTGTTCCAGCTGGGTGAAAGTTTTTTCACCACTTTCTCTTGTGTAATTCTTACATAGAGAAATACAGGTATCATTTGTGAGTCTGTTAGCTCCCCTCTGTAACAGATTTGCATTGCTTGTACAACTTTTAGGCATTGAAACATTCTCTGGGAATTAAACATCTGCTTATTCCAGTGGATACTTTGAAGTGTTCAACATGAAAAGACATGTATAAGGCAATAAAAATTCATATAGTAAGAGAAGACATTTTAAAATGTTACAAGGTGATTAAACTAGTTCTAATGCTTTGTTTAATTCTGTAAGGACCTTCAACACTGCAAGCAGCAGCTTGTTCAGAATCACTTCTATGATACTGACATGTATGTCATTAATGAAGAGAAACAGTTTAATTTGACCTTAAAATTCTGTACCTCTACTGTGGTAATAGACTATATGTCTCTTTGTCAGTGCCAGTGCTGCAGTGAGTGGCATGCAGGTGTTTTTCTATCTGTAGTTTAGAACAGTGCTCTGAAATAGCAGCTGCAATGTACACATATGGAAAAATACAATATTGATGTACTGTATTTGTCCTCTAACTAGAAAAAAAAAAAGTAATTTTCCCTGAGAATGAGTTATGGAATTCCCATTGCAATTAAAAGAATCATTTGCATATGGAATTATGGTGTCTTAGTGAAATGATACTTTGTTCTTAGAAACAGGCTGCATTATGTATTCTCACTGGGAGTTTGATTTTGCATATGTTCTGGGAACAGAGCACCAATTTACTGAAATGGGAATTTGCCATGTGGAACAGCTGCAGATAAAAGACCTTGATGAAGCAAAAAACTTTCATCCCATTTTGTCACATTTAAAGAGTGTTATTAGATGATAAGCTTAGGTGGTTGTTCTTGTGTATACATATTTAAGGGCAAATATGCTAACGATTGTTAAAAAATTATTTTATAGCAATTAATAAATATTGGAGTTATATCCTGGACTTCCTCTGTATCCTCATGAACCATACTGTCAGTGCAAACAGTCTCAGCTGGCAGTTCAAGCGCATTTCAGAGGTGACTAAATTCATCACGCTCTTGTTGGACAGTAGGAGGATATGACCACGTGTCAAACTCCAGCAGTCAGTAATGACCTTGGCAGCTGGATGTTGTGAAGCACCAGCTCTGCAATTTTGTTCTATTTTGTGAGATACATGGCTTATCTGGTTTGAACCTGTAGTTGTGGAAAGTGGGACTAACATGCATGCTTGGTTACAGGAGGCCTTGTTGTGGGAGACCACTAGGAATACAGTAAACGCAGAGGTCTGAAGCAGCCCTGCTCATGCATCTTCCATTCTTACCACCTACCTGGGAGGTGCCCTCAAGTCATAGGATATTTTTTTTTTAGCTTAGTTTACAACTGGAGAAAAAAAATATAAGAATGTTTATAGTTTCAAATTCTGTAATTTCATTTTTCCTTGAACTTTTACATTTTACTTGCTGCCTCTCTGTGAAAATTTGCCTGGGGATGTAAACTGGCAGAGTTCTCCCAAATGGTTATGTAACAAACAAGTTACACCGGATGTTGTTTGTGATATTTTAAAGGTGTGACTTCAGTATTTATTTTTGTGAATGGTTTAACAACAGCTTGTTTTAAGGATAGGGTAGGGCAACAGTAGGGAAACTTCATATTTAGCTTTTCCATATGCTGAACCTTTTTTCCTGTGGCCTTAGTGAGAATTTAAGCAGAATGGTGAGGGGGCTTTTAGTTGTTATTTACACAAAACAAATCAAGTTCACAGTCAACACTGACACATTGGCATTTAACTGGGTATTGCGTAATGAAGGCTTTAAAAATAGAAGTTCAGGTTTTGCCTGTACAATTTTATTTCAAAGACTATCTCAGGCCATTCTGTTTTTTTGCAGTGGCTATGTTGAGGGGGCAGGGGGTTTGTTTGTTTGGGGTTTTTTTTGGTGTTTTTTGTTGTTGTTGTTTTTTGGTCTTTTTTTGTAATCCTTCTATTTTTTTTTTTTTCCTTTTAGTCCCTTCAGTTTCTTCTGATTACCCAGTTAGGGCTGGAAAACACCAGATAAATGAATGGCTGAAACTTTTGAGAGGAGATGAGGATTGCCCTGTTAAATTTACCTTCTGAAATAAGCCATTGAGACTATTGTGTACTCACTGGAAATTTTGGCATTGGCAATGAACTCTAGCATACTCTTTATGGATTTAAGTATGTTGGATGTGAGATTCCTTTTGTCCTTTTTTTTTTTTTTTTTTTTTTGTTTTTGTCCTTTTATCCTGTCCTTCATCTCTCCTTCAGAAAGCAAGCAGTACTAAAATGCATAGTAAACAAAACATCATTCCCAGTTAACCAAATTACAGCAGGTTGTACAGATGCATCCAAAGGGCACTACTGTGGTTACTGTCCCAGAGGTTTCAGCTTTTGTAGGACAATCTACTTGTGATGCATCTATCTTGTCCTGAAGAATTTTGACCTTGGTGATCTTTCTCATTTCTACGTATAAAAATTTCTATTTTTACACTTAGTTGATTAACAAGTGATACCAGCATTGCTGAGCCTTGTTTAAAATCTGTCTTGAGACCAGAAGTATTGAATTCCCTTGTAATGAAGGTCCAGTTTGTATGTTTATATGCTGACAGGTTTTATTGTGAGTCTTTTGCATAGTAGTAACTATAATCCAGGCATAGCCCTTGCTGTCAGTAAAAACAGGAGAAAGGGATCAAACAGGTTGGACTTTAGAACATCTCTGAGTATGTCATATGATACATGCACTTAACCATAAGATAAAAATCTAAAAAGATAAGATCTTTTCCCTGCTTTAGTTACATGGTGCGTTATCTAGGCTTTTGCAGTCTGACGTAGGTGTTTTAAAATACCAGCTACCCCATTTTGTGTGTTCTCCCTGTCTTTTATTACAGTGATGCTTTCCCAGAGCACTTCCAACATGTTACTAACGCAAACTCAGAAAATGATTTGCTATTTAATAGTATTGAATAAATGAAACACTTCATTCATGTCATAATATCACAAGGTTAGTTTCATCAAAAATAACCCATTTCCTTAGGCTGAGAATGTCACATACAACTACAAGAATTCTAAGGAGGAATAAAGCTGTGCCTAAAATTCAGGATACTTCCCATGTCAAGGGCAATCAACAGACCTCCTATTGTGAAAATTATTGCCTTATGAGCATAGTTGTAGCATGTATCTAGATTATATTTGTGTAGTTGCACACACCATTAGCTGGAAATGCTGCCACTTTTACTTTCATGTTTACTTTAAAAAAGCTGAGGTGAACTTGAAATACTACATTAGGTAGCAGTTGTTAAGCAGCTGTATTTTAATATAGATATCACATTGTATTTCTACTGCATCACCTGCTTATTCACCAGTGGTTTTACTTAGGGCTGCCTTTAGCAATGTGGTTGTTTCTGTTAATCTGATATTATGCTATAGGAATTCAATAATAGCAAATATTTTTTAAATCTAAAGATTGAGTCTCCTAACATTCTCCCCTGGTGAAACAGTGCAAGAACATATTATTTGATACGCACACTAAACATGGCTGTATTGAATAGCACCCAAATCATGCTGTTATACTCTAACATTCAAAAGATAGAGGTTCTTGAGAAAGCTTCTTGTTGAAGTACTTTAATTACTGATTAATTTTCACAATCTCAACACTCCATTTTACAGTGCTTTTTATTTACATATTTTCTCCTGGATTATTGCAATTAGCAGATATTTACCTTTTTCAATCTTCTCTAAATTCTGCAATAAAAAATACTTCAAGCTTGATGCAAATTAAAGTGTTAAGAAATTCAATTACTTTCAAATATCTGCAAAATTGAGTGTTTTAATGCAGCAGTGTAACAGTGTGTATTTCAAATATCATGACAGACATTTCTATTGATGTGTTTATAGAAATTCACCCTTCAGCACATGCTTGAGTTTTTGAGAACTGTGATATTTTCTTACTGTTTTTGCTGTTCACATAGTATCGTTCCTTCCAGAAGCTCTATGCACCAGATAAGTCAGTGGCAAAACATCTAATATCATTTATCCCTCAAAAACAATTTCTGAAAATAAGTTTCTATTAGTTGTCTTATTTGAGCCAGGATAAATTAATTTCATGGTAAAAAGTAATGCAGAAAAAAATAATGCTCTGTATTTAGTGATAGTTTTAGGTTTCTATTGGCATGCTATAGTCCATCTTCATAGTATTTTGGGTTTTATTTGTTTTCTACTGAGCACCTTGAACAGGCCACATTTTCTAATAATTTTCTTTTGAAAAGCTTTGATTACTAACCAGTATAATTTCCTGGTTCCATTTCCATCTTTTGAAGTAATGAAGTTTACACTCCTGCTTCAGGTTATGATGAAGGTGCACTTCTCCAGTTAGAGCAATAAGGTAAAAGCCATGATACACATAGAAAGCATGTCCAGGTATTTAAATTACACACTAACTTAATTTACCAGTGATTCATTTGATTTAAGAAAATATCCACAAAAAACAAAATCCAATTTGTAGTCCATTTCATCTTGTTTGAAATACTTCTTCAAATTAATATTTTTGAAAGAGTTTGAGGAAGAAGAAACAAAGGAGAAATTGCATAGCTAGGCATCTAAATTTAATTTTGAAGCTTAAGAGAATCTATATATCTATATATATATCTCAGAAACTGAGAAATTATTTTCTCTTTCCCAGAATACTAAAAGACTAATGTAAATCCATTTTCAGTTAACATAAAGTATGGGAAGACATAGTTACAGGCTTACATACATCCACGGATTTTTATTTCACAGACAACAGCTGTCAAACATTGTTCATTCTTTCATTTACATATATACATAGTTATTTCCCTAATGTAAGAGAAGCATCAATTCTTAGAACAATGAGCAATGTGAATGAAACAAAAATATTTCTGGAAGCTTGAAGTATTATCTCTTTTTGGAAGACTGGAAAAGAAAAAGATGCAGTTCAGCTCCATTTGCATTTGGCAAGATCCCTTCAGTAGGTTAAAGGAAGAGTTGGGCTATAACCTTGAATTTCAGCAGAGAGAAGTGAGAAATGTATTTGCCAACTCAGCAGCTGAGGTAGCATTTTCTTGAGGCTGCTAATAATTCTTGGATTTCTTGATTTGGCACCTAAGTGGGAGATTAAGAAGCAGCGGTGTGCTAGCATTTATTCTCTTGTCTCGCTAGCAAGAGTACTTAAAGCTGGTGGAACCATAGATTTTTATCACCACCTTTTCTTGTGCCTACACATTTCTGGACTGTGTCTTGTTAGGTTAGCAAGGCACCTTGATTGTGTAGCACATCTCCACTGGTAGACATGACTCAAATCCATTCTATATAAGATATAGATTCTTCCATTAAGATAATCTGTTAATGGAAGAAGCTGCCTCTAAACAGTCTCATGTGTCTTAATTCTAATTCTTAATTCTTGTGGAAAGCTATTACTTCAGTACATGCTCTCTGAAACTAAATACAAGATGCAGAGGTTTATTCTGAAAACTGGAAAAATATAAGATGGTAAAGTCCTTTCCTTGCAAAGGAATATTCCATTGATTTATAAGAATTAGGTTTCCAAAATCTGCCAGTGGGGGAAAAAAAAAAAAAAAAAAAAAAATTGTATAGCTTTTACAGTACACACAAAGTATTTGTAGAAAATAAAACCTTAAGTATGGGCTCAGATATCAGTGGCATATATTGCATCTGTCTTGAAGTCAATGTATGCAAATATTGTGCCATCAAACTCTGGTTTTAAATTAACTTGGAAATGAGTTAGGCTTTTTGTTGTTGTTCTTACCTCCCTTAGGCAAGAAGGCATTTTTGAAGTGCGTAATGCAGACATCTGAAATCTCTCATTTAAATTCTCATCCTTGCCAGTGTCTTAAGTACACTGAAAGCAATAGCATTTCCAATCTAACCATATCTGCAGACATTCTCCCAGAAGATCTACTGGAAAATGTCTTGCTAGGAAAAGAAATAAACTCCAGACAATTGAGTCATTTAAATAGAAACAAATGTCAACTATATCAAAATGTGAACTTTAATCCACCAATACTCTAGATTAATCTAGATGAGATGAACAAAAAAAACCACCTGTGTCTTCTGCCCCTCACTCTGTAAAGAAAGCCCTTCATACTATCTCAAATAGGAAGAGAGAAAGTGAGGCAAAATTGTGTGGGTTCTGTACTGCTATGAAAACTGAGGTATCTAAGATTAGACAGGCATGTAAACTGTCATATACGAGTTATGCTAGAGAGATAAATATTCTGGTTCCTATCCTGTACCCACTACTGCAGTGTTAAGGAATGAATGGATCTTCTAATTATTAAACAAGTTCCTTGAAGTTAGCCCAGTGCAGACAAGGATGAAGTCTTTGAGATACCTGCCAACAGCATCTAATAAGAGGCAGGTTTATATAAAGTACATTCAGAGATATCTCCAGACTGTTGTAATGAAACATCCTTTGGACTGCATTTGTGCCTTATCAGCCATTTTGCTAGATAGTAAACTGCTGTTATTACAGGAATTATGCTGTTGAAGAAGACTAGTGTCAGAAGCCTAGAGTAATAACTTCTACTTGAATCAGCATACAAATTTGAGGTCAAACTCCAGGCTGCTTAAGACAGTTGTGATGTGCCAATGATATCTTGTTAATTGCATTATTAAACTATAAAGGATATCACAGAATCACAGAATCACAGAATTGACTGGGTTGGAAAAGACCTCAGAGATCATCGAGTCCAACCCTTGGTCCAACTCTAGTCCGTTTATTCGATCATGGCACTAAGTGCCATGTCCAATCTCAGTTTAAAAACCTCCAGGGACGGCGAGTCCACCACCTCCCTGGGCAGGCCATTCCAATGCCTGACCACTCTCTCTGTAAAGAATTTCTTTCTAATATCCAGCCTAAATTTCCCCTGGCAGAGTTTAAGCCCATGCCCCCTTGTCCTATTGCTAACTGCCTGGGAGAAGAGACCAATCCCCACCTGGCTATAACTTCCCTTCAGGTAGTTATAGAGAGTGATGAGGTCACCTCTAAGCCTCCTCTTCTCTAGACTAAACAACCCCAGCTCCCTCAGCCTCTCCCCATAGGTCTTATGCTCAAGTCCCTTCACCAGTCTTGTTGCTCTTCTCTGGACTCGCTCCAGCACTTCAATGTCTTTCCTGAACTGAGGGGCCCAGAACTGAACACAATACTCCAGGTGTGGCCTCACCAATGCAGAGTACAGGGGAAGGATCACTTCCCTTGTCCTGCTGACCACGCTATTTTTGATACAGGACAGGATACCATTGGCCTTCTTGGCCACCTGGGCACACTGATGGCTCATGTTGAGCTTCCTGTCAATTAGTACCCCCAGGTCCCTTTCGGTCTGACTGCTCTCCAGCCACTCTGCGCCCAGCCTGTAGCGCTGCAGGGGGTTGTTGTGACCAAAGTGCAGCACCCGGCACTTGGCCTTATTGAACTTCATCCCATTGGAATCAGCCCATTTTTCCAGTCTGTCCAGATCCCTCTGCAGAGCCCTCCTGCCTTCCAGCAGGTCGACACTCCCTCCCAACTTGGTGTCATCAGCAAATTTGCTGATGATGGTCTCAATCCCTTCATCTAAATCATCAATAAAGATATTAAATAGGACTGGACCCAACACCGACCCCTGGGGAACACCACTAGTGACTGGCCGCCAGCTAGATGCAGCCCCATTCACCAGCACTCTCTGGGCCCGGCCCTCCAGCCAGTTCTTAACCCAGCGTAGAGTACACTTGTCCAAGCCATGGGCTACCAGCTTTTGCAGGAGTATATTATGGCAGACAGTGTCAAAGGCCTTGCTGAAGTCCAGATAGACCACATCCACAGCTTTCCCCTCATCCACCAGGTGAGTTACCTGATCATAAAAGGAGATCAGGTTGGTCAGACAGGACCTGCCTCTCCTAAACCCATGCTGGCTGGGTCTGATCCCTTGTCCATCCTGAAGGTGCTGTGTGATTCCATTCGGGATGATCTGCTCCATAACCCTGCCAGGCACTGAGGTCAGGCTGACAGGCCTGTAGTTGCCAGGGTCAGCTTTGCAGCCCTTTTTGTGGACTGGGGTAACATTGGCCAATTTCCAATCATATGGGACCTCCCCAGAGAGCCAGGACTGTTGGAAGATGATGGAGAGAGGCTTGGCAAGTTCTTCTGCTAGCTCCCTCATCACCCTAGGATGGATCCCATCTGGTCCCATTGACTTGTGAGGATCCAGATGGCTCAGTAAATCACCAGCTATTTCCTCCTGGAATACAAGGGCCCTATTTGGGTTCCTATCTCTGTCAACCACCTCCAGACATGAGTTGTCCTGAGGGCCACCTGTCTTACTGGTAAAAACTGAGGCAAAGTAGGTATTAAGTACCTCAGCTTTCTCCTCATCTTTGTTAACTATATTTCCCTCAGAGTCCAACAGAGAATGGAGATTTTCCTTGCCCCTCCTTTTGTTGTTAACATATTTGAAGAAGGACTTTTTATTATCCCTGACAGAATTGGCCAAATTAACTTCAAATTGCACTTTTGTTTCCCTGATTTTTTTTCTACATGATCTAGCTATTTCCATAAATTCTTCATAAGTAGCCAGCCCTTTTTTCCACAGTTGGTAAAGTCTCTTTTTATTTCTGATTTCATTCAGAATCTCCCTGTTTAGCCAAGCCGGTTGTCTTCCCCGCCGGCTAGCCTTTCGGCACACTGGTATAGCCTGTTCCTGCGCACTCAAAACCTCCTGCTTGAAGCATGTCCAACCCTCTTGGGCCCCCTTGTTTTTAAGCATTGTTTCCCAGGGTATGCTCTGAACTAGACTTCTGAATAGGCAAAAATCTGCCCTCCGGAATTCCAGCATAGAGGTTTTGTTAATGGTTTTCCTTGCATCTCTGAGTATTGAGAATTCTATTATTTCATGGTCACTATGCCCCAGGCGGCCTCCAACCACTACATCTCCCACCAGCCCTTCTCTGTTTGTAAACAGTAGGTCTAGCGGGGTCTTGCCTCTGGTAGGCTCATTTACCAGCTGATGAAGGAAATTGTCCTCTATACACTCTAGGAACTTCCTAGACTGCCTCTTCTGTGCAGTATTGAGCTCCCAGCAGATATCCGGCAGGTTAAAGTCCCCCACAAGATATGTGACAGAGAGATGCAGAACTCAGAGGTTATCTCTGGAATTACTTCTGAAGGGCGAGTTAAAAACAAGCTAAAGTTATTGTTTGCCTGTTTTGCAGTCTGGATTATTATGGTAGTCATCATCGGTGATTATTATCAATAAACAGTAGAGGAAAGCATTTTTGCTGGATGTCAAGCTTGCTGAAAGAACAGAGAGGGATGTGTTACTGCCTTCAAATGCTGTTTCTTTTAACTCTTCTGAACTTGCAAATAATGGAAGCAGTACAGACTTTTCAAACTTAAAAGCAACTATCTATCAATTTCTTCAAGATTTGTAAGCAAAAGGGATTTTGATCAACAGTGTTGGAGACTCCTAAAATACCCTTTCTTGCTGTTTATTGTCTTTCCTATGTGGCATCTCAGATTTATGATATAACTTAGATGCACAGTTAGGATGGGAAAAAGTGAGATCTGAAGAGAATACAGTTTTTGAGGATTCATACAGGGATACTATTCCAGTAAATAAGGAAGTAAGATTCTTCTCGTGTTTTGGGGTTTTTGTTGTTGTTTTTATTTTGGGGTTTTTGTGTGTTTGCTTTTGTTTGGTTGGGTTTGTTTTGTGGTTTTTGTTTTTGTTTTCCCCAACAAGTTCAATCTATAGTAGCCAATTTAGAGACAAAACCCATTAAGATCATCTTTCTTCGGAGACTTTTCAATTACTTATATTTTAGATAGTGTCTGTTATAGTCTAGGGCAGAATGCTGTTAAAGGAATATTTTTATACTGGTACGTTTTAATACATTTAAATATAAAATTTACATATATATAATTTTTCCAATGCCTTGCTAGGCAATAATTATACTTAATTAATTATTTAAATGGCTTTGTATAATGGGAAAACAGAGAAATACACCATAAAATATAGAATATTGCAGAAAACAAATTTCTGATATGTGCAATTTGATGTAATATTACTGCTGTTGAAGAAGATTATTTTTTTTTTTCAGGCCATGATATGACTGTATATATGGTTTTATTGTTTATACCTCACCATGCAATTATCAGAGTAACTTCTAAATAGGGTTTGTTGTTATCAGAAACTAAGATTTTGTTCCCTTCTAAAAGTTAAACATTCGTAACTGCTCTTACATAATACTTAATTATGTCCTAGATTGATGTCAGTAGGAATACTAGAGCGAATGAAATTTGAAATTTCCATTGTGCGTTACAGTAGAGTATATTTTGGATAGTTAGTTTAAACAAACTGATAAATGTTACAACTGCCTGCACTTTTATTTCTGTGAACAACTCTGTTCTTCCTAGTGCGGTAATTTTGGTTACAAGTGACTTCTTCATATTTGGTTATGAGTAACCATCCATTCTTCCCTCTTCTCTTTATGTTCTTAATTTCACATGTAAACAAGGAACTTGAAGAACATGAGCTAGGATAATTAGACTTAAAGTGATATTCTACCATTTCTTGCTGCCTTATGGCCCGAAAATCAGAAATTTGATATTAAAATTGTCCAACATAAAGGCAAAATAAAATATTAGTAGTAATTTTAGGGGAGTAGGGATCTGGAGCAAACTTCTTTCAGAAAATTTTTTACTTTGCAGAAAATCAAAGCGAACTCCAGAGGTTTGATATGTTTTTAGTTATGCTATGCATTTTGTACTTGTTTTTGCAGGATGGAATCAATTAGATGATTTTTAAATATCTAGCCTTTTCCCCATTTCTCTACAGGTTACTCCCCCTATGCTTTTTTTTTTTCCCTTCATTTTTCCCTTGAAATTAAAATTGGACCTGTAGGAAATTAAAAGACAGAAGTTAGTTATTTTGTCCTCTTAAAACAAACAAACCATGTTTGTAGGTCTTTTATGTAGGTGCTGTGAGAGAAAGTTACAAAATATTGAGTAATAAAAACACAACCAGAAACACTCAAGATTTTTGGTGTTTTTAAGGCCACTCTGTGTAGGATAAGCTCAGGCTGTTTCAGTCTCCAATTGTGAACTCCTATTTATTGAAAATCATAGATATTGGTGCCACAGTATATTACGAATGCATGTATATTACGACCAGCAGCATGAAAACTGTATGAAAACATGCATGAAACAGTATGAAAACATTTGTTATATCTTATTTTCACCTTTCACCTTTAATGGGAATTTTTTTCTCTTCATCTGTCATCTTTGGTAGATGTCTAGTAGAATCATAGAAAACTGGACTCAAAAAATGTCTGGGAATGTCATTCATGGTCATACAAAGGCAGGAAACTTCTGACATATCTTTGTCTGACCTGCTCTGAAAGACCTCTCAGATCGGAGATTTTATAATGTTCCCAGGTGATACATTTGGGTGATCTTTTGTCTTTCCACTGGAAGGATTTTTCTGAGGTCCAGTATAATGCATTTTAGTGGAAGTTCAAGCCTATTACTACTTGTTCTGTTCAGCATGGAAACATTATCACTTTCTTTGTAACTTCTTTTTACAGCTTACTTAAATTTGTCATTTCTTCGCATAACACACCTTTCTGGAGGATAGCTTTCCAGTCTTATCTCAAAAGCGATGCTTTTCAGATCTTGAATTCTGGGCCTACAAAGTTTAGTTTATGAGAATGGTTTTACAAAGGAGTTTATATCACTTCTGAGGCAAAAGATGAAGACGACCGATTCAGTCTTGTTAGTTTCTGTGGGCTGCATCCGTGCAGGTTGGCAATGTAGGTATTAAACTTCTGCTTTCCAATCATACCACAAAAATTGCTTTGAATTAGCACTGTCTTTGCAGTTTAGGATCAGCTGATGTTTTTGGAGTCACTCGGATGGCTAGTCTGCACAAGAATGCTTATTAATAGGGAAAAAAAAACTTTTCATTCTCTAAAATATTTCACAGTGGAGTGCTAAAAATAATAAAGATCAGTTGAAAAATGACTGCAAGCAATAAAATGTTTCAGAAAATTTTAATCAAGAGCTCGTGCGAATCAGTTTTATTTTCTCAAATAAAATTATCTTAAGTGAAAATTTGAGTTTATTTAATCCATTTCAGCTTCTGTGTAGTGAACAGCTTTTTTTGTTTCCCTCTCCCTCCCCCAATTCTTCTTTTGGAACTGAAATTTTGTTTTGTTTTTGTTTGTGTTTTTTTGTAGAAGAAAAACATTGTGATTGTCACTTAAAACTCGATGGTGACTGTAATGCCACTGACTTTATTTTATAATGGAACTCAAAAACATCAAACTTTCCAATTCCATTTTTACCTGATAGGCACGACAAGTTCTTCTGCACACTGTTTGTTACTAAAACATTTCATCTGTGTAAAAAAACTGTTGTGCAAAGACAGAAAGAATACAAAAGACAGAATCAAAATACTGCCCTTTTTTAACTTCTCACTAAACTCTTAAAGCACAGAGACGTTTAATGATGATTCTGAGGTACTGTGTAAGGATTTTTTTCTTCCCTCCAAATTTATATTAGCCATAGGAGATGACCTGCTGTGATCTAAGTGCTACACATGTTGTTCATCTGTTGTTCTCCAAGGAGATCATCCCTGGAGCAAATGTGTAACTTCCTGTTATATTTTAAATATCCATTAACACATAATCAGGTCCCATTGGAAGCAAACCTGACAATTCCCACGTATCCTAAAATCCTATTCTCTGTTGCATAGCTCATCATATTGCTCATGATCTGTGAATGTGCTGTGCTGGAACTTGTACCAAACCTTGTAACTGAGCAAGATGAAACAAAATAGGTCAGTGTATACACTATGGGATGTTTAACATCTGTCAGAAAATCCTTATGGTGTAAGGTCATTACTATGTCTACTGAAAAGTAGCATAAGACTCAGCAGAGCTTTAGCTGAATGTCTTTAAGTAGAGCTTTAATTCTGAATAGAGCCATAATATTTTATTGAACATGTATATTTTAAATCTCTGAAGAACATCACAACCAAAATAATTTTAATTATGTCTCTGTTTTTATTAGCAGTGATTGTTAAATATGAAATCTAGCTTTAAAGCGCTGCTTTTAAACTCTGTATTTCGAACATATCACTGAATGTTTGTAAAGGAAATGTTTGTAAAGGTGTAAAGGAAGCGCTAGATGTTAAATATAAATTGATTATTAAATCATCATGTTCTTCTAGGAAGATGACTGAACCTGAACAAAAATTTGGACTGAGTTATAGTATTTACTGCTATCTTAGCTTTGAAACAAATGCAAATAGAAAATTCAGTGTTGCTGCACAGATTATTGCATTTTTAATTATTGTCTTCTGATGATGATAGATCTGAAAGGAAATTTATCCTGACCTCATCAGGTTGCTGATGTATGTTGCTTTCTGCATACCTATGAGACTGTATTTCTTAATATCCTTTATTCTCCTGGCAAGGACCTGCAAATGCTGCAGTTCCCTTCCCGAAAGCACAGAGCCTGCCTGGTTTAGGAGGGTTGGAGCTGGTGTGTAAATTTTCTGCAATATTCAGCTGGTTTCAGTAGTCCTGATCAAGGCCTTTTGACTCAGTGCTGGCACTGCAATAATACAGTAATAGGAGCAAGATTAAAATTGTCTACTAAATGATAAACTTTGACCACATAATAAATCACCAGATTTCTTTTTACAATGAGCCGAAACTGAATTATTTTAATTAGCCTTTACACCTTGAATGGAAATTGCAACACTGTGATTAATTGCAAGGAAATGCAAAATTTACAAATTTAGTATTTATTTTTCATTTTTGGTAAATATTTTGGTAAAAAGTTACGATAACATAAGTTAATAAAATATCATCATTAATACATGAAAACTCAAGATCTCCAATCACAATGTCTAGCTTCCATGATAACAATCTTTTTTAACTGGACCAAAATACAATTAAATAAATAAGGTTAGATAATATTAAAATTCCCTTATTAAAATGTCCTTAAGTGTGGATAATTTAAATACACCAGCATAGTCAAGGGATAACTTTGAATTTCATTTTGTATTGGATATTGTAGCCAAGTCTGTAGTTTCTGCTCTTTGGTTGAATAGTATCTGTGATATGAAAAACATATATTGCTTTTAAAGAAATTATGTCGTCAAGAAAGAAGACTGGAAGTAAGGTATAGTTGTGTGCTTGGAGCAAAGAAAACCTTCAGTAAGGTAAATTGTAAGACTTATTCAATGTTTTCTCCAAGCCATGTGAGATTGTGTTTTATTTTTAATGAAACATGATCTGTATTAAAGCCTTTGTATTTTGATGAAAGCTACGTTTATACATATGTAACAGAATTTGTCATCATTGTAACTTAGGCTTAAAAGTGTCTGAAGACCCTTTTTCTAACTTCAAATTTAAACTCTAAGCTTACCTCATTATCTCTTCATGAGGCAACTGAATTCTCTGTGCAATATCTTTTCTTGGATGATGTACTTGCCAGTTCTTTCACAGGAAGCATCCTGCTTGGAGTTCAGTTCTTCAATGACTGAATAAATCTCCAAATACTTTTCAAACTGAGCAGATAAATATCTTATAACTCAAGTACTAGCTAATTAGAAAGGCTGAACAGGTAATAGCTTCTTTCCATCAGGAACTGCATCTTTCTTGGAATACAGTAGTACTTGGTGATCTTAGTGAATGTATAAGGTCTTTGCAACAGGCATTTTTATCTTTCCCTTTCCTATCCTATGATTCTTCATCCCACCTTCATGGGGAATTATTATTTTTTTTTTTTTTTTTTTTAAAGCACCTTACCAAAAAAAGGAAAAAGACTATTTTTGTTGTTGTTTTTACAAAAAGTTTAGGGAGGAATTAGAAATTGAGTTAAGCTTCAGTTTGATTTCACTGGCCTCAGGAAGATTCCTGGAGGCAAGCTACATTTCTTTGGCCTCATTTCATACAAGAATATGTGAGGTTTTTTCTTCCATGCTTTCTTTTTGTTATTTTGATTATGAAACGTAAAAGCTCAATTAATAAATCTGTTCATGAAGATGGACAAATCCTAAAAATGAGGCTTTCTGTAATCTTGTTAGGGCAATACTAACAAGAATCCCACTCTCTCCAGTGGGAAAAGTTAATTTCAAACATTGTCTTGCCAAATTTGTAGGAAAAGGTAGGCAACATTACCAGTAAAGACTCCAGTTGCTGGCTGAGGGGCATGGTTAGGGCAGTAGAGTGACTATCTGTTGATCGTCTTTGAGGACTCCAAAAGAAAAGCTGGAGAATGGGAAATTATGGAGTTATTATACAGAGAACATGGGAAACAAAAATTAGAATGTTATGAATTAATAAGCGAACAATTATTAAATAAGCCTAGCTGCCTAAATATAGAGGATTTTGTATTCAAGTACCATCAAAGGCTTTGTGTGCTGAGGAAATTACACATAAGGGAATGCTGTCTATGAATCTGTGGTGCTACTTTTATGCTAAGTAGCTTCTGTGTCTGCATGATTCACAAATCAAAAAGCAGTGCAGGAATCATTGGATCTTTATGTTACTGCATTGTCCAGGGCATATATATTTTTTGTCTTATTAGAACAATGGCCCATTTGTTTTAGAAATCATTCAGCATGTTGCAAAAACTTTCAGCTACTACATGCACTAAGTCAGTTCTTATTACCAAGCAGTGGCAGAACATGACATAACAGCTGGTCTGGCAGAGTACGTATCAATGATAATTCAACCATCAGTTTGGTCTTCAACACCAAAGATGGGCTCTGGGACCCTCAGAGCCTGGGCCTAGAGAACCATGGCTGCAAGAATGATAAACTCCCAGTCAGTCCTGAACTTCTGCAGAATTTGCTGCTCCAGCTAGATCTCTGTAAGTTGATAGGGCCTGATAGGATTCATCAGGGGGTACTCAAAGAGCTGGCTGATGTCATAGCAAGACCTCTCTCCTTGATTTCTCAACACTCCTGGGAGTCTGGAGAGGTTCCAGTTGGCTGGAAGCTGGCAAACATTGTCCCAGTCTTCAAGAAGGGCAACAGGGATGACCCTGGCAACTACAGGCCTGTCAGTCTCACTTCTGTGCCTGGCAAAATCCTGGAGAAGATTATTCTGTGAGTTATAGAAAAATACCTGAATGACAATGCAGTCATTGGTCCCAGGCAGCATGGGTTCATGGGAGGAAAGTCTTGCTTAACAAACTTAATTTTATTCTACGGCAAGGTTACCCAACCAGTTGACCAGAGGAAAGCCTGTCCATGTGATCTTTTTAGATTTCAGTAAAGCCTTTGATACTGCCTCTCACAGTGTTCTACTGGACAAGATGTCCAGCATACAGCTGGGTAAACACACAGTGCAGTGGGTAAACAATTGGCTAACAGGTTGGGCTCAAATCGATCTAGTAAATGGGGTTATGTTGGGATGGTGACCAGTCACTTGTGGGGTTCCCAGGCGAGGGAGGTGTTTGTCCCGCTCTACTCTGCACTGAGGTGGCCTCACCTGGAGCACTGTGTGCAGTTCTGGGTACCACAGGATAAAAAAGGATATAAAGCTACTGGAGAGTGCCTAGAAGATGGCTCCTTTTAGCATATTTGTCTGTCCTGTTGAAAAGTTAAAAAAAATAAAATAAAAAAATTAAATGAGTGGCTTGGACAAAGGCAGGTACTTAAAATTGAAGACAGGTTATTACTGTCATTTTTTTCTTTTTGTGCAGTAACTTGCTGGCTTGCTTATTTAAGGACAGAAACATCATTTATGTGTCACTTGTGATGATTTTTTAAAAAATTTCACACAAGAATGGCAAAGAACATAATTCTGTTCTAAAATAGCTTAAAATTAGTATGTTATTTCTGAGAAGAGTAAGCCTTTAGTGGAACGTTCTCACACCTAGGAGCAAATCACAGTTTTATTCTGAGATCTGCTGCTCTTCTCAAAGAAATGAATCATGGAGGTATCTGATTAACTGCCTTCCACTAGGGTGATGAAGGCCATCTTGCTATAGAGAGAAGGTGGCTAATATCAGCCACTATCTGATAGAGGTGAATTAAAAGGCCAAGTGAAGCCACCCATAACTGTTATTAAAGACTGTGCCATTAGATTTAACAGACAGGGGCATCCCTGGGAGTCTTGTATCTATGACTCACCAGTTTCTACCTTGCAGACCAGTGCAACTTCATTTTCTTCATAATTTCTAATGCAGTTATTTGTCTCTCTACATTCCTTGTGAAGAAGAGTTAGTGTTTCAGTTTACACAGCTTGTCAGCTAGTCTAGAAGATGAATCTGAGTAAATGTAGTGCTATTGATTACTGCTGTTTTATTGTTGCTGTTTTTAAAGTAGAAATCAGTGATGGAAGTTCTATGGGAAATTCATGACAAGTGAACCTTTGTGATTAATCATTTACAGACTGATGTAATACTTAACTCAGGAGAAATGTGTTTGTCTGGGAAAAAAAAAGACAGTGCCCAGCTACTGGCAGAAGAAATTTGCTAGTGGTGAATATGCCAAGCCTTTGCTTTGGGACATGCTGATGTCAATCTCCTAAGGCAAAGATCAAACTTCATCTAAGTCATGATGTTGATGTATTTAACATTTAGCCTTGTGGAGTTTTCTAGCTTTTGAGTTAGAATTCAAAAAAAACATGGTTATGATGTGTGAGACACAGAACTTGGCCCTGCTGACTTTTATAGAAAAGATGCCTGAATAAAAATTGAGAGGTTTTCAAAAGTAAGAAAGGAACACACCTACATGGATTCTTAGACACTTTGCATAAGCAGATTTTTAGCATTTCTTTTTAATACAAACACAAATGCATACATGAAAAATTATTTACAAATCCAATGCTGTTAAATATAAAATTAAACCTAAAATTATTAATAAAAAATAAATTAAGTCTCTTTTAGAGTTTAAAATTGTGAATTATATGGAGTCTTCTAGAGTAACTGTAATAGTACATTTTGTTTTATTAGTGATCGGGGAACAAGGCAAATATCTCCTCTTCCCTAGCCACTGTACCTCTGAGTATAATATTTACGTGTGGGTGCATCTTTATTAGATTTTAAACCTGACTTTAGAGCAAGAGGATGAATACTTTAGAGAAATGTACCAGTTTAAAGGAGATAAGGCTTTTCATAGATGCAAGAGCTCTTTCCTGCTTTGGAGTAGTATTACAGTAACCTGTGAAACTGAATTGAGTGTACATCTAGTAGATCAGCTCCTGTATGTCTTTTTTAGGTTTCTTGCTTCTGTGTCTAGCATCTGCTAGACTAATTTTGCAAAATCATTTGCACCCCAAAATTACAAAGAGTTAGTTTACAATCAAAGTTTTGGACATAAAAACTAACAAAAGTTTACTGATCTGATGCTATACTTAACCAGGTTCATTCAGTGTCCCACTCCACGTCATCTCCTTCGTAGAGAATGCCTGACTAGAGAAACTTTCCTTGACCTAGCTGCTGTGCCACTTGAGAAGGATCCATCTTTGTTCACAGCTCTCTTGCTGTTTTTTCATTCAGTAGGGATGAAGGTTTTAAAACAGAGCTCTTAGTCTGATAGAAATGACTGTGCCATACCTCTTGTGTTGTCTTTGAGAGTGTGATTACTATCTGTCTTGTTTAAAAGATCTATTTGCTGTATGTATTTTGAAAACTGTTACATGTTATAAACCATTTATGATTAGAAGAATTCCTTGTAAATAGATTTTTGCATGTTCATGTTCTTTGCTAGTAGCTCCTCATAGAGTTCACGTTTCACATTTATAACCCAGATTAAAAATTTTATATCAAAAATGCTTCTTTTCAAACCACTTTTCAATCTCAGATTTTATAATTTTGAGTTGGTGGTGTTAGAGGTGACATATGACCATACTTAGCTTTAACAGTAATTAAAGCTTAACTTCCTTGAAAACTTGAATTCATGTCAAAAGCTAACAGCATGGGTTCAGTCAGTTGGTGGTTTGCTGCTGTTGCTGCATTAGTAGTGGGATCAGCATCTGACATCAACTGATAATTAGCACTCACTTCTTTGACTTTCTTTGATGCTCATGTGAATTAGCTTTCTTTAGGCACAATGATTTCGTCTCACACTTTAGAAGAAAAGTCAGAAACAAAGTATGCTAATTTGATTATAATAATCAGTTATTCTAAGCCATGCCTTTTTAAAACATCTTAGTCAAGTTGAAGATGTTTTTGTTTGTGTCTGTATCTAACTTAAAGCCATATGCAGCCTGGCATCTACATGGAAGTAGTGACAGAAGCTAGAACTGGAGGTAACCACAAGAAACTTTGTGCATCACCTTTCCTCAGGACAAAACCAATTCCATGACAAGACATAATATGTGGTAGGGGATGTGTGTCTTTATGTAAATTTTGTTATCCATAAATCCAAAATAATATTATGCCAGTTCTTTGAAATCTCAAGTGGAATTCATCATTAATCCGTTGGGAAGAAAATACTGGAAGCAAAGGTTTCTTGAAGCAGCTTGGGAATGTGTAAGTACTTGCTAGAACACACTAATGTGCAAAAGAACACACTCTACCTATGCATGCAAGATGCATCTATCACATATTTCAAAACCAAGCCTTCAAAACATACAGGCAACATTTACTAAGAATAAAACAAACAAGCAAACAAAAACAAGCCCAAAACTTGTTAGGCTAGTAAGAGTAAAATGTTCAATATAGGGAAGAATAATAAAGAACTTTCTTGAGGAAAGGAAGTATGATAGCACCACTCGAGGACAGTACTTTTTACTGAAGTTGTTTGCAGCTTTATGAAATACAAAAGCTTATTGATTGTATGCAGTAACCCGTTGTGATAATGTCACTTTAATTTGAGGAGAGTAATTGGTTGAGGAAATGTACATGTTTGTGATTGCAAGGTGGGGCTAAGCAAATGGGATAAAAGAACATCTAGGAAACAGCAACAACTACTAGACTTTGATGTGTTGGTTTTTTTTTTTTTTTTTTTTCCTGTATATACAACTAAAATAAAACATCACAGAACAAGAAGCAAAGATGCTGTCTTTTGGAAAGAACTACCAAGTTCTTGTAGCAGTGGTTTTTGAATGCTCAGTCCTGTAGAACCCTGAGCAGTCTATGATGGAACAGTAATGACTTCTACAGCAGTGGGAATGTTTAGTACACTACACTATGAATGTTTTTATTTTTACCTAATTTTTGTAAGTAGTGCACAGTAGAATATTCCTGAATACAAGAAAATAGATGGCATAGTGGTGATATATGCAATGGATTAGTAAAAAACAGACTGTATGAATTTAAAATGAAGTGCACAGTTAATTCATTATGTATGATGGATGGCTATAATATTTGCAGAGATGAAGTTTCTAGTAAATCCTATTATATGTTGAATTTTGAGCATCAAGACGCTCATGGTCTCCAGAGGGACTTTGTTGTACTTTCTTTCCTTGTGTAGCCTGATCTGTTGATTTTGTAGACATAAATCAGAAAACAAGATGCCACATACTGACAGAAATGAAATTAATGAATTTATCTGGATATTGCTGCAGAATTATTCCAAATGTTTTGTTTTCTTGAGTTAGCAGGAAAACACTGCTGCATCTATTAGCTGCATTTGGTAATTTTTTCATAGTTTTCAAGGAAAAGAAGTTTATCTGTTTTGGGTTCTCCCCTCCAACCTCGCCCCAGCTCCCAGTTATTTTCAAGCAATAATCACATTAAGTATTTGATGAAATGAAAAAGATCACACATCCCTCTCTCTAGTCCAAAGTTTCACCCCAAATATTTCTCATTCTTGAGTTTATGCTGCATATCACACAACATTGGTGATACCCTTTCTTTGCAAAAGCCTGTGCTCCTGCAGAGATTAATCAAAATTCCTGCCTGCCTTAAAAATAATTAAAAAAAAAAAAAAAAAAAAAAAAGGGAAAAAAATTACATTGAGGCATCTGAGAGGTTTTGATGAATGTCCTAGGAGTAGGACTTGGGGGAGAATGGAGCTGGTAGGGTCAGGTGGTGGTGTCTTATCCTCAGCTGTGTTCTCCCAAGCATATCTCCTAGGAATGACACAAACCCATTCATACAAACATTTCCAGAATCAGGATTTGTGAAAGTAAACATTTTTGCTCATGGAAATGGGATGCCAGTTGAAGTGTGAAGTATTTTAAAGCTGAACAAGTTTAGAGCAATGACTTAGAGCTTTCCTATAAAACACCTGGAATATGCATGAATCTGTTATCACTCATTTTGTATGCTTAATTTTTAATTTCCTGGCAGATCAACAAACAGTTCAAGAATGAGAGAGCTAGCATTAAAAGCATATTAATTATAACCTACCATAAATTCTTAGGCAGAGGTTATATTGCTTAATCATTTACTGATCTCCATAATTCTGAAATTATGCTGGGGTTTAGCTGCTGATCTTTTTCTGCTGCATGTGAAAAATGTTTAAGCTCCCTGAAAATGTAATTGGAAAGCCAATAACTGAGGAAAAAATAATATAGTAACTCAAGACAATATAGCACCAAGGAATAAAACAGTGTGTATGTATACATCTATTTAAAGTATGATAATTAGACATACACACATATGTAGATGTATATATATGTATGCATGAGAAGGGTCATTCTTGATTATTCAGTGATAAGTAACAAATGGAATATGTTCAGAATAGTCACAGATTGGAAAATTCATTATTACTTGGCAGAGAAGTATATTATATGCAGGATCTAAATTTTTAAAAAGAACATAATGCCAAGCCTTGTGCACAAGAATACAATGCTCACAAGGAAACTTATAAGTACACATGGTTCTTCAGAATGTCAAGCTTTTCTATATGGAGTTCTTAATGGTGATGTTAAGAAAGCTAGAGGAACCTTGTGTTTTCTTTTGGAAACAAAGAGATTATTTACCTAGCCGTGCTTTTTTTTCCTTTTTTTTTTTTTTTTATTTTTTTCTCTGCAAACACTTTTTGTCTCTTTTCTGTAATTCCGAATTCCTTGCTTTGTGTATAGTTACTGAAAGTGTCCAGTAGTTTACAACTGTTAGAGTGGAAATTAGGAATGGATAAACATGACTGTGATCAAATGGGATGGTAAAGGTGTCTTCTCTTAAATTATCTCCTGCTACTGCTATGATTTATTTTTACTTATGGATTAAGCAGTGTAAGCTTAAAAGAGTAACCATGGTAATCCTGGAACACAGTTTTTTAGGTACAGAGAGAATCACAGCACTACATGACAGCATGAGCTTGTATCATCTGGGAAACACGGATTCATGCTTAATGAATCATTGTTCACAACAGGATCAGAGTAATATAACTATATAGTAGAAAATAAAAACTAAAATTGCTCCATTTTACTGCTTGAAAATGTTTTTAGACTAAGCAGGAAAACTCCCCTAAAATCTGTAAATGGGCAAAATTCCAGACAAGCTTTTCCAATATTGCTAGCACTGAAACTCAGCTATTTCCTATAAGAAAAAACAGCAAGATGTAGTACTCATCAGTTGTTTTCACTAACTTAATCTGTTGACATCTCAGAAAATGGGCAAGTAGGGTTTGAAAAAGAAATGTAATTTTTTTCCCTTCTGTAAATAAAAATGAAAAATATGGCATTTATAGACTAAGTATCATACAAGCTATTTAACTGTTTAAAAAACCTTATTTGAATGAGTCCTCAAGTCAGTTAGAAGATTGCATTATACTTTACCATTTTTGTTTCCATATTAGTTACCAACAGGTGTAAGCTTTCCCAAAACTCTTCACCCTGAGCAAATTTGCGAATTGCAGCCTTTGTGACCTTAACGGTTTCTCAGTGTTCTGTGAGGAATAAGGAAGTTGACATATTTTTCTTTAGATTCATCTGTATAACATAGATGTTAGTTTGTATTATATTTTTGTTACACAACAGTGACAATAAATATATATTATCATGCATAAATCTGGGTATGGAATCCCTGTTTTGGTCTTAATTTATACCCATCTGGAATAACAGGGAGGTTAAACAGATTAAAGATTTACAATTGTAATTCATAAAATGTTTATGCAGTTTGTGTGTAGCAAATAGGAACTGTGGATTATCCTTTATAATAAACTACTAAATTATTTTTTCTTAAAAGATGTACAAGTATAAAAATATCCATTTCCTTACAAGGAATTTGCAGCTGACATTATGCTGTGATTCAGTCTGATAGACAACCCTTGTTCTTCTGTCTAAATCCAGAGGTACACCTCTGGGGCATCTGTTAGAAAAACCCATGGTATGCATTAAGTGTCATTATTTGGGTTCCTGCTTTTCAGGAGTGACTTAGTCCTGAACTTTTCAGGAGTAGTCATAGGGTCCTAAATAGGATACAGCTTTTAACCTGTAATGTTTATTGACCAGGCAACATTTATACTTGTTTGTTGTCCTGTATTTTGAATAGAGAGTCAAAGTTTGTTTGAAACAGTCATTTCGCCTTTGCCTTTTTGTTTGTCTTGGTA
Source organism: Streptopelia decaocto (assembly GCF_964273445.1). Lineage (NCBI taxonomy): Eukaryota > Metazoa > Chordata > Aves > Columbiformes > Columbidae > Streptopelia > Streptopelia decaocto. The sequence goes on from NC_138659.1 coordinate 46,199,534, forward strand.
TTTTGACTGCAGTAAATCTGGGACTTTGATTCCCTTCTAATAGAATTTTGCACATGCCACACGGAGGTCTTGATCTCATGGCGTTTGTAGATCAAGAAAACAGTGTCATGATCTGAGGCTTCCATGTACCTTCAACACATCCTTGGTTTCTCTGTGTGCTTAAAATACATTTATGCTATAACGCCTTCCTTATAAAATAGAATATTTTCTATTATTACCTCTCAAACACACTCCAATGGCTTTGTAAAGGGATTAATCATTGCATTTGAAATTCATTATGCATTAGACTTATGTCTAATGGGCAAAACTAGATGGAGGAACATAATATACTTTTGATAGCCAGGCTGGTGTTCTGTAGTTTAACCTGATAAATCATTATCAAGCAGGTCTTCGTTATGTGATTAGCTTGCTGCTGATTTGTAAGGACTGATGCATGTGCAAGTCTAACTGGGAAGCTGTCTGGTTTCTGCTGTCATATGAGGTGGAATGTGCATGCTGCACATGCTCAGAATTGCTGCAATTATTTTCATTTTCTTTGATGTTACATTAAGCTGAGACTGGTGGGTGTCTGAAACAGTATTTAATCACAGAAGTAGCTAAATAAATAACAAGAAATGGCTTTTAAAAAAAAAGTCCTATATGCATATGTATCACTCACTGGTTTTATTCATTTATTTATTTATTTATTTTCACACAGTATCACAGTATGTTTGGGATTGGAAGGGACCTCAAAAGATCATCTAGTCCAATCCCCCTGCTGGAGCAGGAACACCTAGGTGAGGTCGCACAGGAACATGTCCAGGTGGGTTTTGAATGTCTCCAGAGAAGGAGACTCCACCACTTCCCTGGGCAGCCTGTTCCAGTGCTCTGTCACCCTTACTGAGAAGAAGTTTCTTCTCAAATTTAAGTGGAACCTCTTGTGTTCCAGCTTGATCCCATTACCCCTTGTCCTATCATTGTTTGCCACCGAGAAGAGCCTGGCTCCATCCCCATGGCACTCACCCTTTATATATTTATAAACATTAATAAGGTCCCCCCTTAGTCTCCTCTTCTCCAAACTAAAGAGACCCAGCTCCCTCAGCCTTTCTTCATAAGGGAGGTGCTCCACTCCCTTAATCATCTTGGTTGCCCTACGCTGGACCCTCTCCAGCAGTTCCCTGTCCTTCTTGAGCTGAGGGGCCCAGAACTGGACACAATATTCCAGATGTGGTCTCACCAGGGTGGAGTAGAGGGGAAGGAGGACCTCTCTCGATCTACTAACCACCCCCCTTCTAATACACCCCAGGATGCCATTGGCCTTCCTGGCCACAAGGGCACAGTGCTGGCTCATGGTCATCCTGTTGTCCACCAGGACCCCCAGGTCCCTTTCCCCTACACTGCTCTCTAATATGTAATCTCCCAACCTATACTGGAACCTGGGGTTGTTCCTGCCCAGGTGCAGGACTCTACACTTGCCCTTGTTAAATTTCATTATGTTATTCCCCGCCCAACTCTCCAGCCTGTCCAGGTCCCGCTGGATGGCAGCACAGCCCTCCGGCGTGTCAGCCACTCCTCCCAGCTTGGTGTCATCAGCAAACTTGCTGATAGTACACTCAATTCCCTCGTCCAAATCGTTAATGAATATATTGAATAATATTGGCCCCAGCACTGACCCCTGAGGCACTCCACTAGATACTGGCCTCCAACTAGACTCCGCACCATTGACTACCACTCTCTGGCTTCTCTCCCTAAGCCAGTTTGCAACCCACCTCACTACTCTATTGTCTAGACCACACCTCCTCAACTTAGCTGTGAGGATGCTGTGGGAGACTGTGTCAAAGGCTTTACTGAAGTCAAGGTAGACCACATCCACTCTCTTATCTCAGATACTAATGATTTGGCAGTTGATCTTTTAGCACGTTCCCATTTATCTGTTCCTTTCCTATTCCTTGTATTATAAACCAATCTATTGAACCTAAGAAGGTCAGATGTACATTTCCATGACTGGAGCCTGCATTGTCTCTTGACTTCAGATTTTATAGTTTATTATAGGTATTATCTCTTTCAGTTCCTGCTGGAATTGAATCTTTTGTGATTGGCATTTTGTTGGTTTAGATATAAGCAGTCAAGAAAAGCCTACTTTATGCATAAATAGATTATGTTGAAAACAAACACTAAATCAATTTTCTGCTTTCTCACTTGTCTATTTCAGGATCTGGTCTTAGAAACAAAAATGGGGAAATAGCTTTTTTTTTTTTCTTTTTTTCAGGTTGAAAAGTTAGGGTTAATCAACATAGTAACAGTTTCTGTACAGCCTCTTTGAAGGTTGGGGGCTTTTTCATCTTTGTTTTAGTGGGTGGTCCATGCAAAATACCTTCATTGATCTGTGAATGTACTGCACATCAGCGTTGGTTGATCCCAGGTCGGTAATACTGAGAACATGCTCAGAATTATATTCTGTTTAATCCCACTGGGATTTTCTGCACCAAGTGCATGAATACTTGCTTCAGCTCAAGTGCCAAGCTGGTGGTGTGTGGGTGAAAAGCCCACATTTGCAAGTAATCAGTATGCCATGTTTAACCTTATGCATGGTATTATGATGCAGTATTTAAAGTGTAATTCTGTAGTCATGGTTGATCACTGTCCTTAGCTATCATGAATACTTCTAACAGCTACCAAAGATTGGTCTCTATATGAAATCATCCACATAAACTAGTCTAAACTGATATTCATTAAATACTTGTTTTCTATGGATGTCAACACATGGTAGTTATCATTGAAGCTATTAATTATTTGCAGTCTTTTCAAGACAAGTTTTTATTGTAATGAAACCAAAATAATAGGTCTTTATATTCCCCATGATAAATCATGATGAATTAGGAAACCTATCTTCTCTGTTCACCTTTTTTTTTTTTTTTAAGGTCTTACATATGATGATGATATTTTAACTTACATATCTTTGCAAATCCAAATCTCCAAGCACTGTTCTCAATTTTTATGCAAGCTCACAGTTCCACATCAGTGTGCAAAACCCATAGGTTAGATATAATTTCAGCAGTAGAACACTTACTTAAAATACCAGTTGGAGCTATGGCACATAAACCTTGGCCTAATTCATTAAAGTCGGTGACTGAAAGCATGAAGGGAAGAAAACACAGAACAGAGGACACAAATGTAAGTTCCCTTTGTGCACAGTAGTTTAAACAGTGTCAATTATTTCCAAACTAGCTTCTGTTTCTGGTGATGATGGTTTAGCAGAAGCCATGGTCATTAGTTGAAATGGGAGATTTGGGCTTGGTATGGGGGAGAAGGTGTGTGTAAAAGTCATTCTGAAGATAACTGGGCACTGAAAGACCTGTCTAGGGAGGATTTGTAATCTCTGTTCTTGAAGGTGTTAAAAACTTGACTGGAGATTGCTCAAGAGAATGTTGTCTGAATTCAGTGGTGACCCTGTTTTGAGCAGAGGTTGGACTGGGTGACCTGAGTTCCTTTCAAATCTGAATTGTTCTGTGATTCTTTGTGCAAGGGATGTCAAAAAAAAAAAGGAAATTAAGATCCCCTGTTTCATCTTGCAAAACCATATTTCTAAGAAGCCGTAAGAGTTTCCTAAAAGGAGCAGAAAACTTTGTTTTGTGTTCCACTTTCTTTTGTGGAACAGTTGTGAATTATTCATTCATGTCCTGTGGCACCTAGTTAATTAAAGGTTAATCTCTCTTTTAGTAAGTGCAGTGATAAAAATCAGTAGTTTGAGATATTTTTACTTGATAGACTAGATATTTCCATACTATTCTTCTGTACCTGTTATGTAAACAAGTTAAACAGATATTATTTTAAATATTTTAGAACATATCAATCTTATTTTTAAATATTATATGAAACTCTGATAAACAGTAAATAGCCATCTTCCTTGTATAAAAGTATTCTGTGAGCATCTGACACATTTAGATCTGCATGTAATTGGCACACAATTTTTCCTGTCATATTCCATTAGCCTTCTGCAGTGGGAATTCAGCCTTTACTTCAAGGGAGTTTGGGCGTCTGTTTGTGGCCTCATTGTGGATGCTGAAAGTAGCCTTGTTCTCAAATGAATTTTTAGCGCTTTACTTGTATATTCTCTATAGTTAATTTCAAAAGAAGTTATAATGGCAAAGGACTGAATATTAACGATATGTATTGCAGTCAGTTTTTTGGTGTATCAGTTGCCTTCACTGTATTTACTGGACAGTTCAGCAGCTGGTGAAAGTCAGCAGAGCTCTGTTAAAGTGGTAAATTTGCAAGTTTATTCCAGCTGAGAATGGCATCTGTAGTGATGATGATAATATGTGGTATGAGACCATATAATAAAATTAAAACAAATATACCCATATATTGCATGCAAAAATATTTTCCTTTCATAAAATACATATGTGGAGCAGCAACAAGATCTCATATGTAGGAGAACATTTCATCCAATAATTGCATTGACATTCAAAAGTGATATAATTAGTCTTTTTTATCACACTTTCTCTGCTACAGTTCCTTGTGTAAAAAGCAATTTCTGAATTTCAGACTATGAACACTATAGTGAAGTGGCAACATACTCCTAGTTTTAATAATTACTGAATACCTTAACATGAAGAAAACATGAGATTAGGTTTAGCACTTGTTTACTTTCTTATTTGTATATGGCAAATGTCTTAATCTTAGTTTGCTTCTTAAACAGTAGGAAAGATGCTAAAGTAGATATTGCAGAAGATTGTTTGTGAAGTGCAGTGTGTGTGCACGTGCATTTCTGTATAACACAGCTGCTTTATAAGCACAGGGGCTCATGGCAGCCTCTTCTGACGTGATCCGTTTTAGACAAACACCCTGTACACCATTCTGTATATTCAGCCCACACACGCTATTTATATTCATGGTCTTATTTTAGTAGGTGTTGTTGTCCAAGCCATTTACCAAGGGTACGTCTTGGATTACCTTCTGTGCTGGTAAAAGGATGATCGTTTAATCTTGGTCCCTTGAGTCCAAAATCTATACATGCTCAGAAGAATCAGAACCTTGTCAATAATCAGGCTATCAAAGTGTACATTTGGAAGATTTTTGGTGCTAAGTACAAGATTTCAGGCTTGTGGAGGGGTTGTTGTTTTGTGGGGGTTTTATTTGTTTAATTATTTGGGGTTTGTGTATTTTTTTGATTGTTTGGTTGGTTGGTTGTTTTTTTGTTTTTTTTTTTGTGGTTTTTTTTTTGTGGTTTTGTTTGTTTTTAACAGAATTAGCAACTCAGGTAATTAAGCTTACATTATATCAAGTAAATTATCTCTGAAACGGGAGTTAAAAGCTGAAAGTTTGTAAGCCTAATTGTAACAAATTGTTGATCTGACATACAAGGTTAACAGCAGTTAAAAACTTAGAAGGAGGGGGCAGGAAAACAATCAATAGGGAAATACTTTAAAGAAAAGCTTTTCTGGGTTTGAGTATATGAGGGAAACAGGGCACACATCAGAGGACAAAGAGGAATTTTGACTTAATATTTAAGAACCTTTATAGATTAAAAAAGCCCCAAATTTACAAGATTTAATTAGAAGCTAACGATTTGGTGTTATGGGGAAGTGAAGAGAGGGGAACTGGGAATGGCTTGTTTGAAATGACCTTGCTGTCAGGGTTTCACATAAGCTGTTAAATGTATGCAAAGAACTGCCAGGAAATTAATAAAATAAAGCATTGCAGTGGTCCAGTATGGAAGAGCAGGGCATAGATTAGCATTTTGATTTTCAATCAATACAAAACCAAATATCCCTGAAGCAGTAAAACATGACCTGCACACAGATGTTTGTTGGAGGACAAAAGTGAATACAACAGCTATCCATAAACCTCTCAGAAGTATTTTCAAGAATAACAATATGGGGTGCATTGGTTTGGTATAATTGGTACTTATTTGTTCCTGATTATGAGTATCCACTCCCAAAATAAAGAGGCTTTCTTCAAGGTATATCAATGTTATGAAGCTTTTTACAGCTGGCTTTAAAATGTACAGGATGACACTGGATGTGCTCATTCTGTTTGGAAGTTTGCAGCTGTGGTCCGCATTTGGAAAAAAAAAAAAAGTGTCCAGAAGATACTGAAAAGGGAAATTGGGCACCACAGAGAATTTTACTGGAGGTTACAGTTTTAAAAGTATTCAAGATTGATTGTGTTCAAAAGCTATTACATTATGAGTAATAGAGTAACAGCTTTGAATGAGTTGAAGTGGAGTATTACTTTTGAGAGGGTAAACTTGTTTCTGAAAAATCTGATTGCTTTTCAGTTTGAATGTGAAAGTGAGGGAGCTTAAAAATCTAATCTGTTTGTACCTTTGATTAGATTTGAAATTCATTTTAGAACAGTATTAAATTTGTATCACTTTTGCCATTGCTTACAGATAGTCAGTTTGAAGTGTTCTAATCACTTGGCTTGTATTGAAAGGCTTCTCTAAATACCTAGTGCATTTGTGTTTGGTTTTGACTAGAAATAATTTAATTTCTAAACCACAACTACAGAAACCTGAAACTGTGCAGGGTTTCTGCAGTGCTATAAATTAAAATCCCATTGTAGAATATTTGCTCATCTCATAAATGCTATTTTCAAGATACCCATAGAGGCATTAAAAAATAAAATAAGACAAAATTTTCAGATTGAGGGTGATGGCACTCATGGTTCCTATCCAGCTTCTAACTAAATTCAGGCGAAAAACAACTGGTATGCGTAGGACCAGGGTCACCATCAATGACTATTGCATGTACTTGGCAGTTACTCTTCTTCCCACAGAATCAAGGCCCTACCATAGGTGTTTAAGTTCAGCGACAAAAGTTCAACAGAGTGATGTAATCAGTAGTTTTCTGCTCATGTTGAACCAGTCAGAAAACATTTCAGGTATGCATGCAGGGGCAAGCAGTGCCCAGAAGGCTGAAGTTGGAGGTTGGCTGGGTGGTGAGCAGTACTAGGCTCTCTTAATGAAATAGTTCAGGTAAATAGGACTTCTGTGAAATCCATTGGTAGGTTTTGTACTGTGTGGTTATTTATGTCATATAAAGCAGCTCATTCATATTAATTTTTCATTGAATTTCAGATTTGAATTTAATCAGATTGAAAATAAATGGAAGTTCTTTTTGTTTATCTGATTTTTGCAGCAATTCTATCCAACTGAGGACTTCGCATAATTTCTTTTTTAAGACACAAATCTGTCCAAATAAAACAAATCAGTCATAAACTCACTGAGCAGTTCAGTGTCTCTTCCTGACGTTGTAACACAACTTGCAGCCAAATGGAAAATAAATATCTAGGGTTTTTTTTTGTTTTGTTTTGTTGTTGTTTATTTTTAGTGTTGAGAGTAATTGATTAGGGAGGTGGATTACATTTTAATATTCAAACTGCTTGTGATGGAAAAGCTATCTTCTTTTTCTCTGTTACAGTATATAGAAAGGATCAAGGTATACATTTGAAGGTGGTGGTTGTGGTTTTAGGTTTTTTTTGTGTGTGTTTTGTTTTGTTTTAGTTTTTTTCTTTTTTAAATTCAGCTTCCCACACTTTGAAAAACACAGCCTTATGACTGAGACACAAATAAGTATACTAATTCATTTGTTCTGTTCATTAAACAATGGAAAGTGAGGAATATACTTCAGCTGTGGTGTATTTATATTTATGGAAATAGCTTTCAGGTTTCTGAATTTTTTCCACTCATTTGTCACATATGCTAAAAAGTATTCCATTTTTCTTTCTTGAATGGTATTAACAACTGTATATTGGAAGGTTCAGACCACTTTTTTGGGGTTTGTTGTTTTGGTTTTTTTTTTTTTCATCTCCCACAAGATAAATAAATAAAAATGAGAACTCCTGGAGGTGTACTGTGATGTGTAGTCCTACATATTTCTTTCCTTGTAGGGAAAGGAAAAACCTATTGTATCTTTCTTTACTGAGGAGGACCTAGAAGTGGAATGAGACTGCTAACTTCTGTGAAGGATGCAGAGAACAGGGAGGTGACAGAAAGAGGGTGGAGTCTGGCAGAGCAGGGGGTGTTCTCTCTGCTTGCATCTGTAGGTACTGCAGGAGCACATCCCTCCCATTAGTAATTTCCATTCTTAAATTAAAAGAGGCAAGAAAGCTTTATGTGTGAAATATACTTGCTACTTTGGCCTCTTAAAAAGAATGTATTAATGGAGCAGAAAAGTGCTACTATTCTAATAAAAAAATTTACATTGTGTTGTAACGACATACTGGCTTTTACACATCTCTTGGTGCACTCTTCTTTAGACCTACTACAGAAAAATTATTAAAAATAGTTGACTAAAAATGTTAGGAAAAGTCACTAATTATGCAAATATTTTTAATGCTGAAGATGCTACTGGCAAATGTTATGTAATTTTGCTACTCTTTTCAAACAACCTGCTCATGTCTCATGTATGGTACCTTTTATTATCTCACCTTGTCAGATGATTTCTAAGGCTCAGTGTGCAACCATATATGCATGATGCCAAGAAGTTTCCAAACCCCTTTTTTCATTAATCTTCATAAATAAGGTCAGCTGCGTTGAATCTGCTGCATTTAATAGAATGACTGAGGGATAAGAATTCAATCTCCAATTAGAGAACACTTCAGTAAGTTAAATGTATTCAGTTGGTTGAGTAAGTACTTAAATAGCTGCTAATAAAATCTCGGGTCCATTGGGAATTACCTATGTGAACTCATGGATATACTGAACTTTAGAAAAGGATAAACTTCATGCTTATCTTTAACAAGGGAAAAGAGATGGAGATGGAAATTGCGTATCAATTTAGTCAAGATATTGGGAGGTTGGGCATTAATATATTTTATAGATAGATATTTTACATCCTTTTTTCTTTTGATCTCTCAGATTTTATCTTAATTGACAAAGCTAGCAAGTGTTCATACATAAAATGAATGCTGGTGAAAATATACTGGTGAAACCTCTCTTCAGATGTAGCATCAATTCATTTTTCATTCTAGCCTAACTGAGGTAAGGAAAGCGTAATAAAAAAAGATGGGGGGAAGAACAGGAGAGGTAGGATGGGTTTCACATTAGAGAAGTGAGCAAGTTTATCCAATTATCTAAATTCCATTAGATCATTGATTCTACATAAAAATAATGGAACTTAGACTCTCAGCTATCAGGTTTAAAAAAAAAAATAAATATTGTCTTCATGAAGAAGGTGAAGTGACAGTAGAGTAGCTTCAGGTCATAAATAACTATTAGTCTATGTGTGCTTGTGCATTCACAAAAAGCTCTCACCACTCAAGGCAAGAGCATGTTGTGGTATACCCCTAAAAACAATAACAGAAAAGGTTCAGTTTTCAATAAATATGTAGCAGAGCTGGTACTGCCCTCTGAAATAGCAGAAGAATAACACATCAAGTTTCTAGTTTGGATGAGGAAGATTGCTATGAGAATAGGTTTGACTCCATCTTTATTCTGGGGCACATATGTAGAGACTGGAAATGCCATTTGTGGTAAGAAGTGGAGGTGTGAAGGAGGTGTCAAATAAGCTCTCCCTGTGCCTAAGGAGACTGGGGAACTTGGGAGGGTGGCGATTTAAAGAGATAGATCGGTACTTTTCCCACTGACCTCTATTTCTGTTTGTAAAATTAAATAACTTCTCTGTATAAATTATGTCAGGTTTTTTAAACTTTAATTACTGATCCGAAGCTCATACTGTTTTCATGCTTCCCAACTCTGTTAATTTAACAGCCCTACATGAATATCACAAGAAAACATAAATAAGCCTTTTAAATAGACTGTTTGGTATCAATGCTGTTTCCTTACATACCTGTCAGGTAATCTGACTTTGAAGTCAAATGCTCTGAGAGGATAACATTTGTTTTACTACTGCATTTTCAATCTCTAACCCAGGTCTTTGTCTATTTGCAAGGTAGGCACATAGCATCTAAATTGATTTTATCTATTACCTATTTGATCTATGACTTTGAGGTCAAAAGAATCCTGATAAACTTCTTGGCTATGATAAATTATTAATAGCAAAAAGAACACAATTGTGTTAATAAATGATGATTTGCCTAATTTTAAACCTGGAGCTTAAAAAAGGTGGGGAAACAGTCTTGTTCAGCAGTTTTCCATATAACATATTACAAATAGGTTCAGTTTCTCCTGCACAAGTTAATGATGGTAAGTTTTGTTCAGGAAAACTGGCAAGTGAGTAGGAAGAGTGAGATCTAGGAATCTTGTGCTCTTGATAGGAGCAGTGTTGTAAAATACGGCAGTATTTTAAAATGGAACTAATTCCTCTTTGAACCTAAAGAAATATAAAGCCTCTATTAATGTAATATTTTTGTTTAGTTTTATTTGATGCAAGATATAAAACTACTTACATAATATAGTTATCTGAATGTATATGTGCATATCATAGATATGCATGTCAGGTGTGCATATTATGCATAATCTGTGTATAATATAAAGTGAAAGAGAGAAAACTATGAGATTAAATATTTGGCATTATATGCAGCTGTTCTTTCTGACTTGTATATTTGTATGCAAAATATTTGTGGAAAGAGTACAAGCGAAAATATTTCACCCAGAGGTAATACTGGTTAGTTTGTTGTTGGGGAAGGGGGGCAGGGAGGAGGGGCCAGAAACCACCACCACTATTTTTTCTTTTTTATTTATTGGAAAAATTGTGGTATGTGTACCTAATTTGAGACAAAGCGATTTACATTTACTTTCATTCCTGTCCCCCATTTTCCCTACCCGCCCTCCCTCTTAGCAGTCAGAGACTGCTCAGATCCCCCTCCAGCCTGGCCTTGGTGGTTTCCTTCACTGAAGTTTAAGCAATCTTAATCGACTTCTGAATCTTGTTCTGATTTTTTGCATTTGTGTAAACAACACAATTAATATGTGTGTGTGATCTTAGGCTTATTTTATTATATATATTATATATATATATATATATATATATATATATATATGGGGGGGGGGGGGGCGGCCCTTAACTGTCTGAAGAAAAACCCTTCATCTTCATAAATGGCAGATACATGTGTCTCTGAGTGGTCAGGCTGTGACTGTTAGGACATCAGTAGATGCATCTACATTAAAAACAAAGATGAGAAATAAATAATATATTTTAATGATATGTATTGTGCGGTGGGAGTGTGGGGTGTGTTTCTTCTATTGAGGAAAAAATAATTTCCAAAAACTTCAGAAACAGCAAGCAGTGATGCACTTGAAAAATTCCCTTCTGGAGGGCTTTACTTTTGTGTTACACATGTGCATCACATGTGTTTCACATTGTATCAGAACAGCCATCTGTGTTCCCTTATCAACATAAGTAATAAACTGTCCCACACAGTGGGCAAGAGCTATGTTTGAAGATCAGAGGCTTGCTGTAATCCCTGTAACATCTCTGTACCATCTTTCAGCCTGTGTGATACATACCACATGAGAGAATCAAATGGCATAGTTTACAATGTCTGAGCTTCAGCCTGGTATATGGAAAAGGAGGAAGGCTTAAGAATTTGCATTCATTATTTCGTAGGGAAATTTTAATGAATTCCTATTAATGCCTAATGTTTAACCTAGCTGCCAGCTTCCTCTGGCAAGTAGAAATTCAAGACTACAGAACAGTTGGTTTCCTGTTCCCATTCTTCGATGCAAAACCTTAGTGTGATCTTCTGAGGTTTTTAGACCTACTATTTTCTCAGTAGGATTCTGGGCTGTATGCCAGTTTGTAGCACGTCTGTGCAGTATTGTATCTATTGGTGTCTGGTAATTTGCCTCTGCTGAGTAGGTGCCTGCCTCTCTTTCAGCACACATAAAGAATTTAGAAGAAGAAATAATAGGTTAGATGCCTTGTATTTTCAGCCACGCACAAGCAACGTCAAGGTTCAAGAGAATATCCTCTTCAAGAACATACCCTTTCATCAGAGGCTGAGATGTGGACGTAAAGCCAGAGATGATGCATTTCAGTGAGTCTGGTGCAGAGTCTGTAGAAGGGAGGTTTGGCTTTTATCTCCATGGCGTTGATCTCACTTACTGCTAGTAGGAGGAGGAATCGATTCTGTTTGGTGTTAGATTTGAGCTGCCTAAACTATAGAATTGCGTTTTAATTTACATTTCTCACTGTAAGAGATAAGGGCTCCTTCTGGATATGCTATTAGGTCTCAACCTTGAAGGATTCTCTTATAATTTCAACATTTATCCACTTATCTCATGAATGAAAGGTTTCTGCTTTAATTCGAGTAATCCCCTGTGTGAAAGCCCCTAGCACAACCAGATCCATTGCTGAGAGCACACAAATCAGCTAGTGAATTCAGTTATATTGATTTCTTCTGCCTACTTCAGGGAGGGATCAGCACCCAGCTTCATTAACAACACTGAGCCAGCACTCACATGTTCTGTTGTTCTGTATGACTTTCACTAGCTGACATCTCTTGCCTTCAGTTTGAATTACAGGTCTCATATGATTGAAAGCTCATAAGTGGATTTAAGCAGTCACACTGAGACTGCCGTCTTCCCATGGCCTTGCAGAGCTTCATCACAACAGCATGGCCTTTTCTCTGAGATTTGTAACTGTGATTTAACCGTGCAATGTTTCTTATGCTGACATATTTAAAATAATTAGTTTTTCTGGTGCCTGCACATGATACAAGTCACAGGGAGCAAATCTTTTTCCCCTCTGTATCTTGTGTTTAATTGAGACTATCAGAGGACTTACCATCACCTTGGGTTATGAGTGTGTGGAGTTTGAACTGCTGAGTTACAGTTATTGCTCCAGATTATGGTTCAGTGAACATCTATAGAATGAACTCCATCTTCCTGTCTGGTTTTGGGTCTTTAGATTGACTACAACTTTATTTCTTTTTTTCAGACCTTTTGAGTCTGCCAAGTTAAGCTTGAAAAAATGGAGGTAACAAATGGTATCAGGTCATTCTCGTATTTGCAATTGAACAATAAGAGCCTCCAGAAGAATCAGGAGTATTTTTGGCAACTGTGCAGCTGGTAGTACCTAAGACCTAGAAGCAAGATGCATATGAAAATGAAAAATAACAGAGGAATGGAGGAAAGTATGGTTATCTTTGAGATAAAGATGAGCGTGCAATTTGATTTTTATTCTCAGTTGCTTAGCACTTGATCATACAGATGTTTTGAAAACATCTAAAGTGAAAGACCTCCTTATTTGGAGATTATGGTTATTGAGAATTACCCAAACTAGCTTGAAATTGCTGAGGGAAAATTTAGAAAAGCTAGATAACTTAACAGAGAACTGCATGAAGGGAATCACACAGTTTTATTAGAAGCATGAGCTGGAGCACTGCATGCCTTGTGGTTGTTATCAGGGGACAGTGGCCCATGTGGTGACATTCTCTCTTAAATCTAAATAAAGTATTGAGTGAGGATTGCCTGACTTGAATTCTTACAGAGTCAAATTTTGCTGAACATACCATTAACCCAAAGCTAAAACACTTTTTCTTCAAGAGTAAGGCGTGTTAAGCAATACATGGTGAAGCAGAAGTTACAGTTTAGTGATATACTTTGTGTTTTCTTCCCAAAATGGAATCAGTATATATTTCTGATTAACGATGTAGCAAGAATAATGCCACCGTCATGTTACAGCATTTTGTTTTCTAATGGATTAAAATCAGGGTTCTGTACGCTGATGTTGGTTGAAATTCGTCATGTCTCAGAGGTAGCTGTACAGGCTGCAGAGGTGATCGCATTCGTCTGCTGAAACCATCAATTCTGATGGACCTTTTATTTAGTTTTAGGCACCGTTAGCTTATTCTGTTCTGGTAAAAAATAAATCAGATTTGACTTGCTTGCCTTGAGGCATTTGTTTCTTGTAGCTTTAGCATTGCCAGTCATTGTAGGGATTTCTATTTTGTTTTATTTTATGGTGTGAATAACAAGAAGTTTGATTTGTTGTAGAGCTCCCTCCATCTGACTGCTGATTACAGGGAGGGAAGAATTAGACTACAGAGAAGCGTGATGTGATAGCATAACTGAATTTTTCCAATATGCAGGAGAGTTCTTTAAAAACATGAATTTTGTAGTGTCTAACAGCCACTGTTTTGTCACTTTTTTTTTATAGACTATATGTTCCTATTAGTTCCTTCTCCAGGAACTAATTTAATCATAGTTTTTCAGTCACAGGTGAAACTATAGGCTTTGAAATTTTTGAGAACTCTACAGCCTGAAAGCTATGCCATGTGAAAAAAAAAGAGCATGTAGGTAAAGTTCTTTGGTGTACAAATCAGTTAAATTCCACATTTCATAGGTGAAACAGTACGGTTATGTGTTTTATTTGCTATTTTAGCTTTTTTTGAGCAAAGTTTCAAATTATTTTTATTAGCATGCTAGAAGAGTCACATTCACTCATATCATTTATATGTATCTGCAATATTAATTTGACTTTTTTAAAAAAGTACATGGTTTTGCAAACTTTATGCATCATTAGCCATATTATTGATTGATGTAAAACATTATAGTATCCCTAACTGGATACATAATCGCAAATGAATGTGCACATCTTCTATAAGCCATTTAAAAAAAAAAATTGTTTGCTTATACTTTTAAATCTATTCTCTGTACCCTGCATCTTTTTTGATATACAGCTTGACAGTGTATTGTACAGACATGACACATATAGAGTCATCTTGCATTTTTACGTTTAGGTGGGTGTGTACTGTTTCAGTTTACGCATTGTCTTTCATCCAAACAAACTTATCAAGAAATAGGGCTCATCTGCTACCAAAATATTTTAAAAATATTTAAAACTCTACGCTGCTTAAGTATTCTACAACACCACCAGAAAAAAAGTAAGATATTATCTATTTGCACTTGAAAGTTTAGTGAAATTTTATTCTTTTATACTGTTGAGGGTTAAAGATTATCTAGAGCCATCAAAGCCTCTAACCAGTGGGCTGTAAAGATATATTGTTCATAAATTGCTATTGCAATTAATGTTGTCCTTTCTTTTATTATTTCAAGCCTTTCTATTATCCGCATTCTAGCAAAACATTTACACTTTTCATGTGTATAGGTCTCTGCAGATACTCCATATTATAAAAACTCCATATCTCGTTAAAAAAATCACATTGAGTCATCATTCAAGTTACCTGACCTCTGTACATATTTAGATGTTACTTTGTTTTACATATTGTCTAATATTTACTGTGAATTAATTATTTAGTAGTGTATAAATGAAATCTAAAATGAAGATGATGGTGAAGCTTAAATTGAAAAAATTGGCTAACACTGTATATATATTTATGCTACAGACGGCAGTAGCGTTCTGGCTGCTTCTGGGGCTGTAGTGTACATAATTGGACATGATGTCACTATTTGGGGTAATTTTTCTTTACAGTGGCATTGGGACTACATTTAACTTTTGAGATAATTTACAGTACAATGCAACAGAGATTATAATGATATAGAGGACTTCACAGATGCCTTCATTTGGGAAAGAAAAGGGAGATCATTCCAATTCTGAGTATATTTGGGAAGTACCAGACTTCTGAGCTGCGATTAAAGAAAGAAGACATAGATTCCATTCACAGAAGGGAATTCAACAGAATCTGGTTCAAAGGATATTCAGCCTTTTGAAGTCTGATCAGCTGAAACGTGATGCTGGCTAACGCAGTCCTTTCACACCTGGAGTTATTTATTGTATGGCTTGCCAGGGTATCTCTATGCTGTGCTCTGCTGGTTTCTCTGAACAGGGAACATAAAACCTGAATAGACTGGCTTGAGTGCAGCTCATGTTGCTTAATCTCAGGGCGTGGCTTATGAAGCTATCTTTGATCCTTCGTGAGAAATCAATTTCATTGAGGTGATTGTTATCCTTCTCTCTCCATCTTATCCAGGATTGTGGATCTGTTCAGCAGCATGCCCTTGAGCAGTGCTTACTGTAAGAACTTGAGTATCATGCATTTATTTATCATTACAGAAGGGGTAACATTACTGGTTGGGGGTTCCTTGTTTTTATGTTTAAAAAATGTTGAGCTACCCTTAAGGTTCGTTGTAATGGCACCTTAATGTTACTGCACTGAAAAAAGCAAATAACCAGGAGCTCTTTTCCTTTCCTCTAAGAAAATAATAAACATTTCAATTAGCTGACTGCTATAATGCTTCATTTTCCTCCATGCACTTCAACATTTAGCACTGTAGTGTTTTTAATTTTATTTGATTTTTTATAAAGACTATCATTTCAGTTATTCAGCCAGTTCAAGCAAGTTTCATATAATAATTTACAAATATATTTTGTAAGCACCATCAACGAGGTTTGGTTTTGGGTTTTTTTATATGTTAATCTCAGCAGAGCTCTGCTTACTTGTACCAGTTGGGGTTGTGTTTCACAGATTTCAAGACAGCCGTAAGGGTGGGATCAAGTACTACTTCACTGAAAGGGAATAAATTATATAGGGTTCCTCAAATGGGGGCAAAATAATAATCATAAATTAAATATAATGAAAAAATCTTTGTAAAGTAACCTGATTTTTTTGCAGTAGGTGGTCTCTGATAAAACAAACAAATGAAAAAGAGTGGGGGCCTGTGGCTGGCATTTGAAAATCCTAGTGAGAGGCAATAGTCAGTTTATACCCTGGCAGTTATACGTGCTAGCTGACAAATTCAGTTTCTAAACTATCTAGTATTATGAGCTGGCCTTTTTGGATTCTTTATTGAAATATCACTTTGCTTTATAGTTGCCTTATAATTAGAATTTCAATGCTGCTTTGCTGATAGAGGAATAGAAAAGTAATGTCGTAGTTTCTGATGGAGAGTGCATTGCTTGTGGTAGTGCAGTTCACTTTATAAAATACTGCCAGGTAATCCTGTGATGAAAAAATATGGATACAAAGTGATCAGAAGAATTAATGTTCTGCAGTAACAACATGAGGAGAAAGAGCACTCCAAGTCTGACAGCCAGCCAGCTTTTTGGCGAGTTTCTTTTGCCTTAAAACAGACAACCAACCCCCCACAGAGTAATAGCTTTTTTGTTGCATGAATAGCAATTATCTAGTAATGCATTATTTATAAAAAATATATTTTAAGAAAATTAAGTAAAAAACACATATATTTCTTTGATTCTGAAAGACATATAAGCTATCTATTAGAATTTTTTCATTTTAATTTTTTAATGCTTTACCGAAGGTCGCCAACAGGTAAGTTCACTTTTAGCACACAGATTTAGTGAAAAGATACGATTATGTTTTAGAAGTGCCAAAGTAAAATTAAGTGAATCCGTTACTTCCTGAAGCACTACTAAAAAGGTAGGATTGGAGACCCTTAGGAATATGTCTGGTGCCCTCGATAAACAGAGTTGGGTATGCTTTCCCATTTAGCAGGTAAGGCCCAGGTAACAAGGAGTGAGTAAGATCCTTGTTGCTTAAAGTAGCAAAAATTGTGTGTGTTTAGCCTTGGGTATGTCCTCACATTTACTCAGTAGGGCTTTATTAGATCTAGAACATTGTGTTGTAATCTGGGCATGTATTTCTGTAATGGAACTGTCTCATATGTAGTGTTGGTACCAACAAATATCTTGATACTTGCACAGAATGTTGAGATGGGAGTCTTATTGAAACCTTAAGCAAATTCTCCTAAGTTTTAGATCCATGACTCTACACTTAAAGCCAATTAAGTAGAAGAATATGAATTTTTTGGTATTGATTAGATTGAGGAAAGCTCAACAGTAACTTTGTAAAAGAGATGTGTTCTCTAATGAAAAGCAGTTGTTGGATTAATCTCAAAAAAACCCAAACCTCCCTGTTTTATTTTATCATTTTTTAGCTGTCATCTTATTGGTAATGTTTCACAACTTTTTACTAATTTCCAAGTTCTCGTAGTAAAATTACATTTACCCAGTGGATGATAAAATTAAAGAAAATATTAAAGCAGACTTAATTAGAGGTTACTTTCTTTTCTTTAGTGGTTGGAAGGAACTTGTCTTTTTTTTTTTTAATTTTTGGTTTTATTAGTTTTGGGGGTTTGTTTTTAAAGCATTTAGGTTACTTTAGGAAGGAACTTGATTTTTTTACTTCACATTTTTGTTAACATTTAGTTTACTTTGGGAGTTTGCAGAATAGAAAACATTTTTAGTTTATGGTCAGTTTTGAAAATGCGGTTCTGTTTTTTCTATTAGTATAATATAATTCCATTTGGATGGTTTGTGTATAATAGTTACAGCTATTAAATTGTCTGTGTATTTAATTACAGCTAGCTCTGGAAGAGTAGCAGGGTTGGCATTTAGCAGTTTTGCGGCTGAAAAGTGTTTCTAGGGAGTATTAGACACATCTCTTCATTCTAAATAGAATGTTGTTTTGAATACGATTTGTAGTTTAAAACAAAGCACTGGAAAATACTGATATTTACTGGAACTGTAGTAAAAATCTTTCATTGTTTGTATTTGAAGCAGAACAACATAAATAATTAGTTTCTTTTTTCACTGAGACATTCTAGTGTAAATTCTTCACTACTTTTGCGATACTCATTTGGTGGGGAGATTTCTTTCTTTTCAAAAGGAAGACTAACTAGTTTGTCAGGGTTAATGTATATTATATATATGTATATATATATATATGTATGCCTTGTATAGTTTTGAATATTTTGATACTTTTTTTCTCCAGGGTTCCCTGTTCATTGTAGTAGAAGGACTGGGAGAATAAGAGGTGTTGAATTCAAGAAAAAAAAAAAAGGTGGAGTGCAGAGTATTAGGGCAGAAAAGCATGTGCTGTTTATTATAACATGCTAGATTGCTCACCTTTGACAATTTTTTTTCTATTTCTGCTCCATTGTGTCCACAAGTCCTAGTAAAATCACTTAAACCAGACTTTTCAGTTCTAATCTGTAATTATGCATTTTTGAGTGCCTGATTCAGAATGCTGGACCCTATGAGGGGTGATATACAGCATTTGTGAGTCATACTAGTCTTTGGGGTATCGGGAGAAAAGAAGTGCCAGTTAATAATTAATTAGGAAAACTTACCTAGCATTCTGAAGTCAAAAACATCTTGTTCAACCTCCCCTTCAAAGCAGGGATGACAAAATGTTTAAATCAGGTTTCTCAGGACCTTTTCAAGTTGAGTTTTGGTGACTGAGGGACAGAGATTACACTGTGTAGTCTGAACGCACCTATTGAGGTCTTAAGTCACTCTGTAAATTTTTTTTTTCTTTCCTTGTGGGAACCGCCTCAAAAAAGGATGTTCCAGAGCAGTGTTAGGAACCTTTAATTTGAAGACAGCTTTATTTTTGCCCCTTCCTAATTTTTAAGAAATGTGTAAACATATATTCTCTTAAGCAAGTTTTCCACATGTAATCTTCTAGTTTCTGTGTATGCTATATTTATCTTTATCTTACCTAAAGTAATAGAGGTTTATACTTGATTTCCAGCTGTACCTTTCCAAAAGGAAATGTGTATCCCACATATTGGAAATTGAAGTCTCTGAGTGTGAGTGAAGTGCCTGTATTTTTAGTTGGAAACAATGCATTTCTCACTTTAAATACTGTTTGGTTGTTCAATGTAGCTGCTAAGCTGTTGAATGTGTCATCTTTTGAAGTTGCTTCATTAAATTGGTATGCATACATACGGGGTAATTTAGCGGGGCTTGAAAATAAAATAGAGTCCTTATATTGAGTAAAGAACTACTTGGGAATGCAAGGTATGTCTCAAAAGGGTTGCATGCTTGAGATGATGAACAGAAACAATTGTTGGCTTGCTTGTCAGAGTTTGAGGTTTTCCTCTTACAGAAGCTTGTGTCAGCAGTGTTAAATTCAGAAGCCCTTCAGGAAACATAGAATAAATATCTGAGACAAATATCCAGAATTTAGGCCACTTGAAAGGTTATCATGAGATAAACTGAAAATAAAAATGTCATTTGATGAGAAAACTCTTCTTGCATATAAGGGAGATATAGAAAAAGTGTATTTTCTTGCAAGTGCATTATTATTATAACTGGAAGAATGGTGAACAAAGTATAGTGTCAAAATGTGCATTTAAGCTAAGGTACTTCATGTGAGCAGATAGAGCAAGACAAATCTTTAATGCTTAGTGAAATAGTATAGCCATTTATTTTCTTTATGCCAGGGGGGAAATAAATGCTGTTGCATCACCTTCAGTGTTAGCTTGTATGTGATTTAATACAACCAGTGGGAGAGAGTCTTAAAATTTTGTTAATGAGCACACAAATGTTCTGTCCTGTTCAAATGTTTTCTTGTGTATAAATGAATTAAGAATACTGCATGAGAGCATGCGTTTGGTGGTGTGTGAAGCATAGATTTTATAATTTAGAAATAAACTACTTTAAGAATTACTTTCCTTTGTTTCACCTTGAGCATGGATGTGGGTTTTTTTCTCATTGATGATGATGTATTTTTTTGTATGGCTTGTAGTATCGTTTAAAAATGCCACTGGGCAGCTATCCTTACATAAACTTAAAGTATTCATTCAATTATTAGTGTGTTTACTCTGTTGCAAAATTGACCAAAAATCTGTGGTAAAATGATAAATAAGAATTAACCAATCTCATCAATAAAATTCAAAGATTCCAAAAGCAAGGTGGGACTTTTTGTTTGTCAGGTGCTCCAACTTGCTGTGTGTATCTTTAGATACAAGATGCTGAATTCATGCAGAATTTCACTTGATGTGGGTTGGGAATAAACCCCACATCTTCTAAGGCACTATCTGGAATTTCAAACGCTTGAAGGTCCACTTTCTAACCAGCTTCCTGACCTATAAATATAAGAAGAATATTTGACAAACCTAAGCATAAGTATATAAACATTATTATGTTTACTAATTAAACTCAATTTAAAAAAAGCAATCATTGTATTCAACAAATAAAACAAAAGACATAATGTCCAGGAAAGCTGGGGAAGCAGGGAGGCTGGTCAGTTGTATTACTAAGAACCTGCTCTTATTTCTACTCTGTGCCATGTAATTTGTCATTCAGGTTTTTCTTAACATTACTGTAATGCAACAACAGATTGCATCAGTAAGTTTTATATATTCCCAGCAGGCCCTTGAGGTTCATGTGCTATTATTTGCCTTTTAATATTGCCTGTAATGTGTTCAGATACATCTGACCAAAATATAATGTAAATCATTTTCAATTCATCATACGAATTGTGCCAAATTTGTTCACCAGCTCTAGTGTTTTAATTTACATCTCTAAAGGATTGTGGGAGAATTAAGAAAGAAAGAAAGAAAAGGTGGTTCTAACAACTGAAAAAGAACAACTGAAAGTCTTTAGGATTATCCAAAAGATATTTTATCACTTCTGCACTAAAAGCCTCCTCTTGTTATGTATGGCCATAATTATATGTAAACCTTCCTGCACTGAGAACTAGCTGAAAAATGTGACGAGCCGTGAGGTGGTGTGGGGCTTTTTTGGTCACTAGTACATGTAAGAAGAATCTGACTGCTTTCAATTTTTTAACCTTCTGAGTGTTGTGAAGTGTTTTGCCAATATCATTAGATAATATTTTATCTTCAGCACAAAATTATCCTTTAGGAATAATTGTAGGCTTAATAGTGTGGACTCACACTGTGTGGTCTCATCCTAAATCCTTCAGTGTCTTCTGTTTGATAGACTCATCTAGTATGAAGATTGGATGATTTTGTTCATTTTCTTCTTTGAGGTCTTTACACAATTATTTTCTTTTTATGAATGTCATCTGCTTTAATAAGTTTATGTCAAGTTTGGCTTTTAATGTGTTGAATCTTTTCAACAGAGTTTGTGCCTGGCTTTGGCAATGAGATATGTACAACTGCTGTTTAAAAATGTATTTATCATATCTAACATTAGTCTTCAAGTGCATATTTGGATCAAAAGAAAGAAGATGTAAGGATCAGAAAGCTGGCAATTAGTATTTCAAGTATATTGAATTACAATATTAAAGCTAATAATTCTAAAATAACAACCTTCCACTACTGATTACTTCACACAAAATGAGAGTGAGGCAAAGCTCTGGTTACTGTGGGCAATAAGTAGGTTCTTAGTAAGCTTTCTATTCTCAGCAAAAATGATGTTTCCTAAATAATGTAGATGTATAATGCTCTAATAGCATGGAGCACTTAACTGGTAAAACTTTTTTCAATGCTAAAAATATAGATAGCTCCTATTTATTTTAAACAAGGATGGCAAATTTCACTCCTGACATATTTTTAACAATAAATAAATCTAACTTTTAAATAATTATCTAAATAAAAATTATGTACTTTGTGGTGAAGATGACTTGGCATATGTGAACAGGTTAGAGACAGAGCTGTATCCATCCACCTTTTTAGCAGCATCTGACTGGCCATCAGCTGTGGTCAGCAACCAAGTGATGGAAGATAGAGGAGGCCTGAAGTTTGTCAGCTGTGTTCCTCCATCACTTCTAGGGTGGTTTTTCCATCTGTTTTACTTGTGGCAGAAGGAATCATGGAGTTAGGAAAACATAGGGATGATGCACTATAAACAAATATTTGCACGCTACTAGAGGAGGGTGATCTTCCTGAGAACTGAAAACTACAGAACATCTCGCATTTTGTGTTCAGGTGTCCCTAAAGCAAGGACCTCAGTTGTACAAGATTCCAAAGGTTTTCATACTTAGTGGTTTTGTAGATTTAGTTATTTATTTATTGAACACTTACAAATAATTGTATTCTGCTTTTTCTCATTTACTCCCTTTGTTTTGGGAAGGTCTGATTTCTTTCATCAATAATATCTTAACTTTCTTATTTCAATAACAAATGTTTTATGGAAGCCATGCTATTGATTTAGGTGTATAAAATAAATTAGTCTATTGGCAGTTTCTGCTCATGGATTTGTCAAATTCTTTGCATAAAAATTTGCTTTGAATATTCTATTCATATCATGCTTTGGAGAGAAAAATCTGTTGCTGAATTCTGTTTCTCATTAATATACATTAATTTCATTATATTCAGCTAGCAAATAATATCTATTTCAGCAACTATATTTCTACTTTTTGAATTTTTTTTATTTTATCTATATCTATCTATCTATATATATAGAGAGAGAGATAGAGATATGCATAGCCCAATCACTGGAAAAGTAATTTTTCACACTAATGGAGTGAATGCGGTTTTCACACGGAAAAGGGCTTTTCAGTTTAGGACACTATTCAGTGTCTCCTAACTCTTATGTACTTGGATGAACTATAGGTGAATTAGTGAAAGGAAGGCTGCAGAATTTAGTAGTGAATTAACCTACCTGCTTTAGTGTTTCTAGTTTTCATAATATGTATTAAAATGCATGGTTCATATCAACTCCAGTAACTTAAGATATAAAGACTCTTTGTTGTGTTGATTTTCCCAAAACTGCTTTACTGTCATGCTTAGGAATAGCTTTGAAACCTATTGCATATAATACAAGTTACGAAGAGTAAAACAGAGTAATTAAGGCTTTTTTGATACATTCAGTTTTTCAAAGATACCACACAAGACATTAATAATATGGTGATTGATTTGGCAGTTGGGATGGTTTGTCAAATTACTTTGAATGTATGAAAACAGTTGTAGTTCCATGCCATTACATTTACATTTAGACAAGCATGCATTGATGTTTTGTATTCCTCATAAAATCTAAAGCATCCTTTTGAAATATGTATATGTGCAGTGAGAGTGAAGGAAAAGATAACCTCTGGAAAGCATTTCTGTACCTGTCAGCTTGAGAGTGCTGTAGTCACTATTAGCATCTTGATAGTATGTTTTGATGTTCTGCTTTTTTTTTTTTCCTTTATGTAGACTCAGAATTCTATAAAGGGAGGAAGTTACTGAGAGAGAACTTCATTCTAGATCATTGCTAACCTGTTTTTTCCATACTACTAGGCATTATTCTTTTGAAAGTCATAGAAATATGTAAACCAGTATTCAACTTATTCAAATGTGTAGTTTGATTTTCTTTGGCAAATATTTAAAGTAATATGGGTAATTATGAAAATGCACATGACAATTGCTTCTTTTTTTTTTAATACACTTTTTTTTTCTTCCATATTTTAAGGCAAAAGGTATTGATGAGTTAATAACAATGAAGATCTGAGATTGTACTTTTTTGAACTTAATGCTGAAAGTTCATTGTAACGCAGTATTCTTGCTTCGACACAAGCCAGTGTAACTACATTCTCTGCTGTTTTATATTGTGTGAATGGAATTCTTCCTCCCGATTGTGGGAATTATATTGTTGCCTTATTTCTAAGAAATCCCGTTGAAATCACTGATGTATACAGAAACTGCTCATCCGTATGAATGAGGTTTCTGCACAAGAGAGGATTTTGGTGCTGGATTTTTATGCATTCCAACAGACAGTATTCACTCTACTACACACAATGCATAATTTAGTGGAGCCAAGGACAGGTGTGATACTGTGCCTCATTGGCTCTCCAGATT
Source organism: Streptopelia decaocto (assembly GCF_964273445.1). Taxonomy (NCBI): domain Eukaryota; kingdom Metazoa; phylum Chordata; class Aves; order Columbiformes; family Columbidae; genus Streptopelia; species Streptopelia decaocto. The sequence goes on from NC_138659.1 coordinate 46,223,877, forward strand.
AGATTTGCATGATTCTAGTGCTGAGACATAACAAACTAACTGGATGGGAACAGGAGCTTGAGTCTGGCTGAAGGGTGTCAGCAGCACAGTTCACACGATGGGTCCAGAGAATTTGGAATTGATTCATTCATCACGTCTCCTTTTCTGAATAGCAGAAAGAAACTTTTGATCTCTATTAGCTGTCTCTTTGCAAAAGCTGACAGTCATTTCCTAGGAAAGTGTAGTGAGAAAGAGCCGTTTGTGCCGTTTTGATTTATTGACTAGAGTTAATCAGTCACCACTTGTCTAATGTAACTAGTAACCTAAACTGTGCTATTGACATACCTCTTTGTTTGCTGACAGTAGTGCCCTACTTTCTGGCAAGTTGTATCCAAGTGGCTGGAACTTTACGTGTGACCATACACTGGAATTAAATATCAAATACACTGCGTTGTTTACTAATGATTATTAGGTAAGGTACTGGAGGTTAAACATGTCAATTTTTGAGAATATATTACTGTTTTCTAGGTGTTTCTGGTTTGCTTTGTTGTTTTTTTTTTTTTTTTTTAAGCTTAAGGTTTATAAGGTATGTGTCTAGCTGAGTGTTGAACATCTCCAGAAATGAGGACTCCACAACCCCTCTTGGCAGCCTGTTCCAGTGTGCCAGCATCCTCAAGGGGAACAAAATTCCCTTACATCTAACTGGAATCTCCCATGTTCCAAGTTGTGTTCATTGTCTTTTGTCCTGTCACTTTGCATCTCAGAGAAGAGTCAGGCTTGTAAGGCTTGTATCCTCCCATTGTGTAGCTGGAAGACACGAATAGGATTTTCCCTGAAACTCATCTTTTTAAGCTCCCTCAGATTTATAGATTATGTGCTGTAGTAGTCTGGCCATGTGGTAGCTCTCAGACTAATTTCAGTATATCAGTATCCTTACTCTGGTCAAAAATAGCCACAACAATATGCAATTAAAAGGAGAAAAAATAAAACTTTGCTTGTTTGGGGTTTTTTGTGTGTATTATTATTATTATTATGCTAATATTTTACTGGGTTTATTTGCTTTTTTGTTTTGCCTTTATCATTTTGGTTGCACCAGTTTCAGTAACTGGTTCTGACAACGTCATTTTGTATCTCAGTCTGCCATGCTATCCATGTCATTCCTGTTTTATAGGCCTGCTGCATTCCTACATATTTTATAATCATTCAGCACATTGTAGTTTTCTGTGTTACTCTGGCTGATAAAACAACCACACCAAATTCCCAAAACTTCAAAGAAAAAGGGTTTCCTGGAGTTTGTTTCTTCGGTTTTGTCAACTGATGTTTGTAACAGCTGGTGGATCAAAACACCTTTACCTGTCCAGTTAGCAGTCTGCAGTTTTGACATTGAAAAACTTAGGTCCAGAGCTTCCTCTAGTGTGGATTAAATTAAATAAAATATTTTTTTGAGATGTTATACTTTGACTTTTTTGAAAGTTTGCAATAAGGTTATAATAAGATATTTTGAGATGCAGTACTGATATTTATTTTATTCAGAAATATGTAGTATCATTTGTAATAATGTTATATAGGCTCAGATGCCTCAGGAAGATAAATGCTATTAGAATACATTATTAAGTAGCATAATTGTAACAAACAATCCATAGGCAAATGTGGCATTATCCAAATTTAAAATTCCCAGTTTACAAAAACCAAGTCATTCATTTATCTGAGGTACACAGATTAAATGTCTTTGAGGGATCAGTGAAAAGCTTTGTCTGGATTTTCCCACGCATTGCAAGCTACTGTTGTGGGAGTCTTTATGTAGAGAGCCAGTTCCACTTTAACATGAGGAGTAACCTGACAGTCACCATGCTGTATATTTCTCAATGTCTTAGAATTTTTGATAGGTAAAATGTGACTACGTAGAAAGCAGTATGGAATATTTTGTATACTCTATTTCTAACTGTCGTTTTGTTTTGTTTTTTCCAAAATTGGATCATGATGTTGGCATTATTACATAAAATAAAAATAAATGAATAAATGAAAAATTAAGAACCAAACCAGGAAAGGGTACTTGTAGAAAAAAGGATCCTGACCATTGTTACACAATTTCAGGTTAAAAAGATCAATAGTTCTGCTGCAGAAAGGGTTTGCACTCAAGAATTCCACTAAGCACCACAAGAAGTACAGCTAGTGAGTGCTTCAACCTCTAATGATCACCTGGTAGCTGGTTTCTTAAAAGCATTATTATGTTTTTCCATTTTTTTTTTCTACTGAGAGAAAATTAAAATTTACATGTGAAGAACATTCAGTTGCTCAGCCTACCTATCTGAACAAAATATTTCTTCACATGTGTTGTGTAACCGTTTGGGCATTTACATTGTGAAGACAATTTCATGGAGAGCTCAGTTGTTCCTACATTGAGCGTGTATGTGTATACAAAGGTGGGCTGGAGCAGGGAGCAGCGCATAACCAGGATGCAAGCAAGCCAACAGCATTTTAGCACCACATGCAGAGGCAGTTTTTGTCCTTTCCTGAGCATGACTGCTTCAAAGCACACATGTCCATTTGTGCTTTTCACAGATCTTTAGATGGTGTCTGGATCCAGTCATCATCCTGTAGGCTACCCTCCTCTTCAGCTCTGTAGGCATGTGACTGCCTAAGGTGTAGTCTGCTTAAAATTAAAAAATAATAATAATAGTAACAATAAAGAAGTGCATGTAGCTCAGTTCTTTCACTGCTATAGGACCTAGCGTGTAATGCAAAGAAAATGTTCTCTGTTGTAATCTTTGCAATAAAAATATTGGCTGTGTTTGCCTAGCTCTGAGGTAGCTTTGTTGACATAGTTATTTCTAGCAGTCTCCTACAATTCTGCAGTAAGCTCATTTACCAGCTGCTTTCAGGTGTGTTTTCCTGGCTAAAAAGTGGTGTTTCCAGCTGTCATATGCTTGATAGTGTTAAGTAAAGAAAATAGCAAAAAAAGTGGAAAAAAAGGCCATTAAAATGTTGGTTCATCTTCTGTAGTATATTTTTCAGAATGCAGTCTTCTAGTTATTAAAATTAGAAATGTTTGAAACATGGGCAGGCAGATGGCATATGATCCTTTGCATTTTAGTATCTTGTGCAAGAAGACATGAATTTTGGGGAGGCATTTTTCTATGTTCCTTCATTCCTCCACCCATAACGTATATGGTATTTCATTGAAAAAAAAACAAAAACAAAAAACTAAAAATAAGGTTTTTGAGTTTTTATATACTCCATCTCTTTTGCCTTCATTCTGCAAAAAAACACTTTTTGACTTTATCAGTACTTTAAAAAGGCCATCCATTTTTCCATTTTTGCTGTAAAAATAAGAACAGAAGTCAGCACAGGTGAAGGAGTGGTTTTGGAAAATTCACTGAAAATGTTATTTTGTGTTGCATCTCCCTGTCTACCTCCTCGCCCCATCATCTAACTATAGCTTGCTATCTGGATAATATGTAAGGTCTGGGTGAAGACTGTACATTTGATTACAGAGAAAAAAGACTATGTCTAATAATAGCTGATAGAATCTACTCTATCTTATTGTGCAGACAACTGAAATAAACGGCACCAAAAAAACCACAAACAAACAGGATTGTGATGAGGGATGGCCAGATGTTAGCTGCAAAAATTAGAAGCAAATCTGTAGTCTTTTCCTAAATACATCAGCTTTCATGACAAAATAATTTTAGGTGAATTCTACAGTTAGAATGGCTGTAGAGTAATAGAGTAACATAAAATTCTTAAATACTTGGCAAAGATGTAATATTTCAAAATCATTTTGCAGCTAGACTTTTATCAAGCTGTGCAAGGTACCATTGTGTTCCACATTAAATGTAGCAATTTCTGTTTTTTAAATTTCCTTTAATTGTACAAAAGGATGTTATACATTTATTGTCATACTACAGTTTTATAGCCACTGTGGCATCAGGATGACTGTAGCAAGTCAATCCATAGGTCCATTTAGTCCCTTATTCTTTTTACAATGAGAGCTGTAAGAAAATGGCTGAAGTATCTGTGTTACATCTCAATGTAATCTTAATCCTTTCCAGTCCTTTTTTTTGGATCAAGCGCTTCAGGACTGGATGTAGTTTCCATGTATTTATTAATCTTTAACAACCTTCTACTCAAGTGTGTTCATTTTCCCTTAAACTGGATATAACCTTTATCTTTCTAAACATCCATTAGCAAGGAAGTTCACAGCACAACTATTTGTTGAGTGATGAGTCACCTCATCTAGTTTTGAAGCTGTTTGCTGTTAGTTTCAGCTTGATGCCTTCTGCTCCTCATTTTGGAAAACAGTGAAGAATCAATTTTTATCACCTTGACCTTGAAGACAACTTTTTTTATAGCTGTTTATTAGTTCTCCCCTGAGCTATGTCCCCCTGGAAAGAGACTGAAGTGTCTTTTCTGTACATAGAGATTTTTTGCACAGAATTTGTTCTTTTACCTTTGTCCATCTTAAGTTTCCCTTCTCTAAATCATTTTCAGTTCTGCTGCATCCTTTTTTTGAGATGGAGGACCAAGGTGACACACAGAATTCATCTGGACAGACCATGGATTTATATAATAGCAAAATGAGTGCTGTGTTGTTGTGTTCCTTTCCTGAAAGTTCCTAACTTCTTTACTTTTCTCAATCATTACTGACAGATTAAGATTTCTTTTTTCCCTCCGTGTGTACCTCTATTTTTTTGTCTATAGTGAATTTTCTTTTATCTGTCATTTTATTGGCCACTCAGCAACCTGCATTGCTTCATGATTGATTCCTACCTTTTTTTCCTGTAATGTACTAGAGAAGCTTGGCACCTCAGTATACAGCATTTCAGTCTGTTTATGAAATCATTAAGCATCACTGATACCAGCACAGACGTTTGCGTGATTTCGTTTGTAGAGGCCTCCTTCTGCTGTGGGAATCAACCTTTCATTCTCACTTGTTTACTGTCTTGTATTGATAACTATTGCTGCAAGGATAGATAATCCTTTTGATGCCTGGAGTTTCCTGAAAAGTAGTTTTGAAATCCAAGTTAATTGCTGACACCTTGGTTTTATTCTCCTGCTTTTGTATGCCAAACTTCCTTGGCATTCTAAACTTCCTTTTTTATATATTTTCGGGTGAGTTTTAAAGATCAAAGAAGTAAAATAACCATTGGATTTATTTTTTTTTTTTTTAAATTATTTATTCAGAAGCTATATTGCTAAGCTGGATTGTATTTGGCCAAGTAAACTGTGGTAGTGAAAGGTATTGGTAGGACTCTCTATTGTAGCCATTGTTCTTATAAGTTTTTCTAAGCACTTGCCATGGTAGTATGGAAGAACCAATTTAACTGTAAAACATCGTAAGAAGTTTTAAATCACTCTGTGTGTGTTTTGAAGGGGAAATAGAAATTCAGTTTCATGAAAGGAAATGAATGAAGGTTTTTAGGAAGTATAAATCTGTTCAGAACTTTTAATGAAATACTCTCTTTATGATAATCCTGTGATGTGATTTGTACAGTAGCAATATTATAGTACCTATTGACCTCAGACTCTGTGAGTTCCTTTATTGTGTTTATCTCCTCTGTCCAATGCTGCACTTTGTTTCAAGATTTGCTCATCATCTTTTCTACTTGGTGACCCAGATTTCTGCTTCTGACTTCAGTTTAAAGGCTCAGTGATGTGAGCTATCTTGCCTACAGAAATATTCACTGGTGTGCTGAAAGGGATGAGTGGGTAAAGTGTTGTGAAATGATACCATTGATAAGTTATTTGAAAGTGTATGGAAGTAAAATTTTGTTATAGCAACAGTGTGGCTAAATTTAACTCCGTGAACAGTTCCTGAGATCAGCTGATTGGAGGCAGCTTGGCAGGTCCTGATTAAGCGAAATCTTCAGGGTACAGAGAAGCCTTTTTTTTGTTTGTTTGTTTGTTTGTTTTTTTCCTCTCAATTGGGCACTTCCATTCTCGAGAGACCCGGAAGCTCCCGGCAGCCCTTGCGAGAGCAACTGACGTGGAGTGGGCGTTACTGCAGCGAGGGCGATCACACCCCTGCCCCTCGTATTGAAAAAGCCTTCGGGAGGGTAGCGGCACATTGCTGCCCATCAGGCACTGGAAGGGGCAATCGGCTTGTGACATGGGTGAGTAGCACCCACACTGTGCTGCAACAGCGGGTGTGGTAACTCGTGCACTAGGATGTAGAGGTTGTCACCTTTTGCTAGTTAGACTCTCTCACCTATTGCCATTGTCTCATACTGTTGCTGACCATGGTCTCGACCAGAAAGAGAGCTTGTCTGAAGAAGACTGTAGCAACTCAGACAGACTGTCTGCCCCGAACCGTGGCTATTCAGGTTTCTGGCTGCAGGGAGTGACAGAGCCTGCTGCTGCCGGGTGAGGATGGCCAGCATCCCACCTGTGTGAGGTGTGAGCAGGTGCAAGATCTGCTCTACATGGTTGTGAAGCTTAAGGAAGAGATTGAGACTCTGAGGGCCATCAGGGAGTGTGAAAAGGAAATTGACTGGTGGAGTAACTCCCTGGCGTGCCACTCAGAGAGGCTCCAGGTGGATACCCCCCAAAAAGGTGATGAACCCCTTGCCCTGTTGGGCAGAGGGAGAAGACCTGAGACAGCCCTTGCCCTGTCGCTGTCAGGCAGAGGTAGGGGACAGAAAAGATGACGAGGGTTGAAAGCTAGTTCCAGTTCAGGGCTGTGGGCAACCCGCCTCCCTACCTGCTTTGCTTCCCCAGGTGCCCCTCAGTAATAGGTTTGAGGCCCTGGATCTTGAAGAGGAGGTAGGTGAAGATGTGGTGCAAGGCCCACCTACGAGGTCACATAGAAAGAGGCAGTTGACCCCATGCCTCAAGACTGCCTCAGATAAGAAAGAAAGAAGGGTAATGGGAGTAGGCAATTCCCTTCTGAGAAGGACAGAGGGCCCAATCTGCAGAGTTGACCTGCATCGTAGGGAAGTGTGCAGTGTACCTGGAGCCCGGATCAGGGACATCATCAGGACGCTCCCCAACCTGGTTCACCCAACAGCCTACCACCCACTGCTGATCTTCCAGAAAGATGGGGAAGAAGCTGCATCCCACAGTCTGAGCGGAATGAAAAAAGATTTCAAGGCCTTGGGATGGATGGTAAAAGAGTCTGGGGCTCAAGTGATTTTTCTTTTCCCTCCTTCCAGTTTTGGGTGATGATATGGGAGGGAATAGAAAAATTCAGTCTGTAAACAATTGGCTACAAGACTAGTGCTACAGGCAGGGCTTTGGGTTCTTTGATAACAGCTGGTTTTACAAGACACCAGTCCAAACAGTGATAAGTGGGAAAGGTTTATCTCACAGGGGCAAAAGGATGCTGGAACAGGAATTAGCAGGGCTCATTTGGAGAGCTTTAAACTAGACTTGAAGGGGGATGGGGATGTAGCTGGGCTTGTATCAGTAGGGCATCACTCTAGAGTTCATGAAGGCTGGGAGGCCTCCCATGCTCCTAGGGTGAAATCAGTGTGCTCAGCTTGCTCTCTGAAATGCCTGTACAGCAATGTGTGCAGCATGGGGAATAAGCAGGAGGAGTTAGAAACCTGTGTTCGGGCAGGAGATTATGACCTAGTGGCAATTACAGAGACATGGTGGGACAGCACACATGACTGGAATGTGGTTATGGATGGCTATGTCCTTTTCAGGAAAGACAGGCCAGCCAGGTGTGGTGGTGGAGTCGCTCTTTATGTGAGAGAGCAACTACAATGTATTTAGTATTGTCCAGGCATGGATGAGGAGCCAGTTGAGAGTCTATGGGTGAAAATTAAGGGGCAGGCTGGCAAGGGTGATACTATTGTGGGTGTCTATTATAGGCGACCAGATCAGGGTGAGGAAGTTGATGAGGCCTTCTACAGACAGCTGAGAGCAGCCTCATAATCACAGGCCCTGGTTGTGGTGGGGGATTTTAACTTCCCTGATGTTTGTTGGAAGGACTGCTCAGCTGGCCAGCCACCATCTAGGAGGTTCCTCCAGTGCCTTGATGATAACTTTCTCATGGAAAGGTTGGAGGAGCCGACTAGAAGAGGTGCACTGCTGGACCTCATCCTCACTAACAAGGAGGGTCTGGTTGAAGCAGTAAAGGTTGAGGGCTGCCTTGGTTGCAGTGACCATGAGATGGTGGAATTCAGGATCTCATATGGCAGGAACAGGATAGCAAGCAGAATTGCAATCCTGGATTTTAACAGGGCAAACTTTGGCCTTTTCAGGCAATTGCTAGGGGAAATGCCATAGGCAAGGCTGCTTGAAGGTAAAGGGGGGTCCAAGGTAGTTGGTTAGTGTTCAAGGACTGTTTTTACCGGGCACAAGATCAGAGCATCCTGACACATAGGAAGTCAAGGAAGGGAGCCAGGAGACCTGCGTGGTTAAACAGGGAACTGCTGGGTGTGCTCAAGTGGAAGAGGAGAGTTTATAGATAATGGAAGGAGGGGCTGGCCACTTGGGGAGAATATAAGGCTGTTGTCAGAGGGTGTAGGGAGGCAACTAGGAAAGCTAAGGCCAAGGCCTCCTTAGAATTAAACCTGGCAAGAGGGGTCAAGGACAACAGGAAGATTTTTTTTTTCCAATATGTGGCAGATAAAACACCAGAGGCAATGTAGGCCCACTGATGAACGAGGTGGGTGCCCTGGTAACAGAAGATACAGAGAAGGCAGAGTTACCGAATACCTTCTTTGTCTACTCTGCTGGAGGCTGTCTTGAGGAGCCCCGTACCACTGAGGACCCAGAGGAAGGCAGGACAATGGAGGAGTTTGCCTCAGTTGATGAGGACTGGGTTAGGGAGCCGTTAGGCAATCTGGACATCCATAAATCCATGGGTCTGGATGGATGCACCTGCGGGTGCTGAGGGAGCTGGCTTAGGTCATTGCTGGAGTGCTCTCCATCATCTTTGCCAAGTCTTGGGAAATGGGAGAGGTGCCTGAGGACTGGAGGAAAGCAAATGTCACTCCAGTCTTCAAAAAGGGCAAGAAGGAGGACACAGGTAACTGTAGACTGGTCAGCCTCACCTCCATCCCCGGGAAACTGATGGAACAAGTTATCCTTGGTGCCATCTCAAGGCATATCAGGGATAAGAGGGTTATTAGGAGCAGTCAACATGGCTTCACCAAGGGGAAGTCGTGCTTGACCAACCTCATTGACTTTTATGAGGACAAGATGGATGGATGATGGAAGTGGTGGATGTGATCTACCTTGACTCGAGTAAGGCATTTGACACAGTCTCTCACAGCACCCTTATAGCTAAACTGAGGGAGTGCTGTCTGGACGATCGGGTAGTGAGGTGGACTGCGAACTGGCTGAAGGGAGGAAGCCAGAGAGTCGTGGTCAGTGAGGCGGAGTCAAGTCAGAGGCCTGTATCTAGCGGAGTGCCTCAGGGGTCAGTACTGGGGCCCATATTACTCAATATATTAATCAATTATTTGGACGAGGAAATAGAGTGTACAAATCAGCAAGTTTGCTGATGACACCAAGCTGGGAGGAGTGGCTGACATGCCAGAAGGCTGTGCTGCCATCCAGCGAGACCTGGACAGGCTGGAGAGTTGGCCAGGGAAAAATTTAATGAAATATAACAAGGGAAAGTATGGAGTCTTGCATCTGGGTAGGAACAACCCCAGGTTCCAGTATAAGTTGGGGAATGACCTACTAGGGGAAAGGGACCTGGGGGTCCTGATGGACAACAGGATGACCATGAGCCAGCACTGTGCCCTTGTGCCCAGGAAGGCCAATGGCATCTTGGGGTGTATTAGAAGGGGGTGGTTAGTAGGTTGAGAGAGGTTCTCCTTCCCCTCTACTCTGCCCTGGTGAGACCACATCTGGAATATTGTGTCCAGTTCTGGGCCCCTCAGTTGCAGAAGGACAGGAAACTGCTGGAGAGATTCCAGTGCAGGGCAACAAAGTTGATGAAGGGAGTGGAGCATCTCCCTTATGAGGAAAGGCTGAGGGACCTGGGGCTCTTTAGCCTGGAGAAGAGGAGACTGAATACAAGGGGCCCCTTGTATTCCAGGAGGAAATAGTTGGTGATTTACTGAGCCATCTGGATCCTCACAAGTCTGTGGGACCAGATGGGATCCATCCTAGGGTGATTAGGGAGCTAGCAGAAGAACTTGCCAAGCCGCTCTCCATCATCTTCCAACAGTCCTGGCTCTCTGGGGAGGTCCCATATGATTGGAAATTGGCCAGTGTTACCCCAGTCCACAAAAAGGGCTGCAAAGCTGACCCTGGCAACTACAGGCCTGTCAGCCTGACCTCAGTGCCTGGCAGGATTATGGAGCAGATCATCCTGAATGGAATCACACAGCACCTTCAGGATGGACAAGGGATCAGACCCAGCCAGCATGGGTTTAGGAGGGACAGGTCCTGTCTGACCAACCTGATCTCCTTTTATGATCAGGTGATTCACCTGGTGGATGAGGGGAAAGCCATGGATGTGGTCTATCTGGACTTCAGCAAGGCCTTTGACACTGTCTGCCATAATATACTCCTGCAAAAGCTGGTAGCCCATGGCTTGGACAAGTGTACTCTACGCTGGGTTAAGAACTGGCTGGAGGGCCGGGCCCAGAGAGTGCTAGTGAATGGGGCTGCATCTAGCTGTTGGCCAGTTACTAGTGGTGTTCCCCAGGGGTCAGTGTTGGGTCCAGTCCTGTTTAACATCTTTGTTGATGATTTAGATGAGGGGATTGAGACCATCATCAGCAAATTTGCTGATGACACCAAGTTGGGAGGGAGTGTCGACCTGCTGGAAGGCAGGAGGGCTCTGCAGAGGGATCTGGATAGACTGGAAGAATGGGCTGATTCCAATGGGATGAAGTTCAATAAGGCCAAGTGCCGGGTGCTGCACTTTGGTCACAACAACCCCCTGCAGCGCTACAGGCTGGGCGCAGAGTGGCTGGAGAGCAGTCAGACCGAAAGGGACCTGGGGGTACTAATTGACAGGAAGCTCAACATGAGCCATCAGTGTGCCCAGGTGGCCAAGAAGGCCCATGGTATCCTGTCCTGTATCAAAAATAGCGTGGTCAGCAGGACAAGGGAAATGATCCTTCCCCTGTACTCTGCACTGGTGAGGCCACACCTGGAGTATTGTGTTCAGTTCTGGGCCCCTCAGTTCAGGAAAGACATTGAAGTGCTGGAGCGGGTCCAGAGAAGAGCAACACAACTAGTGAAGGGACTTGAACATAAGACCTATGGGGAGAGGCTGAGGGAGCTGGGGTTGTTTAGTCTAGAGAAGAGGAGGCTTAGAGGTGACCTCATCACTCTCTATAACTACCTGAAGGGAAGTTATAGCCAGGTGGGGATTGGTCTCTTCTCCCAGGCAGTTAGCAATAGGACAAGGGGGCATGGGCTTAAACTCTGCCAGGGGAAATTTAGGCTGGATATTAGAAAGAAATTCTTTACAGAGAGAGTGGTCAGGCATTGGAATGGCCTGCCCAGGGAGGTGGTGGACTCGCCGTCCCTGGAGGTTTTTAAACTCAGATTGGACATGGCACTTAGTGCCATGATCTAATAAATGGACTAGAGTTGGACCAAGGGTTGGACTCGATGATCTCTGAGGTCTTTTCCAACCCAGTCGATTGTGTGATTCTGTGAGAGGTGAACTCATTAATGTTTACAAATATATAAAGGGTGAATGTCAGGAGGATGGAGCCAGGCCCTTCTCGGTGACAACCAATGATAGGACAAAGGGTAATGGGTTCAAACTGGAACACAAAAGGTTCCACTTAAATTTGAGAAGAAACTTCTTCTCAGTAAGGGTGACAGAACACTGGAACAGGCTGCCCAGGGAGGTTGTGGAGTCTCCTTCTCTGAAGACATTCAGAACCCGCCTGGACACCCTCTTGTGTAACCTGATCTACGTGTTCCTGCTCTGGCAGGGGGATTGGACTAGATGATCTTTCAAGGTCCCTTCCAATCCCTAACATTCTGTGATTCTGTGAACACAGAATTCAGAAGCCACCTCTAGTAATTGAGATTTTAATTTCCTCTGGTACTTGAAATCTGAATTTCATTCAAGTATATTAACATATAGCACCCATCTAACTGAAAAGTGATACCTTAGAAGTGTTTTCATCAAGTGCGGGAAATTTGCAGGAGTGTATTTTCTTTTTGGCAGTATTTATATGACTACGGAGCTATCCTCAAGCTCACACCATCATCTTTACTGTATGCCAGTATACAGTGTTTCTACTGTGATAGATACTTTTTTCAGTTCTTGTAATTACAGATGATGTGAGTATACCCAAATTATCTTGCTACATCTTTTCATGTGTTGATAATGTTAGCTACAAAAAATGGCCAGATAAGAAGCTCTAATATTTGTGGTTTTGCATAGCTGGTACAACAAGCAATACCCGAGTTAGTTTGCTTTGAGCTGCAAATGTTGCTTTGGCTTGCAAAGGAGGAGCAAATCAGGTTTAGTGTTGCTGACCTGGCAGTAATCTAACTTGTGCTTTGGCATCCCCACTTCTACTTGAAAGCCTTAATTGAGACTAACAAATGACTTTTTGTAGTTTTCTGAGGGTTTTTTTGTTTATTGTTTTGTGTGTGTGTGTATGCGTGTGGTTGTTGTTGTTGGTTGGTTGGGTTTTTGTTTATATGGTGTTTTTTGTTTATTTGGGTTTATTTCTATATACTTTATGGAAGATCAGAACAACCTTGTAAACTCTTACACGCAACCTTCATTCTTGTTACATTCTGGTTCTTCTCTTTGTGTCTCTTTGTATTCACAGGTCAGCATATGTCTAAGTGAAAATAACTTAGAGCATGTATTAAGAAAAACAATAGATGTTACTGAAATGGATGAGACTCTTATTTTCTCCCTTAGTGTACAAGAAGTAGTGGCTGTGTATTGGTTTTTCTCATACACTGAACATCAAGTAGAATATAAATAACACATGCTGAACTTCTGCTATATACTGAAAACTATGCGGAATAATAACTGCATTACCCTGCAGTTTTTGTACTTGCTATTAACTTCAGAAGCATCTAATCTGATTGTGCTGCTTTAAATTCTGACTTTAAAAAGTCTTTAAGTAGTACAGTTGAACTTGGAACTGAAATTATGAAAAGGTGATACTGAAATAAACTTGCCATGAAGTACTTCTGGTTCCAAAATGCCTCAGAGTGTTCTATAAGCTTTTTGTAAATATTGCATGTATCTGACCTTATTTTATCAGTTAATGAGAACAAGAAAATTCTTACACTGAGCTGAAGATGGTGGCAGAATCCGGTGACAGGTCCGAACTTGAAATTCGAGCAGGTGGTTTGTTTGGCATTTGGCCACACATTTAAATTGCCACTTCAACTCTTTTCACCTGCAGAATGAACAAAGTGTACCTTCTATTAAAATGGACAGGTCTCCCCCATCAAAGTAAATGGATTAAAACACATCTTTCAGAAAGCATCCAACTTGGATTCAGAGTTTTCACTGAAATAAAAATCCAGTGGTTTTAGCTTGTTTTAAAATGTATACATTATTTCCATTGTGTATCAGGAGTGTCCAGACTAGGGTTGTCCTTAGATCCTTTTCTGTGAAACTGTAGGGTAAATTTTCCTCTTCCTGTTAAAATAGTTCAGGGCTAGGACATCTTTTTGGAATAGACAATGAGGGAAATGACTAAATAGAACCCCTCAAAATACTATAATGTGTGAACACTATTTCTATTTTCCTCCTTGTTATCAGAAACAAAGATGTTAGAAATAGGCTAGATATGAAATGTTTGGATACAGTCATATATATTTAAAAAATTGTGAGTGATTTTTTTGTGTGTGTGTCTCAATTCCAGTCATGCTGTTTACATGTGGTCCATATAGCTGTGCCCAAACATAGCCATGTGGATCTTAATGCCTGTGGAATCCTGATTTGCATGTGAAAACCCAGTGATTACTGTCAGAATGCTGCAATCAGAGATGCAAGTTGGGAGTTCCACCACGTCTCTCCTATATAATTTCAACTTAGAAAATTAAGGTGCTATGCGCGTGTACTTTTCATGCAAAAATTATAAATAGATACTGAAATTATTTGTTAAAATTGTTAGACAAAAATTGATTAAACACGTCTACAGGCATGTTTTGTGAAAGAAATCTGTGTTAAACTTTGATGAACTCAACTCAGGATTAGTGTAGATTGGAGAAGTAGATTAGGGGGTGGGTTCCAATAATGTAGAAATGTTTTACTATGGCAGGTGAGTCAGAGCAGCAATATTCAGGTAAGATTATACATATCCTAATTTGAATTGGTTATTTTACTGCTTGAAAATTTCCATTTGATAAATGCTGCCTGCAATATAGGTATTTTTCGAGGGGGAAAAAAAAATGGATTTGCAGAAGACTTTGCCTGTAAATTCATTCTAGTGTTTCCCAGTCTCAGTGGTTCTTCCTCCCACCTGCATCCTCATTGAATCAAGCTTTAATGTGATTTCCTCTACCTGAGAAACAGAAAATGATTTTGTCGATGTCCTGTGTTATTGTGTTAAAAGCATTTCCTTAATTCCAGAGCCATTTACATAATAAAATCCTTGCCTTGCAAAGACTTCTTGGAAGTCAACTTGGCTGTTTGTGTTGATATGTGTGTGTATAGACTTTCTCAAATCTGACATTTTATATATATATATATATATATATATATATATATATATATATATATATATATATATATATTTTAAATCTGAGTTTTCTTCTAGGAAAAGTAAACTTCCGTAAGTCAGAATTTCTTTTGACTTGTAGCTTCTTCATTACAAATATCAAATTCTTGACCTACTGTTAATGCTTTCTATAATTCCTGTTGTTAATAATTAAGATAAGACTTTAGTGCTCTCACTGCAGCATTTTCAATTATCATTATTTCTATTTTCAGTTATAGTGTATATATCTGTGTGGTGTTTAATTGCTTTCAGTTCAGAACCCAAAAAACAAGTCATCTAAAAAGAACTGAAAATGAATGTTCAGACTGAAAGTCTAGTGAATGCTTCTTTCTTAAATATCTGAATTTTTTTTGTTGTTTTATATTATTTTTTAATGCATTCCCACAGCATAACTTTTTACTTCAGGGCATGTTACAGTATGTATTTATAATGAGACTGACTGTGTTCTTTCTTGCTCTGGTGCACATGACTAGTGAAGTCAATGGTCTTATGTGAGACTTGCTAAGACAATATTCAGGCTATTAATCTTTACTTTAGTCTTACATGGAAGACTAGCTAATATTTCAGAGTGAACTTCCAGATATTGCTACAGGTTACAAAGTTATCTTATTCTGGTATTTATATTTTTATTATTTTTGCCCCCTTGCTTATTTTCTTCTTATGGAAAATAACTTTTTCTGAATATCAAAGACGTTCAGGTGTAGGATATATGTATTTTCTGGATATATTAATAAACAATTTGAACTGATATTCATGCAATGTAGTAACTCAAAACTGGAGAATTTTTCAAAGGGAATATGTGGAGTTAGGTTGAAAGGGTAAGGAGAATGTTTCTAGATGTTCTTTCTACAGGGTAACAGACTCAGTGTGAGATTAGATATGCATTATTTGTGATGTTGTTTGCTCTGGAAGGTAAGTAAAAGAATCTTAACACAGAGTTCAACTAAAAAAAAAGGTAGTAAACCAGAAATTGAAGAAATTTAAGGATTTTTTTTTTTAATAGTTTCCCTCTTAGATATCCATTTATGCAGAATATCAGTCTGACTGGAAGTAAGAGAGTTTTAACAACATCTATACTTGGAGATTAATTAATCTCTTAGTTAATGATGCACGTCTCTTATGCACTGAATTATAGGGATCATTTCTGGTATCAAACTGTAGGTAATTTATGAGGAATTTCTTTTAGCTAACGCTGGGTGATAAAACTGCCAAGATGGCTGAGTTGTTATTCAGAGAAACCCTCAGAAATACTGGACTTTTTGAACAGCAGAGAATAAAGAAGGAAGGTGGTTCAATATAAAATCATGTTTGCTGTTGACTTTATTGTAGGGGAGAAGGGACAAGGAGGAGATTAAGGCAATATTATATGAATTGCTTAAAAAAAAAAAAACCCAAAACTGACTATATGACTATATTTTTTGAAAGTGAATTAAAGATGTAAAGAGAAGAGAAAGTTGGCTATTTTGTTTTGTTTATTTTTATTAGCACACTAAAAAAGTGTAAGAAAGAGACAAGGATAACTAAAGATTATTTTTGTTAATGAAAATCCTGAATAAAGAAATATATGTAAGGCAACATCTGACGTATCACTTCTGGAAGAAGTGTAATTTCTATCCTGCTTCTCCTGTCCTTTGGGAATAACTTGCCATCAGTTTGTAGTAGCAATTTTAAAGGCCTTTGGATCAAGTTAGCTTGCTTTCTGGCTCTTCCTGCCAGATCTCTACAGCTTTCTCTCTTTCTTGGAATGAACAGCCAGCAACCAGCAGCAGCTTACCGCTTACCTCAACTGCACTCAGATTGGCTGTATGGTTTTGTATGATCCCTGTTCAAGCTCTGAATGGCATGTACAAAATTAATTTAACTCTTCACTCCTGTTAGATCAAGGTGACATGGCAGCTCTGGCTTGGCTCTACTTTGAGCTTTCATTTTGTTAGTTCTTTCCATAATCCAGTCTCATGTAGTCAAGTAAACATATGGGACAGGAAACAAGGTAAGAAGGGGTAGTTTCGGGGAGGGCAGGAGAGAAGGAAACCACTAGCAATAACAAAAATGTAACTACTCAAACTTCATTACTGTCATTGGTTGATAGTGTGCTGTTTCAAATAAAAGGCTTACCTGACAGTATTATGGTGGTAGGAATAACTTGTTACGTACAATTCCTGTTTGCAAACATATACTCTGATTTTCAGTAGTTATTTAACAACATTCATGTCACATAGTTTATTAGCATGAAACATTCACGTTAGTTTTTGGATTTCAGTGAATGTTTAGAGAATGGTTGCAAACCAAACAACTATATGTTGCCAGCATACAGGTAGTTTTGTACACAAGCAAGAGATGTCACAATTTCACCTGCCATCTGTATCATCCAGTATTCAGTCAGTGCGGTATAAATAAGCACTACAAACATGCTGCCTTTGCATCTGTTACCACTGTACAGATTGTGCAGAATTTGGAAGAATACTACCTTCAGTTCAACCTGATAGCCAAAATAAATGAAAATCTATTCATTTATGGAAATTATATTTATTGGGATATTTACATTTAACAGACATCATTAAGAATGTTCATCTTGAGAAGAAGTATGAAACACCCAATCTGTTGCTAGTCAGAGCAAGTAACTTGGGAAACTGTCACAGGTTTTTTGTTTAATAAATGAGACTGATAAGTTTTCTAGAAAAGTAGTATTGAATATTTCTTGTGGCTAACTGCTGCACTCTAATAGGTTGCTTTGTAGAAATGGAAGGGGAACAAAATGCCCTTTTAAGTTTAAAAACAAAGCAGAAAACCCTGCCACATCAATCGACTACTAACACATTCCTAAAAGGTCTAATTTAAATATATGTTTAATAACAGAAATATTATATACCTAGTCATTTTACATCATTGAAACTTAGAAAATTACAATTCCTTTCCAGTTCTGGCTTCACTTCCAGTTTTTATTTTGGTTCCAAATCAATGATGTCATGTCCTAACACACCTTAAAGTTTTCTCAAACTTATCTGCAGGAAGAAGTGCACAATAGATGCTGCTTCTGCTATGATGAGTTGTGGTTGAATTTGCTTGTGTGATGATATTAGAGAACATGTTTTCACTAAGTCCATGAGAACAGACCAGGAGTTGTGCAAAAAATTTCCTTGCTTGTATGAAATATTTTCTGCAGAGAAAAGTGCAAATCTGTAGTCGGATTGTAGTTAAATTCTTGAAATTATTTTTCTCTTCATGCAAAGAACTGTTTGCTTTAATTCTTGAGCTGTTGTCATAGATGACTATGAATACTGAGTTTTGAATACTGCTTCTTCCCTTCTCTGATTAAATCTTGTCATTTCTCATCTTTGAGTCCTAGAATACTTGTTGGATATTTTCCAGCAAATACATTGCTATGTTTTAGCCTTCAAGGAAATACTTTCTGTGCATCGAAAACCTAATGGGAAGCTTAATTTGGCTACGCTTACAGACTGTTGAAATACTCAGAGCTATAATCACATGAAATGTTTTCCAGTATCTCTGGAAAACTCAGTTTTCATCACTTCAATATCAAACAAAACCCTATACTTGTGAGGTCAGAAGGAGCAATAGCTTAACTCTGTGGTTTACTTTAGAGTAGCACAGGCTCCAGATGAATGGAGCAGTCTTCCTTATCTCTACAGATTTTTTTTTTCTTTAACATAAAATATTTTATTCTTTATCATTTCTGCATTATATCTTTTCCATGATATTTTTGTGAAAATAAAACAGTTTTTAAATGGACTTTTCATCAACTCATCCTTTATCTGTTTTATGAGATGACCATAAATCACATCTAATTCTAATGCAGTGCCTCCTCTAATTCATCCTTTATTTTCTATGATTGTAATTAGTAGGGATTTGTTTTATTATAGTCATAAAACCATAAAATACATCATCGCACTTCCGCAAGGAGGAAGTGTATGTCATCAGCTTAGTACATGATGGTTAAGTGTTGGGGCAAGTAAGAGAGAAGGAGAGATTGAAAAGAAAGTTTGTGACAAGTCTTGCTTTTGGCGGCTTTTCTTATGTTCTGGTCAGCAGTCTGTTGCCTTTTGAGACCAATTTTCTTTAAAACTCTGCTCAACTTCTCTAAATATTCTAGCACTTTGAAAAAGTGGTAAAAAATGGACTCTGGTGTTATGCATCAACTATATAGGCTTCTGAGATGGGAATGAGAAAGGAAAATATAAAGTTTCTGAGACCTTTAAATAAACTACTCAAAATAACTTTTTCCTTGAATAATATTTCATTATTTTAGTCTGACCTATATAGGTTAGAAGCAAGAGCTATGTCCTAATGGAAAAGGAAACATTCTTATTTTTCTAATGATATGGAAATACTGGATTTTACAGGATATCTGTTTAAAACTGCTTGAAAGGTTTGGGTGAGTAAATGAAGTTGTGCTTATCATAGGAACTTTCATTATGCCAGATGGGCATGAGCCCCACACTGGTGCTGCATTGGAATTATATTACAGTGCCTTAGGACATGTATTACTTGTTAATGCTGCAGCATAGCTGTTACTAAGTTTGGAAAGATTAAACATTGAATAATAAATATTCTATAACTGGGCAATAAATTTACTTTTTGGACAGTTAGCTGAGGAGCCAAGCTGCCAGAAGCTTTCATTCATAAGTTAATATGGAAAGGAAAGAGGCAGATAAATTTGGATTTTCATATGGTTTCAGAATAGCTTTTTGTAGAGTTCAATGTTGAAATGTTGAAATGAAGGAACATACTGTAACATACTGTTTGATAAACTAGTATGCCATTGTTGTTAAGCAGAGAGAAATTAATAGAAAGAGGCTTCCTGAATACTACAGCATTTTGTGATTCTCCAAAATAGTGTCTGCCTTGTGGGATATTTTCTGAGTCCGTCATCGAGTGAATAATGAGGCTTTTACATACAAATGTACTGTGGTCATAATCTTCACTTAGGGTTATATTTTTTTCCCCTCATTTTGCAACTTGAAAAGGGATAACAACTTTACCACCCACTTTGCTGTAGTTCTTGATGTTTTCTGGTTTTAGCTGAGAAGCAATGTGAGGACTACTGAGGAAATAAGCTTCAGAAATTCAAAGAACACTTTTCAATAATCTGTTGGAGAAAGGTGTGTGCGTGTGTGCTTAGAAGTTCAGTGTTTTCACAAAATGAATTCTAAAGATTCCTGTGAGATGGCTGTCCATAAGTATTATTTTCCATTGTTTTAGGGCAGTGTACTATCATTCCCATATGTTCTTTTTGAGGGCTGTTTCTCTACAATTACCTTTTAATCCTGATTTCTGAATGGTTTTTTTCTGAAATACTGCATTTTCTGAAATACTTGCGTCTTTACCCAGTTCTCATGAAGTTCCCATTTTCTCATGTTCTTTAGTACAATAGGACTGTATACCTTGTGTATTATGTAGATTCAGGTATTGGGAGTTGGATGCCCAGTCTCTCGTAATACCTTCTTGTACATGCAATTTTTTGAATGGTTTGTAATCTAGTTTTCTGCTGTTTCTGTGCTGAATTCTGGATCTTATGTCATATTTGTTAATATTTCATAGGACTTTTCTAGGGTTTCTCCTCCATTTTATATGTTTTATTACTAATCAAATTATAGAGACTTTGAATATGAAATGCACAAAAGATATAGAAGAGCATACAAAACACTATAAGAAAAATCCAAAATCAACTTAGTGAAATAAAATTATAGTACTGATTTTATTATTTCCTTTTTTACATCACAGATGTGAGGGAACAAAAGTGAAGAAAGATCTTTTTAGGATTAATTATTCAACAGATATGATACTATGGTATACTGTCACTCAAGTAATTTCTATTTTTTTTGTTTTTTAATTAATTGGCATTTGAATCTTTGTAGAGCTTTTACAGTCTGGCTGTTGGGGGTGGGGAAAACAATTATTAGATGTGCTGTTGTCATCTTCTGCATTAAAAAAGTCTGAAACAATTCCTGTTTGTGGAAGGAATGAAGAACAGAAGATGACAGTTTTACTGCTGGCAAGGGAAGAAGGCATTGTATTTTCATTCTTGAGAGGATGACCCATATTACTTGTATGTAGCAAGGGACTGAGGTTCTGTTTAAGCTTTGTAGCTTAAAACATTAATTTTATTTACAATTTTGCTCTCGTCTGTTACCGGCTAAATAACGTTCACTTCTGGTCACAGAAGGAATGTTATAGAGCAATAGTGGCAATAAGGCCATAGAAAATGACTGTTTCTTCCAATTGTCCTTATTAAAGGCTGTGCAAATGCATTGTAGGTCCACCAAAGCAGCGGTGTCATGTGCTCCTATGTATTAAAAAAAAAAAAAAGCCCCTCCTTAAGATGAAAGTTTAGGCCAAAAGGGATTAATCATGCAGAATTTCTGTGTTCTTTCTGGCTTTTCTTAAACACTGTGAAAATGTTAGTCGGTAAAAGATTTAATTTGTATTCTCTTAGTCCTTTAAACATGCCCTAATTTTTTTTATTCACACAAAGCTTCCAATCCCTGCAAGATACTGAATGTTGATTTTTCATCTTGGCTTTGTATTTGAAAATGATTACTCAGTCTTTTCTTTTCTTTTGGTTTTCTGGTTTTTAAGTGTTTCATTTGGAGAGGTTTAACAACTGAATGTTCAGGCCACTTTGTCTGGCCCCAGCCTGAACCATTGTACAATGGAAATCAGATTTAATTACTTCATTTTGAAAATTAATGCATTTCTGAAACATCAGTGGAAAAATTTTGTCTCTCAAATGTATTTCTTAATGATTCAAAGCAAAGGCCTTGTTGAAAGTGAAACAGATGAAACAGGTAATCTCTTCAGAAATAATGAGTTCTTAGTAAATTTGAATATTGTTGAATTGGCAGGTTCTGCCCTAGAGTTCTTTCTTCAATCCCTTTTATACAAAAGGAGTACTCAGAAATGTTACAATAAGATACAGTACAAAAAACTTATACAATAGAATAAATATCAGTAACATTGCTATATCAGAACTATAGGCATAATTTTCATTTACTTTTGATGAATAAAGTGGTAAAATTACAATATCTAGTGCTGTCAATCAGTGTTGCTACTGCAACCATTTTCTTATAAAAATAATTCTAAAAAACTGAAAAAGACAAAAGCAGATTTATCAGTTAATTGTTACAAATCAGATACATAATCATGCAATATAATTAACCTAAAGGTTCAGAATAGTGAGACAGGCATTAAAATCTTTATCCATTATACAAGTGCTGATGCTGTCATTTTGCATCCCTTGTCCTGAGGATGCTGCCTTCTTCTTGGAAAATGCTTGAAAGGTATTAGAGTGAATTGGAACAGCCCACTTCTCATGGTGTGGGTGTATACAGGTGTGCTTGTCATGGAAAATATTCTCATTCAGAAACAATGAATCAAAAAAATTGCTGATTATTTTTAACTGTTTTCATACCATGTATATTTGTATGCAGGCTTGCTATGCCTGTCTTTTATTTTAGTACTACTTACTATGAAGATTATTGTTTATTACTAGGTAGGAATTAAGCTTGATTCACATTCTGTATATAGATACATGTATTTAAAAGTGTGTTTTTATATATATATATATATATATATATACTTATACACGCACACATTTATACACCTGTTTATGTGTATATATACAGACATACTTATATGCAGAAATATATATATATACATGCACAAATATACATACAGAATTACGATTCAGAATGCGATAGGAAAAAATGAAACTGGCTACATGTATGCAAAGAGATAGACACTTCCACTGTTTCCTCTTGTGAAACGTCTGGGTCTTGAGAAAACTGGAGTATAAATCTCTACTTTATTCAAGTGTTCCAGCTTACTTGAGTAAGTAGAATTGAGCCAGGGGAAAAAAAAAATGCGAGGAAAAGAAAAAGCAAACCTCTTCATCTCCCTCACAGTTGTTAATCAAAATAGAGAAATTAATAGTACTTGTTTTAACAGTTCTTGAAATAAATATGGCATATATTTACAAATTTTAAAGGTGCATGGAGCTTTCTAAATAATTTAGGATCATATTGTTATAATTAATTATATAGAAAAACAATTTATTTTCAGTTTGGAATTTTGGTGAAACTCGAGGGCATTTTATGGAGGGCAAGTATTTTTCTCTGTGCAGCAGAAAAAGGGGATTTTTTTTGTGTGTGTTGTTTTGAAGTAACAAAATGATACTACGTATCAAATGAGCAACTATCTGTGAAAGTGTCATCTTTTACATGTAAATACTGTTTCTCAAATACATAATTTGAGATTTCCACAGCTTTTTTACACATCATTTCCTTCTTTCCAAGCAACCTAAGTCCTGCAAACAGATTCAAGAAAGAACAAGAAAAATTGCCTAAAACACAGGTTGAGCTGCAAGTGGTTTGGGGTTTGCCAGGGAATGAAGGTAATTATCAGCCAAGACAGTCTTTTTTATTGTCATTCTGTACTGAGTCTGGCTGAGATGGAGTTCATTTCCCCCACAGCAGCTCTCATAGTGCTGTGCTGTATATTGCTACTGAGAATGGTGTCAGTGGGCAGTACTGAGCAGCCCTGGCACAGCATCAGGGCTGTCTCTGCAGCATTCCCTCCACACCAGAGGGCTGGGCCTGGGCGAGATCTTGGGAAGAGACACAGCCAGGACAGCTGACCCAAACTGACCAAAGAGATATCCCATACCATATGACATCTGCTCAGCAATAAAAGCTAAGAGTAGGGAGGAGGAAGCAGAGAGAAATCTTTTGTTTTCCTTTCCTTCCACATGTAGCCTTTGCTGTTGTTTTTATTTCACTGATTTTATCTGACCCTACAAGTTTTTCCCATCTTATTTCCCAACACCCTGGCACCTGTCCTTCTGAGGAGGGGAATGACAAGAGTGGCTTGGTGGGCACCTGACATCCAGCCAAGGTCAACCCACTACAGACATAAATCTCAAGCTTTTTGACTTGAGATGTTGCTAGTTCACCTGCAATGACTTATTGGTTAGCTGTCAGTGCATAAGACTTCTATTTTCATATCTGTTATTAGGCATGTTTATTCAGCTTACATACTCAAAAGACCTTCAGATATAGAAATT
Organism: Streptopelia decaocto; assembly: GCF_964273445.1. NCBI lineage: Eukaryota > Metazoa > Chordata > Aves > Columbiformes > Columbidae > Streptopelia > Streptopelia decaocto. The sequence goes on from NC_138659.1 coordinate 46,247,565, forward strand.
CAGTTGAATTTTACCTTCCTAACTCATTCACTAGTATGTAGGATTATGGAAGACCTACTACTACTCCGTTGAGAGGCAAATATATAACGACTTCCTATATCAAATTGAAAGGAGATATTATTTTTGAAATAGCTGCCCCCAAATCAAGCTTTCTAGAAACTTCTGTTTACTTACATGACAAATACTTTGTAAAAATTTGATTCTGTCCTGCAGTACGATTACTTTTAAATCACACAAGACTGGTAACAATACTGCAAATTATTGAATGTTTTATTTCACTTGCAACTGCCAAATTGCTCTGATTGAAATGTTACTCCTGCGTAATCATATGCCTGATCATGTACCAAGATGCACAATTAACATTAATCCTTCCTTATAGCTGATGAGACCTGTAATAAAAGTGTTGCTCTGTGTCCCTTCCCAAGGTTAGAGCCAGCTTGAGCTTTTTTCTGTTAATAGACATATATGTGTCAAAATAACTGATCTTTTAAACTCACTTGACAGTGGCCTGAGTATTCCTAGGTCAACTTTTTCATTCAGCAGAGGAAAGCATTTTCCTTCGCTGCAGGAGAGAGAGGTGTTCTCTATCAAAATAGTAATTTTTCCATCTTCTGAAGTGAAAGGTACTCTCAGCATTAAAGTACCTCTTGTAACTCCAGATTAGGAAAGTACCTCTTGTAAATCCAAAGAGGAGTCTTTACTTCATTACATATTCTTAGATAACAAAGTGATGCAATAAAGAACTGAACAGAGACTTGGAAGGGAAGTACTGAGATATTTTTTTAATTTTTTTTTTTATGCTACTGACTGTGTTAGTTGTAACGAGGGATGACAAAAGCTTGCTGTCTATTTACAATGTAGTATACGTAGGACTTGGTTCTTAATTGTTAAAATAAAATCATTGTTTTCATTATTAACATTACTACTATTTGGTTAAGGATGCATTTTGGCTCTTGCATTCTTGCTAAAAATGTTAGGCATTGATCACACATAAGTTGTTAATTCTTCTGGAGGTACTAAAATGCTCATGGAAACCATTATTTTGAGACCTTGTTTCTGAAGGCAAAGTATACAGAGGCAGAAAAAGCTGGATGATCTGCTCTCAAAATTTCATCTCAGAGCTGCTTATGTCATTCTCCTGCAACAAGACAGAAATTCTGTGCAAAGAGCTGTACTCTGAAAGCTGCTTGTGGATCAAAGTTATTTGAGTCCTACAGAACTGACAGACAATTTTGTGTCATCTTCATCACCATTGCAAGACATATTGTTCATTAGCCACTGACATATGTTCTGTTCCTATATGCAGTTAGTAGTACTCATATGCAATTTGCTTTTGATTCGTAGAGTAGAGAAGAAATAGGAGATTTTTTTTAATTACTGATTCAAAATTTTATAAATTTCTACATTTACTAAGTGCAAAGCAGTGCAGAGATTTACTCTTAGGCAGTCAATAGCGGTCTTTATAAACTATTTTGCACAAAATAATTTTTGATATTGTATGCAAATCTCAGTCTGGTCTTCAGTCATTGAGGATATTATCTGGATTTGCAATGGTTCACAGAAAATGCCGTTGGCAGGTTTTGACAGACTTAATCCTGATCTCACCCAGTATGTTTCATGCTGTTGACAAGGAAACTATTCATTTTCATTCTATTCGTATACTTGTAGCACAAATTTGAAAGGTTCTGATGTATTTGTCTTATTGTGAATTCCCATTTTAAATGTATACAACGATTAGCTTGCTCATTGAAATTTTAAACTTCAGGGAGAAGAAAAGCAGAGTTTCTTTTATTTACAATTGCTATATGCTTAAGAGAATGTGGTGAAAAGAAGGTTGTGGCGCTGCTTGTCATTTCTGACCCCATTCCCTGCCGAAGTCAGTGTGAGGTTATATCCTGTCATTGTTCCTGTTACATGGAAAAAGCGTTTGTTTTGTGGGCATCTAGAGAGGAGATGACTCTCTGGGCACAGTGACTCTGTATTATACCCCAGAGTTAGAAGAGATCAGGATATTAGGAGGATTTAACCCTGTCCTTTCTCAAATGCTTGTTAGGACCTGTAGGTCAGGATGATGAATTTGGAGAAATGATTTCATGGAATCAGAGACATCTCTCTATTTTCTTCACACATAGTTGTACAGTGCCTCATTTAAGACTTCATGACAATACCTGTGGGACCCATTTTGGAAAAGCTTTCACTTTTCATGTTACTGGGTATCTTAGTGGGAAACTCTTACTATACTGCATATACCCCATCCTGTAATGTGGACCTTTTCTGTAAACTTACAGGGTTAGTGAAGTCGTATATTTTGTCATATAAACCTTCTCCTAATCTGCTATTTTTCCCTTCAAAATTTTATTCAAAAATGATCCTTCCTTGTGAAAAGGTTTTCAGATTTTTTTAGTAGGCTGCCCATTTCTCATTAAAATGGAATAAGTGTTGCATGCAGGCTTTTTCTAGCCACATGGTACTTTTCATTCACGTATCATACGCTTAGGAGTTCAAGATATCAAGTTCTTTACTTTGGAATAGATCTTCTCGGTAAGCATAAATATGGCTTGATAGGCATAATTGAATAGAGGAGTTGCATCTGGTTGATTTATGAAGAAATATATTTATATAGATTTATGTAGAAATATATTCCAGCATAATTTACTGTGAAAGACTTCATAGTTTATTAACTACTGAAATTCTAATTTTTTTTTCAGCACAAACTATAAATTCTTCTCAGACAGGAAGTAATGGGTAGAGTTGATCTATTAACTAGAGGAATTCTTCCCCAGAACAATGGAAGAAGAAGCTGGATTGCTGAACTTAGAGCCTGTTGAGGCTTAGGTCTGGGCAAGCTAGGAACAATTTCAACTCAGAATTTAGACATTTCTTATTCCTTTGACTAACTTATAGCTGGACTTTAATATTACAAATACATTTCTCAAAAATTCTTTAAAGTCTGTCCAATACAGAGTTGCATCTCAGCAGACTTGTTCTTCCCTGTCCTTTGTGGGTAAATGAAAGTAAGGTAGGTGGTCTCTCTCATGTCAGAGACAGCATTCTGTCATTGGCTGTTGTCTCTGTCATGTGCTTGGATAACCACAGACCAATGTGAAGTATTCAGATTGATTTGCAATTCTGTTAGTAGTCTAGAAAATACAACTTCAATCAAGAATTGAGGGAAATATGAAAGTGAATGAAAATTTGTGTTATCTTCATGAGTGTTCAGAATCTTTTATTTCTATATAAAACTGTCCTAGTCTGTTAAATAACTGCACAAAGTTCATGACATACCTCAGATTCTGCACACTAAGCAGTAAACGCATCAAGGCACAGATTAATGCAAGATGAGCAACTAACGATAGTAACTGTATAATAGTGTGAACCTTTTGCCCTCCCCTGCCCTTCCTCCCATTCTCTATTTAATATTTTGGGTTTTAGGTAAGTCCTGTACCTGAATTGATGCAGTGGGACTAAAAATTTGGCTGGGGCTTTGTCCATCACATGTACTGATTCCTTGAAGGGTGAAAATGTATCTGAAGAACATGTAATTATACTTAATTCAAGTCACTGTCGCAGTTTGTGTTTCAGTCTGTTCTCAAGGAGGATGTAGAAAAAAGATAGCTAGAGACTGTTAATCACAGCTTGAACTGAATAATATCACTACCAAATATTCCAGTAACATTTTAAAATGCACTTCAGCATATCATCCTTTTTACTTTCTTGTTGTCTAATGAATGGATTGTGGAGTCACTAAAAAGGGTTTCTGAGGTTTTTATCCCTCCTTGTTCGTCTTTGTGTTTGTTCTTATATTATGTGACATGATCACAGCTCTGCAGCCATCCAGAGTTGGGTTTGATTGTCTGCCTGTGAAATGTGAACTAATTCAAGGCAAAAGGACATTAGCCATTTTTATTACAGTTGGTAGATTTTGTTAGAAGCTATAAGTAAAAAATAAACCAAACAAGGACTGTCATGTAAAGGAATGAAAGGATTATTCTTTTAAAAGAATGAATTTGGATTGAGGTCCCTGTTGGTGAAGTGGGAAGTATATTTTAATGGGATAATGAAGCATCCCAAATATTATTTTTTTCCACTCTTACATTGGCACATCATTGTGTACCCTGGCACCCGAAGCAGGGTCATCTTTGTTCACATTTTATTGACAGAAATGTAACATTTACCTTACATAAATGAAGTATAACCTTCAGCTGATGAAGAAGGTTGCCCAGTGTATAGTTGGAGATGTAGATAATACACATTCATTTTTAAAATGCCTGCAAAACATAGGTAATGAGCAATATTTGTGTCATATGAATTTAGGTTGGTGAATAGAAGTATCATCTCATTTACATTAAGTATTAAGAGTTACATTGTTAAAAATGACACTAGTTCAGATACCTGTAATGAATGCTGAAAACTGGTTTGCTCATAGAGGAACTTCTTTATTAGCGGGGGGAGGGGGGAGGAAAAAAGTTTTGCTTTTATTGAGTTGAACATAATAGTCCTGTTGGCAGGGCCATTTCAGTAATTCTAGTGGAGCTTTGGTACAATTATGCTGCACAGAAGGTGGGTAAATTCTTTTTATGTGATGGAATGTGTAATCTAAAGAATAACTTGGGAAAACCTATGTATTGGTGCTACCTCAGTTTTAATAAGAATCTGTCTGTTTTTCTTGAAAAAATTAGAGTATATTCCAAGATGAATGATGATAAAGCAAAGATACAGCTGTTTGGAAAATACATGTCAAGGAGCAATTGTCAGCAGTCTTCTTTTGCACAAGGATCAATATCCTGATCTAGTTCTAATGTTTTATTTTTATGTCAGTAGCAAAGCTTAGCATTTATGAATGATGACAATATGGGAGGAGTTCTAAACATTTTTGATTAGAGGATAATAATTTTGACAAATTGAAAGGATAGTCCATGAAAACACAAAAAATAGTATAATTAGGAAGGTGAGCTCTAAAGTGTAAGTAGTGCTGAGTAGTAAAATATTTTTAATGTGTGACTCCTTCAAATAAATTAATAATGTGACAACTGGAAAATAAGGTAACTACTATTTAAGGATATGTTAACAGAACTCCAGTTTACATTTAGCTAGAAGGTTTTGTCCAGATTTTGAATTCCTTTTTTTAAAGAAAAATCTGATAAGTTGAATAGATTCCATTGAAGAAGAGCAACAGGTGATTTAAATGAAACAATACATAAGGATACATTAATAGATTACATTTGTTTTGTCTTATATAGAATAAGAATCCATTACAGAGTATAAGTAGAACTTCAAAAAAGGCAGAGTAATCTTTTAAGTGTTTGATTGTTCTCTGAGGTAGTTGTGTGTGGCAGGGGATGAAATCATCTGTTTGTACTAACTCAGATGTTTGTATGTTAGGAGATTCACCATCAAAAAATTAAGAAAAAAAAATAGTAAGAAAATTTTCTTGTGTTTGAGATTTTAAGATAGTTAATCAAATATCAGGTACAGCATTGATAGGGTTGATTGTTCATGATCCTTTTCCAATACTAAATAATGTATAAAGGCATGTATTTCTGGATATTAGTCAGAGATTCTGTCTTTTTTGCCTTTAGTTTCTTTTGTTATATTATTTTCTCTTTTCCAATGACAAAATATTCATTAAGTGATTATTATTTGATTATTATTTAATGTTAGCATTAACATTAGTCCAAGCTCCCTCAAAAATGATAGCAGTTGTGTATGATTTTGGGGTTGATTTGGGGTTTTTGCTGTTCATTTTGTGTTGGGATTTTATGCAATGATATTTTTCAATAGGTGAAAAATAGTGTATAGTAAAAGTAGTGCAACCATAATTTGTAAATCCAGAAATGTAACTATAAAAGAATAATACATCTTAAGTGATATTATGCTTAATTAAAAGATCATTGTTAATAGTTAATATTGTGATATGCATCCACCATATTTCATATACGCTGTTGCTGTGGAAGATGCTATTTTATGTATCATATAGGTTTTCTTAATCAGCTTATGAAATAATTGAATATATCATAGTCTAATCATACTGTTGTAAATCAGGCAGATCTCCAGGGGGAAGAATCTGAGAGCTTATGATCATCAAATTTTGTAATCAGTTAGTGATATTCACTGAAGCAGATTAAGAGAATCATTTTAACCAGCTAACATATCGCAGGACACAATAGTTGCATCCACTGTAGGTCATAAATAAGATAGAGAAACATACATCTGCAAAAGCTAATAAACAGTAATCTTCTGCTAAACAAATGTTAGGGCTCAAACGAAAACTCTGAGTGCTGTGCTACACGAATACTCTTAATGATTCACAAAAATGGAAAGGATTTCTTAGTAAGGTCTGAAAACAGAACAGGTGCCTTAAAAGCACCTCTATTTGTAAGGTGGATGAGATGTTTTTTCTCACTGTGGATATCATCTACACCTGAGACATGGACTTCAACACAGAGAAGAAAAGGAAAATAGTATTAAATGAACTTTGATAATACTGTAATTTGTGAAGCTACGATATAAATTGTCTGTGTGACATTTGTAATTGACTTGCTGACTTACGAATGCAAAATGTAAAGCCAGCCAGGAATGTTTCAATGAATCTGACAGATATACATACACTTTACAGCAGGCACTTATTGTGAGCATGTTTCTTCCAGGAATTTCTTTATCTTCTAGATTGGATTAAAATAGGCAGAAAGATTGATTCAGCTCAAAAGTAATTTAGGGAGATGTGAATTTTCTCTTCAGATTCAGGATGTAAAAGCCTTATTGATTGAACCACATCTGAGATCATAACTTTGTTTCAACAATAAAAAATGTGTGCTGAAGAACAGTCTCAAGGCCTCAAGTAACAAAACAAGCTCCAACAGTTGGGCAGTATCTGTGGTGTGCATCTCTCAGCTGCTCGGTGGGGCTTGTCACTGTGCTCCGGTCTTCTGTGCAAGAGTGGGACAAGTCTCTCCAGTATGCCACTTGATTTGTGGTTACAGCTAGAGACATGAAATGTGCCAGTCACAGCTTGCTGGGATGAGAACAGTTTCTGAAGCCTCACAAGTTTCCTGTGGGCCTTATTTTCATATGGATTTCAGTATATTTGGGATCATTGTCACTGGAGACTTGTTTATTCTGAGAGCTTTTCTATGATGAGTAAAGGGAAGCCTCTGTGACACAGCTCACAGGCATGACCTTCTTCTGAGGTCAGTAACAAGTAGCATAAAGCTTTTATTTCTATGTTCAATCCCATACCAGTATTATCTAAGGATTGCAGATTACATTCTCACATACATGGCCTTGAAAATTTTAATGGGAAATGTCTTTAATTAATACAATATGAATGTGTTAATGGGTGTTATCGAATAAATGCAATTGTCTCCAACATCCTCCTAAGGACTTCAAGGATGTAGCAGTTTTATTAATTTAGTTAATTCCACTATTGTTTCTGAGCTATTTCTTATTTTCTGATTTTAAAATAACTTGTGTCTGACATACTTGACCTTTCTCATCCACTTACCACTCAAAACTGTATCTATTCAATAGAGCTCTTGAAGTATCAGGATTGAAGAATCCAACATCTTACAATGGAAAGAAATGGCACTCTCTTTTTATAGTTGGTATCTTATGAAGAAATAGACCACTTGAAGACCCATTTGACAGAAGAATCCTGATGAGAATTCTTACCTCTTTTAATAAAGATGATAATAAGGATTAGGAATCCTCTAGCGCAATATCTCTACAAAATCTGAGCAGTTATGCAGGTCTCTTGGTGAAAGACTTCATACAAAACCTTTTCTCTATTTTTTGTCAGAAGTCTCCTGTCTTATTGCATCTTGTTTCAAATGCTATCCTTTGTCAGTTATACAGCCTAAGAACTTGATGTGCAAAGATATTTTAGCACCAGTTTGTTGGGGTTTTTTTTACATTTAGCTTTAAAACAAATTCTTTTCAAGGGACAATTCCTCTTATATTTAGGTCAATGCCCTGACTGAAGGAGAAATAATTTGCAGTGCAAAGTCCTTTTCTTTGTGCCTGAAAAGAAGCCTTAAAAATAACTTAAACTAGCAGAAAATCTAGAATTATACTGGTTCTCAAACTGCCTAGTCTAGTTCTGACAATTGTGGACTGTGAATATGAGTTCCTTCATTTGTTTTCCAGAGAGAAAAGATGTCATGTTTTGTGTTCAGAAAGCTTTGATTAACTAATGAAAAATGTTGCCATGTATTATGAAGGAAATGCCAAAGAAGGGGATGAGGTTTGGCCCCAACTATCAAATTCATGTCTTGTGATCAGATTTCTGTGCCATTAGATTTGTAGTGAAAAGGCCTACTACATTTTTAAAGTAATAGAGAGTCAATTCTATTATATCACTGCATAAACTGGTAGAAATTACATCAGTTTCACTGAATACACTGAATTTCCAGTGACATAATTCTGGAAACTCTTTGTGACTATTGCCTTAAATATGTTAAAATCATTTTTCTTCTGCAACAGTGGTAAACTTGTTAATAAAATTATTTTGCGCCATTATTTAGTGTATGTCGTATATTAATTCACAGCAGGTAGTACAGAGGAGATCATAGTCTAATCAGATAGCACAGGATGAAAAGGAAATTGAAGATCAGTATTACTGAAGTGGGGGTGACACATACTGGGATTCAGGAGCGGAGTTTACTCCTGGGTGAACGCTTCTTTCCCCTTGAATTTTAGCTGAGGAACCAGCCATGTCCTGGGTTCTTCTGGTTCTGCTTCCAGAGTTTATGAGGCTACCAAAGCAGATTTTACAAATGCTCCTAATTTCTCATTTCTGATGCATCTTATGTCCCTAGCTAGTAGGAGTGCTTTAAAAATAAACCTCTCGTACTGGTGAAGAATGCTAGCACAGGCTCTACGCAGTGGGTGAAGAGATTTCAAACAATAGGCGGAGTGGGACCCACAAAGAGCAGTGTTGCTGGAAATAAAACACTTACCAACAAGAGGTTTTTTGGATTGCCTAGATTTCATGCAGAAAACAACTTTTTCACTTTAAAATTCTGTTAACAAAAAAAAAAAAAAAAAATTCTTTCTAACATGACTTCCTAGGGCCAGAAACTTAAAATCACTGCTGCTCAACATTTCCTGAAGGATTGAGGCAGCCACTTGTGTGTCACTATCTGACTTTACCCTCAGGTTTGCAGAAACATCCCAGAGAACACAGGGTTGCATAACATGTCTGCCTAAGGAACATGTGAAAGGTGTCTTGACGATGTTGCGTTACTTGTTTTATCTGTGCCAAATTTACCCCCAAAAGAAGAATAGTCTGTCCACAATCATCTTTAAATTTGTAATACATTTGAGATGTCACTTTTTAAAATTTTGTAAGTACATCTTTGGTGTTACTTCTTAAAATATGGTTTTGGAAAACATAACTTCCCTAGTAAATTCTGGCTAGGTCTAAATTAATACATATAACTAGCCTTAGAATTTGAAATGTTTTGCCAAGTTTAGTTTGTATATGAGACATAAACATGTTTATCCACTGTCATTTAAAATAAACTCTCTATTCTCCAAATTACATTATGCTATGTTTAAATTGCTATTCAAGCTACCACTTATTTTGACTAATCAGGTTAACACACTTAAAAATCAGCTTCAAAGATGACAGGTAAGTGGAACAGAAACATCACACTGCGAATTAAATTATTAAAAAAAAAAAAAAGAAGAGTATAAAAGAAAAAAGGTCAGAAGATAAGAGTCAGGACTTCCGTGGTAATCTGACAGTTTAAGAGTGTTTCTGCTATGTATCTTTAGTATAAGTTCTCTAAAATGTTGGTCTTTCTGTATGTTTTACAAAAGGTGCTGACAAAATTAAACATCAAAATTACATATTCGTATTTCATAATTCTAGCTATACATAATTGTACCAGATGATTACTGCTTATTACTGGAGGAAGATTATTTGGAAGTACACTTGAAATTCTATTATATTTGAGATCTAATTAGATTAATTTATGATCTTTGTACACAAAGTGTAGTGATTCCATGGGGGGGGAAAAATAAAGTCTTCCTACTTGGGTAGTTTTTAGAGCATTTGTGATTCATCATTCAGACTCCTTTAAAATTTGGTACATCTATAGAAGCTTTATCAGGATTTGGAAATCTGTGACTTCAGATGTCAATGATTTGAAGGTGACCTTCTTAAAGGTCTGAATAATTACCTATCCAATAAAAGTTCTAATTGATTAATATATTATTCACTAGTTTTGCTGACAGAGCTGCTTTCCTCTGTCTTAATACACTAGCAGTTCTAGGAATGGATCTGGAAGAACTCTCCAGGACTAATGCAGTGAACATATGCAATAACTACACTTCTGAAACTAGGTCTCTCTAGCCATAGAAGAGCTTTATCTTGATACTTTTCAATCCCCTAAATGTCAATGTGGAGCACTCGGCTCCTGTCAGCACTTCAATCTGTTTTTAGTGCCCTGGAAATGTTTCCTCACTGGTTCAGGGCAAAAGTGCATGAGGAATAACTGTGCCATTTGGCTCTCAAAGAGCAAAGGTGCAGAAGAGCTGCAAGCTGTGCATTTTTTAATAACCTTGTTTTCCCTGAATTTAGGCAGCACCCTGAAGGCAGAATCTGTCTAAATGAAAATCAAAAATTTAGTTACTTAGTCACTATAGTTTCACTGTCATATTCATCAGTTTCTACTGTGTTTATTGTCATGAAACCTCTGTATGGCTGAGCCAGTAAAGTTCCTCAAATCTTACTAGAGTAGGTGAAATAAGAACAAATGACGTGCGGACTTTGGAAAACCTGTTGTCTTTGCAGGTAGGCACCTGTTTCAGTTTTTGAAAGAATCCTAGTGGTTCAGCCATCTAGATGGTAACTTTTTAAAGAATGAAAACTTAAACACATACATATTGCCTCTGTTCTGTAATGGTACACTTCTGTATTTCATCACTGAACTCTGTCCTGCAAACTGAATTCTCCTAGAACCTTGTGCAGGTGGAGAAACCAGGTCTCTCTCATTTCTTCAGACTTTAATGTATAGTTGGGACTAGAGCTCTTGTTTTTTTTTTTTTCTTGAGTGTGTGACTCATTTACTGCCTCGTAATACAAACTGATTCAGAGTTGTTAATACTCGAGAGAGCAGAAAAATACTAAAGCAGAAACTCCAGGGAGCAATTACTTTAAGTTTCAGTCATGCAGTTACACATAGTATATGGCACAGATGTGAATCTAGATTTCTTATTTAACACTGAGTTGCCATTAGGGAGTCAAATCTTGTATTGAAGCCTTATTTTCACGGGCACAGTATAAATTCAGGGGAAAAAAATTAATGCTCTAGAGGCCCTACCTTCTCCTTTGTATGTCAAAAGTAGCTGGGCCAGCAGTCTCAACTTTTGAAAAGATGCAAAAAATACACACTGGATAATAAGTATTATAGATATTCTGCAGATAACTTTTTAATTTTTTTTTTATTTTTTTTTTTTTTTAATTCTACATATAGTGTGGAAGTCAAAGGAAGCGAGTTTTTTTTAAGAGCTGTGAACATTCTTATGTACCAGGTCTAGTCCTGTGATGTTAGAATGTGGCAAATGCTTTAAAAGAAAGTGCAGTCAAACTTATCCTGTAAAGGGTAATTATGTAAAGCTTAGTTACCCTGTAAAGGGAAGTTATGCTCTTCAAGTATAACTTGTTTTTTAATGTTACCCTATTTGTTATTGGCTGGCTCAAAGCCGTTGAAACACTAAGTTTCTGCTTCTCATCAAAATGTAGTAGATGTTTCTGTGAACCACACATCCTTATTTTTGGGTTCTAAGTCTGGATGCTGTGCCAAAGTGTTCCACTACTCTACTCTTGAGTTGCTTTCTTAAGTATTAGATTTGCTTGTGTATTATATGTACTGCTTGTCAGTCTCTTTGGATTTTTCCTTGGTACTGTATTTCAAAACAATAAACCTAGAAATATTCCCAAATTAATATTGCTGTTAAATTATATGGCTAAACCAGATTTGAGCTACAGGAGATTCATTCTCCAAGGGTGATTCATTTTGCATAAAATCGGAAGGGTAACCTCTTTGTTAGGATTTACAGAGGCTTTCATAAAATTGAAACTGTAATTAGGATGAAAAAATATGCATGAGCAATTTGCAGTAGTGTAATGAAAGATTGCCATGGGAAACCAAGTGGATCAACAGATGCTTAAACCTTTGCTATGATTCTTGGCATATTTATTTTTCACTTCCCTTCTAGACTTTCGAGTTATGTTGATCTGAGATATTTGCAGATCTGCATGTATTACAACAAAATATTAACATTGCAGCAGATATTCAGTAGTAATAATTTAAAATGAAAGTAACATATATTCCAAATATCAGAAACATGAGTTTAATACATAGGCTTTTTTCTGTGTTTAAAATTAATAGACAATGATAAATTAACCAACAGTGATTATGAAGTATATCTTTCTCCAAATAACTGGAAAGTGTTTCTGACAAGAGTTGCTTATCTCTGTAAAGAGATAATTCTTTGACGTTTATTACTGTAGTGTTAAACCAATTTCCATTACCTTTATCAGGCTTAGGAAAGGTACACAGTGATAAACTTATGTCAAAACAAACAAACAAAAAACAAACAGATGTAAATCCATTAATATATCCTAAGTGTAAGAAAGAGATATTGGTGTATGCACATCACAAAAATGCATAAAACCATGCAAAGAGTTGGTATTTTAACTAACGTGAGGGTAGAATGGAAGAGATAGTTGGGTAGTGGTTTGCTGTAACATGCTGAATTTGTTCAGAGAAAGAACTGACACTTTTATCCAGTTTGCTGGGACTTAACTAGTATGCTTTTATAGAAGCAGAGGTTTAAAAGGACTCTTGAAAAACCTGTGTTTCAAAAGTATAATTATTGCTGTTTCCAAAAAGACAGGCAGCAGGAAAGGTGAGAGTATTGTCTGAATGGTCATTCAACATATGGGGACATAAGCAAACTTTGTAGAAATTTCTGTTTTAAGTTAACACAACTCATTTAAGAAATTATTTGTAATACAAACAGTGAGTTTACTAAATGAAAAGTATTTGCAATAAGTTTGGTATTGTGACTGTGCATACTTGTTCTGTAAAATGCACTACTTCTCTTCTTAGTGAAGGCTCAAAAAGCCATAATGATACTTTTGCTGAATCAGTATTTTAAGGCATTAAATACAGCCTCAATTAGTTAATCTTTTGTCTTTATCCCTTTTAGCAATCATAACTTTTCAGATTCTGGTTGGAACAATTGTGTGTGTTCATAGGAAAGATCTGAATTCTTCAGAGGGGTCATCTTTTCATAAAATGTGAGGAAAGCAGCATGACTGCTGTCTTTATTCAGTAAGTTTCTTTGAGCTGTTTTGGGGAGGTTTTTCTTGGTTATTTCATCTGGTTTCTGACTGTACAGAAGATTGTTCTACTCTTCTGTTCCCTTGACTGAGCTGAGCAAAGGCAACTTGCATTAGAATCTGCTGCCCAGTTTTATTTTTATATTAATAAAACATTTTTGCCATTGACATGGAAAGAATAGGGAAGCTTTAGGAGTTCTTGGCTGTCCAATGACTGACAGCAAGTGAGAAAAACCCCCACAAAATGCTACTTTTAAAATGACCTGATGAGAGGTCCCTTTTTACTGTGACTTAACCTTACCGTGTCTGTTACACCATTACAGAGAAACAAATCTGACTTACTAGGAGCAAAACTGTTTCCTTAGCTCTAGAAACATTTTCAGGATTTTGTTGTTTTGGTTTTGTTTTTCCATTTGGGAGAGAAGTATCTTGATAAGGTTACTGTAGCCACCTTTGAAGCATCCCGAAATGAGTGCTTTTGGAAGCCATTATGAAACTAGAAAGGAAAGGTCAAAGTATGTTTACAAAGACTTAACACAAATACTTTTCAAAGAATATTTATATTATATATTTGTCTTGGTTGACTAACATGCAATACCTCTATTTTTTGTGGGTTTTAGAAAGGCTTATACTGAGGCTCTGAAAGACATAAGGCAGATTACAGCTCTTGTTATTTAAAGTATCTGCTGTGTGTTCTAGAAATATTATGATCAAGCAGCAGCTAGCCTTTCCAAGTAGTTCATATCTGCATGCTGTGAATGTGACAGTAAGCCTCTTCTGAGAAACAGAGATGAAGTTACCATGTGCACACATTTGTGACACTTGGCATCATGCTTAGGAATAATTGCTCAAAGACAAGTGGTCTTGTAGATCACCTTAGAATAGCCTTGCCTTCTTGAGAACAGAAGAGAGAATAAGGCATTTGGTGTCTGTTGCATTAATGAAATTATGATTGAAATATTCAGTGTTAATCCTGCATATTCCACATTTTGAACATTGTATTGCAACACCATTTAGCATGATCGGTCTTTGTATATATGTTGATCCTTAATCGCCTCTTGAAAATGGCACCTTCTGTTTGCAACCCTAGGTATAAAATAACTTTGGCATTTCTGCATGCACAAATTTTTAAGAGTGACCTCTCAATTTACTTTCTTTTGATCAAAATGTTGTATCCAGCACTTGAGATCCACAGTTGCTTTACACAACCCTATCATTGTAATTTCATATCATTGTTTTCTCTAGTAAATATGCCTTTGTTTTACTGTGACTTAATGTTTATAAATGTAATCATACTACAGTTTAATTGGGTCATCTCAGGATATTATATAGTATTAAGTTGAGAAGGTGCTATAAGTAGGAATGTTTTCAGGCAAACACAGGTTGTCTTGAAGATGCTAAACAGCCTAATTACCATTTATACTTTTGTCAACGTGAATCATCATTAAAACCCTTTATTAACTGAGTTAGTAAAAGAGTAGAGGTCAAAATACTAGACTAAATGAAAAGCTGGTAAGGAACAGAGACAATAAATGTCTTGGAAGTCCACTTAAAGACTCCAGGAGTATGTGTATCTCTGGATCATGAAGCTGGTCAAAGATAACAGAGCCTTCACTAATTCTTGTGCAAAATTTTTCTTCTGAAAACAAGTTCCCAGGAATATGTGCCAATTTTGGATAAAATGTTGTCTGGAAAAAGATGTGAAACAGAATAAGGTGGTTGCCCTGCTTAAGTGTTAGGCATACAACATTAGACTTCATATATTTGCCTGTAAATTAAAAATAGTAGACCCCCATCATTAATTCATTATAGCCCACACATTATGAAGTCTCAAATATGGGACTTTCTTGAGGCAAAAGGCTTAACAGTAGCTGGTTTTAAGCTGTGGGAGAGAGGAGCTAACTAACCTAAAGTTTTAACGTATTCTGATATGCCAGGACAACACCTAGTTTTCAATTTCCTCTCCTGCCAAACAGAGTGATCTCTTTTAGAAGGGAAAAGGCGGGAGCGGGGGAGGGGGGAAAGCATTGAACGGTGTTGTACTGCGGGAATTAAAAACTTCGCTGCTAAACTGACCCTTTCTACCCTTCCTCAGTAACTGATCCCCTGTCGCCCTCTTAACCAGGTGAATGTAAACATGAAATTAGAATGGAGAACATAGGTAGAGACAAAAAAAACTGTATCTGAAACATTTCTTGTAACAGGGAGAGTGGACAGCAAATTGTGAAATTCACACACAACCACTATTTTCTGGGGCTTGTAGTAGAAGATAAGTATTAATTGTCTTGGTCTCTCTTACCCCCGTCAATCTAACTTTCATCTATCAGACCAGATGTAACCTGCAAAGAACTTCAAGCTTTTCAATCACATTTGTTGCACAATGGGGTCAGTCATTTCTGTGCCAGTTCATATGGAACAGATGAGAGGCAAATCTGAAAGCATTTATAAATAATAAAAGAAACTCCCATCACACTAGGGACTGGTTAACAAGTACCAGTCTATAGCAGCATGTACGGATATTAAGAAAAAGTTGATGAAAAGCACCGACTTAGTTACATAAAAATAACTAAATAAATCTGTACAGGGAAGAGATCTGTTTGAGAATCTGATTGTGAGGAATGGATGGAAGAGATATTACGATAGAATTAGCTCAAAAAACAGAGTTCGAGTGCCACGTAGAACTGTGATCTGCCAATTAATGAGAAAAAACAACAAGAGGAAAACTGTTGTTGTGAATTGTTAATTAAAGCAGGGAACTGTTAGGAAGATATCAGAGAAATGGTCACAGTGAGAGAAATCCTAAAACCAGCTGAAGGGTGGGAGAGTGAAGCATTGATAAAGAAAAGGACAAAAGGGAATAAAGGAATGAGGTCAAGGAAATGTATCAAGGAAGAAGAGGACCTACTCAGACAGTAGTTCATATATTATTAGACTTTTTATGCAGTTACACCTCTTGGTCCATCCAGTGTTGGACGAAAAAGAGACCATGTTTTAGACTGGACAAGTGGACAGGCAAGTGGCAATATAATTTTCTTTGGGAACAAAAAAAAATTGTTCATTTTTTCAGTTCATTTGTAGTCAGTTAACTTTGCTGTACCGTTATTGAAATAAGGGTGTAGAAGTACTGCAACAAAGTATTAAGGAAGAATAAAATATATTGAAAATGAACTCCCTTTGACACTATAATAGTATTTAATTGACATTAAATAGCTCCTTTGGAACCATTATGAATATGATATGAATACAAATGTATGAAACATTTCCATCATATTGAATCAACAGCTTCAATAGATGAAGTTACATCATTGCAGCCTTTAAGACTTTCACTTTTGCAAGTGAATTTAGTACTTACAAAAGTGCCAAGCTGACATTTCTGAAGACTGAGGTCTTACTGTGTGAAGCTTCTTTGTCATAGCAGTTTTGCTAACAAGGCAGGACCTGGAGGAGCTGCTTTGTGAAGCTTACGTAGCCTCTCACTGAGGCTGTGGGCACTGTCCTCAGCCATCCAGTGGTGGACACAGTGCAGGAAGAAATAGTAGCTAGGAATCCAGATGACAATACCCATGTGATTGCCACAACATTGTGTAATCTTCTCTGATCTTTCTTCAGGAGGAACAATCGGGGGGGGGGGTGGGGGGGAATATCTTTGTTATGTTTTGGGTGCAACTTTCTCAGGGGATACAGGAGCCTTGGTGAGAGCATCATGAGTTTTTAGGGTTTTAGTGTTACTTTCTTCTCTCCCTACTGATGATATTGTCACTGGCTCTTTTCACCCAGTGGAATTGAACTTATTACAAGTTCTAGTGCACACTGTGCATAAGAAAAAAAGGGCTGGATCTTATTCTCAAGAGCTCAAGTCATTCTGAGATGTGATGAAACCAGCATGGAAACAAAATGAAGCTTTAACTGAGCAAGCTGTTGGTGTTTGAGATCTCTGTAATTCAGAGCTAATTGCAGTTACTGGAAGGCGCTGCGTGGCTTTGCTAAGCACATTATTGTGTGTGGTTCTCTGTCTGGATTTCTCCATAATTTGCTCACTAATAGGCTAACACGTGTGGTACAACAGATTAAGGTATTAGATCTGTTAATTTTGGCAAGGTATTTCTCTTCTAACAAGCAGATTAAGCCATACCCGTCTACTGATCAGCATAATAGAAAACAACTCTTTTATTTGTACTCTCTAGCTTTTTGGAAGCCTACTGAATTCTGCATTTGATTCTTAATTGGAAAAGGAAGTACTTTAATATAAGGCATATTCCACTTACAATGGCATGCCTTTGGGAATCCTATCAATGCACACTAAATTTAATGTATTTTAAATAATTATACAGTGTCTTGTTCTGAAATAAACACATGCAGATACAAAAGCAGCCTTTTGTGCACTTAATCTATACCCACATATCATTATTTAGGCCTAGTTTGCTATGGATATGTAAGGTATTTCAGGGATAGAAGTCATTCCTGCAGTAGCAGATGGAAGATTTCTTTATATATGCCTTGGTGCAAAGCAAGAGCTAAAATAAATTTCAATATTTGAATGAGATTGTCATGTCAACACCTATTATTTCAGAAAATTCTGCATCTGCGTGCATCTTTACAAATGCAGTTGTATTTATGGGGTCGTCCTGGTCTAGGACTAGGCTCTTCAGAAAAATCCGCTGATTAACAATGGGAATTGTGTGTCACCGTTCTTTTAGGTTAATAGTCTAGTCTGGAATCTTATTTTAGAGAGATGTTTATAAAGTGTCGTTTTCCTGCTGGAAAAGGTGATAGTGATGTAGTTTCTTCAAGGAAAAATATCTAGTAATAGATAAAATACACTCATTTTCATTGTAACCATAGCAAAGAACTGCTATGAATATTTGGATTAATTATTCCAAATGCATAGCGTTTTCCAAAGCAGCTGCATCTAGAAAACAGCTGCTAGGTCACTTGAGGGCAGGAGGGACAGTGGGTTAAGCTGCCTGTACCACCATCACTGGGTTTCAGATAGTTTTCCAAGCTACTGTGGTCAGTAATAAAACACTGAAGATGACTGATTTTTCTAATTTTCAGAACCTTTGGATAAGTGGATCTCTCTGCACAACCTTACCACCTGAACCCTGTCACTCCCATGAAAACTGAGCCCTGTACCAAGGCACAGGTTTCTGGTATGTGTGGTATCTCATAGGTTTGCAGTCTTCCACTTCCAGCGTGAGAAGTCACAGGTTCTAGAATTGATACGAAGTACACTTAGCATTGCCACATATGGAAAACACTGTAGTGTTCACTACTTCTGAAAATAAATTCTTTTTCCCTTCTGAACATGAATATGAGTTTATATGTTCTGGCCTAGATCCCAGCTTTTGGAAGGGTGGTATGTATTGAAAAGAAGATTTATGAACCCTTTCAAAAGGTGATGTTTCCAGAGAGGATGAAAGCCGTAGCTCTCAGCTGTGAGCGGGTGGTGCGTTGGAAATACAGGGATGGAGAAAAATTGCTGCTTCACCTTACCTGATATTAATACCTAAATACCAGGATTTCACTGAAAAAAAAAAAAAAAAAAAAAAGTATGATTTCCATTAGGAAGGCACCATAAATCCAGTGTCAAATTTGGAGATCAAGTTGCCTGTCCTAAGAAACACATTCTCAGATCATAGGTAATGAGCTGTGCCAGCATTGTATGCTAGTGTTCAGATTAAGTGAAGCATTTAAACTTCTTAATAGAAATTTTAATTTTTTGTTTTCTTGGGGACTGGAATAATTTGTTTATTGGATTTTGTTGTTTGTTTTGTTTTAATAACTAAAACAAAGGTATTGATAACTTCTTGGAATTATGCCATTTTTATTCAGTTGTCCACATTAGATGCATGCTGATTTGGCAGGCAGGCCAGCCAGTAACATCACACAAAGTTATACCAGAAAGTCTGTAATTCTAGGTCTTAGCTCCACAGGTTCTATATCATATTTTGTTTCTGATGTTTTTATTCTTTTGGCCTTTTTTTTTTTTTTTCTTTCTGCAAGGAGTGTTCCGCCCAATGTGATGGTTCTGATTAAGAGTAGGATGTTCTTGAAGGGGTTATAATGCATTTTTTTGTCCAGGAAAGTATTTTTAAAACAAGTAAGTATTTCCCCAATGTTTTACAGTTTATTCAAAGCATTCGGAAGTTATATAAACCACACTTGTTCAGGGTTTCCTTAGATTGCTGTCCTATCTATGGATGTGTATTTTTAATATTATGATAAGCTTTTATAGCATCCTTATGCATGCTTTGAATACGACGGTATGTTCTCAGAAAACTTATCTGCTGTACCTTGCTTACTGGTCATGTTTGTGGGGAATGCTCGAGCAGATGCCATGGTGCAGAGAAAGGACTCGGAGTGCAGTGATGCTCCGTGACCTGGGGATGTGTGCACTGTGCTGGCAGTGCTAATGGTAGACCTGTGCTTTCCCTCTGCTCACTAGATACCATGCCACTTCTTTAATCACTTCTGGGTACAATTAAAGGTGATGAGCTTTACCTGGAAAGCCTACTTTTGCAGTGCTTGGCATATTGAAAGTTAATTAGTTGCTTTCAATAGCATCCTGTAAATTAAAATGAGTAAGGACTAAAAGCAGAATTTTCTCAATGGAGAGCCATCAGCACTGGAATTCTTTCCTCCAATTATTCTATATTTTAGTGACTTTAAGGACATGATGCGAGGTTTGTCTATTCATTCAAGATTTTATCTAATGAAGTGGTAGTATGCTAAGCCTAGAGACCTCTTTGCATGAGACATCATTCAGATTGAGGTTGCTTGAGTTACTTATTTTTAATATATGTTTAAAAACACCTTTAACGAGGAAAAAAAGAATTTTCATTTGTACCAATGGTAGACTATTAATTCTTTGCAGATATAGTATGGTGCTTATCTCAGATAATACTTGCAATGAATCTGAGAAAGCTCAGTAAAAATTGCCACCTTCACTGGCAAAGAACTGATGCTGACTCCAATGTAATGTTTAATTTCAGCCAGTGTCCATGGAAACCTTTGTCATTTCGTATTTTCATGTGTGGGTGCCAGTGAAGTACAGCTTCCAGGAGGAAAAGGCTTTGGCCACCATTTCTGTATGTACAGATGAAAATGTGGGCAGCTGATTGTGCTCTTTAAAATTTGGGGAAGAAAGTGTACTCTCTCTCCCACACACCCCTGCCAGCTTCACTCCCCTGCAGCCTTCCAGGGCCCTTCCACAGTATCCTATTACAATATTGATGATGAGGGGAAGGTATTTTATTATGCCATCTCTTCTGTGCAGGAGTTTTTTGAAAACAATAACAAGTTATTCTGTGAATCAGATGTGAGGCAAGAGAAAGAAAAGGATGCCTGACATCTTCATATGAAGGTAATAAATACAAATTTATACAGTAAATATGGAGCCGAGGCTGTCAGAAGAGTTTTTCCTTCATGTGTTAAGCACATGTGCACAGTTTTAATCTGTCAAGTTTGCTTCTGAGCTTAAAGAAGATGGTAAGATTTTAAACCCTAAAACAAATGCACATATAAATTCAATTTAATATGCTCAAACTGGTGATATGTACATCATCTTTCTGCAGGTCTATATAGTTTTGTCACATCTTTTAACCAGCAATATTTTTGCTACCTTGCCTGTGAACTCCTTGGGACAGGAGTTCAACTTTTGGTTATAGAAAAGATCTAGCACATTATTTATTATAGAAAGTTCTTAGCAAATGTATTTCCTAGCTTTTACATTACTATTTAATTAAAAAAAAAAAAAAATTAGAATTTGCTTTTAGCGCTATGTTTAAATTTCTCTAGCGAAAACACAGTCTGAAATACACTTGAATTCAGGGAAAGGCTCAATGAGCAGCTACTGTTGTACAGAGCAGAGGAGGACTGTTAGACTAGTGCCCAGCTGATTAGAAGGGAAATGTCATATTGGATGGGTGGGAGAAAAACAAAACAACAACAACAACAACAACAAAAACAGATTGAAAATTGAAATGAGAAAATTAACTTTATAAAGCTAGGCATAGATAGCAGAAACTATTTAATGAGAATAATTTGTGCGTATTTTTAGATGGTTGCAGAAGCGAAAATCGATTTCAAGCGGTCCACAATCCCCCCTAGTTTAGGGCAGGTCCTTGGCTGTGGTAAAGAACAGCCACTAGGTGCCACTGCTGAGTTTCAGAGCACTGGGCGAGACAGGGTTTCTGTGGCAGCTGGGAAGGAATGTGGGGGTAGTAATTGTGCAACAGAAATAAATTATGTCTGCAGTTTTAGGATTTGTGAAATATACTAGAAGAACAATGAAGATTTTCTTCTTCTTGTTTCACCAGATATTATAATATCTGACAGCAGATCACTGATACAGTCCAACACGCCTCTTTCCCTGCACCCGGGGCTTGCAACACAGAGCAGAAATAATGCTAAATGGAAGAGGGCTATAAACTCCCATTATTGTTATGACATATATTATCTCTTATTGCAGGCTTTTTTTGCAAGCACATCTACTCAGCCTGCAAGTCTTTCTAAATAACATGTTCACTTGTTTAGAGTGGTGCTGAAGTTTAGGAGACCCCACTTTTTGCATGGCTCTCCATTGATGATTTTCTTAATCAGCAGAGCATAAGTATGGTTTGGATATAGCTTGTCTGTGCTTATAAAAACAGTAAGAGTGATGGTAACTCACAATGTGATGGTCTTCTGACAGGAAAACTTACTTGGAAAATGAATGTTAATTTGGGAATTAGATAATTAGAGCTTTCTTGAATCATATATATATATATATATATATATATATTTTATTGACAATGTTGCATGAAACAAGATTTCTTTGTTGAGATATGCACTTCATCCTGTCTTGTCCAGAATAGCAATATTGTGCAGACTGGTTTTATGCAATATTTCTGATTATTTGCTTTCAGCCAAAATAAATAAAAGCTGGAAAGGCATCTGTGTGCAATAAGCATGGCACACAGAGTTAGAGCGAAGTCTAGTTGAGTTTTGAGTATATTTTTAAACTAACAACTAGGATTTGGATTTTAGGTCCTAATCTAAGCAAGTCATTTAAAGAAAATAAATAATTGTCTTGAATCCATGTACTTGAAGTTAGCCTGTTTTGCTGGGTTTTGTTGAAATGGGGCTTCAGACATTGAAACACTTTTGATAAATATTATGCTAATAGGTCTCATGGGAAATGTGTCAAGCATAAAAAAGCTAATTTTGAGCTACCATAGAGTCCACCTTAGAAGCATAAGAAAAGTTTTGATTTGTAATTTGATGCAGAAGTCTCCTTGTAGTGCAGATTTTAACCCATTACTTGGTCAGTTGTGCAGCTGTATAAACCTTCCAGACAATGATGTGCCAAGACAGAAAGTGAATTAGAACCTATAGGTTTCCTTCAAGTTTGATTCATTTCTGCTGATAAAGAAGACTTCTGCTATCTCCTTACAGTAATATCCTGGGTTTTGTTTTGGGGCATTTTGTTTTTTGGTGGTTTGGTGTTGGTTGGTTGTTTTTTTCTTCTTAATCCAAAGAATATTTTTTTCTTTTAGTGTTATAATTTAAACTTGTACATTTACTCTTTTTCATAACTCTCTTAGTATGTCACTTGAGAAAAAAATAAGTTGGTTTTTGATTTATTGAACTAGAATGTATCTGTGGCAGGGTTGTGTATCAAATATGAACTTTTACAAGAAAACTTGAGAACTTCATTAATGATTGTTTTAAATAATAATAAAAAAAATCACTCCAACTCCTGCCTGTATTCTATGGTTGCATCTGGGGTAGGTCTGTTTCTTCAACTTTAGGCAAATCACTTCAGCTTTCTGGGTGGATTTGTACTTAACACAATGAGTGTGGGTATGTGAGGCTAGCCTCTGTGAAATTGCTGGACAGAGGTAATATTTTTATCAATTGTATGACTCCTATTTATCATTATATGAAAGACAAATGCTTAGGCTGATTTGGAGTGCAACTGCTGTCCAAAACAAGTGTAATGTTACTGACTTTGGAGGAGCTTTTCCCGATTTGTGTTGCTTTAAGGCAGCTACAGGCATAGCTGGTTCTTGCAAAGATTTGGACGTGGCAAATAATAGTAAAGCAAAGTCCGTAATCAGCTACACAGATCAAAGTAACTAGGAGTCATTTTATTAAAAATAAAGTTTTGCTGATTATTTCCAGACTATCACATAAAGAATGGAAATGACTTTTCACAAAGCTTCCTTTTTCCTTTATTTTTCTCTCATCTTGTACTGTTGCTGAAAAAAAAAAAAAAAGGAGTAATTCTAAAAAAAAAAAAAAAGGTCCATATCAAACCCTTCTATTTTTACATCCTCACCATTTTTCAGGCTCAAATACACCTGAATTACAAGGTACAAGTCTGTTATCATGACATTTTAATTTATTCCTTTTATATGTATTCCTGATTGAATTTGTATTTTGCTGTGTCCTTGCATAAAATACCTCACTGTGGTGCTCCGATTAATTGATGAATTCACTTTATAAAACTCTTTCACATCCTTAGTGAAAGTTGCTGTAGAATTTTCTAAGTTCAGTTTTTCAATTTAAGAGAAATAATGTAGGAAAAAAAAAAAAAAGTAGTAAAGGGACCTTAAATCAGTGTATCATTTGTATGGCTGTTAATGTCAGGATTTCAAAGAATAATGATCAGGCAAATGCAGTAGATTGTGTCTTTTTCTGCAGTGAGAAAGTTTCTATATTCATTTACTTTTCATTTCAGTACCCCACTTAAACTCTAGCACCAATTTTCGCTGTTTACTGATCTCTTGAGTTATATGTTGATCATCATAATATGGTGTTACTGATTTATATGTATATATATATATTTACTTTTTTTTTTTTTACATTACTAATGAATTCATTGTCATCATAGTTGAGGCAATAATTAGCAAAGAATAAAATTTTGCATTCAAGAATAGAGATGATCTTCAGCATTCAAGGTCTGTCTTTGCCTCTCTGACTCTGACAAACACTGTCATGTGAAGATGAAGATACGTTTCTGACTCCCTCTAAAACTTCCCAAGTAGAATATGATTCAGTCAAAGCAAGTCTAGGATGTGAGCTTCAGACCATACTTTCAATCCTTAGGATTTGAGATTAAATGTACCAGTTTCTTAAACACCATTCTTAAATGGTCATTTCCAGCTAGCTTAGTCAAGTCATTAAATCTGACCCATGTGCCTGTCTGTATTTCAGTAAGGTGGAATTACCATTTTCAGCCCTGTATTTAACTCATACTTCCTTTATGTTTCAATTATAAATTAGCTTTTCACTAATAAGATTCTGCCAAAGTAATTGAAGCTGCATTTCTTTCTCTCAATTTAAAAATTAAGTAACCCACATCTCATTTTCTGAGAAGGTTTTCTTATCAGATGTGTTTGGATATGTAAGGTCTTCAAATGTGAAACAAAGTAAACGTTGAAGCTAAATCATAGAGAAAGTCTAGTATATACAATGATGAGGGCGTAGGCAATTGGCATCACTTCTAGGAACCCCTTCTGGAACTAATACATAGTGCCAGTGCTCTGCCTGCAGGAGCAGCACCACAGCAGAGGCAGAGCAGGTCCAGCTGCAGCACGCACTGGATTTTTCACTAACCTCATGGTGCAGGCATCGCTTTTGCTACAGTAAGCTGTAGTTTACTGCTCTCAAAATAGCTGTTAATTGTCATGGCAGAAGCAGAAAAAATAAACTCTAGGTAGAAGTGTAATTCTAGAATGTTGTAGTTCCATGTTTTAGGGAAACGAGTCTCATCTGGGCTCTTCCGAGATCTGATTAGAGCAGCATTATTGTGAGCAGGTGTGTTTGAACAGGGATGAGGACTGTTTCACACACTGCCATGGGCTGTGTTCTCTTTAGGGTTACGGGACTGCATGTCAGTAGTGATCTGCTGAAATAAACCTTACTGGGCTATAAGCTGGTGTAACCACAGATTTTGCCCCAAATAAACTGCATCCAATCACCAAAACAATATAAACTGCAGAAATAGTGTTTATTTCTCCTTATTATGTGCAGCTGTTACACAAATGATTAAAACATGCCTACCTCTATCCTCAAAGAGCAATGGCTTTGAAAACCCCATACTTCATCTGCTCTGTGTAGAAACAGACTGTCTCCTGCTGAACTTTAAAGATCTTTTTTTCTTTATTTCAGTAATACAGGAAGATAAAACCCGTGGATTGTAACAACAAAAAGAATAGAGAAAAAAATGTAGCATAAACCTTTTAGCATTAATCTAAGGTGCTTGCTGAAGTTCACATGACCTTTTTTTTTTTTTCCCAAACTACAGTCACTCAACAGCAGTAGTGTGAAATTTAAATCTTTAAAATACAGTTTGGAAGTATCTGTGATGGAAAGAGGGACAAATGACATGGAGGCCGCCCATTTCGGTTCTTTGCAAAGTCGTTATGTTCCTTTGAACACTATTAAAGCAAAACACCCAAAGCTTTCCACTGGTCTTTCACTAGTCTACAGGTACTTTCATTTATTTTTTGTCAATTGTTTACAGTCACTAACATATCTGCTCTGTGAAAAAAGATACTTAGATTCAAGGTAAGTCAGTTAAATTATAAACATAGGCACAGGATGAGGTGTCTCTGGCAGAGAGAGGTTTGAGAGAGGATATTGACTGAGTACCAGGAGTAATAATTTGCAGTGATGTGATGGTGCATTTTCTTAGAGCTGCTCACTGGCCAAGTGCAAGGTTGAACCAGTCAAAACAGATTTGAAAGAAGCGTAGTAACTGGCATAAGCTGACGAAAAGAGACTTCTATCAGGAGAGACAGACCATCTCAGATCTCTGGAAACACATGAGGTCCCATGTTGTGCTCAACCATAGTTTATGTGAGCATCCTGTCATGGTTACATTTCTACATTTTCCGGGTACACTGTGGCATAGTAACTCCCACTAATGAGTTATTGAATCAAAATTTCCTATAGTATCTATGCGTGCCTGAAGCAAATGGTGTGCAGCAGTGGTGGAAGGTGATCTGGAAAGTGAGCTTACTAACAGTAACAGAACTGAAAATAGCTTGCATTTCCAGTCATTGTTTGATGAACTCAGTGTCCCAAAGATAAATTATTTCCAAAACAAGAAAGTAGTGGCTTAAAGTGGATATCAGAGCTTCTAGATCTGTTTTAGCCCACCCTTTCAATTACTTTTTAATCTGTGTCCAAGCTCCCAAGCACCCTCCTCATTTGTAGTGGTGTCATTAGCAGGTGGCTACCAGTGAGCAAATTCTATGCTGAAGAAAACAAAAAAGTTGCTATTGACAGAAACAGCCCCACAGAGACACATTCATCAGAAACCTGTAGGCAGATTTAGACACCAGAAACATATGGTCTATTGCTTTTGCCTGAACCAGGCAACAAACAAGACTCATCTAATTAAAGATTTACTTTGTTGTTGCTTTTTTTTTTTTTCATTCACTTTGCCTTTCCATTTTAAAATTATCCATCCTTTATTCATTCAATAACAGAGAAGTCAAGGCTGAAATCTTCAGCAAAAAAACTCATAGAGCAAAAAAACTATTTTTTGCTTGACATTGCTGATAGTTTGGGTTCTTATTCATGTAGGATTACACTAAAAGACATCAGTGTTACATTATTTCATTTGCAGTCTGGCCAAACAAATCACGTGCTTTTCAGTCCTATGGTTGCTTCAATTTTGTTATCCTTTGGTTTGGAGAAGGTTCAGGTATGTGATTCTGGTGGTGTTTATATGTGATATCTATATCGTTGATATGTGCTTTTTTGTTCAGTTAACAGATTATTCCCTCTGGGTTATATTTGCATTTGGATAAAGTTAGCAGCAGACTTATTCTGTGGAGCAACTCCTTTTCTCAGTGACTTGAGCTTAAGTGATGAGTATTTCACAAAATGTTCCTCTGAGTACAGTTGGATTTGATCAACGGCACTTTCATCCAGCTCATTTTTTCCTGTTAGAGTGATGCAGGTGTGGAATCTGTATTAAATTTTGATATTATTCTAGTCAATGTGGCTACATCTCCAGTTAAAAAAGGTTTTCTTCTTTTGTCCTGATGGGATTTACAGAATTGAATGTTCTTAAAAGAAAAAGATAAAATATTCCTCTTCCAGAAAATTAAACTGTATTATATCAACTAAATATGACAACCTGGTTGAACCGAGGCAGCAACTCACCAGCACAGCTATGAAGGAGCCTTGAATTTTGTCTGCAGGAATGCAGTAGAAAGTTAACAAAATCAGTAATGATGATAGCTGATGCAAGTCACAGAATTAAAACTCACAGCTGAGTTTTTTAGTCAAAGTAGAAAAACATGTGGTAAAGCAGGAAATCATAACTTGGAAAACCCAAGCGTAAAAAACAATCACATTCCTGGCTTAAGTAGTAAAGTAGTTTTTCTCAGGCATTTCAACAAAATTAGTAGGATTTAGAGGAGCTTCTGGGCTACTGTAAACATGCTCTTAGAGTGATTTTTCTACTGAAGTTCCTCCAAGGAGCAGATTTGCCATAGCAGAGCTTCAATGCCTGAAGAACTAGTCCCTTCATCAGCCTGTTCCTCAGAGCAGAGCTTGGAGTTATGGTGCTGCATGGAGCATAGCCAAGTTGAATTCATGCTGTTGTACTCTTGACACTCACCCCTGTCATCTGAAATGATCTGAAAAACTGATTATTTGGCCAAATACTTTCTCAGTTTATTTTGTGTTTCTTTCTTTAGCAAAGGGACAAGCTGCAACTGGCTAGTAAGAGCAGTTGTGGCTGACACCAGGCAGAGGTTGTGTGTCAGTTCCCCACGCATCACCTGTGACTGGCATCCTGATGCAACCAGTGGGAGGTGGAAGTCTGGGCTCCTCATGATACCATAATGGCACCTAGCTTTTCTTGGGAATATAAAATGAAAAAAAAAAAAAAAAAAAAAAGGTTGTAGTAATACTGTAATTAGTGTTGAACAGAAAATGGATCTTGGTGTTATTATAGAAGCATTTACAATGACAGCAAATTTCTCTTGAGATTCCTAAGCTTACAGTGACTTACAGCTGTGCTACGTCTCTGCATTTGGACTGAATTCTTGTGTCTCATTTTCACTCTCACTTATAGTCAGGTTTGTTTTGACCCCTACTAGGTTTTGTTTTCATGCCAAAGGAGGTTTAGGTTTGGAACCCTGGAGCATAGTTGCTAAGAGACACATCTCATAGTCATTTTTATGGTAGCTTTTCAAGACTTTTAATATCTCTTCATTATTTTCATGTAGGTAAGTTTAAAATGCCAAAAAGTTATATTGAAATGTTTTAACAGCTATTTTGTAAAAAAATTTCATTTTTCAAAAATTCTAAATAATGAAGAAGAATGTAAAAATGATAAAATACTAGATGTATTTGGACAGTAAATGATAGCACAAAAAAAATGTGCCTTTGTGTAGCACCTTAGAAAGAAAAAGCCAAGAATTGTGATGTGGCACAAATACAGTTTTTGAACTACAGCTCTACTTTAGATTGAACTAAAAATAAGAAAGGCACCTAGCAGAATTGGCAATATTGCTCCATAAGGGAGTACATGCTCAGATTATGGGATTGTAAATAAGAAAGATTTGTGGAACTATTAATTAAA
The DNA here is from genome assembly GCF_964273445.1 of Streptopelia decaocto. Lineage (NCBI taxonomy): Eukaryota > Metazoa > Chordata > Aves > Columbiformes > Columbidae > Streptopelia > Streptopelia decaocto. The sequence goes on from NC_138659.1 coordinate 46,276,508, forward strand.
TTTTCAGAATCTTATGTAACTACTTTCTTAAGCTTTCATAAGAAAAACAAGATGGATCCATTTATATGGAACATATCTTGTTTTGCTGTATCCTTACATTCCATGTTTAATCCAACATACTTGTGGGTGTGCAATAGCAACTAGAATGTCTAATCCAGTATATGTCACTTTCTCATTTTACTGAGCATCAGCAAGGAAAGGATTTAAGCCTAGGCACAAGTGTATTCTCTTACGTGTCCATCTTTTTGTGTCGGGATTAAAAGGCTCAGAAATTCCTCTGCAGCAAAGTTAAGCAAGCAACAGCAAGGGCTCCATAGAAGCCAACCTGTTCTTATTTTTGTAGAAAAATTTTGAACACTGTTATGTAGAGTGAGTAGAAAGAAAAATGCTTTCCTGCAATAGCTGGTGTAAAACTCTGCATTTTGAAATCTGATTTCCTGCCCTTTTGAAGTTTGACTAATTTTGCATGATAAAAGTGAAGGGCATAAGAAACATGTCTGTGGAGTCATTTGATGTGGTAACATCGTGCACACAAACAGTTTGTGCTCTGGTGGGGTTAGTAACCTGTGGGACACATCTGCATTTGGAAAAATTGTGGTTGTATTGATTTCTAAATATAGGTATTTCTGAATGCAAAATAAGCTATTTCATGAAAGATTATTTTGCTTAGGTTCTATTGCCTTAGTGTTCAGAGTTCACAGTTGTGGAACTAATGTAGGTAACTTCATGATTCTTTTCTGTTTCAATGAACATGGTCCTCAGAATCCTTTCTTTTAGCCAAGGACTACGATCTGTCTGCAATTCCAAATATTGGAAAATTGACTGCCTGTGTGTGTTGCAATGGATTCCTGTTTGGGTTTTTTTTTTGTTTGTTTTTAAATTCAGATTTTATTTCCTTGTAGTTTCATTCCTCCTTCTTATGTATTTTCTCATTCTTTTGTATTGCCTCATTTTATTTCCCTGACACAGAGATTCAAACATTATTTTTCTCCCTTCTATTAACACATTACCCTTATTACCAGTCCCTGTTCTCTGCTAACATTTGTACCTCCTCATATGCACTTATTCCAAACCCATCCCTCCCTCTCTGACTTCCACTACTCTCACTGAAGCTGATTATTCCAGCTTTTCCTTTCCTGGATTGTAAAATGTCACAGAAACATTCTTTTTGTCTTTTGGTGCAAAAGCTGATTTAATCTGTCAGAAAGGTGACATGTGAGTGTTAACCTTTTCCTTCTGTATTTTAAAATAACTGAATTTACCAAAAATGTACAGAAAATATCAATGTGTCTAGGGCATCTTTAAGTAAATCATCTTACATTGGCCTTCTCTTCAATTTTATATTCACCCAGGAAAGCAGTTTATTTTGAAGACATCGGACTGTTACATAGTATTTAAGTATGTTTTCAGCTTTCATTGATATGAGAGATCAATAGTGATCAACATTTCTCAGTGGCTTTTCTTATTAACAGATTAGAATTTTTTGATTCTTTGACTCATACTCTTGAAATTTCTCTATATTTTATTTGACTTCCTTTCAGAGTAAGTAATACTTCTTTATGAAATCAGCTGTTCTAGAGGTAACTGGTGATAGATTCTATCTCTGTAAAATTCTAGTTTAAGGGCATTGACAACTAAAACTCTTAATTGTATCCCTTTTGCACTTGTTTTCTATAATGTCCTCAAAGTGTGATAGTTATGTTACATTTAGTATACTGAAAAATTTAGATTAGTGTTACCCAAAGGAACTGTTTAATAGTTTAAAGTTTAACTTGTGCATAGGCATTTTCTTGCATTAAAACCCATTTTTTCTTATTTCAATTGTAAAAAGAGATCTATCTAAACAGTTCTGTCTTACATAGTGTTTGAAAATAAATAACAAATAGGCAACTTGAGTGTAGCCATCAAATTATACAGAGAGAATCGAGAAAATACTGAAGCCAAACAAGCTCTGTTATCCCAGTTTCAAAGAATCCTACCACTCTGTCATAAGGCTTCCCTAAGTTCATTAGTGGTAACACTCTCAGCACCTGAAGAATCATTTCCAAAATTGTATAAAAAATGTTGGTATTTCTTTCTAGAGAGTAAATTAGATAAAATCATCTTTAAGGCAGCATTTTATATCAGTTGGGTGTTATTGCAATACTTACCCTGAACTAGTTAAGTCTATTCTGTATTTGAAATTGCACTAGATGAAATATGTCTAACTTATATGGTGTCTTGGGGTGTGGAATTCATGGGAAGTTTAATCCACATTACAGGAGAAGATAAACCACTGCCTGTTAAAATCAAACATTTTCAAACTAGTTCCATGTTCCAGTTTTTAAGATTGCTGTGTGTGGAGATCTTCGAACCATGATTTTCGTGTTTAAAAAATCCTGCATTTTAAAAGCTACATTAGAAAGGGCTTTTCATTAAAAGATCAAAACAAACTTTCAGTAAATTGATGAAAGTTTAAACCTGCTTGCAGCTACAACCAAATGTTGGACTAAAATACAGTTTACATCCACCAACTGCAAACATTAAAAAACCCTGCTCGTTCTTGAGCATTTATTCTTTTTTAAATCACCTATTTAGTAAAAAGTACGATGCATATGATTTTTCTCATTTGGGTATAAGGTCACGTAATGTATTTATTCCAATTTGCATTTTGTGAAATAGATACGTGACAGAGATTAGAAACTTCCTCACTAACATGAGTTGTAAGTTCCTGGCAGCAGTTGTTCCTGAATGGAAACAAATTGCAAGAGTAATCTGGAACTGGCATAAGATGCATCAAGTAAATATCTTCTAAGTAATTGTAAACAATAGTAGCTAAACTGCAGTGAGATTTATTTTCTATAGAAATAGACTATTTTCAACATTTCTATATAACATAAAATCATTATTCTGTCTTGTAAACTGTGCACCAGTTTTATGAAGAATTTGTGCCATACAGAACTTAGAGAAATTTACTGGAAAGAAGAGATTGATTCCCCTTGTAGTTTTGCTATTATATTCCACATGATTTTATGCAAGTGATTTCTTTCTTATTCCAGTGTAATTGTTTCAATGTAGAGAGCAGGTTTTTTTGATACTATTATTTTCTCCTTCAGAGCTATAAAATGATTTCTTGATAAGAACTGAATTTTATTCAGAATTGAAATTTATTAAAATATTATTATTCAATTAGAATTGGATTTTATTATAATTTCTTATTAGCCTAGTTCCAGTTTCCTCTGAGACACCTACTTAATTCTGCCATGCTCATCTTTCATCATGAAACTTTTGAATATTATTTGTATTTCGTTTTGAAGTACCTTAGTAACGCCTTTTTTCCACTCCAATCTCAACAAAAATGAAGCAGCCCACCAATCAAGGCTGAAGACCTGAGTAATTTTACTTGCCAAAGTTTGAGAGGCAGCTCTTAATTAATCTAACATATGAGGAGTTACTTCCACATAATGAAATTTTTAATCACTGTGTCAGGTGTTATTACATAAAATACTTCGAAGAAATCCAGATATATAATAACCTTTATTAAATAGATCTGTAATACTGAAAGATATTATCCTGCCAGGATGCAGGATCTTCTGTCAAAAAAAAATCTAGCTTCTGAGTCTATATTAATATCATTTGAATACTAAGAAATCTGAATACTGATTTCATCTGAGAACATTTTTATTTTTCTGATGAAGTGCATGGACACTAAAATGAGGTATTCAGTCCCACTTCAGGATATTGTTGCTCTGACTCTAAGATCTATTCTTTGAATAATTACAACACTTTCTGACCCTGAGGAATATTTTTCAGTTCACCCATTCTATCCTCTTAATGCTGATTGTGGTGGGATGTTTGGAAAAATACATTCCCACAGTTCACAGCTGGAGAAAGGGTGTAAAGTAATTCCACATAGATCACTTGCCAGGCATTGGCAATTTTGTTATCCTCATTACCCTTTGTCTGCTAGGTGGTCATCAGAAGCTAAGAGAAATAAGATTTTTCTAGGCCTTCCTACTCTGAGGTTCTTTGATCCCTTTATGTGGTATGAAATACCTCTGCATAAGCATGCAATGAATAAATGTTGAGGGCATGAAGGTGCAGCAGTGCCTCTAATAAATTAAGATTTAAAAGCAGAAAACTTCATTATTGCTGTATACTGATAAAAGGTGACTATTCTAGGATAGGGATATATGTGAAAAAAGCCCCATGTTGCCTTTCAAACTTGCTTTAGTATCCACTTTTTTGTTTGTTTTTTTTTTCATTTGTGTATTCTCTTAGATGGGAGATATTCCCACGTAACAACACTCACCAACTTGCTACTGGCTAATAATGCTGTAATAGTTAGTAATACAGATCCATTTTGTATCTTCAGCATTGAGTATGAAAACGTACAGAATGAAGAAAGTTTGGTCTCCTCAATTAGAGCTAAAGTTCAGTCTGAGAGCTAGGAAAAACCTCATTGTGCATAACTGAAATAGTTGTATTTTCAATTAGCATGCGTTCTGTCCCTGAATGTACCACGTATGGAAGTGACACTTTAGCTAGTGTTTCATGATAAAACTATGGAAGTTTAACAGCCGCCATCAAATCAGCAATGTGTTTTATTGATCTTTTTAAGTGATCATCAATAAAAATTGTTAAAGGCAGTCATGAGAAAACCATCAAGTATTTATATTATTGTACCATTGCCAAATACCTGTTTGTTTCAGATTTAAATTGAGTATAATTTGGATCTTTTTGAATTTCTGTTGTCAGTGGCAAAAGTAGTTATTTACCTATTTCTTTGGGATTAAATACTTATCTTGAAATCATTGCTTTTTTCAGTGTCACATTGCAAAGCTGCCAAAATGAAATCTATCTGTGTAGTGACAAGGATCTGACATAATGACATCTTTTGTTTCTTTTATATTTCTGTGAGCTGGCAGAAAATAATCTTTGGGAAAATGAAACAACAGGGACAGGGTGGTGATCCTCAGGATAGGCTAAGATTGACATAAACCTCCCATTACTTACCAGCAAGTCTGGGCCTCTGCTTTCTGTCAAAGGGCTATGAGCACAATTCAGTTGAACACTTCTTCTACCAAATGTAATCATTTTATTTCCTCATAAGTATATTATGATTAGCTCTCTACCTCCAACCTTAGACAAGTCAATTAAGCACAGTTCTATCAAGGTATTTTGTTGTTTGATCCTATAGTTCCTTTAAGAAACTTGAGAGAGGGAAGGCTGTTGACAATTTTGTTTTGCAGAGTAAATTCTGAGTGCTTTTTCCCTATGAAGTGTTTTCTTCAGTTTGAAAAAATAGAGTACAGGATGCAGTCTTTTTATGTTTGATTAAGGAAAATTATAGTAAGATTTCTCAGTTCCTTCTTGTATTTTTTTTTCTGCTTGTTGTGTATGTAAGCCTATCCACTTGTTGTCTTTAAGTCATTTACAGCCACTTTGACAACATGTAAGGCAAAGACGTTAGCCCTTTGCACAAGAGATTTTTTCTTTTTCCAATCCTCATGAAAAATATTTTTAAAAACTTATTTTCAACATGTAGTGTATATGTGTTTGTATATATATAGGAAGACACATGAATATATATATATATATATGAATATATATATATATGACAGATCATTGTAAATTTCACATAGAACTGTTGGTGAAAAAAGGTGCTGCTTTTGCCATAGGAAAAATGCCAACTTAATATTAACTGTTCAGCCCATCTATATTTGCTGTAGTTACTCCCAAAACGGGAATTCTCATCCGATCACTGGATGTCAGTCTCCCATTGTTGCCAGTTAGAGTTGTGTTCAATTTTTATTTGACTTTACCTCTATTCAGAAAGAACATGGCACGGTGATATATAGAGAAATTAAATTTTGCCCAAACCTCCTACTTTTACTTTCTTTTTCATACAGCACAAGTTTGTTTGTTTGGGTTTTTTTAATAGCAATCAAATGCTAATTTAAACATGCCCAGAGACAAGTATGAATATAACATTTCATTTTCTGTCTCTTAGTTGGTAGAATCTAGGGCCTATCCACCAGGTGTTTTCTTAAGTGAATGGGGTTCAAGTTAGGTACGTGATTTCTTTCTGAGGCCTGTGTATCCATCTGGAAATTACATTGATATAATGGGCTTGCTATCCCACTGGCTATCGGTGCATACATATGATATAATTATTTGAGCTGTTACATTGTTGCAGAACTTAAAAGGAAACAAAACCCAAAAGCTGAAGGAAAGCACTGAAATGGACAAAACTGGTGTTCAAGTAGCTAAATCAGGAAAATGGCCAAATAAAAAAAAAAAAAAAAAAATGAAAATAAGATGATGGCTTTTGTGACCACCTCAGTCCTTGCTGCCAGCAGCACTTGCCTGTTATCTCCGGTGCAGTAGTTCTTTTCTTTCTCTTCTGCTATCCAGATAGAGGGCTTCAGGCTTTCAAGAATCCATAAAATCAGCTAGTTTGCTGTTGTCTTATTTTGTGACTCTCTACAGTTCTTTTATGGCAAGAATGTAGTTAAATTCATAATTTGCCTGGCAAAAAAATGGAGAGGTTGTTCACCAGCCCAATATCTAGTTGGAACTTCTGAGTTTGAGACTTGATTTAAAAACTTTGTAAGAGAACTGTAAAGCATATAAAGGATTTATTGTAGATGTTTTTCTCTGAGAAAATATTTTAAAATATGAATATAATTCCTAAAAGAGGATCTTGTAAAAAGAGAATGACAATGTCTTTTTTCTTTATATAAAAATGATAATTTTAGAGTAGCAATGGAGAACCCTTCTGTGCAGTATTTGTCATCATGATTCCTGGTTAGTGTTGAGATGTAGAAGAGACAACGTGATTGTGCCGAAGGTCATGGTGGTGTTCCGAGCGTTAACAAACAAAGGGATTGCTGCACTGAGGTTAACTCCTAGCAGAATGCAGAATTTATTTAAATCAGAATGAGAAAAAAAAATCTGGCAATAAATAATGGTAAAGTTACCTGGAAGAGGATGGTCTCCCACTATTCTTTTCTGCTTAAGTAACTTCAACTTTGGGCTAAATACAGATTTCTGTGAATCCATATTGCATTTCAGATGGAATAAGGAACAGAAAATCTTTCAGTGTTGTAAATGAAGGAGGGTATCCAGCTGTCTGACACTCTGAGACTTTTCTTTTTTTTTTTTCCATTTAAGATAAATACATACTTGAATTACTTGAAATGTTTGGGTGGCTACTTTTGCTATCCAGATTTGTATCCAGATTTTGTATCATGATCACCTGGAACTGGTCCAGATAGTTCTCAACCCATGAAAATGACAGAGCTTGAGCATGCTCCAGACACCTTCAGATTTATTTTTTTTTTTTTGAGAATTACTGCTTTACAAGTCAGGCAGCTGTGCAACTCCTGGTTGATTGCAGCTGAAAATCATACTGCAAGGTCTGATTGTGCCTTCCATCCTTATTCTTTGTGTGTATAATGAGTAGCTTGTTTCTGGACATAAGCCTTTATGAAGAAAATATATCCATACTAATTCTTGGACCTCTAATATCCTACAATCCAGAGGCTTGTTATAAGTGTGACATTTTCATTTAATATAACATGACAGTGAATTGTTCTGTTGCAAATGTGCAAAATCTGATGTTGTAAGCATTCTCAAAAGAACAGGTTTTGTAAATAGGTTTTAGAAAAAAATGCAGTATTTCTATGAAACTTTTTAAATAATCTGTGAGCATATAATCTGTATTAAAAGTGCCCTATGAAATTCTCTTGCAGCCCAAAAAATGCTGTACTCTTTTGACCTCTTTTACACATGTATCCCTACTGACTGACACCAAGTTCACAAGACTTGAAATCCTTTGCAATAATGTATTTTTGTATGTTTCAAGCCTGGTGGGGTTTTCTTGATCCATTCTTAATCAATGCATCTAGTATTTCAGTTAAAACAAGCAAAATCATGGGTCTTTTTCTATAAAAAATATATATTGCTGACTAAGCACTAGAAAGTGACTGATGTTAGACCACAAAGATTATGATTCTCTGTTTTACTTGTGCAAGGTAAATTGAATATAAAAATAAAAAGCATAGCAAATATTGGAATAATAGGTTATTTCCTGTTATTCTTCAAAAAGAAATTTCAGAAATATGTAAGGAAATAGCTATGAACTACGATGCACTTAAATCTTACATTAAGGACTGAGATTATGGTCCAAATCCTAGCTGTGTGACTTGAACTGTAGTGAGGTTTCATTATTAGGACTGGTCTGTGCAGTTTCTCTGAAGCAGTGGGAGCCCCCATATCCATATGTGTATGATGCACTTCTCAGGATGAATGGATGCTGGACATGTTTTCATCAAATATTGAGAATTTGAGGTTTGGTGGGGGTTTTGTTGTTGTTTGTTGGTTTGTTTATTTTTAAGGAAGCCTTATTTTGGCCAGTTGGGAAATACTTTGTGAGATAAGGGAAGTTAACCATCCAGCCTTTCCAAAAATCAGTTAAACTTTGGGTGTGCGAGTGCTCCTATTGAAACTTCACACTTGAAATTAAACATGGTTATGTTCTTTGGAGCAAGAAAATAAACCCAGGGGCCAACAGACAGTTCCACGGACTGTTAGATCTTCAGATATTTGAGCTCTGAAAATAAAGACTAATTATTCAGATACCTAAAAAGGGGGCCTTTGGTGTTTTCAATAAACAGTTTTGAAACCATCATTTTGAGACCTTCATTGGCATTCTATATTTGAAAAAGACATTTATGTAATTTTTATAGACTGTGTCACTAATGAAGAGTATTTTAGGGATAACAAAAAAATTATATAGGCTATAGAATATCCACACCATTGTAAAAATTCAATTTTCAGCCTTGGAACAATTATAGGATTTTTAAAAACCTAGTGGAATTTTATGAATGTCTTGGAAAAAATCATCTCATGTTACACGTCTGAAGTTTGTTATGTTGCGCAGTCTAACATCTGTTCAGAGTTTCAAAATAGAAATGACAGCAGTCCTCTACTGCTAGAGCATCCACAAGTGAATTAAAGTGCCTCAGGAGCTATGTTTACAGAACAGAGGCAAATAAAATGCAGAAGATCAGGCAAATGCAGAGGGAGGTGAAACTAGGCAGAAACCTATTTCATGTATGTTTTATTTATAGCTGTGAAACCTGTGTTTACTGAGAGCTGAAGTGGGCAAATAAGCAGGCAAACAAAACTGATAAAATACAAAACAACTAGTATAGTGCTATCATAATAAGAGAAGAAAAAACAATAATGAGCTTTTAATTCTCTCTATAGTTGTAGTTTGCTTGCTTAAACTTATTTTGCTTATGGAGAGGGCTCTGACTCACACCAAGTAGGAAGGGAGCCTGATCCACCCTGCAGCACATAAAGAAATCTAATATAATTAACCAGAGAGTTCTGAGTGGTGTAAGTGCTTAGCCTCATAGCACGGTGTATAGACTGTAGGAGAAGGTATTAAAATAAGATTATAGCTCTGGTGACTCCGTCTGCATCTCTGCATTTTTATTGAATTTCAAAAGCTTGATGTTCCTGTGAGAGGTGTGAGTCCACAGACCACACTATGCTTTAATTTTTACAATTCATTCCACCTAGAGTGGCCTGTCCATTTGAGCTGCAGTCTTTCTAAGTTAAATACAATTGTCTTGGTGTGCCAAAAAGTCAAAGTGGCCATAGCATGAATTTTGCTGGAGGAGCTGTAGCCTGAGCTTCTTCCATACAGGAAGGTCCTGCCAGGCTGCTTGGAAATAAAGCTCTGAGTGCAAAGAACTGCTTTCACTCTAGAGTCATCATACCAGTAAGTACATGCAGCTCAGCTGGGCATATTTCCTCTCTGCCATAGGGAAGAAGTTTTATTGTCTCACCAGATGGCCAGAAACCTTGAAACATTGATTTAATTAACTGAAATCCCACCACCAGATGGCAGCTTTTGTGGCTATGTGAGTAAGTAGAACAGAAAGCTTTAGGGGCAATGTTGTCCTAAAATTGAATTAGGCAAATGTAGGATCATGTAGAGTTTACTCAAACATCTGTGGTGGGTTGGGGAAGGAAGAGTAAGTGCTAAACTGATAAGGGGATTAGAGCGCAGAAAGTTTTTAGAGAGAGTACTGAAGATAGCTGAGTCTGTGCTGAATTGTTGAGTAGTATCAGTTGTGGTGGCTGGAAGTCAGCATGGGTTTTAAATTTTTTGAAATGTGGTATGGGCATGAAAAGTAGATTCTGTGCTTAATACATATGAGGAGGCTTGCATTATGTTAATATTTGACCGCTAGGCAAGCTTCAATTTAGTAGAGAAAAAAAAAAGCAGTAATTATTCAAATTGCCTTTTAGTCCACCTATAGCTAGGTGAGCAGTATGGTAAGATACCAGCTAAAACCAGGATGTTATCAGATACTGGCCACCTCTATACATGTACCCTCTCCTTATGAAAACCTGTGAATGAAAGTGAAACAAATAGAGTATAGAGGTATCCTTTCCTATGGCGAACACAGAAGCAGTAGAAAGGCTATGTGATAAATTTGATTATCTGTGTATCATTAAAATAATGTTGGATACTGGTTTGAGAGTGGTAGGGAAAAAAATTGAGGCTCTACTTCAGAACTGAAGTCCCGTGACTAATTCTTATTTCGGTTTCCACTTCCTCTGAGAATCTTTTGTCCCATGTACATGTTTTTCTTTCCCAAGGAAGATATAAGGCTTGGATAAGCTCAGTTATATACAGTGAACTTCAGACCTGGTTTTGCTTTACTCTCATTGTAATCTAACTAGTGATGCTTCACTTTTATGAATCATTAGAGGCTCCATTTTTTTTCTGAAATCGACAGCTCCGTATACTGAGATAGTGGGGACATGCAGAAAGAAATTATGGGTGATTGTTGAAAATAAATTCCTCTTGAGGAAAAAATTCACCAAGCTTCTGACAGAGGTGGTTGAAAAATAGGTACAATGTTTTACGAATGCTTGTATTGTACTGATATTTTCAGTAGTTGCTTTACAATAGTGAATTAGTACAGATCATGTCAGCTAGACTTCAGAAAAATGTCTTGTTTTTTACAACCATCTGCTTTGCTGTAAAGTGCTTTCTCCAAGCTGTATTCAATCTTTTGCTTTGCTTCTGTCTCTGATTTAGCTCTTGCTTCCTCTTTTTTGTCTCCCGAGGGTGCAATTTACTGTATCAATCAAAACAGGATAAAAAGGTCAAAAGTCTTCAAATGTTTTTATAAAAAAGGGGGGAAAAATGAAACTAATATAATCAGCTCACACATGGCATTCCATTTATGCCATTTATTCTTTGTATTATAGCTGTAAGTGAAGTGAGTTACTTTTAAAGCAAAACTGATGGAAGCAGACTCAAGCTTTGGGGCATGGAGAGGAGAAAACAATGTCTATATATAGATCCTAGATCTTTCTTTAGTAAGTGAAGGATCATGTATGATTGATTTCCATGACTCATATGAGCACTTCATTTAGAAAGCAGGGAATTTGTTTTCAGATATGGAAATGTGTTTTCCTCTCATCTGTCTCTTATGATGCCAAGTGATTGTTGGCAATTATAGTGGGATTTAGGAAATATGTTGGGCATCATGTAAATTTTCCTTCTCTACAAAGGATTGCATTTGTTCTGGTGGTGGGGTTTTTTGTTGTGTTTTTTTGCTGGGGGTGGGGGGTTGGTTTTGTTTTGTTTTTTTTACTGTGGAAATTCTTGTAATTCTCAGATAAATTATATATATTTTTTTTAGTCACAGAATTGTTAAGGTAGGAAAACATCTCTGGACACCATCTAGTCTAAGCCCCTCTCAAGCAGGGCCAGCTACAGCAGGTTGTTCAGGATTGTCCACTTGATCTTTGAATACCTCGAAGCACAGATAGTCTGGGCAACCTGCTCCAGTGCTTTGCCACCGCCACAGTGAAACGGAGGATTTTTAATGCTTAAGTGAAGTCTCCTGAATTTTAATGCATTCCCATTGTCTCTTGCCTTTTCACTGAGTCTCACTGAGAAGAGTCTGGCTCAGTCTTCTGCAGTCCCCCTACCTGACATTTCTGCACATCAATAACATCCCCCTTGAGTCCAGCTCGCTCAGCCTCTCCTCTTGCCAGATGTGCCAATACTTAAATCACCACACAGCTGCTTCAGTGCCATGTTGATAAAATTTCATATGTGGTATTCTTCCAAGAGAGCATTTTCGGAGTTCAAATTCTGGATGAACCTAGGCTATGTAGGTGATAAGCACACTCAAGAGTGTAGATTGCTTTTCCAGCAGGTTGTTAAACCTATAGAGTAGAGGAGGATAAGAATGAATCCAGTTTGCAAGAAATAAAGCAGTGGAGAGAGTTCCAAACTTGCTACCAGAGAATCTTTTTTCCCGCAAGTGTAAGAACTGGTGATAGGTAACTACAGAAGGCTGGAGGCTGAGGAGGAGAGAGAAAGGCCTCAGTCTTCCAAAAGCAAACTCCAGGAAGGTGCTGAAGGAAGCAGTTCTTTCCTGTGACTCCTCTATTGTTTATTCATTTCATTGATTCCCTTCTGCAGCACTCTGGGACTAAGGTTATTAGCAGTGATAGATATGCAAAACTCTGCTAATTGCTTGTAACTTTTTCCTGACTCTGGTAGAATTTGAAATAAAAAAAAAAAAATCTTTCAGGATTGATGGATTTAATTTTCTGTGATATGACTCTAGAGATAGAAGACTTTATATTAAGTTATAAATCTTTGCAGGTTGAGTTTGTTTAAATAAGGCATCATTTTATATTTCATATCTGGGAAAAAACCTTATTTCTGAAACCAAGAATATGTTTTCATAGATGATCTAGATGAACAATTTTCTTGTGTTTAAGAGTCTCATCTTTTGATGGTAATCATAAAAATAACTATTTGGAATACATAAAAATATCTTTAGCGGTCTGACTTAAAATTAATGCAGATATGCTTATTAATGTTATTTTGATGAAGTGTAGTGCCCATATGCTTTGGAATGCATGAAATGTATTCTAAAATCAATGGAAAAATGTTGGTTTCTCATGTAGAGGATGGGCTTAGTGTTTGTTGTTGTTCTGGGTATTTCTGAGCATTTAGCTTGTAATTAGTCTGTGTAAGTTAGATGATAAAGTCAGGAGTTGACATGGCAAAATGACTAAGAGCAAAGCTAAGTACTTAATTTTATGCATCACATTAGATTATGTTAACCTAAGGCTTTAAAATACTGATTTCTAGCTCAGGTTTAACTTGACTTTTGCCCCCAATATATCTGGTTTCATTCATGTTGTTTTATTCTAACTACAGAGGAACACTAGAAACAAAGCAAATTAATGAGAACATGGATTTAAAAAACATGGCTTTAAATCAATAGTGCAGTCTTCAAGAAGTTCATTAAGCATATAAGAGGAAAGGACCGAAGTATTTATCTTCCTTAATGTTATTTTTAAGACTTCAAATTATTAATCCTTGTGCTAGCTCTAAGTTGGTGACACTATTGCATCAGGGGACCTTTTTAAATTTTATATCAAAGCAAAACCATTTCACTGTAAATCACATGTGAACACTTACTGATTGTTTAGCACAAAATAAATTGAAAGGGACACCGGGTTTAAGTATAATTGATGTTTCTTTCCTTATAAATCTTGAACTCGAACTTCTATGTGGTGACTTAAAGAAGTATTTTAAACTGCAAGGATACGGATTCCTGCACTTGCTTTAAGCTGGTTGTCTTTTCAGTTTCTTTAAAACATTATCATAGTCAAATGTTGTGAGAAGTTCTCTTCCCCACTAGGCACTCCGTAGGAACATTCTGAGGCTGGAGAAGTCTGGGATTTTAGCACTTCAAGTGGGTGTAATAAGGCATTATTATGTTACCAAATCTTATCTTTTCTCTGTAGAAATGGAACAGCATAGCTCTAAACCAAGTTTTATTCTTTCTCCATATTTCAAAATATAAGCATTGTTTTGTATGCAAAATATATTATAAATCATCTTTAACAGGATAGAATCCAAATTAAATTTACCATGCAGATCATTAAAATGTTGGAGGGGAGTAAAGGGGCAGATACTTCTAACAGGAAGAACCAACATATTTGGGCAACAAACAAAACACGACAAGGATATTTTTGGAAGGACTCTCCTCTGTTTAGAAACACACTTAATTGGTATAAATAAATAAAATTAATGAGCATCTCATTGCTAAGAAATTTGAAAGGCAGCAAAAACAACCGAAAAAGAAAAGGCTATTTGGTATTATTAGAAAAAGCAAGCCTGGTTATTTTTATTTTCTGATCTGCGTACTGATGTTTAAAGGAACTTACTAAATACTTACCACTGGGGAAAAAAATCCACCTAATTCAAGGCATAGGTAAACTTATAACAATGATGAGTTTGTAGAATAATGAGTCTGGTCATAGTTGATATATTAAAAGATTTATATTCCATGCACAAAAGTTGGATAAACATGTTTCACTACAGGGCTGGTCTGATTTTGAATAATCAATTTATATATAAATGCAGTCATAAGGAGATAAATACCAGTAAATGGCAAGGATGTGAAAATAACAAGGATGGCAATACATTATTTAGAACAGTCTGTAACAAAGTGAGTGAAGAAATATCCAAGCTAACCTTAGATTAGCTAACTCACTTCTGATAAATTAATTGCTGCATCTTGGAACACACTTCTGGCTGCCAAATTGTACATAACATGGCTAGTAATCTCTGTTTAGCTGTATGCTACTGAGTCATGATATAAACAATATTTGAATAAGCTAGTATAACAAACAATAAAACTTTCCGTTTCCACAATGTTTACAGAATTGAACAATATCTCAAGAGAGGCAGAAGGATGAGGCTGAAGTGGGTTGTAACTGTGGTTGTCCTGACAGTGAAATATAACTAAGTTGTCACTTATAAAGGTACTAAGGCCATCTCTTTGGCGTGTTAAAGACTGGGTCAGATGCAGAAGTGTCTTGGTTTCAGAGTGGTTTTTGGGCATCCAGCTGACCACCGTACCTGCAGAAGCCCCAGGCTGTGCTGTTTGCAGTGATGCTGTTGGGATGCTCTGCTGGAGAGGCAGTCCCTGAAAGTTGCTCCAATTAGCTGAGTGCTTCTATCCCAGTCTGCCCAGGTGGAAAACTGGGCGAGTGTGGCAAGGACCAGGCTTCTTACAGTGACACTTGTTTCTCTGCAGATTTGCTCCAAATAGATCTGGAGCATATTCCTTCTGAATCTCTCTGGATCTACTAGCATTAAGACCCAATCAAAGATGGAAGAATCTGAATTGGTAAAGCTACATGTGTCTAAGATAGACCTGTGCTGGCCTTGGCATACCTATGGTTTAGCTGATATCTGCAATGTCTGCATTCACCATATGGCCTCAGAGGTCACTCAGACCAGGCTTTCCTCCCTTCTTACTGTTCTGTGCTCCAAATTACAAGCAGCACTTACATTCCATTTCTAGGAAGGAACTCATATCCTCTATGAATGTATATGGATGGGGATGAGAAGCTTTGCTTTGTTGTTACATGACATATTAATATTTTTGAAGTTAATTTTTAAAAAGGAAATGAGAATGTCCTCATTTTCCGTATAACTAGTGTTTAATGCAAGTTTAATATAGCTTATTTTTTTTAAAGTATCAATCTTTTCTCTGAAGAAAAACATGCTGAATGAGTAAGTGAGCTCGACAATGCAAGATTTCTGCTTTCTGCAGAAAATGACAAAGTTATATTTATTTTATTACTGTATAGCTTTGATGCTTACATTACCACCATTATCACAAGTTTTTTGATAATTTCTCCTCACAAAGCTCCAGCAGAGGGGAAAGCTGTGCTGATCCTACTATGCTGCTCTTGCAGCAGGATGGTGAGTGGGATTCCATTAAGTGACTGACGGAAGGTCACCTGGAAGGGAAGCGGAATGGCTGCTGGAGCAGAGCTGCAGAGCAGACAGCCTCTGCTTTGTTCCTCATAGAAGCTCTAGTCTCTGCTATTTATTTCCTGTGAAATAAGAATGAGTAAGAACAGAATGACCTGTTCCGCTCTTTTTGTGTGTATGATGAGGAAAATTTGGTAGCACTGTCTAGAGGCAGTACGAGCTGTGCCGTTTTTCTTTCACCTGAATTCAGAAGAAAATTATCAGAAACACATCACTGAATTCAGTTGATTTATGATTAGGAATTCAAGAGAAGCAAATGTATTCCTCAAATTTCATCGAGACGTCTTGTCAGAGACTAGTTCTAATCTACAAAATGATCTTAAATGGGACATAATCACTTTCCTGATTATTATCCTCAGCTTCCGTTATTTAGAAAATGGAATCAAGCAAGAGTCTTGTATGTACGACCAGTATTTTTTGGCAGTAAGTGTATCAGATTAATGCTGTTTGTTGGGGTTACTGTTATTTTGCAATACTCTGATTCTCAAAGTTTTATTTTTTGTTGGGTTTGGCAGGTGATGGCAGAACATGGGTGACTTTTCATGCAACTTTCTACTTTTGGAAAGACGTATTGAGAAGAAATGCAAATTGTCGACTTGAATGTAGCAGGTCTTTTTGTGAACGCTGTTCTTTTCAATGCATAATTATTTTTCATGTAGCTTCCGTTTACTTGCTTGAATTGAAGCACCTATATACCTTAACATAAGAGAGCAAGGCATTTTGCAGAGCTGAACTTCAGGAAGGACTTAATCCTCTTAGTCATTTTAACCCAGGAGTAAATATTGACAGAGTTCTTGGGAGCTCCCTTGTCTCTAATAATGTTTCTGTTCCTGCTGCTGTTACAGAAGCTGCAGGAAAACCAGCAAATGAAAATATCCTGGTTATACTACTGCCCACAAGTAATCATGAAATAACATGGTTTGGATTCCTGTGCGTTAGCACATAGCTGATAGTGAGAATTGTGTCACCCAGAGAGCTGTTTTGTGTGTTCGGCAAGTATTAAAATGGACATAGAACAACATAAATTTGCCTCTATTTGCTGCATATCATATTGCTGAATTAATAACGTAGAATTGTGTTGCTATTTACAGTTAATAAATTGACATTGGAAAATTTCCCTTTTGTCACTGACAGGTCAGATACTGTCAGCAGTCAAATGGAATTTCCTGCAGTTGATACACATCCTGTACTCTGAAACATACTCCTCCAAACCCTACTAATTTACAAATACTACTACTGGCTAGTGAAACTTAATAAACCTGCATTAATAACTGGTGGACAAAAGTGCTCGCATCACTAGTAGTTTTTAATGATGTGGGTTCTTTAAAGTCACAAGCAAGAAACTAATTAAGAGGTCTTCAGGTCAAGATTTCACAGTGGAACAAAGAGGGAAGTTTTTTCCTTGTTATAATAAATTTTTGTGTATGAAAAACTTTTTTTTTTTTTTTTTTAAGTGGTAGACATGTCTTTCAGCTTCAATTAATTTTCCTGCTTATTTAGTGTAGTAAGGGTCTTGCTATACTGCTCCTGTGGAAATCCACCTGCAGTTCATGTGGATGATAAGGTAACTGGGTCTTTTCTTTTGGGTGGTGCTGTTCCTGCTGCAGGGTTGTGCTTCTCAAATATTAGCTCCTACAGAATTCTTCTTTTGCCACTGAAGTAAGGAGAGAGCAGGGTAAACTCAGAACAGCTTTGCGCTGGAGTCTTCATTGCATATTTTGAAGCTTTAAACTGGTGGATTGCCAGCTGCAGTAGGTAATGTAAAGCAACAAAAACTGCAATTTCCTCCTGCCTTTGGTAGGAGCTAATCTTGCTGGGTTTAGTCCATTTACCTCAAGACTTTCTGCTGACTGGTAAGCTGCTAATCCATTAGCAGGAGAGCTTTAGCGGCTAGTTTTATGCTAAATCTACAAAGTGATAGATATGCTATAATGTCGTTACAATAGATATAGTTGTCTCTTCAGAAAAAAATTTCTCTATGCAAGACTTGTTACTAAATCTTTCTGTATAATGGGAGTTTTTCAGTTAGAAACTTTAAATATCTCCAGCAAAATGGCTTGCTTGGATTTTGACACCATTCATTTTCTGGCTTCTAAATTACACTTAATATGCTAAGGAAGAGTTATTTTGGAAAATGTTTCTCTATTTGCACTTTGCTAGGCAATTACATTGCATGTCAAATTGTTCTTATCTATAAAATGTGATGTCTGCTGATCTTATAAAATACAGTAGTAGAGGCAGGTTTATTTCCTGCCATAAAGAGAGAGGGCATAGTTTGTGTAGACCATCAGTTCATAGTTAAGGATATTTTAACTGGCACCTCCAGAGTAGCTTCAATTATTCTTTCCAAACCAGATATAAAACCAGGTATGAAACAAATACCTCATTGAATTGCTGAGGGGTTTTGAGTGTCTGGCAGCAACACGCTGTCTGTAGATAAGCACTGGCTTGATGTGGCTTTCCATACACGTATTATTACCAGACAAGCATCTGAGTTCCTGTGCATATTTTGAAATTTGTCCAAAAAAAGACTTAGAATGTTTTCCCAAAATTTGAAAACTCTTTTGAATCTACAGGGCTGGACTGGAAATCTTGCATGACTTTTTCATGATAAGTGAAGAGGTTCATTGTGCTTCTAGCTTGGGCTTGAAACAGTTTCATTTTTCTGAGTATTTTTGGCTCTATTTTTGAATTGAGAAATACTCAATGAAAAAAGAAAATTAAAAAATATTTGAAAGTCTTTGACAAAAGTCTGGGCTGTTGCTTTCATTAAATATCTGGAAGCAAAAGATTTTAATGTTGAGCTTGTAATATACATGGGGAGGAAACTGGAAAAAGAAACACATCCAGCAAACCTGTTATGCTACTTACTAGTGAGGTCACATCTCTCTTTAGAATTGCCCCACTACTTATTGTTATAATTGCCATTTTTACCACATGACCAAATGAGGTAGGTTCCTACTGAATGCCGTGATAATGTCTATAAATCTTCTATCTTTTTGTCCTTTCTGTATTGATTTTCAGACATCTTTTTTTCTTACCTAAGTCCAGTCCCTGAAAGATGCTTTAAAGAAGAGTTTTGAAGAGCTTTTGTAAAGATGGCAATCTTGGGCAGACAATGTAAAGCAAAGGTCTCATTTTCATTTGTGGTTTTTTGTTTTTTTTTTCAAGAATTGAATGTGGTTTTCATCTGTGCCCTAGCTGCATGAGGCTTTGAATATGGTATGAAATCACTTTCCATTTATTCAAAAGCTTTCTCGTACCTGATGAATGCTGTACATAATGAAAGATTACATTCATTTCTCATCCTTAGTAAATCATTTATCACAGAGGAGAGGTATATTGTGGAAAAACTTA
Organism: Streptopelia decaocto; assembly: GCF_964273445.1. NCBI lineage: Eukaryota > Metazoa > Chordata > Aves > Columbiformes > Columbidae > Streptopelia > Streptopelia decaocto. Next base: position 46,295,760 of record NC_138659.1, read on the forward strand.
ATCAAAGGTTTTCAGTTTTTCTATATGGTTAAATCTAAAACAGCAGAGAAATATTGCTCAGGTAGTTGGTTAAACATATTATTTACTAGATGGTATTCAAAGACATTTTCTAATGTTTTTGTGGTTTAGTGATGGATATTTATTGTTAAGGAGGAGGGATTTTATTAAGATGATTATTTTTTAATGGTGCAACATACACTAAGAAAGTCTTTGTTGATTTTCCTATAAAGCACCAGGGTAAGTGCAGTATTATTGCACTGTGCCATGCTTGGGCCTGGTCAAAATGCTACCACAGATAAGTTGATTTGGTATGGATATATGAGATGAACTTGCACTGAATCACTAGAATGAACATGCCGTGGCAACTTGCTCCTGGTACATGTCAGAGCTAAAATCTTCCTTCAAAAAGCAAAAGCAAACATAGGAATTGCAGTTCTGGAGTGCAGTCACTTCCAGGGTTACTTCTGGAAGGTCCTGTTAAACTTTTGCATGTCTCTACTGGATTTAATCTAGCATTTGCAGGTCTTGGAGTTAATATTAGCACTCAGGACTCAGTTTATGCAGCATAGACTGTAGGCTTCTTGATTGCAGGACTAATATAAATTAACAAAAGCTAAACATTTAAAAAATTCTTAAATGAAAAAAATGATTAAGCTTATTCATAATTTTGTCTTGTCAAAGATTTTTTCAGATATTGATATTTTACTTGATTTGGAGTATTATGATTTTTTTAATGATCAAAACTTATATCATGAAAAGATTGTGTTGCCTATCCAGTGCTGTCTAACCTAGACAGAGTCACAAAGTACTGTAAGCACCATTTAGATGGAATTGGAACTGCAAATGAACTTTTGAGTAAAAGTCATCACTTGTCTACCTCATAACATTTGATTTTACTAGAGCACAGCTGTGAAAAATTGAGCTGACACTAAGCATGTTTTTCTAATTGGTATAAACAAGGATAAGTCTCCTGGGACCATGATTTTAAAAGTTGTAGCATAAGGTGAGCGTGACCTTGTGCATGTTCTTGATTACTTTTTCCAAACTTTCTTTAATCTCAGAAGGACGTGTTGCCTCTTTACTCCTTTTATCTTCCTTGTTCATTGGAATATGTCGAGAGGTTAACATTTGGCAATACTTCAGAAGGGTTCTTGGAATTCTTACAGATAGGTGATTTTTGGTGTGTAAATCCTGGTCAGCCTTGGCTCCTCTATTTATTTTTGATTACTGATTCTGCCTAGTTTTTGTCTGTGGTGTGTTTGTATTTTTAGCCATGTTTTTTGCAGCACATTGTTGCAGTGCTATTGGATTTGAATTTTTCTCCAACACAATAGAGTACTGCTCTCTGCTATTGAGCTAAGAAAGGAGAGGGGAAGATTTCATTTCTGTTGGTGACTGAACAAGGCGGATGATTGTCATGATGTCTGTTCTCTAGTCATCCCAATGTGCTTGGGTTTGATAGTTCCTGAATACAGTATTACTTGAAGAGCATTCTCCAGCTGAAAGGGAAACAAAAGACTGTAATACCAGAAATTTTGTTGTTAAAATACATGATGAAGAATGAAGTATAGAGGATAGGAGAGGAAGTCATCTCTTGAAATCACCCAATTCATCCTAGCTCAATCACAAGTAAAAGATATTTTTTTTTGGAGCTACATAACAAGATTTGACATAATAGATGTACTAGCAGCCCAGAAATGGAGGCTTATGTCAGTTAGGCTCTATTCAGCACTGAAGTTAAGCATGTACCTGTTGTATCTGGATTTAAATAAATACATTGACTTTGACTGAACAAGGAGCATAAGAAGGTCTGTCTAGATACCAGTGCCTTCTATATGTGTGATTATACACTACTCACTAAGGTTTGGAACCCGACTGTGTTCTAGCTACCTGTTACTGACTTGTAACTGTACCCTCTTCAAATTTTCACATGCTTGCTACAATAAAAGCTAAATACAAAATTCAATCTTGAATCTGATTGTTGAAATTAAATTACAGCCAATTCTTAAATTGCCACTTCAAATTGTTATGTATGAGACTTGTGTGTGTGTGTGTGTATATGTATATACATATAATGGGAATTATAATTTCTTAGGGAAAAATAATTTCATAAGGATTTCATTATCCTCAGTGGGTGAAGATAATTCTTATCCCATGAAAAGCCTGAAGTCTCTGTATTAGTGTGAAATGTTGATCTGCATGTGGATATGCCACAAATAAATTTGATACCAAGTAACTATAAATAATACAATAAATATATATTTGGATACAAAACCTAACCTGACCTTTAAGTGAATACTGTAGTCTACAACCATTATTTAACAATTCCACATGGGCTATATGCATTGATTAAGTGTATGAAACTTTTTTTTTTTTAAGGGAACGCTTTCAAATTAAAAAAGATGGTCTGTTGTTGAGGGGAGGGAAATGATTATTAGTTCAGGTGTTGCCATATGTCAGGGCAGCTTGAATGGCTTTACTAACAGCTCTTATTAATCTTTATTTCATTTTTTATCTACCTTTTATGAAAGACAAAGAAGGAAAACCAGGCAGATCAGGAGAGGAATGATAATTCAGTAGTTCCTGCATAACTTCAGATGAGGCATTTAAGACAAATCCACATAACTCCTTTTTAAATGCTAAAAGCTTCATTTGGTTCAATTGTTCCTACAGAGGATTTAGAGAATTCTTATTTTATTAAAATATCTCCATTTAGTTTCTTCAAGGTTAATGAATCCTGGAACACTGGAGTCAACAAATTAGTTGAAACTTGTATTATCTAAATCTGGGCAATGACTTGGGGTTTTGTATCTGTGACCTTTAGTCTCTGATTTGCACCAAGAGCAGAGTAGTACTTCCCTATTTCAGAGAAGTGCACTGACAATTCACATCCTGAAAAATTATAATCAATGATACCAATGATAAGTGTGATTTCTAAAAAGTCTGATTCCATTTCTCTATTGATGTTACTGTGTTTCAGCTAGCCCGGTTCTAGGACAAATGATACAGAAAAAAAGTTTTCTTACCCTTCTTTGGCTGCCTCTTCAATATAATTTCCTTTGTGGTTACTTGTTCTCTTTATTTTTAACAACTGCAACTTTTTAAAAGAAAATTGACAGAAAAGTGATTTTTTTCTTAAGGTTTATATTGTCCATCTGTAAGATTTATACTATTTTTTTACACAGTAGTCGACCTTATTTATTTAAAAAAATAAAAGACAGATATATGTCTTAATTCAATCACATAATAGATTACAAGGTCTTCAATAACTAAAGTATGTTCAAACCCTGATGTGAATCATAGAATGTCCTGAGTTGGAAGACACCTGCAAGGATCATCGAGTCCAACTCCTGTCCCTGAATATGCCAACTGCACACATCACACTATGTGTCTGAGGGTGTTGTCCAGTCTCTTCTTGAATCCTGCCAGGCTGGGGGCCGTGACACCTCCCTGGGAAGCTTTATTTATACAGTAAGTTGCTTCTTTGTTGTGGAGATTATTTTAGGAAAACAAAAATCTGAAAGAAAAAAGGAAAAAAAAAAAAAAAGGCAATGCGGAGTGAGTGTCCTGAGTAAGTGTTCTGGCCTTCCCACCTGAAGCGATTCATGTTTGTGTTCAAGAAATACTGTGTCTTTACCCAACTCTTTATTGAGTCCCCAGTTTTGTTCTTATGCCATGTTTTCATTTTAATTTAATTTAGTTTATTTTATTTGTTTATATTGACTTTAGTTTTAGTTAGTAGGTTATATTTTGTGTATAACATCAACCATAGGGGCTAGAACTTTATGCAAGGAGTGCCTGAGAGTCTGCTGGTCAGAGAGCTGCACTTATTGCTGCAGTTATAAATCCACAATGTTTCAAAGACCCACCTATCTAAACACACCTTTTAATGACTGGTTCTGTTTACACTTTTTTGCAGAAAAGGTATCATTTTTTTTCTTCTTGGTGCTAAAAGCCTCTGGCTGTTTGCATTTGAGGTTACTAAGGACAGTCAAAAATTCATGTTTGCTTTTTCTGATTTCCATACTGATGTGCCTGTAAATACTGGGTAACTAGATGGTTTGGCTAGTGAAATTGCTTTGTTATAGTGGTATAAGGCAGTAGAGGCTACTGGATTTTTGTGGTCATATATGACTTAAATGATTGCATTATGGGTTTTAATAAAATTACCACAATCAAGAGCTGAAGGCTGTGTTAGATAGTAAACCCATATGAATGGATCTTACCAGTGCATTTTAAAAGTCTGATCATGAAAGAGCTACGGTTTGTCATCTTTGGACAAGGAAGGACAGAGCCTGGCAGTGAGAAGCATATTTTAAAAACTGATTCTCTGTAATAGGTTGGAGTGCAATGAGGTCGATGTGCTATACCACTCATGGAAATAATTGAGGACAAACAGCATTATTTTCATCTAGCTTTAAAGTTGGATGTTTCATTTCAAGAAGAATTTGAGCTTTATTCAATTATATATCACAGTATGTTTGGGATTGGAAGTGACCTCAGAAGATCATCTAGTCCAATTCCCCTGCCAGAGCAGGAACGCCTAGATGAGGTCACACAGGAACATGTCCAGGGAGGTTTTGAATGTCTCCAGAGAAGGAGACTCCACAACCCCCCTGGGCAACCTGTTGCAGTGCTCCATCACCCTCACTGAGAAGAAGTTTCTTCTCAAATTTAAGTGGAACCTCTTGTGTTCCAGCTTGATCCCATTACCCCTTGTCCTATCATTGTTTGCCACTGAGAAGAGCCTGGCTCCATACTCATGGCACTCACCTTTTATATACTCATAGACATTAATAAGGTCCCCCCCTTAGTCTCCTCTTCTCTAAACTAAAGAGACCCAGCTCCCTCAGCCTTTCTTCATAAGGGAGATGCTCCACTCCCTTAATCATCTTGGTTGCCCTGCGCTGGACTCTCTCCAGCAGTTCCCTGTCCTTCTTGAACTGAGGGGCCCAGAACTGGACATAATACTCCAGATGGGGTCTCACCAGGGCAGAGTAGAGGGGAAAGAGAACCTCTCTCGATCTACTAACCACCCCCCTTCTAATACACCCCAGGATGCCATTGGCCTTTCCGGCCACAAGGGCACAGTGCTGGCTCATGGTCATCCTATTGTCCACCAGGACCCCCAGGTCCCTTTCCCCTACACTGCTTTCTAATAGGTCATTCCCCAGCCTATACTGGAACCTGGGGTTGTTCCCGCCCAGATGCAGGACTCTACACTTTCCCTTGTTAAATTTCATTAGGTTATTCCCCGCCCAACTCTCCAGCTTGTCCGGGTCTCGCTGGATGGCAGCACAGCCTTCTGGCGTGTCAGCCACTCCTCCCAGCTTAGTGTCATCAGCAAACTTGCTGATAGTGCACTCTATTCCCTCGTCTAAATCGTTAATGAATATATTGAATAATATTGGCCCCAGTACTGACCCCTGAGGCACTCCACTATATGTTAGAGTGTTAAATAGACCAAGGGAGGAATTAATGCAGGCAATTTTCCCTGTTGCTGTGGTAGGCTTTTCTAAATGGTTTTGTCTTAGGGTTGTCACCTCTCCTCCTGCTCTTCTTCCTGTCGGTGTCCCCAGCCCCACACACTTATGATAAGTGGATCACACACAACAAAGGTCCAACACCCACAGTCACTCTCAATTAAGAAAAGCTTTTTTTTTTTTTAACAAATTGCTTATAAATTGTTGCATGATCCTATTATGAAACAATATTGGAAAAAGTCATCTCAACCTGGAAAAGTCTTTCCATTGTGAAACTACAGAAACAGATTCGCAAAGAGAAAAATGTCACCTCTGCCAGCACTGCTTGATATATGCCTTGTCTCCTGAGTCCTGCAATTTCTGGAAAAATCTCCATTAGTTCATTTTTTATTAAAATACTCATTCTGGTTTGTATCTTGTTACAAACTCTGTTAGGTGTAAACAATGACCAGCTTTTTCTTTTTTTTTTTTTTTTTTTCCTTCAAGAACAATCCAAGAGCAGCCCTTCCTAGAATAGATAACAGTCATGCGATCGGGGACATTCCTGCAATATAGAAGACCTGGGTTCAAGTGTTTTATGCTTTGTTTTTGCACCAAATCTGAATATGAATCTCTTACTTCCCAAGTGACTGCCTGACCAGCAAACTATTGTGTTTTGTTTTTTTTTTTATGAAGGGTTCATTTTCTGCCTGGCTTTGAGCATGCTATCCACTGAAAAATGCTCTCAGTTGTGATGCAGTGGTCTAATCTGTTGCATCTAGGAAGCCTGGTTTTTGCTTATGGTGGCATGCTGCATGTGTTAAATAACTGTGAGGGTCAGACAGGATGTCTTGTCAAGATTACTTTTTTCTTCCCTTGTGAATAAAATGTTCACCAAATAACAGTCACAATAATAAATTTCAATTTGTTCCAGTTAAGGTCATTCTAGTTACAGGCACAGATGTCTATATTTGTCTTACTTGCAGAGCAGAGAAATTATTTTTCATTGTTTATGACATATTTCAGGTTAGATTGTGGGACAACCCAACGGCATATACAGGATCACGGCTTGCTACTGTATCTTTATTGCATAACCGTCTCTCTAACCCAGGATAAAAGTGTATTGCATTCTCTGTGTGAAAATAAACACTTGATCAAAATGTATGGAACATTGGAATATTTCTGTATCATGATCTCTGATTCATCTCTTAGAGATTAAATAAGGTATGCAGTATGTACTCTTATCGACATCTGATCCTCAGTACAACAGCTGTAGTGGTGTCATGAGAAAATGATTTGTAACTGATCCAGTGAAATTATGAGATGGATCATTCTAATTAATAGTGGTTTTGAGATTATAATTTTGTAGCTTTTACAAGTAGGAGGAAACGTTGGTCTGGATACACTGCAAAAATTAACTTTCATTTTTCATAGGTCCGATTAATTCCATCTTTCAAATTGGATTACTCCTGTTTATGCAGCTAGGTTTATAGAAGTTCATCTTTTGGACACTGCGCCATTAAGGCATTTCTGTTAAATGTCACAAAACGCTTTTGGCCTAGAATATGCTTACTCTCCTGATGTACAGTATTACAGCTTTGTCTTCTGGAGTAGCCTGTCACTGAGTTTCCAAATGTTATTTTCAAAATTTCCATTTCAGAGAAACTCATGTATCTTGTGGTTGCCAAATTCTGGACCTTGTGCAGAGAAACTATTTTATGCATTCTTCTTCACATGGTCAAAAACAATGTGAAAACCACACTTAGGAAAAAAAAAAAATAATTCTTCCCATTTCAAATAGATGAGCAGTATCATAGGGAAGGAGGAAAAAGATCTATCATCATTATCAGCACTATCATCATTATTGTCTTTGCACTTGGCTGGTCTCACTCTCTCTCCTGCCTTCTGTTCATTACTATGCCTTGAGAACGAGAATACTTCAGTTTAATAAGGATATGGAGCACTACATGAAAGTATTTGAGGAAAATGTAAACTCTGATGGTGACTTCTTGGACATAAACTTTATATGTCCTTCCCTAACTCTTCTAATTAGGTTCTTTGTAATATCTTCCCGTTCTCCTGCTGGCTTTAGATATATTTTATTCTTGAGCTTCGTTTAGCATGCAATTTGCTACCCCTTCACCCCATTCACTTTACTTGTTACTAGTGTGTCCCATCTGAAATCTAGGGATTTGGGGTGCTGTGTTATTCCTACATGCAATGCAAACATCTATTTGAAATCTCCCTTGGCTCTGCAAGATTTGAATACCCAAACCACAGTTCTGAGAAATGTCCACAGAAAGTGTCTGTGGTCTCTTTGACTAGAATATACAACTATTCATACTATTTAATATTGACAATGGGGACAAAAGGCTTGAGTAAATATACTCTGCTTACTTTTTAATACTTAAGTGAAAATATTCTCAAGTATAAAGAGGAAAAATTTCTCAGCAAGAATGAGAAATGTGTTTCAGTGTCTGTATTTTCACACAAAGGGTGTTGTGAGTGACTGAGGGAAGTGCAATGCAAAACACAGTTTGTCTTTGACCTTAAAAAATACTATCTAGAGAATGTACATCATCATTGAAAGATGCGAAAAACACATGATAATATAATTTTAGTTGAATTCAGCATATGCCATTTAAAGTTGTACTGTTTACAAGCATTTTAGCTGTGGATTAGCTTTACCTGTGATTCTGTTTTCATAGCATTTGATAAGGATTTAAATCATTCCATTCATACAGTCTTGATGATATTTTTGGTCTAGAGCTTAGACAGATACAGTTATTTTGGTGAAAATCTGAATGCAAAATAGAGAATTCTGTTTTCATATTAACTTCGCAAGGAGGCTGTAATTTACACTATTTATAGAGCCTTCCACCATGGTCTGCACCGAAGCGTGTGCCTGAGCTTGCCCGTTCAGTGCAGTGCTTCAGCACAGCCGTGATTTCTGGTGTTGAATGGAGCTCAGACCATCCTTTCCACCCTTTGCTGCAGGGGATCCCACATATAGATGAGAGCTTTCAGTTCACTGCAAGCAATATCTTCTCCTAGTTTCATTTTCTTTTTATTTTTTCTTTTTTTTTTTTTTTAGGCATACCTAATAAACATTTGCTTGTCATATAATCGTGATCATTTTTGAAATAGTTGGCTGCATCAAACCATTTCTCAAGTTTTCCTTGATTACTCACAGGATTTTTTTTCAATACATCTATAAATATAAATGTGATCATTCACACCACATATGGCAATATTAAATGACCTCAGTTGGACTTCCCTGAACTTCTGTATGTGACATAACAATACTATTTTAATAGGATTTTGTGTCAAGTTACTTGTTGGGTTTTTTTTGTTTTATTTTCTTTAGAAGTATGATGCCAATTAGCAGCCTGTGTGCATGTCAGGTATTGTGGGCACGACTATCAGATCTGTCCATTTAGGCCGGGTGACAGATACTTTAGCAAAGACAGGATGCCTCACCATGATCAGGTTTTATCATATTGTAACATTGTAACTGTCAAATATATATTCTACAAGATATCAATTTCACCTGACTTAACTACAAAGGTTTGAACTTAGGTCTGATATCGTCAGGTCTGTTATTGTTAATATTTGGTGCCTACTGGATTTCAAAAATCATTGTTAATGAAACTAGAAGACTTATTTTTTATCTTTGGTGAAAAATAATACAATTTAAAAAACAATTTATGTGTGGCCATAGTAGTTGTTATCTTAGTGTAGGACTATGTTATTGCATTAAAACATTATATATATTTTTTGATATATCAGCTATCTCTATACTAAATTTTGAAAGGAAGAAAAATAAATGCCTCTTGTGGCATGTTCATCGAAGTGTTCTAGTAAGTGAAAATGTTACTTTAGACTCATCCAGGTCACTCAATCAGCTGATTACTGTATGTTCCAGTTTCACAGTGATGGAGAAAAGCAGCACTTATATGTATGATAAAGTCAGAATAAAAATAATGGTTTGATATGGCAGCCAATACATTTTAAGAGAAGAAATCCATTCCCATCGTTATCTCCAGACTTCATAGCGTAGCTGTGGCAGCATGCAATTCAGTCCAGTACCAGGGACACCAAGTTTTACAAGGGAGAAATTGTAAATCGAAGTGACTCTGTGATATATTCTGTGATATATTCTGTTCTAGTCCATTCCCCAAAGTCAAGAAGAGAAAGACATAAAAAAACATGAAACGCATGGTCTTGTACTAGGGTGATACTTTACCAGTTACAGGGATCTCCCATGAGACTGTTTTTGAGGCCACCAACTTTACAGCTGGTTTTGCAACTGCTAAAATGTAATACCTGTAGCATCGCTCTGCCTGCTCCTGGCTGATGGATGTTCACACATGCTCATGAGCATTCGGTACAGCTCTTCCACTCTATGACTCTCAATCTTCACACATAGCAAGAAGTTTTCATTTGTGGAATTAGGCTATGTGATGACCTCGTTTATGTCTTGCAGACCAGCAGTTTAGTGGAGAGTTTTAGGTCTCTAATGGAAAATTTTAACTGAATATTCTGTATTAAAAACAAACAAACAAACCCACAAACAAAAAAAAACCTGAAGATTTTTTGCCCCTTGACTGATAACTTGTGACCACTGCAATTGGATCTGAATTCAGTTTATCCCAGTCAGTCATTTTATAGATAGGTGAGTACTGGTAAGAAGCTGACCTTCGAAGAAACACTCAGTATCCATCAGGGAGAAAGGCCAAAAGGGAGGTTTGGAAAGAATATCTCTATGTGCTTTTAAAAAACTTTTTCTTGCTGTGGGTTTTTACTAATTTTTTTTGTTCTGATGGGAAATGTTATAATTTACATATTTGCTCACAAATGTGCTAACTAAACCCTGAATCAATGCTGGTGAGATGCACTTCTCACTGAAGCATTAATTTATTAAACCAAAAGTATTTTAAAAGGCAACTTCTAGAGGACACCTGAGTAGAAACATTGTGAGGGAGCAGATGACTTCTGCTCCTGACATAATCACATCATTCAAGCTGCAGTTGTCAGTCCTAACGAAGATTGTGATGCTGATTTGAGCATATTGTTTATATGATGTGCAAGAGCTTTGGGAGATAAGGAGGCCCTGTTGCTATCATTTATAATTAAAGTGTCCATCACTTTTCTCTGAAAAACTGCTTGGCAAATAAATAATTAAAGGTCTGATTCTGATACACTTAGTTGAAATGAGAGAGACTTCTGAGAACAGTCCAAATGCAGTAAATGGATTTTTTCAAAGCAAGGTTTCACGATAAATAATATAATTAGAGTCTCAGTGAAAGCCAGGGTATTTTTTTTAACGCAGGAGGGTATTCTGGTTTATGTGCTTTAAAATCTAATCCTACAGACATCTAAGACTGTCCACTTGCAAACAATGTCTGATGTTGTCTATTATGCATAAACACGTTATCTTTTAAGCATAGTAGAAACTAGTCTTAAAATGAATGAAAGAATTTAAGAAAAGTGTTTCCTGCTTATTCAAGCAGCCAAAGATAAACAAGTTGTTAATCTGATGGTTTGTACAGTACAGAAGCTTTAGAACACTTTGTGTTACTTAATAAGTATATTTTATTATAAATATGTCTATTTTATAGAGGACTTTTCTTTGATTGTTTCACTGAATTTATATTTAAAAGAAGGTTTATGCTTAGATGATATTTCTTTTCTTAGTTTTTAAAATAATCAAAAAGTTTTGACAGAAATCTTTTGAAATACATATGATTTTAATGCTGCCATTGTGTTTCAGTAATAACCTTGCTTTCTTAATAGTTGAAATAACTGTAAATATGCAAGTCCCTTACAGTGCTGGCAGGGAGAATTTCAGTTGATTTTGCTGCCTTGAAATTAACCTTTTACTACCGCATGCGTATGTTTGTCATTTATCCCCTTTTTCTCAGGTGCAAAGAGGGCTACCAAGGAGTCCGCTGTGACCAATTTTTGCCGAAAACCGACTCAATCTTGTCAGATCCAAGTACGTCAAATATTTTTCTTATATTTTTAATCCATGCTGGAGGCTATTCTTGCTGTGCGAGATGACCCTTTGCCTATTGTCAGAAAGCATATTACGGGGCACTGCAGTTGCGTGCAGAGAAAAGTGTTGCTTTTGTCGGCAGGATAAAAGCGCATCCTCCAGTCTCTGTTCATATAAAACTGCTGCTGCTGCAGCAGGGCAGCCCGGCAGAGGAGTTGCTGCCTTATGATTTGGAGTAATACTCTCCCTGCTTAAAGCCAAAATATTCATGCTTCTCTACTTTTGACTCACGAACAAATAAAATTACATCATCCAAAAGGAAACCAAGTATAGGATGCAAAGTGGTTCCTTCAAAAGAACATAAATTCATATTGCCTGTGACTGCAGAGATTATAATCTCCTTGGAAATATGTGATGTCAGTTTATACAAAACTCTTTTTTTTTTTTTTTTTTTTAATGTTTTTGTCACTTCTGCAAGTGCAATTGCTCTATACTTGCAGATTGAAGTGTACTTTCAGGTAGTAATGTGGAGTCAGAGTAACTTTCTATTACACTGTTCAGTATATGCCAGAGTACCATCTCCATGTATGTTCTTCTACTCCACTACTGCACTTTTTATATCTTGTTGAATAATACAACTATGTCCAAAACACTATCCAAGATTAATTTCTTGGAAGTGAATCCATTTACTAATTAATGTTGTTTATCTTAAGTTTTTAAATGAAATGACATAAAACAAAGGGTCATATCTAATCTCTCGTTTTTATTCTTATACCTGGAAAGTGTAGCATGTTAAGTCTTCTGGGTTTGGGTGCTCTTTAAAATTTGATTTGTTTTGTTTGTGTTTTTTGAAGAATAATGCTTGTTCTTCTGTCTTTTTTTTTGTGATTTCTGTTTATGTTCTTGTGCTTTTCCATGTGAAAACCTGTTGCCAAACACACCTGTTGTTTTGTAGTTTGTTATGTTATACAGCTCCCATGAGAAATTGCTTTGTGTTTTGTTTAGTGTTTCCTTTTGCTTGACCTTTAATGGTGCAGAGCCTATAAGGAACTGGGAGATTTTATCTATGGCAAGTTGTATGTGCATGTGTCAACAAAAAGTTGTGTATATTTCAAGGAAAAAGATACTTTATACCCTAAAAGTGGGGGAAAGGACAATCAACAGCAGGACAGGGTGGTACCTATCTGATTTGTTTTTAACAAGGGACTCTACTTTCTCAGGAGTAGAGATGAAATTCCTAGAACTACAATACGAAGCTCAGAAAAGACTCAGTTATTAAGCTGCATCTAACAAGACTAAAAGTCCTACAGTGTTTACATACTGCAGACAATATTATTGTTTCTTTGCAGGATTGTGTTGGTTGCACAGATTTGTTTCTCTTGGGAAATACCCTGCTTGAGTTCTGACTGCATTGTTTCTGTAATATTGTTCAACCACCTGATCTTGCTCAGTAAACCAAAATGTCCTTTTTACACCTTATGACTACAAAGACAGTTTTATTTCACCTTATTGAGGCTTTCTTTCAAAATTTTGTTATTCGGAGTATGTAAGAGCAGGGCACCTTGGCTTGATGTTGGCATAGATCCACTGGACACACCTTTGGCCAAAGAAGGGCCCCTCTTCCAATATAAATAAAGAAGGTTAATGTGGGAGTTAAGTACTTTCCTAGTCTGTTTTGAAATTTAACTTACATTTGACCGTCATCCGTATTCAAAAGAGTAGAAGCTTCTGTCCAGGTACATTTCTGTGTGTTGGCATAGTGTGATATATCTCTGTGTATGTACATGCATATGCACACGTTCTAAGTATACCTCACCTGAAAGGGAGATATTAAAAATTTTCTGTTGCAGCTGGACAGTGGCAACAGGAACATTTTGCTCAGGAGTTAAATCAGTATGTATTTATCTTCATTCTGAAGAGGAAAAAACAAATACCATGCTAATAATTAGCACTCAGCAGCAGGAATATTTGTTCTTTGCATAATCTGAGTAGTGTAAAAAGTATTTGACACAGTGGTCAAATGCAATATGATAATCTCTGAAGTCTCTGGTGTTACTTTGCAAAATCTTAGTTTTGTGGTTGAATGCATGTTTGGATTAGGAAGAGAACTGCTGAAGGACACTAAGGGTTGAATTTTGAGGTGGCTTCAGAAATAAGTGATTTTTTTTCAAAATGCAAGGCTTAATTTCCAAAAGTTGAACACTGAGATGAGTGGTCTTGTGTCTGGACTGCACTTAGCCAGCACTGGCTGGTGTCAGTCAAGCTTTATAAGCAAGTCCAGCTCATTTGAGTTTTGTGGGATTGCTTAGCCTTCTTGATAGCAAATGTATTCAGAACTGACACTGATGGATCTGTAACCAGTTTTCAGCTGATTTGAAGTTTGTGTATGTGAAACAATACATTTTTAATCTTACCTTGTCTGTGATAGTGCAGGTTACATTTTGAGAACTTTCACTTGTCATTGAATAGGAAGTGAATCTGAATCACTGTCACTTGTAAAAGAGCAACAATATTGTCTTAACATTGTTAGTTATTTATGCACAAAAGAGGATTTTTTTTGTTTGTTTTTGTTTGAGGGGCTTTTTTTTGTTGTTTTGGTTTGGGATTTTGTGTGTGTGTGTTTTTGTATGTTTGCTTGGGGTTTTTTGTTTGATTGGGTTTTCTTAATAGCCCTGTAAACCAAACCAAGCTTGTTCAGCATGGCTATTATCTGAGGTTGCATAGTGACAAATAATGTGTTACGGCTCTGCATTATTTTTAACAGTATCAGGCCAAACCCAGCTTCTTACCTCATTTTGGGTGTATGTGAGGCAGGTCTTGACTTTACATCACAGATATGAATACAAATTATGTAATACTTAATACAGATTAATGTATGTTAAGTCATGTAGATGTAGTTTAATTAAACTAAATGGTTAAGATATTTAAGATTCTGTTTTCAGGAAACCTGTTGAAACTACCTTATGGTGTTTCAGAGTTCCTGAAATGGCATCCATGGCTTCTTGCAGTCAGATCTGCCTTGTGCTACCTTCCTTCAGCTTAAAGTTAGAATCAAATTCATAAGAAAACATATGTAGGACACACATAGAACAATGTCAAAGCACTCTAAACACAGGCCCTTTTATTGGACTTTCAAGCATCGTAGTTGTTAACAGCTTCCCCTTCCCTTAATTTCTCCATTCTTAACCAGGTTTTCTGGATATAAATGAAAGAAGTTTAAAAAAAAAAAAAAAATGAAAAGGCACAAAACAAACCAACTCAAAGATAAGTAGTTTGAGAAGTTGTTTATTGATCTTGGAATATGGGAGAATCTGTTGGCCCTGCTAATACTCGGCAGTGCAAGTCCCTGAACTCTCACACAGTCACAGTCCCCTTCATCTGTGGAGGAAATATTAATACTAATAGAATAAAGAGAAAAGAAATAGCAGTTGCATGCTGGAAGGTAAGGATAGGAGTACATTTGAAACACCGCTTCAGCTTTCTCCATCTAGGTCAATTTCTCTATAAATGCTCTTCATAGCAATGATAGAACACTTACATTTTCAACATTATAAATACAGCTTTAATATAACTTTATGTACAAGTAATTTTTCAGGCCTGTGTAGCCCTGTGTGTATCTACAGGATTGAGAACTTATATACAACATAAATCATAAGAATGTACTCATGTACTATCCTTTCTAGTGTTCTGGAGTAGACATGCCTGGCCCAAAGAGTCTTGAAGGGTAAGTTGTATGTAGGCTGTGGATATGTCTTTTGGCCAGTTTTTACACTGAGGCAAAGCATAATCTTTGAATCTTCAACTTTTTTTGTGCAGATATTTCAAAGTGCTGAACAAGGCATTGAGAATGGTTTTTTCACATTACCCCTTTTTCACCAAATTGTTGAAATCCACCTTCAACTATTTTGTTCTTAACTTAGTATTGAAAGCTACTTTCCTACACAAAAAGTGTATTTCAGTTTTAGGGTGTACAGTATTAATTTTATATTTTTCATATTAACAGTCAAACTGTCCCGTTTGACCTCAGAAGCTTAAGTGAAGAGGAATACCCTTTCAAATATTGGGATTGTTTTCCCTTCCTTTTTCAAAACAAATGCATTATTTTCTAAAAGATGAAAAATACGGTGGAAAGCTTATAGGTCATTAGGCCATGCTCCTGCTGTTGCAGTCAGCCCCATCACGTAATTCCTTCTGTAAGCCGATCAGACTTCATCTGTAAACCACTTACAATCAGCATGAACTAGCCACTAGAAGTAAGTTTTGTTTATCATCCTGCTTCTGAGTGTTTCAAGTCTTTTCAGCTTCCACACACAAAAATTATGCACAGTCAAAAGAATATAATTGCCAATTATATTCTTTGTTAAAATGCATACTTTGATTCTTGGTTGATATATTTTTCTGTCAGTTTCCACCATGTTACCCTTTTGGTCTGTTAAGCTATTTTTTTGCAAATGTTAAAGTCTTATTCTTTAGACCTAGCTACAGCTTGTGGTCTTACAATACTTAAACCTGTGACAGCACAGCACTTATCATGTTTCTTTTGGAATCTCATCAAAGAGAAACCTGCAAGTGTCATGTCTGGAATCTACAGTTACTCATTCTTAGATCACCTCTTTATTTAGCAAAGGATCAAAATCCCTTTCCAGGAAGACTGGGGCTGTAAATAAATAAAACAACTCCAGATAGTTTAAAAATGAAAAAAAGTTTTTCTAGAAATGTATTCAAAGCCTTAAGACCCACACTTCACCTCCGTCTCCAAAACTGTCCAGTTTTGTATTTGTGAGATCATAGGATAATTTAGGTTGAAAAGAAGTCTGGACTTCTCTAAAGAACTTGCGAAGTTCAGCCTCCTGCTTTCAGCAGATCTGGCTTTAAAGTTTTTGCAAACTGCACTGGACACCACAAAGGTAGTTTGTAAGGGGATTGTTATTAAATAGAGGAAGAAGCACATCACATATGTGAAACATCTATAGAATAGATTTTCCAATAATTTTAATAAATAAAATCATTGGAACTGTTGAGAGTCTTACTGAATGATTGAGAACCTGGATAATTTTTTTTGTCAACTTCACTTAACCTATCTGAATTTGTAAGCATTCCTCTTGAATTAGTTTTTTCTTCTTTTTCTGATTTCTAGAAGGCATAGGAGAAAATAAGATTTTGCTGTTGGAAAGACTTAGAACGTTGTATGTAGGTAGGGGCAGATACGAGTGGAAGAGAATTTAGGGAAAACAGGACTGACTAGCTAGCCAGAGGTGGACATCTGAGTTTTGTGGAGGGCAAGTCCTTCTAAAACAGATTTAACATGGAGCTGTGTTAACCTAAGAGCCTTTGAAATCTGGATCTAAATCTGAATGTTGTGGCTTAACTTTGTCTCAAAAATAAAAAGTTTTTAAACCCTTCTGCAGTAATTATGCCATCTGTTTAAGGCTATTTTGTATTCAAAACAAGCACATGGAGGGGAGTGGCTGTGGACCAAGTTTCTTTTGTAGAGATTGTCCTATCAACCTAATTGTAGAGAGGAGCTCTAAATCAACTGTGTGTGCACAGAATAGAAATTATTATGGTTGCTCTACGATATTAAGCTTTTACAAAAATTACATAATCAAAATGTGATATTTTATTGCCTTTAAAATTAAATTTTAAGAGCTGTGTGGTAACAACGGTCAAGTGATGTCCATGAAAATGACAAGTCAGTGTAAGATCTGTTAGCATCCATCAAGTGAGTATGACATTTCTATTAACTACAGTTTCTTTATAAGGATATATAAACAGAGTTCCTCCAGTTGAAGTGCATCACAAATCAACCTAGTGTTGATGCATTAAAGATTGAAAAGAAGAAAGGGATGAATTGCCTTAATAGATAAAAGAGGAAACACCATTACTTCAGAAGTTATAATGATTTTATCTATAGATGAGAAAAGATGCATCACATGAGAGACAGGCTGGGGAATATGAAACCTCAGCAAGGTAAAATAAGAAAGGATATTCTTGGGGAAATGGGAGACATGTTTTCCTTCCTCTGGTCAAGTGTGGGTAGAGACCTTAGGACACAGACTATAGAAGATGTGTTTTCAAATTTCAGTTGTACTGAAGCTGTAAAACTTTACTTTGTGTGAATGATATAGATCTTGATTTGTTTTGAGGTTTTATTTTGTTTATTCTTTAAAATAGCAGCTTAGAGTTTAAGGAATGAAATGTTCAAAATCAGAAGTGCAACATTAACAAGGCATTAGTAAAATGGTTTGCCAGTGATAAATGGAAGCATGAATGTGTTCATTGTCAAAACATATTGAAGAGTTAAAGCCCTAGAGAGATTAAGTGAAATCACAAATTTGCTACTAAAGTAGTATATAAAAATAATCACACTGAAAATCACTATTAGTTTTGATAATATAATTGTTTCTTACAGTCTAAAAACAAAATTTAACTGCATAGGAAACAATTGGAAGTAATATTTGTTTGTGTAGGTAAGCTCTAACAGTGACTTGTACAGAATGTGCTGTATAGATGTTCAGCGATTAACTTATTTTTCTACCGGGACTGCAGAACAGGTTTTAAAAATCACAAGTATCAGTGATCTTCATGCTTCTAATGTAGAGGGGGGAGTAATTTAAAATAAATCTAGGATTATAAATTTGTCTCGCTCTTCTCAAGTAAAAACAACAGCAACAAAAAATCCACTGGTGTGAGAGCTGTTTCCAAACAGCATTAAATTGAATTCCTGTCATTACTTTTGTGTGAAATAACAGAGCTGCTTTTTTTTTTTTTGCTTTTTTTTTTTCCTCTCTGCTTTTACTGAATTCCCAGTCTTTTTGGAAAAAAAAACAGCAATGAGTTTGCACAGCACCCTCACTCACCTCCCCACTAGCCCCTACCTCCACCAACTTCTTTCCGGAAAGATTGAGGAGGGGTTTACAATTGAAATCATATTTCAATTTTAAATTAATTGTCACCACTTACCAAATCCATATTTATAGTATTAGCTAAAATAATGTTTAAATAAGAAGTAATGTATTGGCATCTGGTTACTCAACATGGTTTATTTTCAAAATTTTTCATTTAAAATGTTGAAGTATGGCCATAGGTGGTCTTCTGTAATTCAGCTGTGAAGGCTGCATCGCTGTAGGAATTCATGGAGAGAAACTGAAATCAGGTAGATTGTTGACAGGAGGGAGAGAAAAAACAACAACAACAAAACCCCACATACTTCAAGACCACTTGTTTCCTTCTTCTTTAAAAACTGCCTATATGTGACTCTCAGTATAAATCCCAAGGAAGAGAGAGAATAGAGATGCTAGCAATGCCAATCTCAGTCAACAAAACGTTTAATCAGTTTATCTGCCTGTAGGTCATATATGTGAGAAATCAGGAAGGAAATCAGAGCTACTCCATGCAGAGGAGTTTGAAGGCTGCCTCTGCAAACTTCCATTCATCTATGTAATTTGGGACTTCCATATAGTTAAAGAATTTCTAGGTCTTTGTGTAAGGACTTTTGCACATGTGTTTTAAAGAAATCTACCACATGATGACAGAAACACTTGACTATGGCTTGTTATGCAAGAGTCCCAGCAGATGGTTGGGAATAGAGGTTAATGTCTCACCTAAGGGAGGGAGCGGGAATCCCACTCTGCCAAGGGCAAGCCTGTTCTGCCGCCAGTGCCAGGTTCCTCCCGTGCCTGGCTGAGAGGTGGTGCAGCTCTGCTGCTGAACAACCACCTTCCGAAGTGATGAGCCTCTGAAACATCAGCTTCTCCTATTCGCTCCTCTTATAGAGACATTATGATTTCCTACATCTGCTGTTGGCCATCCTGTGTTTGGAAAACCAGAAGTATAAACATAGCTTGAAGTACATATTCTGTGACACTCTGGAAGCATCTAATTTAGCCTGTTGGTCTGAGTAGCTAACTTTTCTGACTTGCATACTCTTCATACCGGCGATATGCTACTGTTGCTGTCAATCTCCCACTGTCTTTCAGAAAGACTTCTGATTGTGCCAGGATGGACAAGACTCAGTCAGTCATTTGACTTGTCAGGTCACATTTGCAGGCCTTCTAAGAGGAAAATTCAGCAGTGCAGCAGCCATAGTTCTTCATGCAAAGATGGGTCATCACAAGATGACGTGTAGGAAAATCGCACAAAATGTGGTAGTGATTTAGCTGAAACGCATTTGTTTTGTCAGGTTCTGTCGTTGAAAATTAGCTACTCAGTTATCCAAATAGCATTTCACTTTTAACAATACCATTTCACTTTCTCTCAGTGTTTTAGTCACACGTTTGACGTTATATGCCTCAGGACTGGTTAGGATGGTATGGCATAGGTTTCATAAAGATGTAATATCCTGTGACAGGAGCTAGTAAGAACACATGGAGAAAAAGATGGATTTCTCTTATTGGCAGCTAATCTTATACCTTTGAATGTACCTGTCTGTATTAAATCTAAGTCAGAACTTGGTGTTTTGCCTTCTCCAGTGAGTCGTTCTGTGTTAAAATTATTATTGTAGCAGTGTGTGTGCAGGTAAATCATGAAGTTGTGGGACGCCTGATATTCTGATCTGTCATGTCCATGGTATAGTTATATGACTCTCATAAAGAGCAAGACGACAATTTCTACACTGATTCTTACAGACACAAAGCTCGAGATCAGTCCAACACACACTAACTATATTGAAAGTAGAAACATTAAGGGGCTCACACACGAGAGCTAAAGTTTCCTCCAAGAGGATTTCTGCTGAGTGTCTTGATTGTCTTCCCTAAACTAATACATTGTAAGAGCCTCCATGATCTTAACTGGTCTTTACTTTGTATGAAGTCCGTACTCCACTACAAGGATGCTTATTAAGGCAATTGTTGTTGTTGTTAGACATTTCACTTCACATGGAGCTTCTACCAGTGTCAATTCAGCTCATTTGAACAATCTCTGCTTATTAAGGAAAACCTGGAATAAGTGTATCATTCAATATTAATGTAGGAAGTATTCTTTGTTGTTGTGAAGACCAGATGCTTTGGAGATGCATATACCTATCTTCCTAGGATAATAGCAATCTTACTGAAAATGTTAGGTGTTAGCACTGCTGTGAGTTTGATTACCACATCAAGGTAGTTATTTTCTTCTAAGAAGAGACAGAGTTCTGAGACTCCTGAATGTATTTTCAGGTACATTTCTCAGGGCTTCTATAACAATCATATTTGGCAACAAGGAACAGCCATTTATGGTTAAAATTTTACTGTGCAAACCCATCCATTTATGAAACCAATATTTTCTGAGTCAAAAAGATCCAGTGGTAAAATCTTGGTCTCACTGAAACTGGTGAACGTCTTTTTTGATGAATCCTTCAAGGTTACACTCTCCTATTGTGACTTTTATTCCATGTATGACTACTATTTTGCTAGAGATTTTTGTATTGACCATTGGGGTGTTCAAATTGCCAACCATAAGGATTTGTATTCATTTTCTTCAGTGATAAATTCGATCATGGAAATGGTTTCTTAAAAGAAACAAGATCAGTGTTGTCCCAGGAGCAAACCAAAGAACACATTGTAACAGGCAGTTCTTGATAAGATTGTTTATATTGGGAGGACTTGATTCACTTCCAGCCTTTTCAGAAAGCACCCTGCTCTGAGGGTTCTCATGTCTTGCTCTCACTGCAAGTACCAGCTTGCTGTAGAGAAAAAGTCCAGTTGTTTGCTGCCATCATCAGTTACAGGTTAAGAAAGGTCCTGGGAAACAGAGTTTCTCCTGTTACTTCTGTACACAGCCTGTGTAACAGGTTTGACAGTGTCTCTGAAGGGTTGTATGAAGAAAACAGTACGAAATTGCTGAATGACCAAATAGAATAGTCAGCCTCTGTCTGCCATTGCCCATTTGATTTTTGCAATTAGTTCTGCTTTTTGATCTTTTTTCCATCTTCCCCAACCATTTTAGCATCTCAGCTGGGTTATCATCATCAAAAGGAATAGATTTTGAGTGTACTACATATTCTGTTGTTTAAGATACCAGTTCTCTCTTTCTTGACCTGCTTGCTTTAATTTCCTGCTCTCTCTAGTGGGTTCTGGTTGGTTGGTTTGGTTTTTTTGTGGATTTTTTCTTTTGGTTGGTTTTTGTTTGTGGTTTGGTTTTTTGTTTGTTTGTTCAGTTTTTGTTTATTTTCTGTTCTGTTCAGACATATCTATTTTATTTCCTTCCCCATTTGAGAGACTTTTCCTCTTCAGGATCTATATTACATTTCTGTTAGTGACTTTTTATTCTCTGGTAATCTTTGCTACCACTCAATATTTGCTACGTGCTTGTTCTGTGATTTCTTCCCACATGGCCACTGCATGTGGCCTTCACTCCTGCTCTGAAACCAAGGTTTGACTCCTGACTCTGCTTGACATGTTTCCTGTCTTCCCAAAGAATGCCTACATCATAAACTGCTTTTCATGTACTGTCTGATCTGTCTCATTTAGGCTTTCTTTTCTTATACATCATTTTTACTTTTGCCACAGGATGGAATTAAAAAAGTATAATTTGCTGTTTAATTTAGTATCTAAAATGTTCTTTATATGTTTACAGTGAACAGATGTCTACATTCTGTTTTATTTCCAAAGGAGTTGGCTCTAATTATCTCTGAAGATACAGAAAGGGGTTAACACTTAATGCTTATCAGGAGAAAATATCCACTTTGTGGGCTGTTTGTGAAAAGCAGGATCTAAATTTAACCTGGTTTGGTGGTGTTTTTTTTGTGGTGTGTTTATCAGGTTTTGGGTTTTGGTTGTTGCTGGTGTGTTGTTGTGTGTGTTTGTTTGTTTATGAAACTGACTTTTTCTTGAAAAAAAGTTGCATTTTCAGCCCTGAAGGTTTTTATGTGCCTCACCAGAACTTTTATTGGGAAAGCCTTTTCCGATTCAATAGAAAACTGTTCAGATATGATACAGGAAGAGGTCCCAGATTAGTAAAGAATGGAATATTTGTCCACAACTGGTGAAACACAGGTTCAAGTCTGTGTTCTGCTTGACCCGATTTTCCTGTCTTCCAGATGAATGCCTAGGTCACACCACAGAAAAGTGTAGGTTTGTGTCTTTTCTTGTTTCTTTTCTGGAAGAGAAAGACTAAGTGTTTTCTGCTATTTTTCAGCTAGCTCTAGTGATGAACTAGTAGACTTGAAAACTCTGGTATAGTAAACCATGTATTTTTACATTATTGACCTACCCTAGAGAAAGCATGAGACAAAATTTTGCCTTAATGCTCTTCTATATTATAGAATGTGCTGGAGTTTACAAAACGTATAATATTGACTTAGGTCTTGATTCTGCAAAAAATTATACTGATGCATATTGTTTCTTTTGATTATTCTTTTGATTAGGTTTTGTTAAGCATTCAGTAAATATTCAAAGGCTTAAATCCCTTAAAATCCTTAAAATGCTATCTTTACACTTTTAGAGAAAAGATGACTTGTTTCAGAGGAAAGTTGTGAAACTTGTTTAAGTCATATGTGTAGATATCTGAACAACTTCAAGTAAAAATGCTACTTAGCAATGCAGTACTACTATTCTCAGAAAATTATTATTCATTTTTTAGGTGTTGGGAATGTGGTGACTATAGAAATAAGTCAGATAAACTGATTCAATCTTGTATGATAGTAGTGAATGTCTTAATCCACTGGGAAATGGGAATATTTCCCTATTTATGTATTTAAGGCAAAACCAGTCAATATAAATTCATAATTTCTTTTGGAAGCTAGAACAGACTATTTTTGAATTTTACAAATTACAGATCGAAGATCATGTCCAGTTCTGTAATATTGTTATAAATTTTGCTGCAACATTTAAAAACAGATGTCAAGGTAAATTAGTTTTTAGTTTAGGTTATGTCTATGTTACTGCAAGTTCTGTTGTAGATTTGCAATTATCTGTTCTGTGATAACTGCCTGCTAGTGTAATAAAAGCAAGCTGGTGCCCTGCAGTTGCATGAAGGCAAGACTCCCACTATGACTTTATGACATGGCCACACTCAGTAATTTGTTTGGTTTGGCAAATAACAAAGTCCTCATAGCTTGGTGATGGAAGGAATTAACTGAAGCTACTCTGAATCAGGTACCACATGGAGCAAGGACAGCTGGCTGAATGGGCTCCATGAGGTGACTCTTTTCCCCTCTGGTTCTTTATATGACAGTAGTTGGTTTTTCAACTAAGTTTTTATTTCCTATGCGTCTGCCGCTGTCACAGTCTGTACATAATTGACCTGCTTTGGCAGATTAGTGCAATCTTGTTTGTCTGAAGTAGGACAGATTTAAGCTTATCAAGTAGGAGCATCCAAGAGAGTAGCAGTTACTTTAAAAGAAAGAATGTAAATCCCTGCATGCAGAGAGAGGCTGAGGCTTATTTTTTAAAAATAAATATCTGTTCCTTAATGTGTATCAAACAGGAAATTATTTTTGTCAGAGAACCGTCCAAAAAAGGGTGAGACTAATATAAGATAAAGTCTACCCTTGCCTGTCTCCAGTATACTTTACAGTCTGGATGTAGTAATGTAAAACTGACTTTTGCATGTGGCCAAGCACATGTGCTGAAACTTCATGCTACAAACCGTGTCAGGTCTTCCAAGGTGTCCTGTTGCTCAGTTCATTCTCTCTTCCAACCAAACAATGAAATGACCATATATTAAACAGATAACAGGGACAATGTGTCATGCAGCAAGCTGGTAAATAGACAAAGGCAAATATTTCTAGAAAACCATCATTTTTTTTTATATGGTAGATGTTACCAGTGGGGGAAAATAAGGGAAATGGATGGATCAGACCTAGCATCGATTTCATCAATTTATAATTTTCTTATAGATGTTGACTTTGCAGTCATCAGTAATTCTGATTTGAATTCATTTTTAGTTGAGCATTGCAGGGTTTTCATACAGAAATACAGTTATGACCTGTCCATGTTTTCAGAATTTATTCCTTAAAGTCAAAAGAAAATGCCATGTGAAAAAAAGCAAAACCATTAGTTGACAGTATCTGTCACAGTGTGTCATGCAAGCAGGGAATTTTCAGAATTTGGACTTGGTTATGTATAAGCCAGTGTTTATTGTCCCATTTGTTTTGTAGAAAACATTTTCTGATCTTTACTTGAAAAGCAGTGTTGCAAATTCACAGCATTGTACAAGCTGCCACTTCTGTGACTAAGGGTGAGGGCTGCTACGTGGGTTTGTAAGTAGAAAGATAACAATTTGGGCCCAGTTGGGGCAGTGACAAGGACACCTTCTTGAGATGTCAACAACTATCATAGCTGTTGCTAAATATAGAGATGCATCTGCTTGGGGAGATTGTGACCCATTTCAGCTGGTTCGTGTTTATGAGCTCTCTGTGCCTTTGAAGGTACATTCAGAATAACCCATTTCTCCCTTCTCCTTTCTTCAACCCTGCGTCAGTCAGAATCCTTGTCCCAGATGATGATGTGAAAGCAGCATAGGCTCTATATGGTTTTTCATATCACCCTGTAGATGCTTGAATTAAGATAACCTTAAGTTCCCTATGTGGTTAATGGAGGACATGTACTCTCCTACTCTAGCAGAGGCTAATTAGAATATGGCAGATTAGGCAAGAGGCAAATTTGGGTGTTATAAGGTAAGATGCAGAGGATATTAGCTCTGCTGACTATTTAAGAACCTTCAATAAGACAATCTGAGGAAGACTCAAAGTGATAGCCGCTCTATATCTGGCTGCTTAATAAAGGGAAATTATTCAGCATCTACTAGGGCAGATCTGCGCTGATAGCAGGGATGTTGACCCTGCTGGGATGGCAAAACATCTCAAATCCAGACATGCTTAACTGAACTCACTGAGTTGGCAGCTTTGTGAAGCTGGCTGCCAGAATTCAGCACATATGAAGGTATCTTTTTAAAAAAAAAACCAAAACCTTTTTCTTTTTTGACTGTTGACAAAGATGGCATAAGAGGAAACTAAGAAATAAAAGGGACAAAAAATGTAGATACATAGTGTTAGGGTAAGTTGAACTAGACCTTGCTTAGATTTTAGTCATCCTTTAGGTATATCTCAACTGTGAATGGAATAATGCAACATCAGCAACCTGCTTCTTGGGTTGATGCTGTTCAGTACCTACGAAATTAAAGACTTTTTCTAAAACTTGGCAAGGTGTTAATAGTTAACCACTCTCATTCTTGTGTTGCGCATAATATCTGGTCTTTATACACTACCCTATACAGGACTATCAAGATGAACAATGTAGATAAAATTAAAACAAATAGAAGACAAAAACAAACAAACAAACAACACCAACCAATGAGTAGTGTATATTTTTGTTTGTTTGTTTTGTGGCAGGTTTTGGTGTTTGTTTTGTTGGTTTTGGTTTTTTGGTGTGTTGGGTATTTTTTTGTTGGTTTGGGGTTTTTTTTTGGTGGGGAGGGGTTGTCGTGGGGGTGTGGAAGGGGATTTTTTGTTTTGTTTGTGTGTTTGTTTTGAAGTGTATGATATAATTGGTTTCTGCCCAAGTGTAGAAACTTGCCAAAATGAATTATAAACTATCATTTTGCTTGCACAGAATAAGACCTGGAAAGACTTTAACTTCCAAGCTGAGTTTATCATGAAAATACTTAAGCTTAAAGTGAGAATGCGATTTACTAAGAGTAGAATTCCTCAAGTTTAGTGTGGTCAACAGATACAGAGGATTGATCTTGCCCACCTTCCAGTCCTGACCCTAGATCAAGTGTTTTGGAACAACTGGGCTCTGAAGTTTTTCCAATCCTGATCCTTCATATATAAATGTTCTTCCTGACATTTAGTATGTATGTGCTGACTTAAAACAATTTTTTTTTAATAGTTGCAGCTCATCCCTTACAATGTGTATTACTTTTGACAGCACTGTGTTTCATCAGCTGTCAAGTTGCCTGTTAGAGCTGTAATCCTTAGAATTATTCCACTAGAATTCCTCCAAGGGTTTTCTAGTTTGATTAATCTGAATATCATCTGCACATTTCTCCCTGGGACAATTTATATGTTTTGCTGCTTAATGAAAATGGATCAGCTTTGGGGGGAAAGCTTTAAGTGTATAACTTGGAATCCTTTGCTTAACAGCTAGGTGTGATGAAAACCTTTCAAAGTTGATGGCCAAAAGAGAATTTGAATAAGCTTGTAATAAGGGTTAGGAAGTGCACATAGAAAATTTATGGTACCTGTCTTCCATCCTATCTGCTATGGGCTTTTGCTTTTTATTCGTAGACAGTTTCTCTTCACAATACAATACTCTCCTCAACCCAAAATTTGGGAAGAAAAATATGAAAATAATTCACACCTATAACATCTTTCAGTGCTGACAGATATTAAAGCTGACAAGTGGTTTGGTGAGCAGGGTGGCAGATAGTCCATGTCTGAGTGGAAGAAAGAGCAGCAGCAAAGCAAATAGTATTGCCAAAACTGATAGTAAGTTTAAAAAGCAGTAAGCATAGCTTTGTGCTAGGCATTAGCAAAGAGATTCGTCAAGAGGAGAGAGTTTGGAAAAATACGAGATCAGAGAAGGAATTAATGATTACTGCCTAAGCACATCCCTTTTTATTCTTTATGCAAAATCACTTACCATCAGATCATAGCATATGTCGTAGGAGTAGAGAAATACTTAAGTAGTAGGTGATTGGCTCAAAAAACAAGAAAAAACATAGGTTTTTTTGTATTCCTCCCTGATTTGGTTTTAAGATGGCCTTTGTGGTGGTTTAATTGTGTAAGACAACAGAGCAGTAGGAGTAGAATGCCAGGAGGAGCAGATAGTCATTTTCAAGGTGATGGATGTGAACAAACTTGGACTTCAGATCTACAGAGCCCTGACTGCTGATGCTGCCTTGGGGTCATGGTTGGGATCTGGCTCCAGGGTCAGCCAGATTGCTGAAGACGGGCTTTGGGATGTTCTGAAAGATTTCTGAATGTCTTAAATTGCTGGGCCTAAAAAGCTAGAAGGGAAAGGAAAACTAAAATAGACACAACTGGTTTGATCAGTGCAGCAGGAATGTTACTCCCTAGGTTTTGACTATAGGATATCCCTATTTATATCTGCTCATCCCTGGTACACATTCAACTAAAAATGCCATTTTCTCCCAGAGTTGTTAGTGAGAACTGTGTTCAGACACCTTTGACATTTGGTACAGGTTTACAATCAAGAATTCAATTCAGAGCTCTTCTCTATACCTTTATTTTTATTTCAGTGGTTTTGATTGATAAAGACTGAACAAGAACTGCATTCAGTTATCAAGTTTGGGTAGGGACTGCTATGGTTCTTTATTTTGGTCTCTCTTGTTCATGAAAAAGGCATACACAGAAATATCTATTGCTTTCATTTGTAGAGAATGTGGCATTTACACCTGAAAAAAAATGCAAAAATTAGATGCCAGAATACATGAAGTGACTGGGAGAGCAGTGTGCGCCAGTACTACAGTTTCTGTGTTATGAAGTGCAGCTCTTTTATGTGCAAAGTGGGATGAGCTGAGATCCTGACATTGTCACTTTTTTTTTTTCTTCTTACACAAACTGATTTATATGGTTGCTATTTTTTTATTCATAGCAGTGCAGAAGAATTACTATTCTTTCCTGCTTTAACACATTTGTTGGCTTAGAAAACAAATTTCTATAGTATACTTTGGTGAAAGAGGAAAATACTACATTATCCATGTCAGTATTGTGAAATGCATAACATATTTTTCTGACACAGCAGCCAGGCAGACTGAAGAATTTTATTTCGTATTATGTTAATCTGTAAACTTGGATCAGTTGTCCAGCAGTTCGATTGACTGGTGCAGCTTCTGTTTGGTAGGCGTCCAAATGTACTCATTTATTGTACACTCCTGTTCTTACTCATAGTTCTCTCAAGTCTTAGGTACTGGCAACTGCGCCACTATTTGAATGTAAAACAATGCATTTGGTGTGTAGTAATGCAAAAGCTCTTACACAAAAAGAAAAAGTAAAGGCAGAAAGTGCAAAACTGTTAACAGAATTTCAGCACCTGTGCACACTTAATAACATTTAGGCTCCTCTATGGCTTAAGTCAGTTTTTGAAATTATACATAGGCTCTGTAAAAATTAACTCCTCAATGCCTTTGAAACACCTAGAGGTAAATGAATGGTTGAAAATTTTTGTGTGCAGTTTTAGGACTTGGGAATTTTTTCTTTCTTTTGTCTCCCAAATGGTATTTGTCTGGTGTGCCTTGGTTTGATTAGCTTCATAGCGGATAGGATTTTTGAGAACTGCAATGGATAAGAGTGTAACTATTAGGTGAGATGGCAACTATTTGTATCTAATTCCCTTTCTGGCATCTGGTTGTCACAAGGAGAGGGACTGTTACTGGGAGACCTTATCAACATATGCAAAGCTGTGAAGAAACAGCCAATCCCCAAAACTATTGAGAATTTCCCTAGAATCTGTCCTTTAAATTCCTGTGGGTGTTGTGACCTTTCCTGAGTACAACTCCTGCAAACATGACAGAGCCCAGAACTCAACAACCCTTTCTAAAGGATGTCACAAGGCATGCTGAGTGGCAAGTCTTCAGTAGTCTTACGGGAAGTTGTTATAGACTGAGAAACAAAAGGCTCAATGTGTACCTGTTTGTTTGAGTTTTTGGGGTTTGTTTTAGTTGGTTTTTGGTTTTGTTTTGGTTTTTTTTTTTTTACAAATGTTTTTACAAATGTTTTTTTTTTTTTTTTTACAATGTGACTTGTCTGATCACAGAATCATAGAATTATTTTTGTTGGAAGACACCCTCAGGTTCGTCAAGTCCAACCATAACCTATGTATAGCACTAAACCTTGACTAAATGCCCTGAGAATCTCGTCTAAGTGCCTTTTAAACCACTCCAGGGATGGTGACTCCAGCACTTCCCTGGTAGCCTGTTCCAATGTCTGGCATCCCTTTCTTGGAAGAATTTTTATCCTAATATCTAATCTAAACCTCCCCTTGGCACAACTTGAGGCCATTTCCTCTTGTCCTATCACTTGCTACTTGAGAGAAGAGACCAACACCCTCCATGCTACAACCTCCTTTCAGGTAGTTGTAAACAGTGATAAGGTCTCCCCTCAGCCTCCTTTTCTCCAGGCTAAACAGCCCCAGTTCCCTCAGTTGCTCCTCATAAGACTTCTACTTCAGGCCCCTCACCAGCTTTATCACCCTCCTCTGCACTCTCTCTAGTATTTCAATGTCTTTCCTATGATGAGGGGCCCAAAACTGAACACAGTATTCAGAGTGGGGTCTCACCAGCACTGAGTACAGTGGCACAATCACTTCTCTAGTCCTGTTGGCAACACTATTCCTGATAGAAGCCAGGATGCTGTTGGCCTTTTGGCCACCTGGGCACATTGCTATCTCATATTCAGCCAGCTGTCAATCAACACCCTGTTCTTCCAAAGGAGATCTGCTCTGTGAGCAGACAGTTATAGGACTAACACGTGACATGGCTGTAACTTCTTCGCAGTTATAAAACATGATCAGTGAGTTCCAAGGTTTAGTGGTAATGTAGGCCAGCCAGTGATGGCATTGAACTATTCCTGCTCAAACTCCACAGTTCCGCAAAATTTTAAAAATGCGTTGGTACTGCACTGGGCCCTTCTAATCCTTCTGTTTTCGGTGATAAGCACATAGAGTGTAGGCTTTTTCTGGTTTGAAGCTTACTCTTTAAAACATAAATTTAATTTTGTTCATGACACAAAGATATTCATTACTTTATGCCCTTACTCTAAGCAAAAGCCCTTTTCTCTCTTTCAGTTAATCAACCCAGTTACTTCACAAAGCTATTCTTTCATACCTTACCTTTGCAATATATGAGCCAACTAAAACCCATAGCATCTGCTTAAAAGTAGGATTTGAAAAATGAATACATTTGAATTTTCTTTATTTCTCTGCTTTTTTGGGGACTGTTGGATATTGTGCTCTCACAGAGGATAGCCATGTTTTCTTTTCTATGTATTAAAGAAAAAAAAAAAAAAGCTAAGAGGCATGCTGAGTAGAACCTTAAGACCTGGCCACATTGTGTGTGTATTTATATACATATGCAAACACACATATGTATTTTAGCCCTTGATTCGGTGTTCTCTTGCCTTCATTAATGACCTGTGCAAATGCAGGAGCTTGATCAAAAATAAAATGTGAAAGTTTTCCATCTCATAACATTGCTCTCATTTTACTCAAGTGGCACAAAGGGAATGGAAGCAGCATGTTTCCCCTCTCTATAAACTCTGCCTTCATGAGACTACTTTGCTATCAAACCCATTGTGATGCAAGGGAATAGGAGCAGCTTCTTTTTGGTCATCTTCAGAGAACAGGCCATCTGTGAAAGAAATTTGTTATCTTGTGCATGGCAAAGCAACTCACAGGCTTTTCTATTATAGCTTGTGCATATAAGGAAAATTAGGAGTCTGAGAAATCAGCCTGATGAGTACAGTGGAGAAAATGAGACCTGTCAGTATATAAATGTAATGGTCACTAACGCTGCAAAGCACTTGAATATGAAGTGTCCTGTAACTTAGATGCTTATTAACTAATTGCTAATTGCCATTGATATTGCATTTAAATTACTATGCTGGATTTCTGACTACAGTATATGAGTTTTAATCTAGCCTTTTCTGATTTGACTGATAATTTTGTGCTGCAACAATGTTTCATGAAGTTTTAATTTGCTCTTGAGAAATTTATTTCCTATGGGGCTGTGTGACTTTCCAAGATAATTTCTGCAGTGCACTGTGTACTGCGCTTGTCCTGTGGTTGAATGAGGAAATACCCAAGCAAATTCTAAATTAATTAGGTCAGGTTGTAGAAGCAGTTTAGCTGCAGCAGCACAGAGCTCAGCAAAAGCCTATTAATCTGCATGCTTGCATAAATACTGCTCTGCCTGCCCCTCTCCCTAAAGAAGAAAAGCAATTTTGTCCATCTTCAACCCAGTAACTCTCGTGGGCCCTTTTTCCAACATAATGTACGTGTATTAATCACAGCCCAGTTTTCTTCCTTGTCTGTCCTTATTGGATTATTCTAATCTGGTTTGAGTGGATGACAAATCTAACAAAAAAAAGCTTAACATTCAAGGTCAAGAAAGGATCTTTTGGGTCTTGAGAATTTCTTCAAAAGTAAATAAATAATAAATCTATAGCATAGAGAATCTGAAGAACTTACACCACCATAAAATTACTTCAGGAAAAAAACTGGATTGCTGTCTTCTATAAACTTATCCGTTAATGCGTTAAACTTCACTAATGAGTTTTTTTCATTATTGGCTAATTAAGCAAAGTGTTTTGTTCTCTTCTTGCCCTTATGTTCATAAAGCTCCTTTTAGTACGCATGTTCAACATGCGCTTTAGAAAATAAATTTGCTTGTTTTTCTCGTCTTCCATGTAAATCTCCAGTCCACATCACCTTATAAAATAGAGGCTTTGTGTCTGTCGCATATAATAATAACATTAGTTTTGACCCAAGAGCTTAGCCAGAACTGAAGATTCTGTGAAATTAGCAGTTAGGAAGACAGGCTGGTAATACTCAGATATATTTGATGCTGTTGTGCTTAACGAGCAAATTCTCTTGTCTGAAAGTTACCAGAGAAGTGTCTTTCCCACCATGTTTTCCTAGGCCCATACTCTGTGTTTTCCACCCTTTTACACTACTCCTTTGATGTTGTCTTACTGCTTCTCTCTTGCATAACTTTTCAAAACTTCACATATGTTGTGTGCTTCCTGTGCTTTGGAGGACCAGAGCTCTTTGGTTCTAATTGATCTTACTTTCTCCTTAAATGAAGAACAAACAGAACGTGTTCCTAACCTATAAGTCTGCTTTTTTCTTATGTGCCATATATCTGAGGATAAAATAGAATGCTTTATGTATTCTAGCTATTGAAAAAAAAAAATATATCAACATTACCAAATATTACAGTTCTGCTCAGATTGGCAAAATATCTCCAATTTCTGTGTTGCTGCTGATAGATTTCCTTAATCCACTTTGCACAGTTGTAGCAAATTACTATTTTTTTTCTTCTAACCCATACTTTATTCTTGCAAATGCTCTTAAAAAATCACCAAGAGCTCCGTGGAAGCTGTCATTGTAGTAATTGTAAACAGTTATATAAAATTATGCTGTCATGCTGTCTTTTCCAATTAAACTCAAAATATTTTTGTATGGGGTATACAAATCTATATAGTGAACTGGAGAGAATGGGTCCTTCATGATTCTATTAGAAGGCAAATTATATTTCTTCATGGCATAACTTGAGAAAAAATATACGCATTCACCCTTTTTTTCTAGGACAAAAATGCACTAAAACACACAGTTTAACAGTAAACTGTGATCCAAAAATACTGCAAAGATTTTATGTTTTTATCACAATCACAAAAGCATCTTTTTCAGTTACATTGAACGCTGCCTGATAATGAAGGACTAGCACATACAAATGGGATGAACTTAATCTGCTTGTACAAGCACATTATGCCACTCACTTCTGAGTGCCTTCTGGTTTTCCTTTCTTAGCATTCAAGGTAAGAGTGGGACTGTGCCTAAAAAGACAAGGCACAAGGCGTGATGTCTGTTTTCATGTTTAGCACATTTGCCCTTCCACATTGTTTACACAAAAGAGTGGTTTCATGACAGAGCAGAGCATCCTGACACTGAAATATTTGCAGACACTTAAGATATCACTGCCTCATTTCTCTCACTAGCAAATGTAAAAAAGTGGGAAGTCATATTCCAGTGTGGAGGTTTTTATATGCAAACAAACAGCAGAAGGTGGAGAGGAAAGACCATTAAAGGAGCACAGAACCTGAGCAATCTGATCCTCAATCCCAAATTTCCTGTATGAATTCATTACAAAGTACCAGAACAATTTGGGAATAAAATTATTTCCATGTGGAATCATTTTATTGGCTGTCAGGTGATTTAAGCACAGTGCATACTGGCTCCTCTAACTTTCATGACTCTGATTTTGTAGTCTTTGAGAAGTAGCATAAATATCCTGGACAGATCAGACACACTTCAGAACATGGAGTGGCCTGTGAAAAATGCTGTCATCATCTCAGGTTAGGTCATGATAGACAAACGCCTCAAATCAAATATATAGTTGTGTCAGAAAAACCTGTTACAAAGAGGACAAAACTAAATGGATTGGAGTTTTAATCCTTTGAAGCTGGTTTGTCACACATTTGGTGGACACTGTGCTGCAAGGGGACTGTGCTATGGCACTCGGAGACCTCCATCCTTCAGAGCTGCTTTGCTAACACCTTCAGCTAGTGCTCCATCCTTCGGTGAATGTACACTTTCATCTTTAAAGCTTAGAAATACCCACCAAAATGGATGAGATGTCCTGAGTTGGTGACATATCCTGCAGACCAATTGATAACCACCATTTCTAAAACAAAGAAAACTGTCTTCAGTACCAGTGACTTGACAAAATATACATTTACTGATAAAACGTATTGAAGGTCAAATCCAAATGTAAGCTTTCCCTGTCCACTGCAGGTGAAGCAAATGAATAGGTCTTATTTATGTCATTCAACATCTGACCTACTTTCTGATCTGAGTGCTTTAAGATGACAATGTTAAAAGGTGTGGTTTGTTCCTTATCAATCACTGCAAATGGTTCTTAGACCTAACATATGTTGCATTTAATGGTCATAGGTAGAGAAAAGAGAAATTAGCACAACCGATAAATGACAGTGAATAGGATACATAGCTTTGTAACATTAACTTAGCTGAGATATATGCTAATTAATCTAATTCATCTTATTAATCACAGCAGAGTTTGATTTGTATTATTATTGTTATGATTAATTTTCCCTTGTTATGGTGGTGATATCATTTAATAATGTCCAGCTAGATGTAGTGTATTTTTGGTGAGTGTGTTTCACATAAACAAAATACCTCTGCTCTCCCCCATCCCAGCTCTGTAGTCATCCAAAGGGGATGGAATGGTCTCTAGTTGGTCTCAAGAAAAAAACATTTATCCTCAAAATTGTGATTTCATAAGAAAGTGTTTATTAAAAATATAACTGGTTTGGTTTGGTTTACTTGGTTATTTTGCCCTGGAGTATGTTTAATTTTTGTTAAAGTCAGCTTAATGGACTTTAAGAAAATTAAAATGTGCAATTGCAGAGCAACTAATGAGACTCCATCACAGTGACACTGACCAACTCAGGCAGACTAGGGCTGTGGGTCTTTTTTGTACATTTGGCATATCTGTCTTCAGCCACCTATAGTAGTGCTTAGTGTATGACTCTGACACTGATTGAGAATACCTTTCACAAGTAAGGTTTATGTTGCAAGTCTCCACTTGTATTAATTATTCAACAAGCATTTCTCCTCCAGGTATTGTGGCAGTTGGTGGGCAAGCATTTAACAACTCATATGTAATTACTCTGCATGTATTTGAATTTGCTTAAATGGCATGATGAACAAGGAAGAGAAGTCAACAAGGCATCAAAATCACTATTGTAAGTTGTCCAAACAATCTAAACAGCATTAGCAAAAATAATAAATAAAATAAAATAACAAAAAAGTATTTCCATTATGATAGTCTTGTGCAGCATTGTTTAGCATCTACACAAAAGACAGAGAAAAGCACAGCATATGACTGCATTTCTTATATGACGATATATATATAAAAAGCCTGTAATCATAACAACATGATTTTGTAAAAGTTGCTTTTAGAAATCCAGTTTTAAGATGTCTGTCTTGAATTTTATATTCCATTCTAAAACCAAAGTTTTTTGTTCTGAAAATTGTTCCTCAGTGCAAAACTTAGTTGGGGAAAAAGAATTAGATATCTTTGAACTGTTTTGATTTATTTTATCTAGAAGTTGCCACACAAATATTGTGGGGAATGCATTTTCTTTTTTAAAAACTTTTTCTTGCTTTAATAATTCTAGACAAAATCCAGTTAGTGGGGCTGAAATTTCCTTCCTAGGCAAAACAGTTTAAAGGAAAATCTCCAGTTCCATTATGCTAGTTGTCTCACAGCTGAACTGGCAGTGGAGCAAGCAGCTGTGCCAGCCAACACAGTCTTTAATGTACCTGTTGGGATGAAATTACACCTTTGGTGGCAGATCTTGTGTTCTCCTCTCCCTCGAATCTGACTCAAAGGCACCAATCAAAGCTTTTTACCTCTTTTATTCTTGCTCAATGTTTTTTTTTTGTTTGTTTGTTTCTGATAATTCTGGGAGCACTAGGAGGTACACAGTATGCTTTTGCTCTTTTCATGTGCTACAGTTTGTAGCAATGTAGGAAGTCATGGTAGTGGCAGTGATCAGGTTTTTGTAAGTATTTGAACACCATTGTTTGAGTGAAGATATTGCTGATCCAGTACAATAATTGATAGATACTCCAATGTTTGTCTGTAAATTACAGCTGTATAGAATGGTGACCTAGGAAATATTTCAGAGAGATATCATTGGCTCTATAAATATTTCATGTAGATAAATATATAGGAAAGATAAGAATGATTGAAACCAAAAGATATGTTGGTACAAGAATGAATGTGTTTTAAATGGTGCAGTTTCAATTTAGATTGAAAATCAAAAGAAAATTCTTACGTATTAGGAAAGCCAGGTTCCATGACTGAGAGATGTTTAAGACCTCAGTTGGTCAACATAGTAGTATGATGGTAGAAGAGATTCTGAGATTCACTGTCTTTTACTGCTATGATTGCTGGACCTCCATAGAAATTTTCCACAGTGAGTATGCAGAATCCAGCTTTTGGTTCCCTTTTAGCTTTCTGCTAATGCAACTGTTTGGCAAAAGTAGGAATCACAGAATCACAGAATGTTAGGGATTGGAAGGAACCTCAAAAGATCATCTAGTCTAATCCTCCTGCCGGAGCAGGAACACCTAGATCAGGTTACACAGGAAGGCATCTAGGCGGGTTTTGAATGTCTCCAGAGTAGGAGACTCCAGAACCTTCCTGGGCAGTCTGTTCCAGTGTTCTGTCACCCTTACTGAGAAGAAGTTTCTTCACATATTTAAGTGGAACCTCCTATGTTCCAGTTTGTACCCATTGCCCTTGTCTTATCACTGGTTGTCACCAAGAAGAGCCTGGCTCCATCCTCGTGACGCTCACCCTTTACATATTTATAAACATTTATGAGGTCAACCCTCAGTCTCCTCCAAGCTAAAGAGACAGCTCCCTCAGCCTTTCCTCATAAGGGAGATGCTCCACTCCCTTAACCATCTTTGTTGCCCTGCGCTGAACTCTCTCCAGCAGTTCCCTGTTGTTCTTGAAATGAAGGGCCCAGAACCGGACACAATATTCCAGATGTGGTCTTGCCAGGGCGGAGTAGAGGGGGAGGAGAACCTCTCTCGACCTACTAACCACACCCCTTCTACCACCCCAGGATGCCATTGACCTTCCTGGCCACAAGGGCATAGTGCTGGCTCATTGTCATCCTGCTGCCCACCAGGACCCCCAGGTCCCTTTCCCCTATGCTGCTCTCTAATAGGTCATTCCTCAGCTTATACTGGAACCTGGGGTTGTTCCTGCCCAGATGCAGGACTCTACATTTGCCCTTGTTATATTTAATTATTTTTTTTCTCCGCTCAACTCTCCAGCCTGTCCAGGACTCGCTGGATGGCAGCACAGCCTTCTGGTGTGTCAGCCACTCCTCCCAACTTGGTGTCATCAGCAAAGTTGCTGACAGTGCACTCTATTCCCTCATCCAAGTCATTGATGAATGTATTTAATAGTACTAGGCCTGGTACCAACTGTTGGGGGACTCTGCTAGATACAGGCCTCCAACTAGACTCTGTCCCATTGACCACAAATGAGTAGCTTTCTCAGCAAAGTGGATATCTTATAGCAAATCTAGGTGTCTCCAAACTAACCTGATCTACCTAGAATGAGTAATGATAGCAATGTCATGGAAGAAGCAGCCACAAGACCATAAGGTGTTCCTAAACTGTGATAATTCATGCATGGCTATTCTTCCATGCTGCAATCAATACATGCAGGTAAACCTCCTGCTGACTAGTTGACTGTACATATATAAGGCTAGGTGCAAGAGTAACTTGTCTCACTTACAATGTACGTGTTACTCCAAAGAATTAAAATTTTAGGAAAGCATAAGAAATATGAGCCTAAGACAACTGGTTTCCATTTTGAAAGTTATTTCAGGTTTTTGTTTTTGTTTTTGTTTTTATACAAAGCTAAGTTATTGAGTTTTGTATTTTATAAAGGTATTTAGATGCTTAAACATGTTTTTAACCATGTGTTAGCCTCTCTTTAATGTTTTATTTAAGGGAAGAGAATTGCTAATCCTCAATGGCAGGTGCATTTCACAAATGAAAAATAGAGACAGCTGCTTTTTCAGCTTAAAATATTCTTGAAAGTTAGTTATTTGTGGTGCACAGCTGCTGAAAAAAAAAAAGGGGGGGGGGGGCACTATAGTTTCCAATGGACAACTGTGTTTCTTTGAGGTAAACAATATTGCTGCTGCTGACAATGATGATATTGAGGCAAAATACTGAATTCTTCACAAACCTGTCTGAAAAAAACTTTGGTTTTATCTGCATACCTGATAGAAATAATGGTATTATAGCAATAGTAGGAAGTACTTCCACACTAATTTCAGCTTATTTCCAGGATATTTACTGGTCATTTGTAAGGCTACTCTAAAATGTAAAGACCTATTTTTGATGCTGCTGTCAGCTCAAGCAGCAATATGGTCCTTTCTGTAACTTTCTGATTTCAGACCACATTTGAAATAATGGACTGAGGAAACAGCAGGATGGGATTGTTATTCTGTACAGCATTTTAAGAAAAAAAGACTGCTTCTGGTAAATGCAATGAATGGAACAGCTGACTGGGAAGATCTGCAGGTAGAGTCCCAGAAAATACAGCTATTGTTTTGCTGGAGCCTTATAGCTCCTCTGAAGAGCAATATTTCCACTTCTTTACTTGTTCTGAGAAAGAGAGGATTTGGGTCAGGAGATGCCTCCCTTTGTGAGGTGCTGTAGTAATTTATGAGTTGACTTTAGGACCAGAAGCAAACTGCCAGTGGTGCAGGTATCAGCATATTGGTACCATCCTGGTTATTTTGGTTTACCTCTAATCCATGCACAAGGAATTCATTTGTTTTAATGGCTCTGACAGAGTTGTTATATTCAATGAGTTTAATACTTCTATATATGGGGCCCTGTCGCACGGTTCCCACAATATACTGATGACAATTAGTTGCAATGTATCACCATACAGAAATGGGGGCAAACAGCAGCTTTGATTTTGCTGCTGTCACTGTAGGTGATTCTGGGTTATGTACACATCATACACTTTTATTCCAACATGCTATTTTTTATTACTTTTGATAGCAGGTAATAATTATTTTTGTCATAGCTCTATGTCTGCTTCAAAACTCATGGATGAGTCACATTATCCATCCAAAACATTCACATTTTTAGACCACCTTTGTCATATCTGTTTATAGTAGTGAATGTTGTTCTAACATTTTTATAGTAGTAAAGAATTTTAACACCTACAATATTCAAACACAAAAGCAATTAAATATTTTTCAGATTGCTACCTACATATCAGAGTCAGAAATTCATGTCATATAACCAAAATTACACAAGATGTTCAGACTCTGTGAGGAAGAGCTGATGGTCATTTTTACTATTTGTTTTTGCTGCTGCTGCTTTGTTTATACCATTAGCTAATGGCTTCTAAGCAGAATCCATTAATATTTCCATGAACAAGGCAGTTTAGGCATGGAAAAACGTCATGGTTACATTTGCGTGTACTTTATCTGGCTGAATCATATTTATTTGTTATACTATCTGTGGATTCATAAATAAAAGTTCAATGTTGTCAGGGCATGTGTGCCAGCACCCACAATCAAATAGAAATGACACTATTTGAACTGTTTCATCTCCAGGTAAGAGACGCATTTCCTTGGTGTCTTGATAATATGCCTCAGCTCCGTTGTTTTCACATCTCAACAAATAGCTCATCTTATCTCACTATCTCACTTCAAATATCCTGCGATTCAGAAACAGCATTCTGTATGCTGCAGAGCTGTTGTCCAAATCACTGTGCTTTTCCAGCATATCTGGCTTTGTATTGATTGGCATGAACAAATCATTACCAGATGTCAAGAGAAGATTTTACCTTGAAGAAAAACAGAGCTCTTCTGCCCTTTGCAGTTTGATACCAGAAACAGGCTGACAATTACCAGTATATTTCCATTAAGATTGTTCATACAGTGCACCAGCCTCACAGGACAGAGTCTGGGGAAGGCATCTGGTAGGTGACTTGAGAGAGCACTCAAATTGGAGTGCTGAAGTGTTCCTGTTCTTCAAGGAGCCTTTACTTGAATCTGAAAACACTATATAGTAAAATAATCATCTTAAGTGTCTGCATACTCACCAGCTTTAAATAAAACCACTCAAATGTTTTGCTGGAATCATAAAGTTTTTTTATAGACATGTCCCAGGTAACAAAAAAAGAAATCAGGAATAAAACCCATTAGTTTCTCTAGCAAGCCAGTTATACCTTAACTTTTGTCCCTCTAATGTTTAATACCACATACAACATACTACTAAATGCAGTGCAAGCAATGTTGTGCATTCACGTGGTTTGCACATCATGACAGCCAAGAAACCTGCAGCAGCTTCAAAAACAACAACACACACAACACTATTAGTATTAGTTGAGTTGTAAAATTAAGAGAGTGAGTTAGCATTAAAAAACAAAACAAAAAAAACACAAACAAAACAAACAAAACCAAACAAAAACAAACAAAAAAAACCCCCACATGCCTAGATTCAGTCATTCACTTGCTACACATATCACCTTCTCGCAGACATGGGAGACTTGCACAGTAATGGGTGTATTTTGATGAACTGGTGTTCAGTATTTCATCCATTGAATCATAAGAGGTATTGGACAAATGCTATATTTTCTCATAAAGTTCACTACAATAAGTTCTTTAAATCTTTCAAGTATATGAAAGAAATAACAAAAAAGAGGGATGATTCTCTTCTTTGTCACTAAATAGGGAAGACCTATGTAGGTTCAGAACACTGGAACAGGCTGCCCAGGGTGGTTGTGGAGTCTCCTACTCTGGAGACATTCAAAACCTGCCTGGACGCCTTCCTGTGTAACCTCATCTAGTTGTTCCTGCTCCAGCAGGGGGATTGGACTAGATGATCTTTCTAGGTCCCTTCCAATCCCTGACATTCTGTGATTCTGTGAGGTGAGAGCAAACTCTTTTAAATAAAAACCCTTCGGAGCACCACGTATGTTTGGATTATTCACCTGCAGCTGGATCGTAGCTTTCCTAGGGGAAGAGCTACACTAGAGGTCTTGGTGTGTGATTTCACGGTGCAGGAAGGTGGGTTGAAAGACTGCTGACACACAGTAGTACCTATTGTACAGGAGAGCAGCAAGCCCATAAGGCAGCAAATGCCACAAACATTGAGAAAATTTTGATTAAAGCTTATGGCCTTTTATCATCATCCAAAGCGTGGAACACAGGACTACTGGAAATGACGCTCTGTACTGCTGCAGCATAAGGCAGCTACTTACATGAAGTGCGAGATGCAGAGTAACCAGAGTAAGTTCTAATAATTATCATGCTACATTCTATGTTATTTAAAGTAAAACAATATGAGAAAGTGTCTTCTGTGTAGAGCAAATATTGTCAAAATTTGATGCTTAAAGGAATGTAGTTTCCCAAATCAAAGCAGAAGAAAAACAGCATCTTTCTAAATAGATCTGACAATCCCATATCTTTGAGTCTCCTTAGTCCTTTTGTGCAAAATTCAGACCAGTTATCTAGGCAGCTAAATATGGGTATAAAAAAATACAGCAACTTTCTTGTTATTAGAACATTAGAACATTAAAACATTCAGTAAATATTGTACAAATCTTGGTGTAAATATCTGTACTCTGCTGCTGCTGGTTTGTTTTTTGACTGCAGTAGAACTCAGTTACTTGGTGCGTTAGGGAATAAAGCTATTTTGTTTTTCACAAATTGATGTACATTCCTTGTCCTGAAGTTGAATAAAGTAATTAGGTTTTAAGAAATTGACAAAAACTTACAAAATTTTCTGTGCCTTTAGAGAGCACTAAACACAATTGCATCTGAAACATTTTCCTGTGGTACGCAAGTGAAGGACAGCTTAATGATCTGTGGAAGGAATAAAGTAACATTTAGCATGAGAAATGTTTATTAAATGTCATATGTTCATGAGATGAGGGAGCTATTAGCAATTCCTTTAATGTTTCTATGAGGCTGGTTATATTTTACAGACCCATATTATCAAATATCCATTTGGAAATAACAGTGTGAAAATCCCTACAGTAATTTCAAAGAACCTTATAGACTTATCCCACCTTAAGAGACATTTTGTATCATTTATTTAACCAGAAGAGGATTCTTTCTCCCACAGAACGCTGCAGTCAAGTGAAATTTTTCACGCCTATGACAAGATAAATAATCTAATTCCTACATGGTTCCAAAAACTTTCCAGACCGTATGTTTTCAAAATACTGAATATACTTTTGGGGTATGTTTGTAGTTTTTTCTGGTTTTTGACCAAAAAAAAAAAAAAAAAAAAATCATTTCCCCTCCCCTTTCCTATCTAGCTTTATGAGACCTTGTCACAACATAATTTGGAAAGGACCACTTTCTCCATTGTAGAAGTTGGCATTTTAAAGCAGTCTGCATGACTAACCATATCAGTTGCTACTGAAATTTGGGTGAAGTATCTAATGACTTTAAACATCTAAGTTTAACTTAAATAAATACATTCAAACCCAGCTGCCAGCATTCCTGCAGATAAAGCTGAGCCAATCTGCAATGGTAGCATGATACCACTGTGCAAACATGGAACAGTCATGAGAGATGGACAGGGATTTTATCGTGCAAGTCTTGGCTCTAGAGGAACTGTTGTGTTAATATACAGAGAAGAACAGAAGAATATATTGCTCCAAAGCCTTATTCTCCTGACAGTTGCCTAGTTATGACCATGCCGTAATCACCTACTATGCAATTGCAATTGTGAGATAAGTGTAGTTGTTGTCATAGTTGCTGCAGAAGCCCAGGAACACAGTTCAGAATTGTAAAAGTAGGTAAAATAGTTACATTGGTGCTTTCTCTTTGTGTAGTCCTTAGCATAGTCAGACATTCTGGTTTGTGAGGCTGGACTTCTAGATGACAATATAAAAAGAAATGTAATGTATGGAGCCAAGGAAAACCAAAACAAAACACATTTTTTCGCAATTACAAAGCTCATGTAGGGTTTTACTGATCTATCAAAATTGCAGAATATCAGAGAAATCTTGATTTTTCTGGGAATGTCTTGCAGAATCATTGGTTGCAGCAGTTGATGCTAATATCAGAAGTCATGTACCAAGATATAATGTGCAATGTATACTGCAGTCTTATTGCGGCAGGAGGGGCATTGATCTCAGAGTTATCAGTTTGGGTTATCAGTTTCAACATATATTTAGAGATAACTTCATAAATAACCTTGTCAATATGAGCTATGAGGCTTTACACAGGCAGATTCATTTTCTTTTAATGTAGTTATTAATCTTCATGGAAACAGCATTATATTTTTAGCAAATAAAATAAGAAGCCACTTCAAGTCATCTGACTGGAGACATAGTATTCTGTGTGGACAGAATACACAGTGATTTTTTCGGGTTGTATTAAAATCCTTATACCTGTTGAGCAGTTCTGTTGATTTCTCATTGTTAACTAAATCAGCAAAAATATATCTGCATCTAACAGTCAATGGCTGTCTCCTCTCATTGATGAAAACAATGGGTTATTCAGAGAAAATAAAGTGTTGCTGCGTTTGGCTGATATCTAGCACTAAATATTTTGACCTCGATCTGGTAAAATTCTTGAACACATTCTTCGGGCATTTAGTAAGTTCAATGGAGCAGTTTCAATATACTATTTACAAACATAAAATTAAAGACATGCTTCTTTGCTCTGCTGAAATTATAGTTATAATGACAAAATCTAACCTAGGGTTAAAATTTGTACTGGTTTACAATATTGTGCATATTAGTAAAGATTGCTCATGTTATTTAATGAGACTAAATTTTTACATTAAAATACACCGTAGTGTCTCAAAGAGAAGTAACTTAGTCTGTTAGCTGTAGAAATGATAATTTAAGGTCTTAAAATGATAGAGAAGAGGCAAGATTATTCCTCTGAGCCTGCACGCTGCAGATGAGGTAAGTAGTTGAAACTTCTAACCTGTCTTGAACATGTAAAGATGGGATCATTCCTATTATTTATTTTCAGAAGTTAGAAACAATCTTTCAACTTTGGTGTAAACCACAGCCATGAGCTTTTGTTGTTCAAAGGAAAAGAAAATCAATAGTTTATGCTGTTATTCATCACTGCATATTATTTATGTAACGGCAGACTTTGCTGGTTATTTTTCAAATGTTCCTTTTTTATGGAATTGATAGTGGTGAGGAATTCTGTCCTGAGTCTATACCGTAGCCTCCCCAGAGCCATACAAATACTCACAGTAAGTCTAGGTTTTTTCCTTCTTGGCTTTTTTTTTTCTTTAAAAATAAATAGGTAAAACAACCTGTAGATGCTGTCTTCAATATTTATTTTTGCATATTGAGGGTTTTAAAAGAAAATGATTGAGGATTTAAAAATAAAAATAACCCTATCTATAGAAATGGAGACTGCATCTTCTCTCATTGTTTATACTGAGAATATAACCGATTATGAAGTTTTTTGTAGATTTATGACCTTCTTTTATTTCTTAGTTGTTATCATTTCTGTAACCGTGATTTATAATTTTGTTGAATGCTGACCAAATATCATGTGTGTGTATGTTTTTCATTACTGTGTCTTTACATAGGTAGGGCAAATTACTGATATATCTGTATACTTACTATTACACCAGCTAACGTGTAGTGAACACCTGATCTGTTACTAGGGAAATTTTACGGCTGGGAAAATTTTAATAGGTCCTCTTTGCCAGAGAGGTAAAAAGGAGACATCAAGTATTAATCTGTTCAAAGCCATTCTCCTGAATTAGTTTTGTCCATTTTTAAATGTTCCACAGCGGGAAATTTCTATTGTGCCTCTCAGTGAAGATGCTTTGAAAAATTAGTAGTTGAACTACCTTGACTTTATGTCTCTGATTTCCCTGAATCATCCCAATCATTCCTTCTGCACTGCAAAAAAATATTGTGAAGACTACTTCTGTGTAAGTTAATCATGGAAACAAATCACTGGCATCTTTCTAAAACAACAAAACAAAATGTTGTGTTTTCTTATGACTGAGATTCACAAAATAAATTAATATATGTTGGTGCTTTTTCTTTTTCATACTGAAAAAGACCCGAACCAGCCTCTAAGAGCATTTGGCCAGCTTCCTAAACTGGATAACCTCCTGCAATGTCCTA
The DNA here is from genome assembly GCF_964273445.1 of Streptopelia decaocto. Lineage (NCBI taxonomy): Eukaryota > Metazoa > Chordata > Aves > Columbiformes > Columbidae > Streptopelia > Streptopelia decaocto. Next base: position 46,340,589 of record NC_138659.1, read on the forward strand.
CTGAAGAGATAAATCCTTTGCCCTGTGACCCTTTGTGCTCATATGCCAAATGAGGCATGAAAAAATAATGTATTTTACTATATGTGTAACCAGTTACAGTTTTAGTTTCACTAAATGTACAAATATGCTGATAACTGTGTGCTATCAAACATAGAAAAATAATGGATAAGAAAGTTGCAGTTGGTATGTTTAGGTAGTATCCTAATCTAGCTGCCTTTTGAAAGGAAGGATTTTTCTTCATTTCATACCAAGTTTGATCAGCCTAATACTTAAGATTAAAAATTTGTCCTGTTCCTTCCAGCCAGATAATCTGTTCAGAGTACTTCAGCTGTCCCAATGTAGCCTGCAGCATATTATTGTGTTGCGTTTTCTATCCAAGACAATGATCTAGCAAGGACAATTTAACAAATCTTATGAGTTTATTGGAAGAAACAAATTTCATTTGTAGAGCAAAATACTTTGCTGTTGCACTGATTTCCTAAAGCTGTCTCCTTCATCCCAAAGTCAACCTATCCTTAGAACAGATTGAAATGTCTGTAGTGGGCTGCAATGACTATTTTCATGGCCAAGATTTTTCTTCTATAAACCAGTGAGATTTACATGTTGTCTTTGTATTTCTATATATAGTGTAGCTAAGAATGTACTTGGGATAATGAAACCTGCCTTAACTGGGGAAAAATCTCTATCTCAGTATGACCCAGCAAACCACAATCCAGACACAAGGCTGCATGTTCTATGTGAAGCACTAATAAATGAGTCCATTAGTGAGTGTGAATTTATCTTCTCTTGTGCTTGTTATCAAGTATTCCCAGGTGTGTATGTATTCATAAAGCATGAATTAAAATGACTTTAATACTAGCAGCAAATTCACATAGTACAAGGACCATAAGGCACAGTATTTTCCCCACATCAACAACAAAATACAGAAATATTCATAAAATAAAATATAAAAGTGAATAATCTTCCTGTCTGAGTAATATGTTAGTTCCTAAGAACATAACAATACCAGAGAAAAGAAGAAATCACAATAACAACAATAAAATACAGTTGCATTGTTTGGTTAATGACCCCATCTTGTGGAGCAGCGCCCACGCTTCAGCACATTAATAGCTCTCATATACATTTTTGTTGAACCAAGTCCTTAAAGAAACTGCATTGCTCGATGGTGAATTACTCGGCATTGTACTCGTTGTGTCCAAGGAAGTGCTCTGCAGGCAATTTATCATTCATATATTAGGGCTGTATAGCAATGTAACAGTACTTTGTTACACTGTAGCATGTCAGGGGTCAATACTTTACATTTTTATGTTTGGTTCAGTCTCAGGTCACCACCACAGCTCCCCATTTTTCCCTCATTCCCCCTGCTGTGCTGTTCCCTGTGCCATGTTGGTCTCATATGAATCTGCTGAGAGAGTTTCTTGCTGTTGTTAAGAGGGAGGAAACCCATCTCCAGAACCAGAGCTTGCAAAATCATTCATTTTCACCACAGTAGTCCAAGTGAGAGTAAATGCTGAACTGATGCTTGGTCACCAAGGGGCAGCCTGATGATGGTTATAACCTGTTCCACGTGCTTCTCGCCATCCTCTCCTTCCCTGCTACCAGCATTGCTGAGTACGGGAAGGAAAAGAGCCCGGGGAGTCCTGGGGACTCATGTTTCTGCTACATTTTGGGCAGGGAGGTTTCTGACCCCTTTTGCCTGTGTGAGAGTCCAGTCAGTCCTTTGCTGGTGACGGCAAGCTGTGGAATAAAGGCTCTAATGCAAAAGAGCCAACATTTGCTGTCTACCTTCTGAAAAGGTTAGGGAGGGGCCCCTGGAGGCAGCCCCTGGCAGGGGCCAGCTCAAATAAGGGCGTGGGGTTGGAAGCAGTCCTTTTCTCTCCTTTTCTGATTTTTTTCAGATGCAAATATGTGGGGTCTGGGTGGATTTTTGTTTGTTTGTTTGTTTTTCCCATAGCTAGTGGAGTAAACAGAATGATAAAAATACTAAGAGCCAAATAACAGGCGTGATTAATGGCTGCTGACATTTCTTCTAGCACCTTGCCTTGCATCCCTGATTCAATATGCTGAACGCTTTGGTAAACACCATTGCTGCAGGAGCCAGATTTGTATTAAGGAAAACAAGTTTCAAATGTAGGGGTTTGATAACTTGTGAGTGCAGCTGAATTTCTGCAGTGAGAGGAGGAAAGGAAGGGAAGAATGTGAGTATGTTCAGGTGTTCAGGCTCTTAAGAGGATTTTTTTTTTTTTCCTTTTTACTTCTGAAGTGTCAGAGCAGCCCAAGTAGTGCTGTTGTTTCTGGGATTAGAATGCCTTTTGTTTTTGTTTTTCCCAGGGTGAAGAGGGTAAGGACATGGAGAACAGTCATGTCTTTTTGCAGTTGTAAAAAGATGGAGGGGAAAACGAACAAACAAAAACCACAAACAACAATAAACCACAACCACGCTGCCAACCATGGTTTACTGCATTTGAGCAGTGCTTGCTTGATCCCTGGTGGTGTGGAAGGCTTGTTTGCCATGTAAAGTCCCTGAGGCACAGCTGTAGCCGCTGGCATTTCCCAGTGGGCCTGGCTGGGTTGTCAGCCCAGCTGCCTTGGCCACCTCCCAGCCACCACCACCATGGGTGCAGAGTCCCTTCCCCAGACACGAGGGTGAGCCCAGAGCTCAGCTCCAAGGCTTGGGCTCTGTTACCACTATACATGTGCCACAGCAGCCAGACAAGAGGTTTGAGCCAGTGCCAGTGCATGCTGGATCCACAAGAATTATAATTTTTTTTAATTTTCTCTTCCCAGGTAGCTGCTTGCAGAGCTTGTTGAACTATGCTTAATGACATAAATTGACAACTTGGATGTTTTACTGTCAAGGTTTATCCCATTAGACATCCTTTCTTCATAATCTTTGTAAAACAACTTTGTCAGCAATATATATTGTGTTGGTTGCCGAAGCTGCTTTCCGGGCACACAAGATATTTGGTTTCCACAGGTTTCCAGCCTCTCCAGTTGAACACATTTCCTGGGAAGGCTACAGATATCCTTGACCCTCACTTATGTATAAACCACTCGAAGATGAACTAAAATCCTTTTTTCCATTTTTTTAAAGGGAAGGTGTATTTTGTATGCACTTTTTGAGAAAATGGCTTTTAACCATGTTGGTGAACTCGATGGGGAGATTGCAAGCTGCAAATGGAAATCATGCAGAGAACATGTATAGCCCCATTATGAAAGAAGAATTGTTTTATCAGCTGTTCTATGTAGCCTTAAAAATATGATGTTACAGGATCTTGCTTCATTTGGGAATATCCTCAGCTCCTTAGAGGCCAGATAATGGCCCTTTACAAAAATTACATCCCTGTGTCAAATGAACAAGGGGTGTTTACATGTGACAGTTGTACATGAATGCAAGAATACAAATTAGAAGATTGCAATGTGGAATACCTATATGTATAATTTTGACTTATGTATTTAATATCGAAAAGAAAGATTCATCACTAGAGTTACACCTGTCCTAAAACCGTGATAATGAGGTATTTATATCACATAGCATCATCTTATGTTCTTTTATTTTGAGGTGTGTATTGTGTCTTCTGCATGAAGGTAAATATAGAGTTTAGCAACTATTATATAGATTTGTGTGCTAAGTTAACAAAGCAAGCAGATGCTTAATGCCTTCTGGAAGGACTGAAAGGTTGCAAGGTATTTTCAACAGAAACCCAAATATTTCACATTCTCGTCACAAATACCAGAGCTGAGAATTCATATGATAAACTCTTTAAAATTACTGTTGGTTTATGTTGGAAAATCTTGTTTTAACTTTGCAGTATATTTCTTAAGTGGACTTTTGACTGTTGCACTACATCAGTTGATGGGACCAAGTGTTTCACAGAGCTCTCAGTAGTACCTCCCAGTTTCAAATATGAGCCAACACATCAGTCTTGCTCCATCTTTCCTGTAACTCTCCTGCTCTTTCCCTGCTGTCTTCCTCTCCGCACACGCTACTTTTGGAATTTTTAGCAAAATCATGTCTTAATCTTTTCTGTATTAAGGAAATGTGAATATAAATTGAAAGTAAGACAAATGCAATAAACATATTTTGCTTTTATTATATTTTAAAGGAAAATACTGCATTTTCTTCAGAAAAAAAAAATCAATTTTTGTTCTTTATAATGCAATTTATAACCTCTCATTGAAAACCAAAATATTTCAAGTCTAGCATAGAAGAGAATTGTGTTTTGCAGCCTTTCTGAACGTTCAAGCTTGCACAGTTTCAGTTTGGACTTGAAGCTACTACTTTCTACACACTCACTTCTGAAAAGTCAGTTATTTTTTTTCTGTTGCCCTGTCTCTGCAGGGTGTAGAGTTTGTTATTCTTTAATCACGTATCAACTTAAACAGACTTCTATTAACTTAAAATTAATAAGTGTGTTATATAAATTTAAATCTACTTTGGTTTAAATAATCTGTCTGTTAGGAACATATTGTATGCTAATTTGTCATGTGAAAAAAGGGTCCTGAAATGTTTTGAACTCCGTGTGGTAAATTCAGTCAATATTCTAAAAACATTAGAATTTTTGCTTCAGTTCTAAATGCCTTGAAATTATTGCAACGTATCAGTCAGATGGCTAAATAGGGAACACAGCTATTTTTTCCTGAACTCAGATTTTCTGTTACACAAGAGATAGCAGTTGTGCAATCACATTGGGTGCAAGTGTGGCCAAACTCAGGAAGAGCCTTCCATTTATCTCTTTAGGTTTTGCTCTGTCATAGAAAATGAAAGCCAGAACCCTGTCTGGCTAATGGTAATAGTTAGCGTGTTGAGAGAGGAGTTTCAGGAGGAAGATAAGATGAAATTCTTGTAGGTAGCCGGCTTGAGGCACTTCAGTCAAATATAATGAGTAAAGGTGTTCATGTCCTTCCCCAAATATGCTTCCCTTCTCTGACAGGTCAGTGCCCTAAATTGCCATTTTAGAATTGTCCTTCAAAGGGCAGGGTTTGACCAGTACCCACACCGTGTGCCCCTGACCACGCATCGCATTCTTGCAGCTCTGCCATATAAGTATTGAATGCTACCGTTTATGATAAAGGTGATACTTACTTTTTAATCTGTTTCTAACATTTCTGTCTCTCTCTTTTTTATTTTCTTTTTTTTTTTTTTTTTTCTTTTACATGCTTTCTTGGGTATAGCAGACCATTTAGGAATTGAATTCATGGGTAAGTTTCGATTTCTCTTCCTTTCACTTGCTAATATTTACCTTGGTGCCTTATCCCAAAGCATGTGGAAGTTATTGAGAAGACTCCCTTGGGCTCCTATTGTATTTATTGATTACATTTGAAATGATATAAAGATTTAACTTATCTCTTGTCCAGTACTAGGGGGCTTTAAAAGTACATAATGATGTTTTGGTATTTAGTTGCTGTTTAATGAAACAAAACATAAAGATTCTATGGACATGTCATTACATTTGAGGAATAATATTTTATATGAGATTTTAGGAAAGAGTTAATGCCTATCTTCATGTAAAGGAAAGTTTCTAGAATTTGGTGTTGGTTACAATGTTAAATGTAACTAGGTTTAATAAGAACCATTTCATTAACTTTTAACAGACAAGTTAGAGGAATACTTTTTAAAAAAGGGACAGAAAAAGGTTAGGAAAAAGCTAAAGCAGGAGTGAAGAGTTGCTTCTTGTAATTTTGGAAAGGAAAAGACAATGTTCCATTGACTCATTTGCTGCTATGTAATGTATTCATAGCCTGAGGGATTGATAGGCTTAACAGTCACCACCTCTCAGCTGGTGATCAGCAAAGAGCACAGATAATTTCCTCAAGGAAGCCAAGGTTTGTTCTTAGCAGAATTGGTGGGCTGGTGCATCAGTTGTGTAAAAAACAGCTTGCATAAACCATTAAATGTGACTGAAAACTGGGCTGGGGGAGGGGAAAGCTTGCAAAGTCATATTGAAGTCATAAAAAATTACTTTTAATGTGTCCTTTCCCTATGTTGAGTTTTACTTTTGTTTTGTTTTGGTTTGGTTTGTTAGATTTCAAAACTAAAAATATGGTAGCCTAGTGATTGTAAGTGGTGATACGGGGAATTTGTTGACAAGTTGAATATAAGTTGTCATAAAACCAGTATGGTGATGATTATCAACTGCATGGCAGGCTGCATTAGAAGGATAGCCAGCAGGCTGAGGGATTTTTTTCCTGCTTTTGGACTTGTCTGGCATACCTAGAGAACTGTCTCATCTCTAGAGAACTGTTCTCTCTAGAGAACTGTTCTGTGATCTCCAGAAGTTTAGCGTTTCACTTCACTTAATATGAAACATTAAAAGTATTGGTAGAATTGATGATGCAAGTGTTTTCACAGACTGGGTGGCCAAGTACAGCTGGGAAATCGTTACTTTAAAGGCTCTGTATATATCCCAGTTTTACTGCTTAAAATGATTTGTATGCATCAATCTTGAGGCATACGAGTTGAAGGACAAACATGCATAAAAGAAACAGGATAAGGAATATAGGATCTTAGAGTAAGCCTGTCCATAGAAAGCAGGAAAGTGTTACCCAGGAAGAAAAGCTGAATTATTCTAACTTTATTTTGAGCATTTTAGCTTCCTGAATTTTTTGAAAGACATCTCTTTAGGGCTTGAAATAAAGCCAAGCCCTGAAGTCTTGGATCAGAGTAGTCTTCTCATATGAGTAGCTTTCTGTTTGTCTTGCTTAATATTGGAACTGACCTTAATGGTATAGAAACTAATAATTGTGTCTCTAGCCTCAGAATGTTATGACAAAAGGCTAAAATGAGGCTTGACATGGTTTTCTGTGGGCTACAAAAAGGGAAGTTCCAAAATCGTGTGCGAAAGTGAAGTGTTTGTACTTCTTAAATCCTCCCCCAATCTTCTTGAAGAATTAGGAGTATAAGTACATATGGAATCATTACTGCACACAAAGTAGGGTACAAATCCTCACCCTGTATATGGAGAGATCAGGTGACAGTATATTCATCAAGTTAGGGCAAAGCTTCTCCCATGAGTTTACTTCTGCACTGTAGCAAAGAATTGCCATTAGTGGGAAGAGTATTTTCCAGCTATGAAGAATAAAAATGTATAGGTGCTACAGAGCTTAGCTGTGGTTGTATGTGATCCAGGGCACACTCTTTCTAGTGTTTTATTGCATGTATGGTCTCCGTTGCCTTGGGAATTTCATTTCCATCATCATCTTTCAGAAATTTTGCTTGAAAACCATGTAAGCCTGGATTCCCAGGGAATGTTAAACTCCTTCCACAGTGGGTGAAGCTAAAATCTCATGTAGATAGGAACATCTGTCTATAGAGCTGCCCCAGGGGACAGATGAGACATACAGGAACCACACATCTAGCTTAGTGTACATTTGCCAAGGAAAGCAGATGAGCGTCGCTTTTTTTTTATTTTTGTCTTTCCTGCTAGACTCTCGAGAAGCATTGTAATGTGTACCTGCCCAGTACTTTTACTGTTCTGTTAGGCTTATGTTGTCACTGAATTTGTTTATTCTTCAGTTAACCAGCTGATACTGTATTCCCCCACAAGCTCCTGTGGTAACCAATTCCAGAGCTCAGTAGTCAGGGGCTGTGTACGTTGCTTTTCCACTACCTGTTGAAATATGCATCCTACTATTTCCTGAGCTCTCGCGTGCAGAACATATTGAGCAAGAGTTATGCATTCATTTTATCCACCATGCTGGCTGTTGTGTTAACCTCTCTCATGTTCTCACACCTTTTTCCCTCTTTGGGTATTGTCAGGTTATGTTCTACACAGTATTCAATATCGTGCATTCCCAAACATGAATACCTGATACTTTAATATTGTTACTGGCTTTGGTTTGCAGTGTCTGTTTCTTTGTATAAATAGCAGAGATAAATGCAGGCATGCTAATGTGGCATATCTGTTTTAAAATGTTGCAAATGTAACAATTAATGTTATAGTTCTGATGTGTGCAGTTGCAGCTTCTCTTGAATGAAATTAAAGCCAAGTATGTGTTCAAGGGATAATGTCCTTTAAAATGTGCATTTAAACATTGTGATCAAAGTGGCCAAGCTTTATGAAAATACTGGTGATAACACAGAATTGACACATTCTAGTACCACAAAGGGAAAAAAAAAAGTATTTTGTTTGATACTCATGTGAGCTTGATTGAATTTCCATCTCTGATGCAATATTACAGAAAGGCTTTGGGCAAGGTATTTTAATCTCTCTGTGCCTTAGATTCTCAGTTACAGTAATTTTTGTCAGGCTTTCTGCATTTAGATTCCTCCACTCTCTGGGCAATATCTTTCAGCAGTGTGTAACACAGCAACTATTTCTTCCTTGCAAGAGGTTGCAAACTTACCTGTGCTCCCCGTTCTCTTGAGATAGCACAGCCGTGCATGGGAGAAAAATGTATGGTTCTCTCAGGAGCATGAAGTCTGTGGTCTGGGTTGGTGCACACATCTGCATGATTCCCAGTGTCTCACCAATGATGGTGTGTGCAATTTTATTTACGTTTCCAACACAAAGGTAAGTAAATATTACCACTATGTTTGACAAACATGAAATCTACTCAGAGTATTATCATGTCAACTGAAAGCAGGCTGGATGTTGATAATGCTCATGTGAGGTGGTGAGTTTGTAATTAAAAAAAAAAAAAAAAAAAAAGAAATGAAGCAGCTTTTATTCAATTTATTCAATGAGGAAAATTAAGTGATGTATATTCAGCATTAGATAGCATGGCGATATGAGTATCTACAGCTTATTATCATTTTTTTGACCCAGGTGGTTAACCGTACTTCAGGGCTGAATGGTTTATTTTTATCTGATGGAAAAATTGATGATGATAAAAGCGAAATATCTCTGATAGCCAGCATGGCTGATCACGTTACTTTGGTGCAACAAGTAGCAGTTGAAAGCTGAGTTGTGGACACTGGCTTCGTGCACGTCGTCCCAGCTGCTTTAACTACCAGAGACAAGGAGATACAAAAGCCTGAGAATGATCTTTGGAAATGAGCATTCTGGGCAGAGCCAGTGCCCGAGACAAGGAGTCGTCAGTTTTACTCATTCCTTACATTGAGAATTAGTAGAGTTAAGGTGTGTTAAGGGATGAAGGTGAGTATTGGATACCCTTCTACAATACAGGAACAAACTTGACCATTCTAGCAATCCACCTACACCACCTAACCTGGTGATCCAGAATCTTTCTATTTTGTTCTGTAATAGTCATTTAGGATGGATATAGTTGAAAATAAAATGCCCCAAGAAAGTGCAACAGCTGGGTCACTACAGTTCTGATGGAAATACAGTCATTACATTAAATAGTCCTCATCCTTAGGCTGCATAGCAGTTAAACTAATATCAATGGTGTAAACAGTTATGATATGATAACATGAATCTCCCCATGTGTGAATTGCAAAAATAATACAGCGGTTGCTATATTTAGTTGCTAACTATTAACTTGCTGATACTTAAGCCTTACACAGGAAATTAATATTTTTCCTTAGAACTAGTTATCTTTTCTGGAAAAATCAGAAGCAGCTTCACTGAAGTCAATGGAGTATGAACGATATATAATACCCTTATAAGTGGTGAATTGTTAAATACCATTTAATTGAGTAGAGCAATAACGTGACTCAAGAATAGGATCCTATTAAAATTTATATATCTCCTTGCAATGTGAAATGTACTCAGTTTTCTGTATTCTGAGCAGTTGTTAATATTGGAGAGGAAGATGCATGCTTTATTTTCACTGTGCTGATTATCACTGCCTCCTCATTGCGATAAGCTGGTTGTATCCATAAGGCTCTAGGAATATATGATCCAGTTAACTAAATTGACACTGTGACCTTGTGACATGTACTGCAGCAGATGCACCTTGATTTTTCCAAACTGCAAAACTTGGTTTTGCTGATGAGCAGTATAAGCAAGAGTGCAACCATTTAGTATTTTTGCAAAGAAATAAAAAGGCAAAGTTCATTAGTTCCTGTACAGCTCACAAAATGTGCAACCAGTGAGCTGTCTTCTGAAACTCAGTGTCTTGTAGCAGCAAACAGACAATGAAAATAAATAACCAACATTTGCATGGATCGTCCTAGCCTTTGTTACCATTTAGCAACCCTTATCTGTTATAAAACCTTGTAACACTCCTGTCCTCACTAGAAGAAAGGATGTATGTGCAATTACATGAGCAAAGAATGTATGTGTTCTAAAAGACATATGTTTAAAAAATAAAGTTCTGTTTTCCCTGTATTCCTTTTTTAAATGATGAAGCAGGTAGATCCTTTTCTGGTAATACGTCACACAAGCTGCTTTTATGCTGCAATTTACACAAAATTATTAGAGATTCTGATCACAATCAGCCCCCACTACTATCAAAGCATATCTTTCTAATAATTATTTTGTTGTTACTCATAAGCATTTAAAATATTTCATCTTTGGTCATTCCATAAATTTCTGAAGAACTAAGAGGGACTATTCTGATAGACATTGATACTTGTAATGTTTACTACTACTGTTGTAATCACTCTTTGAATTTCTTCGGTTTTCATCCTGTCCCAACCTTTCATTAACTTCTTCTGATTTTACCTTTTCAAATTTAGTAAAGTCTTTGCTCTTGGGACCTTGTCTTTCAGTTTGCTTTGTGAAATATCTGTCCTTTTTAAGTATGCTGCAATATAACAATAGTATCCTGAGGCATGAAATGCCTTTAGATCTTCAGCACTTTCCACAGGATTCTTTTAGCTGGGAAGAAGAGTCGTTTATCACCTCTAGAGGAAAGAAACATGAGCATCAGAAGAGAGAACTTTACAGAAACAGCTGATGTCTATATGCTATAAGAGTAACAGATGAAACAGAGGTTCCTCAGGGGCTGGAGGAAGCTCTGCCAGTGGTTGTACCTGTTTAGGAAAATGTACTTCTTAAATGAAAGTCAATGCACATCTGGTGAATGTGCTGCAGGCTGCCTTACAACATCTTCTGTCAGTTTGGTGGATATGGTTTGGATTTTGGTTTAGTGAGAGAGGTTTATCCCTAGGTGTTTTGTGATTATATCTACAATCTTGATTCAGTGCTACCATCTCTACTCTTCTCAGTATGTCGTTTTTCCAATTTATATGGATTTTCTATATTGCCAATGAACTGTGTTGGATTAACCTCCATTATTTTTAAACAGCAAGACTAAGATTCACCATGTGGTTAACTTCTGTGTGCTGTTAATTGCCTGTAATGCTTTATCAAATTAGTAATGCAGTGAACTGTGTGGATAAAATTGATAAAATAATGTTAATGTATGTAACTTGCTCTGGTGACCTTCTTCTGTGTTTGGATTCTTCGGCTTTCTCTAACTGAAGCTACTAATCATTTGTGATGAAACTTATGGAAACAAAAATTTGATAACGCTGTATGTTGACAAGTTTAGGAAGTCAGAATTGGTATGCGTTTCTCTGTTTTGCTGGGGCTGGCTTGGGAGGAGGCACTAGCTGCATTGGGTGGGGTATCAGTCTATAAAAGTGGGTGTATGTCGTCAGTGATGCTACGTGTAACCATTAGTCTGTCACTTCCACTGTGAACGTGTACTGTGTACCCTTATGTGCTGATTGGGCTGTACTAGTAAGGTCAAAGTCTTATCTGTGGATCAGACAAAGGAATTTGTGAAGCCTTAAAAATGCGTATTGTGTACAAGCCTCCAGGTAAGTTTCCATGTAACTCCTATCGTAAGATACAAAGATCATCTGCGTAGTGCTGGTTTCAGGAACATGCAGGCTGTATTGTCACCTCGGGGGAAAAGGATGTGTGCTTTGAGGCTGGATTTCAACGGAGGACACGTCATCCCTTCTGCACCCAGAGGGGCTTTGCTGTATTATGTCTCTGTGTATGCAAATTACGTTTTTGGGATGTGCCCCAGGTCTCTGCATGGCTGGTGTATCTCAGAGGTAAACAATTTTATTATGAAACACAGGTAATTGGATGGCATCAAAACTGAACAGACAGCTGTGTATTTAAATGTGACCTTATACCCAGTCAGTCTTGTAGCCTGCATTTTGAATGTGGTATTTAGGTAAATGCTTCACAGAGCTTGAGGAATTGTTAAAACTGTGAGTCTGGATACAAGGGTATGCTAATGCAATTAGGTGACTTGCAATGTTGAAATTTTACTCTTGGCCTTGTTTGGGCTCAGTTGCAGTTTAACCAGATGCGAAAATATGTAGAGAGTGACTTGTATATACTGTACACTACTGAAAGAAGCCTAGTAGGACAAAGGCGAAATCTGCATGTCAAAGGTGATGGTAGAGACAGCTGCCAGAAGACTTGCCAGTGAGACTTTATATTTCCAGTTGACCAGGGACCTGGGAGGAGGCTTCAAAGGAGTAAGTACAATCCAGACATGCCCGGGAGAACTAGTAATCCATTGTTAGACTACTACGATGTGGGGGTTTTACTCGTAGAAGGTTGTTTACTGTGTACTGAAGTTATCTTGCTACAGGAGAAGAGGCTCCAAGTGCCCGAGCTGTGCCATGTTTACACAGCCACGGTGAATCAGTGTTACTTTGTCCTTTTTCTACTTCGAGGTGTTATGTAGATGTCAAGTATCACCCAGAAAATGATGCAAGGATTTGGAAAGCAGAAGGTAAGCATCACAATAAATGTTCCATGACAGTGGTACACTTGTAATGTATATTACGGTTGTATAGAAAAATTGATGTTTCCGACAGTGAACTAAATCTTTGTGTCCTCTGTGCCTAGAATGAGTAGAGACAGTGTCCTGCCAGTAATTGCTGGATGCAGAGGAGAAGGGTAAGCAGTGTGGAAAAATTGACAGTGCACTATGTGGAGCACTGAATTATTTTTTCATGTACTTCCTTTTCTTTTCTTTTGCAGGAGCTGTAGGATATTGGCAGGTGGAGAAGCACAAAGATATTATTCCTACTCTGGCTGATTGTTTGTAATAAAATTATTTTTATGATAATTTAAAATGGTCTCATGATCCCATTTCCTGTTCCCATCAGCATCAGTTTATCCCCATTTCAAACCTAACCCGTCTGTGCTGAAAAACACTGTGTATCCAGTCACCCAAGTCAGTGTTTGCTTCTGAGTAGACAGACCAGCAGTTATCTGGGAAACAAGCCTGAGCAGCAGAAAAGGAAAAGGGAAAAAACCTGTGTGTATGTCTTGTTCTTGTATGCTCGATTCTTAACAGTAGTCTAAATAATCACAGAATTGCAAACTGTTGCATGCAGATGAGCATTTTTGTTTGCCAGTGCTGACACACCATTGGAATCATGTTCACATAGTTTAGTCACTCTGGTTATATTCATTGTATCAATCATCCAGTATTTCTTATATGAATTGATATGTTCCTTTTATTATTTTTTTTGTGTTAATGATGTGCTACTCCATGCCTATATTAGCAAGTAAACTCTATTGTAATATAGTATTACTCTATGGTTATTCTTTCAGGTCTTTTGGTAATTTTGCATTTCACATTCAAATAGAAAGCAAAATCAAAATGGAAATATAAAATAATAACCTGCTATTGGAGGAGCATAAAATGTGACAGTATTGAAGTTCTCAGCTGACTTAACTGAAACAATTTATGGTCTTCACTATTTGACAGTGAAATAAAAAAAAAAAAATCAGCTCAACATAGCAGAGAAGAGCTAGACAAAATGAATTAGTTTGTAGAGAAGACAGAAGTGAGAGAAAAGTGGTTTATTTGTAATTAATACTTCTGTTGCATTAATACCTCTGTTAGTAGTTTCCCACACATTGCTGCTACTGGCTAGGGCTGTAAGTTGTTTTCGTCATTGAAATAAATGACCTGGGTCTTCAAAAGTACAAGCTTTTACGTCATGAGAGGAACATGGAGTTAAATGGACTGCAGAACTGCCATACTGCATGCCAAACGCTGCCTGGGCTGAGCCTGACTCTCTGTCATGTGTGGTGGCCACCTGAGTTTGATGCCTTCTTGCCAGTCTGCTGTGATGTGGGATAAGCACCATGTTCTTCTGTGCTGTACAGCCTTAGATATCTTTGTGTAAGCCAAGAATGTTTAAAATTGATGCCTACAAAAACTTCAGGTGTTTTCAGGGTCTTAGCTGACTGGAAATTTTGAGAATTGCCATGTTGAACTTCAGAGTTATTTTCGTCTTTCTCGTGATTTCTGACTAGAACACATGGAAGTCAACGGATATCACAATATAATTTCTATTATTTCTAATATAATCTACAGAACGTGAAATCAAGAACAAGTATGTGACTGGATTCACATATGAAGTGACCTTTCCTGATTAGTTCCAACTCATCTAAAACTGAAAAAAACTGATACATCCCTCAACAGTAGTTACAAAACCTAGCATGTATAAGTAATTTTATGTAATTGTGAAATTCTATGAGTATTTTTCTTTCCTCTTTGAAATTTCATTCTTCTTCTCCCTACCTTTTCTCTTTTATACCCACTTCCTTCTTTTCTTTTTTCTATACATCTGCAGACTTCACTTTTCATTAGTTTTGTAAATTTACTGATAAATGTAACGTACTCTATTTAAGTGTGTGAGTGTTCGTTGCTGTTTACAGGAGGAACTAAGATCAGTTGTATCACAACTGCTCTGTTTAGTTTTAATAGAAAGTATGACACATACACACTGAAGTTTTACTCATTTATAGTTGTAATGTCCTCCTCCTATATTCAGAAGTTGTACAGCATTTGAAAAATGGGAGTTGCAGTATACACTAACTTGCCCAGCTCATAAAATATGAATGCTCGGAAAATGAATACAGCAGTGTTAATACAGTTAATCAGCTTTAGAAGAAAAAAAAAACCCTATTTGTCATTATAATATACACTTGCATGGGATATTAATGAAAAAATACCAGCTACTTCATTTTCTGTATTTATTCTACACTGTTCTCGTTACTCTCATTCAACTAATTTATTTTTTTTTTCAGGATAAGGGTGGTTTGCTTCTGATGAGACAAGTTTAGATGTCTTTTGTGACACTTTTTTCTTTTGAGTCTGTAAGGTAGAGTTTATGCACTGAATATAAAGCCAGCTGGGCTGGAAATTTTCTAATTTTGTACATTACAATGTACAATGACCTCTAAAATTGTTGAGCCATAAGTAACTGCATGCAGTGCATTGTTAGAATGTATACCATAAAAAATAAGTCTTTATTAAATCCAAATTAATCACCTGCCTCAGTGAGAATAACACTGTGACTCCTGCTAATTTTCCTGCATGAAGTTTCTTTATGCTTCTGTACTTTGGGTAATGTGCTTAAGACAAAAACAGGAAAGTGTCCTTAGTTAACTGTTAATTTAATGACTGATGAAGAGAAAATCACCAAAAGAAGTAAATATTTTATTTCAGTCTTTTTTTTTTTTTTTCTTCCTTGTAAATCTCTCTAGTGTGCTTTTAAAGTTTCTCTTGCCTGATGGAGTCTCTTTTTCAAGGTAAGGTAGTACCAGTGCATCTCATTCTTTCAGTTAGTAGTGTCTTGAAATAAGATGGCTGACCATTAGTGGGAAAAGGTGAGTGAATCCTATAAAAATCCTATAGAAAAATATCAATCTGTTTTAAATTAATTTATTCAAAGTAGTGACTTAAGGGTGAACTGGAGAGAAAAGGTGGATGTATTTTTCTTAAGTTACACTGTTTCCTTGAAGTTAAATAGCTATTCATGTGTTTTTCCAAGATTACTTATTTTAAGCTACATGTTCTACTAAAGATTTTGCACAAATAAGACTAGATTGTCTCATGAAAACCTCAACAAAAGTATGGAAAGTCTATAACTTATGAATGGTTTCCCAAATAAAACTAGTGATTTGTGAGAACCACACTGGAAGACCGATATCTTCTCAGTATTGGGTCAGAGTCTCTTAATTGACTGTGGTGCAATCAGTGTGGATAGAGGACATCTGGAAGACAATTAAAATGCACACCTTGTCATCAGTGCTGCTTTTTTCAAATTTTATGGCAGGCGTTGCTCTGCTCAAGGGTTGAGTAATATAATGTTGTTGGCTTACTTTTTCAAGTGATTTGTAATTTTTTCTTTATCTTTTAGAACTTGGTAGTATTCATGTATCAGCCCTTTTTATTGTTTCATTGCCTCAATACTTTTATGGATTAAATTTGGCATCTGTAGGCCGTGAATCAGCTCAGTAATCATCCTGTTCAGTCTGCTCATTTGTGTGCAGTGAGGGTCTAACAATCCTTGTGCAAAGATAATTCAGAATCACCTTTCAGTTTGCACCTGTAAGTTTTATTGTGACAAACTACCTTGTGAATTTAGGATTGAAATGTGCTCTGCATAACTTGCTGCATGTCTAGCCTGTGTTCCTGGCTACTGGTCATACTAGTTTACCATCTCACCCATGTAGCAAAAATGGGGACACAGTCTGTTACTTTTTTTGGTACTGTGAAGAATGTGGTGGGGAAACAGTTCACTTTTTAAGGAGCCTGTTCCCTGCCCCATCACCCTGCCCCCAAAATGTGCTCAGTTTCCCTAATTCTTGTATAAATTTAAAGCTTCAATTTAAATTTGTAGACTCGACAGTCAGTTTACAGAAATACAGTATGTAATCTGCTGTGATTCCTGATACAAGACCATTTAACAGAATTCAGTCACAGGAGTACCAGGAAGAGTTTGTGCATATTCACCATCTGTTTATCCATATTCTTTAAAAATCTTTTGGGTCTAGCACAACAGGATTAGAAACTGTTTGGAACAGCTTCAACATTGCAGTTTCATCTTCAAAAAGCCTTAGTAAAAGAGTTATAAATTTTAGGGAATGCCATCAAAATAAGCTTGAAAAATATTTAAAGCACAGGCCAAGCTTTAAGCAAATACAGACTCTATTCCAGTGCTTCTCTTAATAGACATTTGCAGTAGCCTGAATCAGGAGCATAATCATGAAGGGTGGATTAACATTCAGGACTGACTCATGCCTCAGTGTTGAAAATCTGTGATAGGTTCTTTTTGATTACTCTTACAATGTTTCCTTTCTAATATTGTCTATATTTAAATTGCTTTAACTGTATTGTATATTTCAAGCTATTAACCTTAAGAGAATTTTAATAACTTTTAAAATACTTAAAACCTCTTTTAGATAGTATTTCGACTTTTGTATTTTACTCATCTCTGTGTTTTAGTGAATATTTACATAGCAAATATGACTAGTATTACTAAAATGCTTGGCATAAGATGTTTCATTACATCATTCTTCTGATAAAGAGACTGGATCACAGTTTTACTTTCTTTGTCAGGAGGAGATCAATCTCTTTTTCAATAATTTGGTTCTACTGTGTTCCTGGATATAAATGTGAGATTTCTGTTGTACAGTATGAGAAAATGCATGGTTGCAAACTGATTTGAAACTGTTTGTATAGTTAGTGAGCAAAAGTAATTTCAGATAACATGTGCTCTCATTTACAAGTTGACTGAATTGTATCTGAAATTAATATAAGTGATTAAAAAAATATCAAAACCATATTTTTGTATCCCAGGTAGCACAATAGATTCTAGCCTACACTTCAAATAAGATTAATTTCCAAGATGTAACGTAATTGCTATTTGTTTATGTAACCTGGCATTCATATCTTTTAGCTTTGCAGCTGACAAGAGAACTTCCTTTTATGCTGGTGGAGGATGGAAAGATATAACCTGCAAATGCACTTGTATCTTATGAAAAATTGCTAAGTGGCTAAATGTATAAATACATTACTGTATTAGATGAAAATCTCAGAGGAACCAGTTCTAAAATCAAGAGTGCCATGAGCTAAAATGTGACTCAAGTAAAATGAAAAAGTTGTTAACGGAACATTACTAAACTCATGATTTTTTTTTTTTTTTTTTTTTTTTTTTTTCTGTAGAAATACCTGAACTAGCTATCTAGTGAACAGATTCCTCTTCTATTTTCTGGAATCCTTTCTAGTTTTCTGTTTTCCAACTTTTGCTTCTATTTTTACCAAAGCATCTACACATGTTTAATTAAAAGTCCCTTTTTTTTTTCATTTGTGTTATACAGAAACATACAGAAAAATCCCTATACTGTCATTCTAATCTAACCTACTGATCTAATTGTGCATCATCTAATGACACACCTCATTTTGTCCAGGCACAATTATAGCAATTTATGAAAGTACATTTTCCTTCCCTTAAGAATGATATTAATATGGATGATCATGTTTGGATGCACTGCTTTTTGTTTCTGTTCTCTGAGCAGAAAGCAGAAGGGAACCATTTCATGTCATCTATTACTGCGAAATATTACAAAGGAAAATGGGTTAAACTCTAAATTTAATTATTCTTGGTTAATAAGTTTGTTATTATTCTAAAAATCTGAAGTAGCACTCAGTTAAGAAGTTACGCAATTTAAACATTGTTGAACCAGAATACCTCAGATGATGAACCTGGACTGAGATGAACCAATCATGCATAGTCCATTACTAGAGAAAGACAGATTCTTCCACTGCTTGTGAGGTTTGGCCATGGTGTGATAACCTTAACATAAAACTTACTTCCCTCTTTATTGATGGAGGGGGCTGGTGTGAAGACAATATACTGAAATAGGGATGCCTTCTGATTTTTAGAGGTCTTTGTAGAAGGGCTTTCAGCTACTTAATAACAGCGCCCACCTGCTTTTTGCTATGCCTTTTTGTTTCCTCCATCCTTCCGTAAGGCAGAGCGTACATATGCTCAGAAGCTTTCTGGCGTCCCCCTGCCCAATGCAGCTCTCACCGCACATAGTCTGTGGTGTAAAGGCAACTTTGGCAGCTGTGCTTGTATTCCTGTGCCTCCTGAAAGAGGCACAAGTGCTGAGCTGAGTAGCTGAGCTGCTCACTTGCTTGCCACACGTGGGAGGGTATGTCTGCATCTACCTGTGAGGTGATGTGGACATGTGATTTGAGTGTCATGGTATGTTCAGCACTCAGGGGTAGTTTCCAGCCTTTTGGGGAAGCTGCTGATAGATACTTTTTGGCTCAGCATAACACATCTCCATAAGTGCTTTATGGGGAATGTGCACCAGTCGCACCTTTGTGATCATATATCCCCTGGTATCTGTCTAGTTTGTCTTAGGTAGGGACAAAGAAACAGTTGAAGCCATGTCCAAAACCACAGAGGTACCTTTATGTAATAAGCAAATTCCATTTAGTTTACATTGTTAGTGTTAACTTCTCGTTTTCAAGGGCGTTTGTTATGAATACAGTGAAGAAATGATGTTCTATCATCGGAAAATACTGTGTCCAAGCCCTTGTCTTTGCTGCTGTGCCTTTCTTCACCTACTGCTAAATTGTTGCTTTCTAGGGAGGAGACAAGTAGTGTCTGAAAAACGCCCTTGTCTGCTGGATTACTTCCCAGGTTTGTTTGCTCAGCATGGAGCACGATGAATCAGGCTCATAAAATGCTGTAATCCCTCCTGTTTACCCATGTTTGTACACCAAATCGATTAAGACAGAAGCTGATGTAGGCAGGAAAGGTAAAGTTAAAATCAGAGGGGAAAGTCTAGCACTTTTCAAGAAATCAAGGAGAAACTGCTTCAGTGTTGGTCAGGAAGCAGTGTACTCAGCTGGAAAAGGCAGCAGTGATCCTGTGAAACATTATGACTCTGTCATTGCAGGGGAAAAGGGTTTCCTTCCTGTTGTTACCCTCAAAGCAATGCCTGAGACTAAAGGATCTCATGGTGAAAATGAAGCCAAGAGTTTTGCTTAGGAAAAAATTCAATAAATGTTATATCCAGTCTGCTTCTAAGTCAGAAAATCAGTGTCAGTCTGCACAGAAATATCAATAAAATGTGCCTTTACGTGAATGATCGGGAGACAAATGAAGGTTGTTCTAGTGTGAATGGTGACCTATGGTACATTGAACTACTTCTGCAAGTTTTCACTTTTGCAAATATAAGGATCCTTTTTTCTTGCTGTTCTGTAGGTGAGATGGGAGCGTCTAATTTAGAGCAGATCATGGCTTTGTACACTACTTGTTAAATGTACCATTGCTAAGTTTCATATTGGAATTTAACTGATTTCCCTTCTCATCTGATAGTATTTCTTACTTGTGCATATTTGTATAGGCATTTCTATTATTGAAATAGAACTCATATCTTTTTCTTTCTTTCATTTCCCTGACATTATGCATTCTTTTATTTAGATTTCCAGTTTGGCCAGGTAAAACTCTTATATACCTCGTTGTACTTCAGTTTTAACACAATCCAAGTATATCATCATTATTTATTGGGTTTTATTAATGGCAATTATGCTGAACATCTACTAGAAGGCTATATGGGTTTCGAACATAAAAGATTATTGTGTTATATAATTCAAGCCATAAGAACAGTCCAGTTTTAAGGGGAAATTTAAAATTAATCACTCCTCTCTGTGTCTTCCACAGAAAATAGTTGATGTTGTGTACATTTGGAAACATGTCTCTAACTTGCCTGTTTCAACAACAGAATAAGGTCAGGCACTGACCCCAAACTACTTATCAAAGTAAAATTTCCAGGCTGATGTTGAATCAGAGTTGTTTTATGTATGGAAAGAATATAGCGTATAAGAAACGTAACACTGTAGAAGAAGTTATAATAGATGAGATACTAGGGAAACCATTTATCTGCTTATCCATCACGGGTGACTTGCAGGGTAAAAGCATACTATGTGGCACGTAGAGCACAAAGTATGCAACGCTTGCAGTGTGAAGGAGGGAAGCAATATCTAAAGAAACAAATACAGAAGTGTTCATTTATTAAGAGACTTTATTAAGTGAATGAATCTGGCTTATAAGAAGTGAAATGAACCTTCTTTAATAGGAAGATTTTGCTATTGACACAGAGAGAAGGCTTGGTAAATACTCGCTTCAACAGAGATATGCTCGCTTACTTCCTTCGAGGACCTGCCCCTCTTATTTTAATTAAAAAGCAGCAGACAAAATCTGATCATGCAGGGGCTGCTCCACACCAAACCCAGAGTCAAAATGAATCCTTCATGCTCAGTGTAAAACTGAATTGAGTAACCATGTCATGTAACCTCATCTTCTGAAAGGCAATGTCGTGGGAAGAGCATCTCAAGAAGATTGTGAAAAGGCAGCAAAAGAAGCAATTACAGCATTCATTTTTCTCTTTTATTGTCTGACTTATGCCAGAAGTGTTGTTAGTGAGCAACATTTAATTAAACCGTTATCAACTTAACTTTGGAGTATTTAATAATCTTACCCTTGGCATAGTCTTCTTATTAGGAAAAGGGTTTAAATCACTATGAAATATAATGAAAAGCTATGGGGAGGGCTTGCACACAACGAAGCTGCTAATCCACTGGAGACCTATGTGGGAAACTTTCATTTTTCAGTGGTAGAGTAGAACTTTGAAGGTTATCAGAACCTTTTATCTTCTAGTCAGCTTTCTCTAAACTTGAAGCCCTATCTATGCAAAATACATCCAGCAAATATCCACTGAGCTTGAGGTGGAGAGACTGATTTATTGCCACATTTCCTCAAATGTTTTAGATTGTTATAATTATTTATTTGTTTTATGTAGTGTGTAGGAGCCAGAGTGAGAGTCCAGGACATTACGCACAATGCAGCTGTGTTCAATGCCCCAGAGAGTAAGTACAAGTTGTTAGGTGCTATTCATATAATGTGTTTTTGACACTGCAAACATACAGATGTATATTTTTCTCAACCTCAAACTAAAAGATCAGGACTGATCCAGTAAGAGCAAGGATGCAACATTTTCCTCTCAGGTTTGTTATTTTTACATAGGAATCTGTTAATCTGATCACTGGGAACCAGTGTAGTGCCTGCAGTTCACTTCATATTTTATTTCCTATCATTTATTCTTTTTTATTCAGTGTGGGAGAGTCTGACCCATAAGTGGGAACAATCTGCCTGTGAAAGTACTCAGTGGCTTAGACACACGTACTCAGGCTACTTTTATTTAGCCTTGCAAACAGTAAGGAGAATAGTTTGTTTTGTGAAGGAAGCAGTGAACCCAAATAGTATCTGGGAGGATTTAATTGTTTGAACGGAAATTGATATGTTATTTTTTAAAAGCCTATTGGCAGAATTTGGAGTTTCTGCTGCTGAATAGAGCTTCTTTGATTTGAATTTTGCAATTCATAACACACGCTATCAGAGATCACACTGGGAGCCACCATCTCAGCATTTGCTAAAAATGCCCATGCTAGACACTTTAATACAGCTGTAAGTGAAAGCAGTATTTGCCTGACTCATTTACTGGTGAATAATCATGTCATGCAAAATATGTTACTGCCATTCTGCATCCACACTGCTGTGCCTGCCCATCAGCCACAGTTAACAAAGAAGCACAACATAAATTAGCCACTTAATTTAAACCAAAATGCAGCTGAAGCAGTCATTATGCTCCATGGAAAAACTCATCATAACTATTTAGGCTAAATGCTTTCACCAGGTTGTTTGATTTTTTTTTTTTTTTTTTTTTTTTTTTTAGTATAAATATATATTTGTAACAGTTAAAAGTAGTAATTCTAATTCCTTGACTGAAGCTTGAAATCTCAAATTTTCTGGGGAGGAGAGGTGGGCTGTTTACATTTTTTTTTTTTTACTGAAAATACAGTGAACCAGCTTGGGACAATAACTTACATATATATTGGTTCTGGCTCTTTAACTCTTGTCACTGTTCCTTCCACAGATGTTTCAAATATTGTTATGACCTGTATCAAGCCCATTATTGTGAGAGTTAATGTACATCTTGCTACCCGCAAGTACTGAAAAGTACCATAAAACAGAGCGTGCATGTTTTTCACTTATTATTTATCTTGAGTCCTTTCCCTGTATCAGAGGTGCTAACATCTGCCATTCAGTTGAAGAGTTAACCCTGGCTGTGATTAGTGTTTGTGGACTAGCATCAATAGTGATTGAGCAAACATTTTGTAGAACATAATTACCTTTGTCGGTGTGTTTTCTTCTTTTAATCTCAAATCCTTGCTTCCTCTATTGTATTACCATTTTTACAAATAGTTAGCTCTTAAGAAAAAAAAATAAGACAGTGGTTTGTGCTTAAAATATCTGAAGCGGGTTGATTGGATGCTGCTGAACATGCTGCCAGAATGATGTCTGAACTGAACTTAACTGAATAATGTCCAGTACTACTTAACTGAAATCCTCAGTATAAAGTAGTGCTCCCTAAATTATGAACTGAAATTTCTCTGCTCGCCAACTGAGTTCCTCCTAACTGTATTCAGATGGAGCAGCAGTATGATGATGGGAATCTCTGGTAGGACACATGCCTTGGGGCCACTTGTGGCATTTGTCCCTGGGATGCTGTAAAGAGGAAATTCCCACGTGCCATTAAAGTACTCACCTGCATGGGGAGTAAACTAAGTCTTGCACTTGGTGGATATGGAAACCTATTACGGGAGGAGGCATTGAGACACACTGTGAATTTTACTTCAGTGCCAAAGAAGAGAGTAGATGGGAGAGGAACGGGTATGTAGCAGCACAGATTCTTTGTAACTCATTTCTTTGGTAGCCACAGGGGTTTATATGGGCACTTCTTCCTTTTCAGTGTCCCGGTGGCTGGGAATGTGGATTCCTCTTCAAAGAATGTGCTTTCTGTGGTTAACTCAGTTGCTTCTCAGCTTCCTAGAAGGGATCCTGCAGCATCTCTGTGCTTTTTGGTTTTTGGAAACAGTGTGTTTAACATATTCCATCACATACTATATGAAATGTACATCTCATAGGAACTTAAATGAAAACAAATTAAAATTTACTTCAACTACTTGCAGTTCTAGAACATTGTTTGTGCAAGCAAGTGGTAGATATTCACAGGGAAAACAAAATGGGATTAGCTGAACTGAAGCTAATTCCCTTCTTCCTTTACTCAAATATTTAAAGACAATTTTAGTTAATCAACCTGCTCTTCAAAATATATTGAAAAGGTCATACAAATTAATATCCAATTTTGGAAGATCATTTGCATTAAAAAAACAGGAAGGAGATGCACATCTTACCAGAATGGAGTGCAATAACTGTTAAATTAACAATAATTAGGATATGAGATAACAAGTATCTCTAATTATATGTAAAGTACAATTTTCAGTAAAATACATGAACTCAATTTTTACTCTGTGTCTTCAATTAGTATCATAGGTTGGTATTGGGGGCTTGTTTTTCGTCAATTAACAGAAAGAAAAGCTATTCAGTGCAATCCAAGTAAACTGATTATCTGCATCTCCCAAATAGCTTCACTTGCTTATTAGAGGTAATTACTGCTCATTAGTGAAAAAAAAGTTGGAATCAATACGTTAACATCACAGAAATAGCAACAAAACCTCATGTCCCTAGTGTAGCATTTGTCTAAAGTTCACCTCCATTGGCAGTTAACTTAAATATATTTCTATTTTATTACCTGTAAGACTTGCCACAATTTAAGCTAAAATATCATTTTCTTAGTAATATCTCTTATGTCACATGGTCATAAATTTCTGAAACTTTTCTATCAATGCTGTGTTGTTCTCTGGAAAGGAATATTTTTTAGGACATGTTCGAGAATTCAGTGGTCCAGTGAGCAGTAGGTATTATTTTATATATATCTTGATAAAAATATTTAATGATGCTATTTATAGTTTCCTATAGACTTAAATGTTTCAGGAGATAAAGTTTAACAGGGTACAATTTGGCTGATGCGTAAAATTTGTTAGGATTAAATTTATTCAGATATATATTTTCCTCTTCCTTTGTTGCAGCTTCTATGAGCTGCTAAATAGCAGAGCCATTGCCGACATTAGGCTGTTTGGTTAACATAAAAAGGCACTTGCCTGATTTCATATCTGAATATTTTTGAATACGTGAAAAGCATTGTATTTCATGCTGCTTTACAAAAAAAAAAACCAACAAAACATTTGGTTGCACCGCTGAGTGTCTCTATAGGATCCAGCTTTATGGTATGAGAAGAGTAGTTTGTGCCAATTAGAGAGGAGCAGATGGCATTGTTTCTTTTCGTTAAATATATCCTATGAGATTACATAGTTCTTCAGCCACCAGAGCTTTTCACTGGAATGATAATATGAACTGGATGATTTAGGGTGAATATTTTGATACTGAATAAAAATACATAATAAATAAAATTTATTGCTGATAGTAAATAAAGCAAATTGTAAACTTAAAAAAAAAGTTTCTGGGCCATGTTGAATATGTAGCTCTTGCAAGGTTCTTGTGTCCTGAGACTTTTCTATCAGAATGATCCAGCTGTGTTGCAAACCAAGCAAAAATATTTAATTGAATTCTTAAATAGGAAGCTAAATAGATAATGCTTTTTGGAAGCTTCAGAATCGGCTTCTGATATTAGAAGCTATTGCAGCTGCTTATATATATATATATATATTTTTTTTTTTTAATAAAAGACAATAGATTATTACACAGAAATCAGAGGTTTGGATTAAAGGCAAATACACACAGATTCAACTACGAGATTTTGTTAATGTTTCCCTTAAGAGCAGCATCTTTGTGGTCTAATAGGTAGAATTCTTGTTGTTCTGCCAGAAATAGGAAAAAAAAAAAATCTGTATAAATAATTAATTAGAATTAGTTGAACTGTTATAAGATACTAGCATACTATTTTTTCTGTACAAATAAAAAGCAGATAAGGTCATGAGAAATCTGGTTAGATGTTTGGTAATTTTAACAGTAGACAAAGGTCTTGTACAGAAAGATTCAAATAAAATTTGCAAAGTACTTCAACATAAAATGTTGCATTATTCCTGAGAGAGTTGCATTGGTACTTGAAGAGCGGTAGTCAATGCTAAAGCAAGGTGTCTTTTGATTAGTAAACTAGGTAGAAAGGACATTTTAGTATAACAGGACTTAAAAGACATTAAAAAGTCAGATTATAACCTCCTGGGTACCTGCAAAACTTAACTGCCTTCAAGGTATTTATAATTTAGGAGAGAAGTGTAATGTTAACCAAATAGAGTAAGTAGCATGTTGCACCAATGTATGCCTTTAAAGTACATGTGTACAGGAACTAGTTAGAAAGTGCATGTTTTGGAATTTATTTAGAAAAAGAAATGTCTCTTTTTCTGAAGAGACATTTCTGAATGTCTCTTTTTCTGAAGAGACATTTCTGGCATCGTTCTTTACTTAGTTTCTGCTAAACCTGAGAGGTTTTCCAAGTAGCACTGAAGTAGCAGAAAACAGGGCAGATAGGAAGAAATAAGAATTCAGACAATCTGTAAAATATTTTTTCTTTATTATTCCTTAGTTATAGGGTGCTAAAGTGAGAAACACCTGCTTTTACTTTAAGATGTTAAAGGATTTTTGTTTTCACCTTAAATACAGAGTCTATTCACATATTCCACAAAGTTTAAGAGCTAGGTATTGAACACTAGTACTATGTCAGGAGTATGTGAAACACTATGGTAGCTACAGGTAGGAAACTTTGTTTACATGGTAATATATATTTTGTTTGTTTCACAGAAACATATGTGAACACACAAAAGAAAACTCGGAGTGAAATACTTTGTTCCACTGAAAAAACTTAATGGGTTTTTGGGCTATTGACTTTTCTTAGGAAATGTACTTGTTTCTTTGATTGTACTAGGGGTGAGCTTTCATCATTGGTACTTGCTTCAGTCACCTAAACTTGGTCAAATTATTAGCCATGGAGTCATACTGCCAGAGGAGATTTAGTGCAGAGGTATAAGAGCACCTAAAACTAATAGAGAAAAAGGCCTCTGCATGTCCATTTGTGTGTGTATATACATATATACAAAATATATATATAGGTAAACCTACAAATGCCTACTGGAGAAACCTTGAAGTTTATCTCAGTGTTCTGTCACTCCAACCTATTTAAAGACAAGATAATATATGTCCATATAATGTGTGTCGTATGCATATTATTCAACCTGATTACTGAATTTGCAAACATGCAAGCAGAAAAGTTTGTCACTTTGCAGCATCATGAGAAGTGACCAGTAAGTGCTGGGAAAGCTCTGAGAAATCAAGTCTTCTGGTTTTCTTCAAACCCTTCCTCCTTGTCTTTAATAATTTCATTCCCGAACTTGCTAATTCCCCAAATTAGAGGAATGCTTACATACTCTTCTTAATTGGTTATTTTAAAATTTCCATTCTTGGGCTCTGGAAGTGTACTTAAAAAAAAAAAAAAAAAAAAGTGCAAAAGCAAAACCTAATGCCTCTAGACAGGAGTTTAAACCTTGAGATTTTCTTTATCTCAGATTCTTCTGCTCTATTATTCATAGAAGAGGACTTCATATAATTTGTACCTAGCTGGCCACAATTTTTTTTCTGTCAATTTTAAGCAATTTCATATGAAAGATTAATTAGCAAGATTTGAATTTTCAACTGTTGAGGAAGCCTTTGTGGAAAATCCTAGCATTTGTACATAATTGCAATACATAGGGCACAAGAAATTAAGCAAAATAGTTAAGGTAGCAACAGAATTCAGCAGAACTTGCAGGCTTTCAAAACATCCTGGGTTTTGGCTCATTCAGGAGGATGATTTTGCTGTTCTGTTTCCTCTCCCAGACATTCAGGAATCTTTTTTGTGATAGTGAGCCAACGCTGAGCTAGAAAATGTAGAAGGGTGAGTTTTGATCCAGGGTAAATTTTGACCTTATATCTGAAGAGTTTCACATATCTTTGTGATATTGGATGTTAGTTATAATCTTTTGGAAATGATTTTTGCAGATAAATGCTTTCGAAAGCATCTGAAATTTTCCTTTTTTACTTCTGGTTTGTGGTGAGTATTTGACAGATTTTTATTTTTTTTTTTTTTTTAAATATGAAGTAATATATAAACAGTTCTTACAGAATAGTTTTATTTATAAAAATTGAAGTAATATTTTATTATTTTAAGTGCAATGTTACATGATGACTGAAATCATTAAGCTTCACAGTCTGGATTATTTTTATAGTGTTCATAGACTAAAAGTTACTACACTTCATAAAAAAATCTGATAAACCTGTTAGTAAGCTACAAATGTAGTACAAGTACAAGAGTTACCACTAGATTATTTCCTGTTGACTGGCTCATGCTTGTGAATTCACTGAAGCAAAAATATACACTTTGACACAGTCACATACTGAAGTTCAACATCCCCCAGGTGACCTCAATGACTCAATGAATTTTAAGACATCCACAACATTTGATGGAGACGTCAGTTATGATTCTCTCTATGAATTTAAGTAACACAGGTCAGAAATCATCAATGTTACAGTACTCTGCAGGACCTGGTTTGACTCATAAAGTTATGGAAATTTAGGCTGATTTTTGAAAACCTAGAATATAATCTTGAAAAATTAAAAAAAAAAATAAATTAAAAACCCAAACAAACAAAAAAAACCACCACCAAACCTACTTTTTAGTGAAGACATTACTCAACATGTAATTTAATTCTGAGATGGCCAACAGCAAAGAAAGGAGCAGGAAACAGATGAGTATAAATATGATACATTCAGAGACCATCCTGGTGAACATTTCTAAATCCTTTCAAAATGTCTAGGCAGAGGATTTACAAGGTTTGCCTGAGAAAATATCTGCTTTCTTAAATACTGAAGTTGCTTCTGTGAAAGTATTCTTAATGAGCTGAAATTTATCATTACCTAATAGAGGCATGATCAATTAAAGCTTTGTTTAATTGGGACATGTAGCTGGTAGTTGATTCTCTTACCTGTATTTTCTAAGGTCTGATTCTGCATTATCAGAATGTTTATGTTCCATGTGCCAGTTAAGAATACCTGGAAGTCGATTTTTCGTTCAATAAGAACAATTTGAGACAAAATATAAGAGGAAAGCTTGCATCTGAATGACAGATCTTGTTCCAGCCAGCATGTAGCAATGGGAGGTCAGGCATATTCTGGGTTTACACCACTATGACTCTACATTTTCAGTGAAATTTTCTTGCCTGTTTCAAAGTAGACCAGAATCAGTCCCACACTTCCTAGGGATTATTGCTTTACTGTGCACAAGAGTTCCAGCAGGTGGATTTCCCAGATTAATCCATCCAAAACACTTTTAAGTGTTTCTAACTAAATAATATGTCTCAATAAGGTGGCAATACCAGAAAGATTTAATAAAAGTTTCAAGTGAGAAGTGTTGGGGGTTGAGGAACGTCAGTCTGACAGGTTCTTGAATCTAGTTCCCAGCTATTAACTTAGTACAGACATATTTATATTTGTGTTTTATATATAACATATATAAACAAAACTGTTTTAGAGGAAGAGACATCTAAACTGAGATTTGATGTCTCCTTTATCGTTAGCAACTGAGGAATCTGTAAATCCTTAGTTTTTTAATGACAATTTATTTAATTAATTTCTCTTAGCTCATAACTACCATTTTTGCATACCACCTCTGCATTCTCTAATAATATTGTGAAAATTGTAACTGATAATGGCAATAAGTTGGCAACTTGATGAATCATGTGTTTTCTGATTGTTTCTTGGAGTAGGTATAAGATGTGTACCATAAAGATAGTAAGTAAAGAAGGATCATCTGAAGCGATCACGTTTCTACTCCTGCTCAGAGAAGCAAAACAGATAGGAGTTGTCAAACAGGATATATGAAGAGCGATGTGGAAAGACAATGCATTTTCCTTGGCTTTAGCAACACCTGACAGCAACAGAAAAATTCAAAGACAGTTAAGATGTGCAGAGGTTTTACCTAGCTGCCTTCTAGATAATGTTGCACACTGGATTTTTCCTGAATTAATGACAGGAGAATTGATCATAACTATTTAAAGCTGGTAGGAAATATGAAGGCACATAATTTTAAAACATGAGTAACTTCAGATGTAGGGGAGAGAACAATGGCTTAGTGCCACAGGCAGCAGGTTGGCCAGCAAGGAAGCCTCTTTGTGTAGAATTTCAGTTGCAATCGTAAAGGCATCTCCATGAACTCTCACACCTTTTCCATGACATTGGGATCATAAGCAGCACTATCTTCTGCAGTCCCTGCTATTGTGTTCTTTCACCTTTTGCTTTCATGCCATCCAATGCAGCCGTGTCACCTCCTGCCTCCCCGTCAGCCCACCCTCTGTCACCCAGTGCTATCCAAGCTCTTCAAAATATCTCCCACCCAGGCAGAAAACTGAGTCTCAGGCAGCCCCAAGGAGGCCAAGTTATTGCATGCTGTTCAGCTGCCTTTGCTTGGGTTGTTGTGTTCAGTCTCTCCAAGTCTGCTTTGTCTCTTCATTAAGCCATACTCAGAGCTGTAATGTTTCAGCAATGTTTGTCCAAGGCTCAGCACCCATTTGGCCCTATGGTCATAAGCTGTCCCTCATGACTGCCACAGAAAATCATGTGAATATTTTTAAAAGACGTGAAGCTGAGGGTACAGAAAGGGCTGTCATATAAAGCATGAGTCAGAAAACACTTTGCTGTGACTACTTGGCAAAGTGAGCTTTATGCTAAAACGTGATGAAGCAGAGGTAGTGCTTGCTTAGTTCTGGCATAGTGTTTCCATTTGCAGTTTATAGATAAAAGTCGTGACCAGAGATGTTACAAAGCACATTAAAAGCTGCCCTGTGCTGTCAGCGTTGCTATCATGTATGACAGCTCCTGAATTGTAATAGCCACCCAGGCACTCTGTAGAAATGTTTATTACTGGTACTCCCAGCCAGGCTTCACTTCAAAATGATTGACATTGGTGTAGTATGTCCTTCAGCTTGCCACACAGTGACCATGTAAAGCTGCTGCATTTCATGGAGTCATAAGATAATTCAAATTCTGAGAGATGCCAGGAGCTCCCTAGTCAATCAGCTGGGTCTCAGAAGCCTCCACGGATGGACACTGCATGGATTCGCTGGGCAGCCTGCTCTACCACACAGCTGTACTCATGGGAAACAGTTTTTCCTCATATCCAGTGTGAAAATCTCTTGTTTCAAATACTGTCTGGTTGGTATTGTAGTCCTGCCACACGCCACTGTCTCCATCTTCTCAGTAATGTTCTCAGGGTCAGAGATAATTTGATATTTATTTATTTATTTTTTAAAGTTACATTTAACTTTAAATTCATTGCATGTGTCATTCTGAAAAATACTTTTGCTATTGCTGAATTTATTTTCTTATTCTTCTATAGATTACAAGATGTTATGTTGCACTGTATGGTTTTGGATAACCATGCATCTTTTTGAAGTCACAGGTTTATAGATTTTTTTCTGACATTTTGTGTGCTTCACTCTTGAAAAAAATCAGCATGTGAGGGATTTTGAAATTTTAAAATCTATTACCAAAATGTATTTGTGTTTATGTACATTCTTATGCTTAAGCATGCATTTCCATCCCTTTGAGCTATGATTTGCACGTGTGTAAAACTCACTTGAATTTATTAATACATAGAGATTGGACTATATATTGCTTTTTGCATATATCTGACAGAAAGAAGTTACAAAAATAAGTAAAACTGTGTTCTCAACTACTTTAAGATCTTTCTTTTAACTGGGAACACAGTTAGGATGTGTTACTGATGTCATGCAATATGCCAGTTGCTAAAGATTTTAAGCATCTTCTTCAGTCCTACTGAAGCAAAGCAATGTGGTAAGGCTTGTGCTGTGGCAGTCCCAGCAGTCACATACACATGCATGTTGGCACTTGAGCAAACTTGGTTTTGGCAGCTCACTGCCTACCTGCAGCCCATGCCAAGTAAACGAAGTGGCTCTTGTAACATGGGTAAGCGTGGGGAGTGTACTGCTAGACATGTGGGCTGAGGGCTTAGTCGTGTCTTAAGGCTGCTACTCACATTAGTAGACTTTAAGCATCTGCCGTTGCTCAGTATGACCAACTGGATGCATTATCCCTCCTCTTGGGAAAAGCCTCTGGGGGATTAAACAAGAGTGTAGCTGCTTACTATATTTACTTTTCTCTCTCTGCCAGTGTCGTCTGGTTTTCTTTCCGATCAGTTACAGAGTCCAGCCTAGACTTGTGTGTTGCAGTCATTATGCACATGATGTGGCGTGGACCTTGCTGATGGGAATATTTTGTAGCATGGTGACAGGGAAGTTTTTGCACCTGTAGATGTGAGGGACAGTGTACACCAAACCAGATCTCTGTCTCCAGTTTCCACTGGCTCATGGAGTAGGTAGGGGAAATAAACAGAACAAGTCATGGGTGCATACGTATACAGTCCCTTAATCCTCCACATATCTGGGAGCTTTGAGTGTGGATGGCTTCAAGGGGAACAGATTGACATAACATGCTGTGAAGGACACTTCTTCACCTCCCTCTGGCATTCTCTCCTCATCACATCCATCCCTGGTCACTGGCTTGTGAGGCAAAGCTAGGTCAAGGAGTTGGAAAAAAAGAAGGTAATGCATAAATACATAGTCCTGTGCCTGAAGTCTTGTTCAGAAACTCTTGTACTTCAGCAGCAACACAATGTCCTTGTAATGTATTTCTGCAGCTGACTAAGTCCTTGTGCTTATCCTCTGTGCCATCACCCTCCAGAGCTTTCCCAGATAGAACAACATGTTTCTGTTTCAGTGTAAGAAAAAGAAAATAAAACTATTTCAAGTTATTAAGATCATTTTCTATTGTTCTCTTGTCACTGCTCACACTCTATTTTTGTTAAAAAAAAAAAAAAAATATATATATATACACACACACACACACACACACACACACACATAAAAACATCCAGGTCAAAACAGCAGCAGTCAAAACAGAGATAGCACACACTTACAATATTGCTTGAGTTACTGTGAGCTTCTGACAATGTGGGTGTCAACGATAATCATCAAATACACTTTGGCAGCTTTGATGTTAGCTTGAGATTTGGGTGAAATGTTCAATACTAGCAAGTGTGCAATATACAGACTATATAAGCCTCAGCTGTGGGGAAAGGCCAATGACAGGGCTTTGCTGGTAATAGCAGTGCAAGCTCTGAGATCAAATAAAATATCAGCTGGGAAACTGAGTCATCATTATATTAGATGTTAGCCATGCTTAGGATCTTACCAATAACAGCTCTCATCAGCTAAGGAATTACTAAGGCAGAATTAAAGACCGCTATTGCTTTATAAAGCCATAATATTTTTATGTCATAAACCTCTCAGAAACTGTCTTTATGGAGTTACATAATCATTTAATGTTAATTTCTTATGTGTATCTGATGCAATGCATATTGCACTTAATGGTCTTTGGATTAGTCCCTACATATATGTATATATCTTAAGAAACCATGATACGCTCTGCAATAGCTCAAGTAAGAAGCTTGTATCTAAATGTCCTTCCCTTTGCTTCCTCCGTTTACCACGGAGCCTCAGGTTGAACCAGGGCCTCAGAAGAGCTGAGCATGGACTCATGCTCAGTTGAACAGACTTTGCAAAAACAGAAGGCTATATTACAAGAATAATGAATGCTGAACAGAAGTTTTGCTTTGGAAGATTTTTCATGGTAATGAAGGGGGAAAAAGATGATAGCAAAGACATTTTTGAAGTGCAGAACTGTGTTTTCTTACAAGATTTACAATAGAAAATAAGGAAAAGAGAGGAAGATAACAAAATCAGAGAGGGAAGATGAAGAGATGTGCCGAGAAGCAGCCGAAAATTAAGATAGGAAAAAGGGATGAGTCATCATTCTGGAGCAAGATAGTGTACCATTCCCCCCCACACTTAAGACTCTCATGTAGAATTTCAGATCTTACACACTCTGTCAGAGAGAGCAAGGGAATAATAGTGTCTGTGGGAAATCTATGGTGCGGAAGAGGTCTCTAGGACCTGGCAAATAATTGATAGCCTGCAAGAATATACATGAAAACATAACTACTGAAAAAAACTCAAAACTAACTTCTTCTGTAAAGAATGTTACTTAATTTTAAAAATCATTTTATATTTGTAATATTTTTCAATCTTAATGCTTTTGTCATTAATACTTTGAAACTTTTTGTGTATTGTGAAAGACCAGAAGTGCTTTTCCGTGCAATGCAGAAAATGTTGCAAATTTCTTTGTTCCATGGAAGACCAATAGGTAACATTCAGACTTCTAAATGTATTACAGTTATGTGGATTTTCTTACCTAAATTTTAAGCTGTTTCAAAACCATTATATGAGAACAGTGAGCAATGTTGTCAATGCAAAGATAGCTGGAACTGTGCAGACTGTCTGCTTGCTTGGTGTTTGGCTGGGAAACTGAATTATCAGCATCTTGCATGCCCTCCTTGCCTGCCTGACTTAATCCTGTCACTGAGTGGTCTGATGGTGAAAAACCTGATTTACAGGGTTGAATTTGCATCTCTTGGACTGACAGTAGAAACTGGAGGTATTAATATTAATTACTTGGAGCTGTGATTCTCAGTAAGCAAAAGTGACATAAAGAGCAAGACTTGATGGTAGATCATGAAGGATTATCTATTAGATGAGAGGTTTTAGTAAGTAAAAGGCAAGTGGTTCTAGCTGTTAATTGAGTAGCTTTTAGTTTTAGCTGTTAATTCAGTAATGAGGTACTAGTAATGGTATTATGAAGAGGTTTTACACTATGTAGACTTGCAGAGTGCTGCAAAGGTTTAAAAACCTCCAGATGTCCCTCTGGGATTTTTTTCAGTGTGTTTTTGCAGTTGAGTTCTGTGGTACCACTCCATTGTTCTCCATTTTCTGCTGGCTGCTTGAGTCGCTACCGCTGTGCCATTGGTCCTGTCCCTTCCCTGTGGCACTCTTGGTGCCACCTGTCTTGCCACCCATTGTGCCATCCATCATGCCAGGAAAAGATTTTTAGCTATCAAACTCTATTAACCAGGTAACATTTTTCCCCCTATGTTCAGACTGGAAATTAAGTTGGGGGAGGGAGGAAGAGTAGTCTTCATATTTTTCTTTGTCTTAAACTTAGCAAATTCAAGTTAAAATATTTATAGTCAGGTTGTCTCAAAAATGAATATGATAAAAACAAGGTTAATATCTACTTTTATTCTTATTGGTATATAATAATAATGTAGTACATGTTAGCTTTCTGTATGTATTTTTGTGGACCTTCGGTCCTTTTGTAACCACAGAAAGCACTAGACATTCTTGTATAAGGTTAGCTTATTTTGGTTGGTTTGGGTTGGTTTTGGGTTTTGTTTTGATTTTTTTGTTTGTTTTTTTTGGGTTTTTTTGTTTTGCTTTGTTTTTTTGTGTGGTTTTTTTGTTTGGTTTTTTTTTTTTTTAATAACTCTCCACTGTTTGCATTTTCCTTTCCTTTCCTTTCCTTTCCTTTCCTTTCCTTTCCTTTCCTTTCCTTTCCTTTCCTTTCCTTTCCTTTCCTTTCCTTTCCTTTCCTTTCCTTTCCTTTCCTTTCCTTTCCTTTCCTTTCCTTTCCTTTCCTTTCCTTTCCTTTCCTTTCCTTTCCTTTCCTTTCCTTTCCTTTCCTTTCCTTTCCTTTCCTTTCCTTTCCTTTCCTTTCCTTTCCTTTCCTTTCCTTTCCTTTCCTTTCCTTCCCTTCCCTTCCCTTCCCTTCCCTTCCCTTCCCTTCCCTTCCCTTCCCTTCCCTTCCCTTCCCTTCCCTTTCCTTCCCTTTCTTTCCTTTCTTTCCTTTTTTTTGGTTTGTTTTTTTTTTTTTTTTTCATTCTTTCCCTTTCCCTTTTCCTTTTCCTTTCCTTTCTTTGAGTTTTTTTATGTATCAGTTTGATAGAAATAACTTTTCAGGAGATTTTTGTTCATTAATTTTTTGAATGACACTTCATCTTTCACTCACCAACCTAAAATAGCTGGTTGAGAGCTCCGGGTTGAAGAACATATCTTTGCATCTCTTTTCATGATGAGTCTCTAGCTTTATACTTAATTCATTGCTTCACTATGATGTTCCGTGCAAAACTAGTGCTAATGCAACATTAATATAATAGAATCAAGTACTCAAAATAGGTCAGTCAAACAGGCTGAATACTCATCCCTTTTCTGCCTCTGTGTACCAAGAAAATGATCTCACTAGTGTTAAATACCAACAGTCAAAGAATGTGTAATATCACGCAATTATAATATATAATGGGCTACATCTATTTCACTTTGCTTTCATTAAAATCCTTCTACTGTAGATGTTCTATAAGTACAAGAAAATGAATTTTGTTAATCTTAGTTACAATCAGAATCATTGAACAGTTCTTCCCAAGAGAGAATCACTATCAAAACAATGAAATGCTTTATGAACTTTTGCCAGCAGAAGTCAGTTTGCTGTGGTTCCAGTTTGAAAAGTGAATTAATGCAATTAACCTTGACTCTGCCCTTTCTGTAAACAATAGTAGGTACAAACTTCCACTCCTAATTTGTAAACCCAAGCATTTTGAAGCCTTTTTAAAAGGGGAATTCTACCCAGACAGATAAGTTGAAGGAATAGAACTCAGTGTCTAATAAAGGTAGCTGAGAACTAGAATAAAACATTGTATTTTGAGTGAAGCAATGCATATGCTCTTAAACATGTTGGAACAGAATTATCTGGGGCAGGTTACTCTATATGTTTGCATATACTTCATTTCTTTAAAGGTTAATATGTTTATATTAAATTTTTTCATGATACTCACTGGAATGGAAGAAGCAATATTAACCTCATGGTTACAGAAAGAACAAGGATCTTGACTTACTCAAGGTCAAATAAGAAATTTGTGAACTGTGGCTTGTAGCATTTCAACTGTTAAATTGTTCTGCCTTAGCACAAGCTACAGCATATGGCAGCAAGTCTGTACAGTAGGTTTTTGCTAGTGAAAGAATAGAGAAAACTCTTGGGAGAGTTCAAAGTCTGATGCTGAGGCAATCACAGATTTTGTGGAACATGTCGGCTTTTTTTATTCTCTTCTTGAATTAAATTTAGGATGCCTTATATAGTTCAATGCTTGTCACACATAAATCTAAGTATATTGAAAAATATGTTTTAACTACTGTCTTCCCTTTTAACTTATGGGAATGCATATTTTATTGGAAATCTTGATATTGTGTATGGAGTTCCCATGTAAGCCTTCTCTGTTATTGTATATAGGGCTTTGAGGATGCAGGATACCAACAAAAGTGTAAGGGGCAAATGATTCTACTGAGGTGCACCTCAGTATGGAGGTTCTGGCTCTGCAGGACACATAAATACAATATGACGCATTAAGAGTGCAAGTTTCCTGGTGAAAAATAAGTCATAGAATTATTTTCATTGGCATTTATAAATGGGAGAAATTACGTGGAAAGCAATTGTTCATCGTACATACCAGTGAGAAAATGCTGGGTTTTTCCATATTTATTCTCTAGCATGTTGCTACTTGCAGCAATACAGACCAAGTCCGTTGTGGGGATGAGAGTAAGGAAGGTAAGGGATGCTGTTGAGGTTTGTGGTGTTTTTAGGGCTGGGAGTAAAAACTTCAGCAAAAAAATTATTCTGCACATTTATTTGTCATTGGGGTTTTTTTGGTGGCAGTGGAGGATTTTTGTGTATGGGTTTTTTCTTTCTGTTGGTTGTTTTTTTTATAGAGCAAAGCTTAAGTAATGCATTCATATGGTAATGTTGTCATTCCACAATTGGCTCAGTTTGAACATTCAATAATTATTCTCTGTGATGCTTGTGACCATATTGAGATTTTATTCAAGAGCCATTGAAATAAGCACCACAAGGGGGAAAGCTACTATTTTTGTTCCCTTATCATTTTGCTGAGGCCACATGCACAACGCTGTTCTTCGTTGAAATACCTTTCAAAGATGTTTCATTGAGTTCAGAAAATACACAATAGAACTAGAAGATCCAGTGATTATGGCTGGTAATGACGTTGTGGATTTAGCCTAACATAATCTGTATTAATTAACGAAATTATTTTTTCTCAGTAATATGGCTAGAAACGTATGTGATTGTTTCTCAGGGACCTTATACCAGTGTTCTTCCTTTTACAACAAAATCACAAAGAAGAGGCAAGTTTCAGCTTATTTGCACAATAGAACTACCATACCCTTTAGAACTGCCAATTGTGAGAAAAATGTGCCTATTCTAGACTTTTTAATCCTCTAAAAACTTATATGTATACTTCAGGGGGTCTTTCCACATACATGAAGCAGGCAGATGACAGCCTTTAAGAGTAAATTTTAAAGAGCAAGAGAACAAAATCCCCAAAACCCTAGTACCTATAATATGGCATATAATTTTTTTTTAGTAATGGGCAGATGAAATTTGACTATGAAGTGAGTCCTGGAAGAAAATTTGCTTCTACATGGCACCAGTAGTCATTTTGTGTTTCATAATGGTAGGTAGCAAATGTGTGAGATAAACTTAGAAAAGGAACAGCTAAGACATGAGAAGTCATAGAGTGATGTGACAGAGGTGAAAGGAGAGAAACTGTTTTGTAGCAGGAATGAAAATAAGAAAGAATCTGTACTATAAATAAAAACAGGCGAGATGTAACAGAGCACACAGTGGACAGGGACTTGTCCAAGAGAACTTGGCCTTTCAACAGCCTTCATGTCCCATGTGAGTTTGTCTTGTCTTTTATGTTCTGGGAAGATCTTTCTTTCCATATTTTTTTTTTTTTTAAACAAAATAGTCTGCATCTAAACAGTGTATTGTTTTATTTTTTCAGCACTGTGGTCTGTGATTGTATTTCTGTTGGTGTAGGCTACGTATTTCATATAATTTGGATGCTTGGTGGAATTTGTGTTCTGTAGTCTTAACTCCTCAGCGGGATTATCCAGGAATATCCATGACAGTTTATATTTTCCTTTTTAGCAGAAATATTTTCTTAGCTGCTCATTAAATGAGGAATCCTCTCCCTGGAGCATTTATTTCAGTAGAATGTAACTAAGGTGATTTACTTCACAAGGAATATATGAATATAAGTGAATAAAAAGAGATTTATCATAATTTCAGTCACACCTTAGATTACCTTGGGAAGTTTGTTGCAGTATGTAAATACATGTATGTGCAAGTTGAAGAGCTTCATCAACTAAGGAGAAGGAACTTTCAGATCTACTCTGTTTCTATGAATTTATTTTCTACAGCTTTTTGTTCTGTGGGAGCAAAATTGCTTTGCAGTACTCAGCTATAGCCTTCTGCTTTATTTAAAGGCCCTATTCAGTCCACCTTGGCTGGAGAGGATCTCAGCTGTGGTGTACATGTTTAGAGCAATAGAGAGGATAAATCAAAGCAATAATGAGGGGGTCCTTCAAAGTTTGCAGAGAGAGACAGATTATTACATTTGTGTCAATAAGAAGGTTGGTTTGTTTGTTCGTTTGTTTGTTTTAAAAAAGGCCAATGTGAAATATTAGATAATGGAAAAATGCTTAACTGATTATATTTTAAGATGTTGGATACAAAATATTGTGGAGTCCAATACATAAATAAAGACTTAAAGGATATAAAAATGAACAAAGGTGTTTAACAAATAAGGTTGATCAATAAGTAGTTCTTTAAATAGCCACTGTGCAAAATAAACAAAAAGGAAAGAAAGCATTGTTCGTTATGTGTTGAAAGCTAGTGACAGGGATTAATCTGACTACACAAAAGACTTAAATCTTCACATGGTTGTTCAAGCAAGATAATATTGTCCAGCCTCTGAAGTGCTTTTATCTTGGTAAGCCATATTCTAAAGCATCTTTAACATTATAGTGATAGCTATTCAGGACTGACAAAAGACCATGACTGCATTAAACTCAAAATTTCTAATTTAAAAAAAAAAAAAAAGTATTTAATAAGGACTTAGGTTGAAAAAGCAAAATTAAGCCTGTTTGATTCTACGATTACTTAAATCAGTTTCTTTGAATAGTTTTCTTAATTATATGCAAAAATTGAGTGAAATGACAGTTCATAAATATGTGTGGTTTAGTTGTGGTTTTAGGCAGTATATACTGAAAGTGGTATTCATGGTATTCAGTCAGAATAGATTAACAACTGCAGAACTGAACAATTCTTTTAACTATTTGCAGTGTGATCCTCCTCAACATAAGAATTCAAACTTGGTAAGACTAGTCCTTTGTAATATTAGTCCTTTGTGTACTGTAGAGCAAATGGAAGGTGAATAATTGTGTTTACACAAACTAGTAAAAACAAACAAAACAACCAAACAAAAAAACCCAAGAAATTAAAACCCCGAACATTTACTTCATTTCCAATGGGGATTTACTGCGTAGATCCAAATTTTATACATGCCAATGAGAAATGGGCCTAAAGCTCTACTGGAATCAGTTTTACTGGAATGTTATCAGGATTTCTTACTGAATTACAACTTTTCCAGATATATTTTAGACATGTAAAAAAAAAGTGTAAGTTAATATATTTGCTTCTTTTTATTTTTAAGACAATATTTTAAAAGTATAACTATTAGAATTTAAAAATTAAATGGGAGGGGGAAGTAAACAGGAACTGCGGACATGTTGCATCTTAGAAGTGGCGTCTGAGTCACTGTGGTGTTCTTTGAGCAAGTAAAGAAGGAATTAAGAAATAAAGATTTGCTACTTATATTTGAAATACGCTATGAAAAGGGACTGGGACTTTTACAAGAGAAAAATGACTGTATTTAAGATTCCAAATGTTTAGTAACAGCATTGTGATGTGATATTCTTGATAAATCAATAATTAGTACTGATTAGGATACTGTACATAGTCTTCAGTCATTATAATACCAGATAGTATTTGAGTGAAATTCCAGTTAGGTGTAAATTTTTTTTCAATATTTGCCTAGATTCACCTTGATGTTGTCATACAGTATGAACAATAGAGTTGTGAACCTGAAACTTATGAACCTGGAAGTTGGAGTTACTGTCATGTACTTGACATATGAGTCTGGTATTCATATTGGTGGGAGGGTTGCACTGAAGATCTCCAACCTAGAATGGAAATGTATGTTTATTGGTGTACGATGCTTGTACTGTGCTTTGATAATTCTACATGTCGGTTTTCTATCTAAAATATATGAACGAAAATACTGTTTTGTATGTTGCATGTTTGGAGAAACTGATCTTAAAAAATTACAATCTGTTTAGCATGTTAGCACCTTAGACTAGAGAAGTAGTTAAAGTAATAAAGATAAAATATAACACTTAAGGAGCTGTTGATGAATTCAGTGTGTGAAAAACTGCAGTTGCCTATCAGCTGGTCTGTAGTCATGAATGAGTGTTTTGTCTTCTTTTCTTAGTTTTTTGCCTTTTTTTTCTTTACTTCTATTCTGTTCCTGGTTTAAAATTAATTAGAAAATTATGAGATTTATTAAAGAAATTTAATTTTAAAAATGGACTCCCACAAAAGCAATATCTGGTGCATTGTATCATAGTAGTCATTGGGTTCCATTCAAGCAGATTGAGTTTATTTTCTTACTGTGGTATGTTGTACATAAGCTTCAAGTACAGGGGAATACATGGGAGTTAAAGATTAATCACCATTCAGTCAAAAGCAGCTTACATTTTTTTGGTAGTTAAACAAGAACTCTGAATGTTGTAAGGCCTTGTGAGAGTTCTGATGGGTCTTTCCTGAAGCCAGAAATCCATGGTTGTAGAGCTCTTTATCCTATTGACAGTAGAAGCTTTCTAAAAAAGCTGAAAAATATGTAGAGCAGAGAAGGTACTAAACTGTCCTAATTTTTCTTATTACATATCTCTGTCTGTATTGAAACCATTTTCTAAAATTTTTCCAGGAGGCCACAACTCTCTAACCGTTATTTAGATGAGAGATTCAGAGAAGTATCCATTCTATTGAGGAATTGGCCTACCCAGACCTCCAAATCTCTAGTATCTGTCAATCATTATTGCAACCATGATTTATTGAAATCCACTTTTTGCAAGTATTGTCTTCTGATGCTTTCATAATTCTCACTTTTGCTGTTCACAGAGAGTGAAGAAGTGTACCAGCGCCAGGTGCTGTCTATTTCCTGTATCGTCTTTGGCCTAGTCGTAGTGGGCATGCTTTGTGCAGCGTTCTACTTCAAAACAAAGTAAGAGCCTTCAGCTAGCGTGTTTGTTACTTAGCTTCTGTCCTTTTTACAGCTTTATAAATCTTCAGTCTTCCCCCTCCTTTTGAAGCTGTTCTTATCTTCTCTGGACAGGTCAGAACAGTTCCTCAAGCCTATGCTAAGTCCAAAAAAAGAAAAAAGTAAACAGGAGTCATATGTGTTCATGTTCCTACTTTTTGATCTCAGGAAACAAAGGAAACAACTGTCCTTTACAGTTATTTTTAGACAATAATAATTTTGTGTCTCTTTTACTATCAGTGCAATCACTGACATCTTTTGAAAAGTTTAAACATACCATCTCCTTTTTGCATTTTGTTTCGAATCCCTGAGTGTCCCTTTTGTTTCTATATGCTGAGAAAAAATGTAAAATTCAAAATGCAGGAAGATACAAGTTCACTGCAGATATCTGTAACCTGTAGCTAATAGTTGTAAACTGCTGATGTAGTTGCATAATGAGTATCTGAAATGCACAAGCACATTGAACTATCCAAGTATGGTGGAATCATCTGTACTAAATTATTTTCAAGGGAAATACTTTCCACTCTGTTATTTATCTTCCCATCTGAACATTAGTTTATAATATTTATTGTTATGTGTGTAATTTGAGTTGCAAAAACTTCATAGCAATTACATGATGTGCTTGTCAGTGCCACCGTATCTATAAATATGTTCTGTATGGTTGTCATCCCTCATTCTTGTTCCAGCTGGAGCTAATGAGGGAACACATATCATTATAAATAGTACCTGCATGATGTTGGTCACAGTGGCTGCGCATCAAAAATGTGGAGGTTTGTCCTATTTAAAAGTCTGGAAGCTTATCTGAATCCCCCTCTTTAGAATTTATTTTAATGGTTAGAAAATCTGATGAGGGCTACGCTGCTTTTTTTTTTTTTTTTTTTTTTTTAATAAAAAGACAGACATTTGTATCAGGAAAAAAAGGAAATCTGAAAAGTCACCAGGCCTTTTCCCCCCTTTTTCTTCCCCTCAGACTTCAGGGGTAGGTTGTGCATGATTTGAGTGAAGATTTGAGTTGGTTCATCTTTCATTTAAACACTCCTACCTCTTATAATGTGGAATTTTGTTTAATTTTTCTTTGGACCTGGAGTATGACAGTGATGTTAGCTGGGAGGATGCTGTGGCAGGACAGTTCCTCTCTGCAAGCTCCTTGGTTGTAGTATAAATTGTGAGCAGAGACAGCCATTTTGCCACTGCATCAGAAATGTCATTATGCTCTTTAGATCTGCAGAAGAAAGAAAGAGAGAACAAGGTGTTCCTGTTCCTCCTGGAAAGGCTTGAGTTTTTTTTCTGATGAGGAGATATTCAGAAAAGGCAGAATGGGGTTGTCAGCTGGAAGAACCTGCAGGCAACAACTGAGCAGAGTGTGAATAAAATGTCCCTCTGTTACTCAGCTATACCCCTCTTGGTTTTGCACTGCTGTAGGGAGTGGTGGAGAGCTGGGTTGGAACAGCCTTTGATGAGGTGGTGGGGAGAGCTGTGTCTAAAAATAATGAGTAGAAATAACGCTTCAAAGATGAACTCACAGGACAATACTGCTTCATATCTCAGCAAGAGGTGGGAGTGTTGGGTTTGGTTCTTTCTCTGCATCATAAATATGATAGTTAAGATTTACTGGGAAGAGCTGAAGTGTGCTTATGCCAGATTCTGGGAACTGAAGTTTGAAAAGTAATGAGAAAATGAGCACCTCCAGTTCAGTCAAGATTTTATCAAATATATGAAACAGTAATGGTAAAACACTAATCAGTCCCTAACTCCCTGGCTGTGACGCCATCTGGTGAACTGTCTAAAAATTAAATAAGTGTCTGGACTGAGTTGTATAGAGGCCACATAAAACAATACCATAACTGTGACATCAGCCAGTGTCGTAAGGGTGTAAAAAACAACAAATATAAAGTACCTCAACCCTTGTGATGTTAGTTTTTAGTGAGCAGATTTTCAGGAGCTTCTTCTTCAGGCAGATCATGCTTAAGAGTTATCAAAGCATTCCTTCTGCATGGGGGATAATTCTTGAATTTAATTTGATGTATCAAAAATATAAAATATTGCTAACTGCTACAGAAACTCTGAATGGTGCACCCTTTAAGAAAAAGGTTTCCATGAAGACACTGACCCTGACTTTCTTCATCTGGCAATTATATAATATCTGCTGCTAGGAGTATACACTTCCCCATGCACCATTAAATTAAAAGTCCTTCTTTAAAATAAATTCAGTCTGGGGAAATTTAGAATTATAATTAAACCCTGTGCCCTTCCAATTATTCCTTTTAAGGTAATCAAGAAAGTATTGTAAGTGATAGCAACAGAGGGAGAGTACCGTAATATTCTGTTCTTTTATAAATGACTTTTATAAATGACTAGTACCTTTATTTCTGGCTGAAGTAACAATTCATTGCCAAGCATCTCTAAAGTAGAACACATAAGGCCCACTTGTTTTGAAAACAAAAATTATAAAATAAATATATTAATCAGTGAGTAAGTTTGAATTATTAATAGTTTCTAATTTTATAACTGTGCATCCAATAGTTTGGCAAAATGAATATGCATAAACCTAATATTAATGTTAGATTGCATGAACATAAAAGAAAATTAATTATTAGATT
Organism: Streptopelia decaocto; assembly: GCF_964273445.1. Classification (NCBI taxonomy): domain Eukaryota; kingdom Metazoa; phylum Chordata; class Aves; order Columbiformes; family Columbidae; genus Streptopelia; species Streptopelia decaocto. The sequence continues at coordinate 46,385,041 of NC_138659.1, forward strand.
GTTTCTCTCAGTAAATTACCTTCAGGAATCTCAATTGTAGTGTTAAAGATTGCAGCAGTTAAACTGAATATTCCAGTTTACTTATGTGTGTTGATAGATGTAGAAACAACTCTAAACACAGGTTTTCTAAATCAATCCAAATTAGAGTTTGAAGAATTTGTAATTTCTGTTGTTATTTTCCTGATTAAATTCTAGTAACAGTTTACATATAGGAGAGATTCCCAAAGTCTGATGCCGAGATCCTGTTTCACTGTCATCATTTAGACTTTATATGAAGTCTTCTCTCAAAAACAGTTACTAAAAAGACTGAAGGTTCCATAACCATTATAGTGACAAACATGCGAGTGGCTGTCTTTCCAGTAGGACATACATACATATATATTATTATTTCCCCAGTGTATGCAATTTAGCTGGTCAGAAAATAATTATTCATACAAACTCTAGAGTTGCTTTTATGAATTTCACTTGGAATTTCATGAGAAACTAAAGAGTCCATTTTGACATTATACTAATTAAATTATTTAGTTTCATTGGTTTCAAATGTGAGTAGATATCAAAAAATATTTTTAAAATAGATGTTTCAGAATCAACTGACTAATTTATTTAATTTGGCACTATAATACTTCAGATTATATATCTAGTCAGATTATTCTGATAGGAACTTTACAAGTTGTTTTGGCTAAGGAAGAATTTTGCAAGTTTAGTAAGTTTTTGTGCTTGAGAAATTATTTCCTCACCTACCCATATTAATAAATCTTACTAATTATGAGCTCCTGGCTACGCTCAAAATATGCTACTCCTATTTGTAACATGCTTACAATGTAAATTCATACTTTTTCATTTGTCATACTGTTTCAAAATAGGATGTAAATAGAAAGCATAAGAGATATTGCAGAGTCCAAGATTTATTATAGTTTATGACCCATATTCAGGAAATGTGTAATAACAAATACCTACTTCTATGCAGGTGCTTACAGCTTTGTTGAATTTAAGCAAATGCTCAAATTGTGCTGTGCTGAGTCATAACTAATGGACCCAAAAGCAGAGGAAATCTCATAAATTTATTTTAATACAGCAAAAAACATATTATTAAAATTGAATAGCTGAACTGTGATACTTCTCACTGCTTTCTTTCATATTGAGGGAGCTTCTCCTTTCTCACAGTTTCCTCCCTTGACCACTTAATTCACTGTCTTGCACTAGACACAGACTCCACTGAAAGAAGTTAAAATGATTTTTCTACTTTAGTCGGTATCAAAGTCATTGGCCTGAGTCAAGTAAGATGCTATCAAATTTGATGATGTCTCAAGGCTTTCAGCAGCAAATTCATCAAGTTTTCAAAATGTTGCTGTAGCTTCTTCGCTAAAATTTCAAGTTTTAGTATAGAAAGACTATATTTCCTTTATTTCTCACTGACACTTCCCTGAAATCACTTCCTTCTGAAATCTGGCTCTGTATCAGTTGCTGTCCAAAAGCTGCTGGTGGCATAACAAAGTGCTGCTGGTGGGTCCTTGACCTTCCTGGGCAGTTTCCAGGGCCTTCATATGTTCGCTGCTGGAGATGCATCTGCTGGGGAGAAAAAGGAAGAAGAGAAGGAGGGAAGGAATTAAAACAGTATTGTGGAATTATTTCTCATGATCATTTAAAACTGATAGTCTCAGACAATGTAGCTTATCAAAAGAATGTAGACTGATAAAAGACCTTAAATATATTTTGCTAACATCTTTTGCCCAGCCAAGATATCTGTTTGCAGAAGATTAAAAAAATATATTCAAAATAAAGTTTGCTGCCTCATGTCCTCAATCATGTACAGAACTTTAAAACTCAGTTGATTAATGTAGTGTGGCAGAAACAGAAAGCTTTTATTAATGGTGTGATTATCTCCTGAATATTGCAAGTGATTCATCTAGTAGTATTCCTAGCTCTGACATAGTGGATCATAGTATAATACATCAAAAACACAGCCTCAGATACTGTACTGATTTTTTTTTTTCCAGGTTTAAACATTTAAACAAAAGCTGGTCTATACAAGATACTGGGTTATATGTGAAGTCTAATCAGCTAGCAGAAATCTTTGATTCTTCAACACTTTTTATAGCCATCAGGGACTAATGCGTGCTGTATTTACCCAAAAAATCTTTGTTCCAAATCAGAGCAAAATGCTTTTTTTAATATTTAGGCCTACTTGCAAGCTATTGTTAAGTATGTAATAGATGATCTTACAAAATACTTCACTAAAACAACTAGCATGCTATTAGAGTCATTTGAGAATAGAAGATATTTTAAATAGAAGAGCTCTTTTTTCCTTTCTTAAGCGTTGACACAAAATGACCACTGCTTTGAAATATTAGGCACTAGTGAATTAGCTCAGCTGATTAATGCAATACGGTGAAGTTTTGAACAAGCGGAACCATGGCTATAAAAATATCATGGCTATAGTAGCAGATAAAACTAGCTCTTTCTTACATGAATTTTATTTTTCTCTGCAGGAAACAAACAAAGCAAATTCATGAACAGCTGAAAGAAACGCAGAATAGGAAAACCTACAGCCTAAATGCTTCCAGCATGATGGCAAAGTCAGAGTGTATGGCACAAAGCCGAGTCCAGCTGCAAAATGTAAGTAATCCTGTCAGCTACACCACTTAATAGCCTGGCTGCGTTCCTGCTGCTGATGGCAGCACATCGCCATCTTGCCATTAACATCTGAGCAATGGGAACAAGAATTCTCACCTCTTTCATAAAATGTTTTCTATCACGCCTGTTAATGGAAAACACCGAGCAGAGATTTTTTTTCTGAAGTTATTTCAATGGATTCTGGTACATTTTGTTCATGTAACAGACCTTGCTGAGCCCCTTAGCTCTGCATCCACCAGGGGAAATTACTGTTATAGTTTCCGACAATATCTGAACTGATATGTGTGGTTTATAGATGAAGTGGGGGTCCTTGATCTTAAGTGATTTCAGGTCTTCCAATACTTAATGAATCTGCAAGAAAGAACGTAGAGATTTATCACAGTTAATTCAGAGGAAATTCAAAATCTAGAACTAAATTTACATATGTAAACTGGTGCCCAAGGGAACATTGTGCAGATGGTCTTATGTTACTGGGTCTTGAGTTAAAGGAATTTTTGATACCAGAAAGAGATTAGTTTGTTCAAACTTAATTTGAAATTAATTTATTCTTTTTCTGTATATAGTTATATGTAAGTTAATACAATTCCCCCAATCATGAAATAAAGTGTATTTGAAGTATGGAACTTGAAGATGACCAATTTATTTAGCCCTGGATGCAAGGTATTTTCCAGTTCATGTTACTCCCTTCCCCTGGTCATACACATTTAGTGCTGTCTTATTTTGAACACAGTCTTTGGAACCAATGAGAGGGATCCCAGTAGCAATATAATCATAAAATCATAAAATATGTATCGAAGGCTTTCTAAATGTTTAACTCTTTAAATAAATAAACAAACAAACAAACAAAGATATATATATATATATATATATATATTAGCTTTGCTTAAACGGTTGACTGCCTTATTTGCCAGAGTCCATCAAAATAATGAGAGTTTAGCAAAAGTGAGCACTCATGCCCACAGATGTCTCAACTCCTGGTTTACATCTAATTAGTGTGGAAATAAGTGTAGAAGTGTAAGCCCTTTTAACCAACTCAGACTAAGCAGAGCCTCTATGCTATGATGGAAGCATTGTCAGAGCATTACTTATGTTCACTAAAAGTTTTGTTTTATGGCAGTCATGATATGTTTTGTAGTTCATGAAAAATATGCTCCACTAAATTGACATGATCACAGTTCAGGGAACCTTGTACAATTCTTTGTTTCACTTTCAGTTCATTCTGTCATATATTACTTTTAGCCCCTAAAAAAAGCTGTTGGGATTGTTGTTGGGTTGTAATGATGATAACAAAAGGTAAAGTAAAGAGCTTTTGTGATCCTTTTGTTCTAACACATAAATTAGTCTTGGTTAATGCTAAGAATATGTTCTTTGCCTTTTTCTCTCCATAATTCAGTGCAATATTTTGTCAACCCATCATCATGATGAACTATTTGATGCCTTCTGAGCAGCTGACAAACACATCAACAGCTTTATTTAAGTCTTTTTTCTTTTACAATAACAATAACCACAATGGATGAAGTAAGTTTGTAGATTCCAGATGTTAGAGATTGAAAAGCCTTGTTATTATTTATTACTTTGATCCAAATTTGCTTTTCAACTTTTAATAGTGTTCAGGCTAGCATTATCAGTGCTTGTAATTAACGCACTGTTTTCTTGTTCTTGTGGCTGCTTGCAAGGCAGCTGTTTTCTCCTTGACATTAATGCATTTTCCTTTTGGGAGCAAAGATACTAAGGAAGAAAAACGGAATGACCTTGTGCAGGATGTAGCATAACAGTGCAGGCAAATAATGGTTTCTATTGTTAGCATGATTTTAGTGCAGGAATACATGTAGGAAGTCCATGAAATATTTACAAAACTTGGCTGATGAGGGGGAAGGGCAAAGTGTATAGCGAAGCAGCAGAAATTTGAAATGGTATTTGGTAGAAATGGCTGCACAGGTTCCCATCAGAGACCAGGGATCTGCCCGGCACGTGTCTGCTGGGTGGGACGGGGACAGGGAGCAGTGTGGGGAGGAGAAACCGGGCTGCTTGCTCCTGTGGCTGCGCTGTGCCTGCCTGCCGGTCCCTGCCTGGGTGTCACCTCCCTGCAACTCCCTTCTGCAGCTCCCACCACATGGATATGGGGAGAGATCTTAGTTATCTTCATTTCCAGGAAAGAATATAAATTAAGGTGGTTATTTTCTGAAGACTAGTCCTCCAGACTGGGGTTTTGGTTTATGCAGTCCTGGAAGTGTTTTTCTACTCCATGTGCTCCTCTCACGCGGGAAATCTGTCTTGCTTGTATGCCACTGTTCTCTCTCTAAAAGATTCTCCCACATTTTTCTCCTGCCTATTCAAAATGGACCTGACGATGCTCTCAGGTTTTTCACTCTGCTTTTTCTTCTTCTGTAGTGAAGAATCTGGTATTGTAGCCCTGAGAATAGTTGCAGAAGGTTCCTTCTTCTTGATGACTATTCTAATAATGTCTATTCTGAAAGAGCCATCACATTTAGACTCAGAGGTTGCTACAGTTGGTGATGGATGCATAGATCTTTCCAAATGCTGTTCTGCTCTAGAAAGAGGTTTTGCCCAAGACTAAGGGTATAGCAGATAGGGTTTCAAATAGTTTCTGACTTTAAAGAGCTTGATCAGTCTCAGTGAAGTACTTTTTCTCCTCATCATTCCTTTTTTCTCATTTTAGCCTTGACTGGATTTTCAAAGCCAACTTTGAACTTTTAAAAAATTAAAGACGCCATGTAAATGTATCAAAATTTATGTTAACAGAAAATCCCACACATTTCATTTTTGAACCAAATATTCATTACAAATTTGCATTTTATTCGAGCCTAACTCATTATACTTGCAGCTGTTTGCATTACTGCAGAAGGAAAAGGACTTCAGACCTTGATCCCCATGATATACCATTTCCATGCCAATTCAATCTTCTTTACAGTACTGTGATTATGAAAACCATATACAAGTTTAAAAGCTCTGAATGCTTTTAAACTACTCTCCATTTGCATCAGAATTTTTCTGCTGCATCCTGCACTATGGATGCATTCTATTTCAAAAGGCAGGGTTTAAACAAAGGATTTAAAGTGTTGGACCTTCCCTCAAGTTCATTAAACATCCATATGGCAGGATTGCCCTTTCAGATGGGGATATTCAAGTTAAGTGACAAGATATTCAGAAATACATGGAGCTGGCAAATTGAAAAATGTAGGCTTTTTAGAACTCCATTTCAAAAGCTGCACTCTTTGGGGGTTTTGCTCTCTCTGGTCAGGGGGACAAGCAAAAGTGAAGAAGAATGGCCACATCCCAGCATCATATGTGTCAGGCACTGCAGTTAGGAATTGTAGAGCCTTCAGTGTTAGATCTGTTAGATAGTCCCTCCTACAATGATTTATACTCCTTCTCATTGTTCTTATTTTGAAAGCATTCCCAGAAAGCCTCTGAAGAGCTGAAAACATAAAGGTAAATGTCTGCAGCAATTGTACTTGAAGAACTCTGGTAAATACTAGCCAGTTAAATTGTTTCTTCAGATTTTTGGATCCTTTAAAAAATATTCTAAATGGATGATGTCAGCATACAGCAGTGTAATGAAGTTGGGAAAGAACACGTCCATCTGGCATGCAGCAGAGAACAGATTTGCTGCAACAATCAGGGACTTAATCTAAGCTCCAGGTTGAGTGCAATGCCTCAGCAAAGTATGAAGTGAACTGCAGGTCGTGCCAGCTCTTAAAAATATAGTTATCCTTAGCTAAAAGAACTACTGCAAGTGCATTTGCATCAAACAGCTGGCATTGGGATACCACCCAAATAATGCAGTGTAAATATGAATTAAACAGAAGGTGTTTGTGGAGTTTGGGTCTGCTATTCCATCAATTATAAGCATCGGAAAATAGTCAAGAAAAGATGTAGCCCTTTCTAAAGCTATGCAACTGCTCTTTAACATAAACATGTGCAAACTCACCTCCCTTGGCAAGCCCTAAGGTTGCGGAAGAACACAAGGAGAGCTAAAATGTGGATGCCTCCCTGGCATTTGCTATAGTAGAAGGAATAAAGCTTTTTTTGTTTGTATTGACGATATTTTGAAATATCACACCCAAATGCATTACACCTCCTCTACCTCCTTCCTCTTAGATTAGCTTAGATTTTGTCAGGACAGCTGTGTTCTCTCTGAACTCCTGCTGCTCATAGCTGATAATTGTGTTCACCTATGCTGAGTTTATTTCTCTCGATATTGATTCTGTTACTTTCTTAGGGATACAAATTAGATGAAAAATACTGTATACTGTAAGCAGGATTTATAAATAACTGTTTGAACACAGCTGCCAGTATTTTTCCTGAATCTCCGTCAAGTCTACTGCTTTTCCCAAATATTCTGGCAGCAACAAACCTAATTTCTTGCTTGGTTTTCTAGCATCTTGTATTTAGATACTGATGCATTGGTAATCTCACTATAATTCTCCAGTCAGGAAGAGATAGATGTGTCAGTTTTTAATACGGGATCTTTGAGGTACACAGGAGATTCAGATTTATTTCATCTAATTCACAAATTTCATCTAATTCCCAAAGAGATTATATGATCTTCAAGAGATATTTAATGAGTGTGCTCCCCAAGACTGCAGCAAACAGTTCAATGTCCTCATAGACAAAAGGAAGTAAATCATCATTCTCAGCTGCCTCTCTTAGAAAGACAAGTGCTCTTGCACCCTCCTACACTGTGCAAGGGCCGAGAGGAGGTGGTGTGGTCCTCCTTCGGTTCTTCTGTAGTTTGCCAGCCTTCGTGAGTTGTAAGTCTTAATCATGATCCTGATTACTAGCTCTTTTTTCCACCTTGGCTACAGTGTTTCTTTAAATTCTCATTACTTGACAAATAGGTCATTTAAAAAAAAAAAAAAAAAAAAAAGGCAGCTGAAGCCCGGCTATTCCCTTAGTGATTCTGAAAGTTGTCGTGGTTGTTTAAAGTGGCCTTTTTCACCCCTGTGGATTTTCATACCTTCTCACATGGTACTAAGTGGATCTATTAATTCCCCATCACTTTCCCTCTGAGGAGGTTAAAGTGCTTTTCATGCTGTAGTGTGTGGTTTCACTTTTCGCTACACTTATTTCTAGTAACCTGAGATCACTAGCTCCAGGTTTCTGATATTCTTATAATGAGGAGAAAAAAATGCTCTTTTTGTGTCTTGTTGCTTTTTGTTGATAACAGTAGAAAATAAATTATTTTTAGTCACTGTGATAGAAATGCAATTAATATATGTTAAGCAACAGAGACACTTAAGTCTTTCAAAACATTGTGTAGTTTTGCCTGAGCCATTATGTGGTTTGTCAGCTAAGATAAAGAGCAAATTTCCTGTTTCTGTATCTCAGGACTTAGCTGCCAGAAGAGACAAACTTGAGTTTACTGGTCTCTGTCTAGAGCTAGTGTTGGCAACAAAATCTATAGAGCATACGGGATCAGCTGTAAAGACGTTAAATGTACCACCTGACATGTTTTTTGTGTAAGGTCAGCTCATCCAGTAAAATCATTGTCTCTTTACCTCCAAGAGGCACCCTCTCTGAATGCAATTTGAAGCTGGCCCCTCTGCTTTCTCAGTCCTTTTTGAAATGGGATCCCCACATCACCCCTCTTCCAGTGTCACATGTGTTTCTGGACCTTTTATTATTGCTGTTTTGGAAAAAATCATTGAGGAGGAAGAGCTAAGAAAAGCTGGTGGAAGGGATGGGTGTTTTGTTTTGTATAACACTAGGACAACAGTGTCAAGCTATTCTGTAGTGCTTGAGTGACATTTGCTATCCATGGATCCCACATTTTAGAATAAAGTATACAAGGCATGGAGCAGGGGAATTACATGCTCACGGTTGTATGGTAGGTCAGTAGCAGGGGCTGATTTCTGGTCACCTGGCCCAGGCTGCCTTTGCAGATTTGCTCAGCATTAACTAGCAGGGGGTGAAATTTTATTGTCAAAGAGTTGAGTAATTGTACATAACAGATTATTTTCTCCATGAAACCATGAAAAATTGAAAATGTGCAAAATGTCTTATTTTTAAATGCTATCATTAGTCTTTAATTTATTTAGCCATATGCATCAGTGTTTCTCAGTAATTGCTCAAACAAGCACAAATAATTAAGCAAGAAGACAATAAACCATAAATAATAATAATAATAATACAGATAAGCTTTCAGTGATGCTTTCTCCCCACTGAAACAGCCCTTTGAAAATGTTTCACAGCTTGTTCTCCAGCATGGCTGAGTATTCCCCAGATCACAACAGTCAGAGGGTTCCGCAGAGCTCAGCCGAAGCGAGAACTGAGCTGTGGAAGCAGCGGGATGTACTCACATGGTGTGAACTGTAAAGTTGTCATATGCAGGGGCAGGAGTTGAACTTGATGATCCTTGTGGGTCCCTTCCAACTCAGGACATTCTATGATTCTATTGGGCTACAGGTGGAGAGTGATCCTGTACCCTACCTCTGGGAGCACCAACTTGTACTGCTGTAAACTCCTCACAGAAATCTGAAGATATTTTTCTCCAGAGATAACCTCAGAGAATGGGTGTTAAGCTAAAGGAGAATAAATACAACTGTGTTTACATCTATTAAAATGTATGAATCATATGATATATCGAAATAAGCTCAATTACGTTGTTCAAATTCTCTGTATATTCACACTCTCAATTGAAATTGTGATTCACATTTTCATTGTAATTAATATTATGTCTGTTATAGTAAGCAGTAAGTGGTGCATCTGAAAATTGCATAAAATAAATGTTCAGATAGGGGAGGAAAAATATCCTTTGTAGGCTGTGCCTGAGTTGTGCTGGCAGTTGGACTTTTGCTATAGTTTGCTAGTTAGCATCAGAGCAGGTTCTGGGGGTCCTGACTTTCCTCAGTTGTGATGAGGAATTGCTTCAGTCTACATCCACCTTAAGCATGGATATTGTAAAATTTCTAATTACCATTCCTTATTCACTTCACGCTCATGGCCTTATAAGCCATTCAGACCTTCAGTTTTTTATCAGGAGCAAATACAAAAAAAAGGACAGAAATACCTGGGAGTAACCATCATTTACATTGCTCAAATTGATTTATTCAGGTCAGAAATCAAAGACAGTTTTATTTCTGCAGCTGGCAGGGTAACTATTAAAGTTTAAAACCTTCACAGACATGAGTATCTTAAAATCATACTTCTGTCTAAATATTTTATCTACAACATTTACAAGTGACAACTAAGATCATGATAACTGAAAGAAATGAGAGTGGAATATGTTTCTTATTATTATTTCAGTTGTGTTTACTTCATACATGAAGCAACATTTTGCATATTGTCACTTGTGTAGCTTTGATTTTGAAGTACATAAGCAGTGATTTTGGCTCTGTTTGTGTGGCAGTTTCACAGACCAGAAAGAGGCACAAGAGCACTGGAAAAAAAATAGAAGATCTGTTATTTTATCTATAGATATTAGTCATAAGAAGTCTGAATAGATGGACTAAAATTGCATGTAGCTCATTTTTAAAAGAGAGTAATCTTGTATGACTTATCTTTTTGATTTTGCTGAAGTCTGGGGAAATGTAGAAAAGGATAAGTGAGAATCAGAAAATAATTCTGGGTTTTTTAATGAGTTATTGGTGTTTTGTTAGACAACAAAATAATTATGAAAAATAATTGTACTTTGAAAGAAATCTTACTATCTTGCTACAAATGTTTATGCTATTGTATCATAATACGGCATTTTTACCACTGTGATATTATTATTATTATTATTATTATTATTATTATTATTATTATTATTATTATTATTATTATTATTATTATTATTATTATTATTAATCTTATTTCTACATTATTTAATCGTAGCAGCTTCCACAATACAAGTTTATCGTAAAGATAACATGGATATCTAGGTATCTAGTACTAAAAAAACAAACTCAATACAGAAAGAAATGGATTAAAGAAAAATAGAGCAATAAGTTTTAGTGCAGGTCATTGTAATGTGACATAAAAAAATCTGCAAAGTGCAGATTTTTCATAGCTGAGTGGAAATGTGGGTTAACCTCTCATATCTAAGATATATTGCACCATAGCCACTAACAACATTGATTCTTCTTCCAAGCCGAAATGCAACTTTTTCATACTTCATTTTTCTGGCTCCATTCGGGATCAAAGACATATTTTTTGCTGAAATTCCAGTGGAATCACAAAGCAAGAAGAAGAAAATCTGTTCTTGTTCATGGCCAGTGTCTGCTTTACAGACCTTTGTGTCTCACTATGTGCCCAGAGACTGCCCTACGCCTACAGCTGTCACAAGAAAAATTATGTTTACACTGTTGTTACTAGCACAGATACTCACAGGTCAAAAGTTTCAGACTTATTCAGAAGAGATGTCTGGCTCTATGGGTCGGATTCAAATATTTTTCTTGCTTACCCAGTGCTATGAATGCTGTTTCAGTTTGGTTTTCATAAGCACACATGCTGATAAAAGTAGTGTTTGACTGAAATCACCAAAAGACCCAAGAATGTGCTGACCATCCTCTGAGATATGTTTCATGATCTCAGTCTCTGCATGGACAGTCCAAAAACAGGCTTTTATTCAGAGAGATCAGTGTTCCCTCTCATGGGCAGATCAGTTAGTGATTTTGCTGCTAATGCAGATGTCAGCATTTTGATGTGGATAAGGTAATGGGGATAATGGGTACCAGTGCTTTCCGCTATGTAAACAACAGTGAATGAATGTATTACTTGTAATACCTATTTAAATTTAAAAATGCATTAGAGCACTTCTTAATGCACTCCAATATGAATTCTGATTGAATAGTATCAACAATGTCCTTTGCCTTTTGTGTATTAATTGATTTTATTCTCTCTGTCACAGTATTCAAAACCAGATAGGCATCCTGGGCCTGTTCTGGACAAAGTTATGGAGTCTAGTTTTTCAGGCCCTCAGTCTTTCCCAGAGGCCTTGTCTCCCGACAGAGGAACCCAGCCCATCAAGCAACACAGGTAAGCAAATGGCTGTCTGATGGGAGATGTGGCCAACTGCCAAGGGATGTCGCTGAAACGGGGATACATGTGCAGGGTTATTATGAGCTGTGACTAGGAGGGATGCTGAATGACATGGTACCACCAGAGCCTCAACCGACTCATTAAGCAGATGTCCAAGAGATTTCTTAGCTGCAGACATAAAAGGCAATAACAATGCTCCTCAACTTTATCTGCGTCTTGTGAAAGTCCTGGAGGAAGCATTAAAAGATACCACCAAAGCTGTAGATGCAGATCAGTGAATGAAACAACTGTAGTTTGAGAAACCATTAAAAACAAGACTTGTTCATTAAGTTAATGACTCATTTGCTGCAGACAGACATGCTTGCAAACTTCCAGCCTTTCTCACACTTTCTTACAACAGCTAATACTTCAAATTAATAACGACTTGTTTATGAACACATGGTGGCCTTTGAAAACTAGTTTTTAAAAAATTTGGATGGTTATTTCCAAGAGGAAAAAAAAGATATAAAAGTCACCCGTCATTGCATAGCGTTTGGATTAGAACTCTTCTTATGGCCTTTTTTGGATAAAAAAGAGTACAGATGCTTCATTATGGGACTAGAAACCAAACTCATGTCTGGTCTGAGCAATAGTGGTGCTGGAATGGCAGTGGTAATGTCTGTTCCAAAGCACAGAGAGAGAAAAAAAAGGATGAGAAAAATGAGTTCATAAAAAATTTTAGGTAGATAATCTGCACAGGAAGACTTATTAATTAAAAGGATTTTTTTTTAATTACTAAAAAAGTCTGGGGTTGCCTGAGGTTATGATATAGCTTCTGTAGTATTTTGTGCTTTTTCATTGCATTTCCCCAGTCAACTACATGTTCCTTCTTTTTTGAATTAATTATTAGATTAACCTACCAAAGTGCAGCATATGAGCCAGGAAGGGATATTTGGGTCCCATCTACTTTCACCTTACTTAAGCCTTTCATTTGGTATGAAAAAATAATGCCAACTATCACGTCAGATCCATTTCTCAGGGCTTATTCGTTATTACCCAGAGATTTTCAAAACATGCTTAATAATTTTACTGAACATAAATGAACTATGGAACTGCTGCCTAGAGTGTTTTCCACTGAAGTTCTGGGGGAAATTTATCTCCATTTAGTCAAAAGGTGAAGTTTAGAAAAGACACAGTGACATTTCCTTACCTTTAATAGCATGATTACAATATCCAAGCTTGAAATGTTTTAGGTGCTGTGCCGTGACTTTACCTGAGCTTAAAAATGTGGAAATAAAGACTGAAAATATTTCTTCTGTTTACGAATATCATTTAAAATAAAAGCTGAATTACTCTCTAGATTCCCTGTTTTCCATAGGGAAATTATAGAATAAGCCACACTGAATTTACAGTGAACCAATACAGTATCCCAGATTGCTTATCTTAACACCTTTGCACACAAAATCTCCCTTTTCCAGGAAAAACAAACAAAAACAAAAAAACAACAGTCATATTATTTGCAGATGTCAAGCACTGGACTATCTTAAGACTCTGCTTCAGAACTCTTATAAGATGTGAAATGACTAGCTTAGTTTATAAATTATTCTTTTTGTAGTTTTAAAACTTAAGATTTATTATACAAGGCCCTTACTTTGTAAAACATGCAACAGACTTGAACATTTAAGACTTAGAGGTCTGTCTTTAATTTATGCACCCTGTGACAGCTTCCTAATTTACTCGATTTCTCTAGTTTCTAAATAGTGTCCAGTGTGGCCAAATTGTCAAATGTGGCCAAAGGTGTAAACTTCTGTTTTTTACTGGAATACATTTTGTCCTAAACATCTCCAAACCCCACATGAGCCTGGAAAAATTACAGCAGCTCTGCAGGTTCTCTGGTTTATGCTGTTATTAAACTACATTATTGTTTTATTTCTGCTTGATACAGAATTATTTTGTCCTGTGCCCAGACCTGTTTTCGCTGCTGGTGTTTTCAAGGGCACTAATGATAGGTGATTATTTCTTCAGATCAGGAGCTGTTTCTAGTTCCTAAAACCAATACAATTTTGGCCTGGCAGTAAGAATGTCATGGTGGGGAATCATTTGAGGTTGCTGAAATTTGACTGACCAATATCACTTAGTTCATTCAGACTACTAGATAATAGCAATTTTCTGTCTCTACTGACCTCAGCTGCATTCAAAGAATTACTGCAGAGACTGAGCTGAAAATTTGAATATCCACCGAATCCTACTCCTAAAATACTTCACCTGCATTATGCACTGTTATTACAGTTGAAGAATTATGTATCATCTACTTGTATATGTAAAACAACTTTTAGTACTGCCAGAACTGTAAAATATACAATGTGCTCAAAGATTTGTCTTAGATTATCTGTCTTAATTTCTAACAGAGAGAAACAAATCAGAGTTTTTTTAATTATGGGATTGAGCTGTGATCCCTTTGAATAGCAGTTTGCTTGGTAATTAGTCATCCTGACTTTCATTCATTGATTCAGTCATCATTGATTTCAGAGAATACCATGCTGAAAGCCAAACACGGAGGCTTTCAGCCTAGAGCAATTGAATTGTCTTATAAAAATGCCAAAATAGGATAAACTTACTCTAAAGTTTAAAATAACTTGTGTTTGCATTTTTTATTAACTTTTAACACCATGGAAAACAGCGCAAAACCATTTTTTTAATTTAGTAAGCATTTTACTTTTTATGCTTCCAATAGAATTTATTCCGTTTAAATTAAAAGAAAGCAAATTAAAGCTATTCTGTAAATAAGGCTGTTGAATGTCAAAGAACAAGTATTGATAAACTAAAGCAACTAAGAATGTAAAAGCAGAGGAAACCTGAAAGGGGGAAAATATAAAGAATCTGATATTTTCCCAAGGAAATAACATAGCTTTCTGGAGAAATTTACTAAAAAGAATGCCTAAAGGAAGTGGGGTGGAGGGGAAGAAACAAACTATATCACAGAGGGCAAGAAGTCATGCTTGAAGTGAACATTTCCAGAAGACATTGAGAGTTAAGAATTAATGGTAATACTGAAGGCCAGTAATTGTTCTTGCTGTATAAAGGAGTACTATACAGGAAGAGGCAAAGCTGATGTTGGAACAGAGATAATATATTATATTGAGCAGCTAGGGCAATCCTGAATGAATGTATTTTTCAGTTAGGATGATTATTTGAGGACAAAGGTAGAATAGAAATAGAATTACGTGTATGAAAATAGACATTACTACAGTCAAAGTAGAAGTAAAATGCAGAAATTAAAGCCATCAGGTCAAGACGGTCCATTTAATCTTGATCAGAGAAGTCTGGAAGGAGAACTGGCTCATGAAATTTCAAGTCTGGTAGCAAAATCTATCAAAATGGGATCGTGCCATGTGATGATGGAATAGCACATGTCAAGTGTTTAGGAAGAGGAACAATTTATCAAAGGAACTGAAGACCTGTTATATTGAATTAGACAAGTCAAGGCTTTAGGACAAAAGTGGGGGAAACAGATTCACTGTGTAGTTGTTAAAAAAGGCTAAAAATTATCATGAGGTTTACCCGCAGCAGTTCCCGTGACACTACACTGATGACTTTCTTTGCATTTGGTGTAGATGAGCTAGATCTCTGCACAACCTCAGTCAGCAATTGATTTCTGGTCACATGTGTCTAATGCCTTTAATGGGAGATCCCATCTATAGTTCTAACTCTTTGTTAATGCTCTTCCTTTGTTAATGCTTTTCCTGTTCCTGTTGACAAAGTTACCTCTGAATGTGTTCATAATGTGATGTATAATCAATTTTGTTTAGTAATTAACTAAAAAGTAGTACAGGAGGATTTGCAAAGTTACTGTAAATTCACTGCAGGTTTTTTCCTCTTTATGAGCAGTGTTAAGGAAGATTCAAATGCAGTTAACTGTGCTTGGGAGTTGTGTATGTGCCTTGAGAAAAAGAATATTCCACTTGCTGAGACAGACTTTGTTTTTACTCAGTTGCTCAAACTAAAGAAAATTTTCATACAAAATAATTTGCAACAGTGAGTGCCAGGTTCTTAAGCAACTTTAGAGATGGTTGAACTGCTTTCATACTATTAATTCATGCTTTTTCATTGCATTTCCCCCTAGTTTATGCATTACTTGTAAACCAGTTCAAAGATATTCTGCATTTTGTTGTTCTGGAGTAATTGATTAAAAGATTTTAAAGACTTCTTTGCTACAGCTTTCCTTATTGGTCTGTTCTATTGAACAGCTCAGTTATGTGGGCTGAGTTCTTTTACCTAGTTAGACTGGAGTACAGGAAGGAAGAAACCATACTGATGGCAAAAGGAGAGTAAATTCCCTGAAGAAAACTGAAAGGCATTGTTTACGTCAGAGAGAGGAACACTTCACGTGAGCAACAGAGCAGAAGCCTGAGAGGGACTGTATTCACATTTTTGTAAGAAGAGTGTGTTGATGTTTACAGCCATTTTGTGAAAAAGAACTAACTTTTTAATGCTGGAGTTACTTTTTCATAGAATTTCTAACAAAAATTGTTACTATCTTGTCTTTGGTTCTTCAAGCAATGAAGAACCTGCTTGCAGCTGCACCATCTGTAAACGTTTCCTCGTCCATCTTAGTCAGTTTGTCTTGTCCATGACCACAAATTATTTTGTTCATTTTCCCCTCCGTTTATTCTGTAAGAAATGTCAAAAGCAGAAGAACCTCACATTAGCAACAAATCAGTTGCTTAAGCTCTGTCAGAGTTGGAGCCACTGCAGTTGCAGGAAGATGTTGGTATGTGCCAGATCCTTTTGGTCTAATCAGCCTTTACCAGCCTGTAGCATCCAGTGTTAGATGTAGCAACGAAAATTTCGCTGCAAGTTGAACGAAGTTCACATAGGGCATTTATATGCATCTTTGCTGCAGTTTATACTAATTATCTCAGGTTTACCTGAATGTGTTATAATTATGTCTATTACAAATGCAGAGCTTTTGAGATTTTACATGTGCCTGTTATTAGATGGGAGACCATGTGCTGCCATCCAACAAGGAAGAGGCATAAGAGCATTAAACCAAGCACAATCAAACACCACCTTTCTAGTTTCAAATATTTGCAACCATCCTAAAGTCTGTTAAGTTAATCAGTTTGTTGACTTTTCTAGTGCATTAATGAATATATTTCAATCAATAAAAACCCCTGAAATTCATTATCAATCATGAATTATTCATTCAGCTGCAATAATCTCAGACTCTCCTGAGCAGAAATTGTGAGTTGCTTTGTGATGTGGTAATGCTATTTTACAGAATATGAACTGGAAATTACAACTTGAACTCAGCCTTCAGAATTGGAAAGTTAGTATTCAAGTCCAACATTTTTAATTTTTTTTTTTAGAAAAGTGTTTCACAGCATCCTTAGTAGCCAAGGAAAAATCTATTTAAGGAAGCATCAGAAATCCTTGAGGGAGTGGTAAAGCTATGGGTTATTGATCTTTTCAATTTAAAAGCACCAGGAAAGTAAAAGTGTGGAAGAGAACAGAGCACAGACCATGATGGAACATTGCTGGCTTGAGCAGGATAGAGACTATTGAATTTTTCTTACGTTTTGACTTTGAGGAGAAAGTTCAGTTATAATGGAAATGTATGCTCTGAGAGAATTTGTCCAACATACTTGGTCCAAGGAAGAATTGCCTTGGGAGTAGATGTGGCCGTAACTATAAATAAATTTCTCACTAGGTATAAAATGCAGATTGCTTTTAAATCACATAATAATAGGAAAAGAGAAGCAAACTTATCAAAAGTCTTTTGCATAACTGAATTGTATCAGCAGCTGAAATTATTCGTGTAACCAAGAATAACGATTCTTAAAATGCATCTACAAAACCTATATTAAAATATCATTAAGGGTGTGACAGAATATCAGGTAATACACATTTCTGAGACCTAGGAGATGTCAAGAGAAATAGGAATAGCTGGAAAATTAATAGGCAGTCATTCTGTGCCATACTGTGACCTGTTGACAGTAGATATAGGTTATGTCTCACCTTAATTCTGTGTTCCTTTATTTTTGCATTAACAACAGCTGAATTTATGGTTAATATACCAGAACTATGTGGATTCTAGATATGTTCTAATTCCTTTGCAAAATGGGAAAAATCCAATCTCCTTCCAAAACACTTCAAAAACCTTGTTTACAAAAGCAATTTTCTGAAATAAGTAGAAAACTATTACTCGTTTATATTGTATTCAGTTTTGTATTATATATCATATAAAGAAACAACATGGTATTTATCTGTGTAGAAAGAAGAAAATAATGAATGTACATAACACAGGAATAAAACAATATAGAAAAAAATCTTGTTCAATAGGGAGAAAACTTGTGTCATAGGTATTTTCTTCAAGCTGCAGTTCATAAGCTTCACTAAGATTCTTCACTTATATTTTTTCCCAATTTAATCTTCTTGTATCAGGAAGCAGGACTCTGTAGGCTGATTGATGATACAGTAGGTTTTAAATCTAAGATCTAATTTTGAGCTCAGCTGTAGGTATGATGGAGATGTACTGTTTATTTATACTGTCTGAGGAGTCAACTCTGTATAGCAGGATTATGGTATTCAGCATGGAAAAAAAGAAGCATCCTTCAACAAGTACAAGAAAATATTTAATATACCAGGTAGTTATTTTCATTCCTAGAAGTGAGGCGATGTATTAAATACGGCATAAACAGCAGCTAACTATGGATTATTGTACTACATTTCTACAGAGAATTTCTACTGACGTCATAGACGGTCACAGCAAAGTTTATAGAAACGATAATCCATCTGTTATTAATCTTGAATCTTTACTTCATAGAAGTTTACTCTTCTGCTGTGATAATTTTTACTGTACTCTTGGTGTTATTCCTAGAAGTCTCTCTTCATGCTGCAGCCCAGGACAAAAAAGTGGGATGCTACATAGAAATGCCTTTCGGAGGACTCCTCCCTTGCCTCGGGGTAGGTTCAATGGAATTACAGGACCAGCATATCAGCAGCTAGAAGAATCAAGGATCACAGACCAGGACACAATACCTTGTCACGGGTAAGTAATAACATAACTGAAGTGAGCCAGTTTGTGAGCGGCTGCTGTTATGTGGTAACATACTTTGCCATTACAGTCCTTCTAACTTTATGGTAGTGTACTGTGGATCCAGGGTTTGTAGTACTGAGCAGAAGAACATTTTCAGTGTACTGGCTCTTTGAAGGTAATTCGTTTTTGTTTGCCAGACTGCTCTTTTTAAGCCTTTCAAAGGCTGTAGAAGGAGTGATCAGAACAAACTGTAAGTGATTGGCAGCATTACTCTTTATAACTAATGCCATGATGTGCAGTTCTAGTAACTTTTGTGTAATAATATTTTTTTTCCATCAGCTATGGGCAAAGAATAGAAAATAATTCAGAAGTCCAGCTTTCATGTTTTTAAAATAAATCCATGTACATGGTAAAATGTGTTTGCAGTAGACCAAAGACCTACCACTTCACATGGGCTTCTTTTTGAAAATGCACAAAGAATCCAGTATTTTTTCTTTTTTAATTCAGCTTATTAGAATATGGAATGTGAGCTCCAGCTGTACATAAGGTCTGAATTTCAGAAGTGCTCCTGAGCACCTACAGCTGCCTTTGAAGTCTTTTGCAATTGCTGAGATATTTTGCATAATATTTACATATCCCTACAGATTTCCAAAGACTCTTCAGAATTACTACAAACACGTTATGTGTAAAACTAGGAGCAATATCAGGAATAGAATAAAACAACACCAGCTTCATTTGGACATGTGTAAGTCACAACTAAGTTCAGCAAAGTGAACAGCTACACTGCAACAAGGCAGCTGTATGTTTTGGTGCTGGAACTGGCTTTATGAAATGCAGAACTGAGGTCACCTATGTGTTTAATTTTCCTCAGGGAAGCAAGGAGCTGTTATCACTATCCACTCTGACCTCCTGGGAAATGAAAGCCACAAGTGCTGACCCAGAACAAGCATTGTTACATGTGTGGTGTCTCTGCATGTGTGCACACACAGCTACAAATTTGCCTCATACTTCTTTCATTGTTACTATTTGCTGCTTCCAAGGAAAAACTTGTTTATTACTTCTTGCAGTAAATATGTAAATATGTGCTGCAGCCGCCTCCTAGGTTGAGAAGTGCACAGCAAAGTTGCCTTGTGGGTAGCCGGATTTACTCTTCTCTAGGAAAACAGTCTGTGATATTACAAGTATCATATTGTATTGACCTTTATTTTAAATTTGCAGTTCTGGAAAAGGTTCATATTTGGACCAGACTATGATAGCTTCTGGCCTCAATTCACTAAAGCATTTCATCAACATTTTGTGTGTGAGGCATGTCTGTAGAATTAGACCTTCCTAATATTGACTCTAGCAATGGGACCTTTATCTGAAGGAGTTCTCTGAATGCATCAATACGTGGTGTTGTGACAGCGAGTCACAGAAGTCTCTGTATATCACATATACAATACCAATAGTCTTCAACTAGTACTCATGGAAATGAATTTTTAAAATGTCACTGTTAGGCATGAAAACAAAAACAATTATTTGATCTTGTTTTGTTACAATGTTTTACTGATGATGGTTTTTATTCAAATGAAGTATTTTAAGAGTGTAACAAAACTTTTTGTGGGTTATTTCGTGTTGCAGCAATGAAGTAATCTCTTCAACCAAAACAGAAGAATGAACCTTATCTCTGAACAAAACTAAAAGATAATTCACTAATTCTACTTCATGTGGAATTCTTCTAACTTAGGAAAAGGTTTCCCTAGAATCACATGGCTTTTTGCCATCTAAATATCTTCTAGTTTCATAGTGATGTTTTTTTTCATTACATTTCCAGCCCAGATGAAAAGTTCCCTTGTCCTCTGTAGGAGTTACTCTCCTTCCTTTCTTCTCCCTTTTCACCTCCATCTTTCCCTATAGGAGGCACAAATCAAAGTGGTTTATCTCCCTAATTCTGTGAACTTTCTGAAGTTCATCCATCAGCAGCTCTGGCTGAAGTTTAGTCAGATTTTGTATGTTTATATTTGATAGAAAAGAGGCTAATTTGCCTGCTTAGTTTTTGTCTAGTCCTGTATAAGTGCTCCACTGCCCATCCCACTTTGAGAAGAAAGATTTTGCTGCCTTCAAGAAACACTGGATCTCATTATTTGCAACACATCTCCAATATTTGTAGAATATGAGTCAAATACAGTTATACCAGTTATTTAATCAGTATGCTACTTGAAGGAATAGAAAAACCTGCTTGAAATGAGGGGCTTAGAGAAAACAAACCGTCTCCACGCCAGCCACATCTCAGAGACTGTTTTGAGTCCTTGAGGGTGTCACGAATCTACATGCAGTTAAGGGGACTAGCAGTTTAATCATGTGCTTTCAAGTGACAGCTTTTTGTGTTACATGGTAGGAAATGTTAGAAGTGCCTTATAGCCTGTGTATGTGTACATATAAAGATGTATTTATGTATGCAAGACCCAATGTGTCACATGTACAGGTAGAAAACGGGGGGTGTCTGTCTAGGTCTATGTGCATACAAGGCTGAATCAAAGCCTGGTGATGCCACTGGAACGACTCCTATTCATCTTAATGGATGTTGTCATTAGGCTCATATACTGAGCACCTATAGCAACAGTGCTTATAGGAAAGCTATTGCTACTATGCTAAACAGAAAAAAATTCATATCTTAAGTTCCAGTCCTTTCTGTCTCTCTTTAATATCTGTTTTATGGGGGCAGTAAAATTATTATTCTTCTTTCAGTTTCATTCTTTAACTTAGACTCTTAAACACTGTATAACATAATTACTCTTGCATATTTATAAATGTTTGAGTTTCTTATTTGCTTGATTTTGGGAAGAGGGTGGAGAGAGAGCTGCACTTTGAAATACATGTGCATTAATGAATTTATGCAGAGAAAATAATTTTTCAGATAAAAAAACAGATATCTTTCTTAGGAGGAACTAAAGTTCTGGGAAAGTTAATTATAGGAAAATGTAATTAAGATTCTGCAGTTATAGGTCTTAATCTCAGTCTGTTGAGAACAGCAGCAGTCTGGTGTCACAAGTAGATGCATGAATCAGTTTGTAATTAACCAAAAGCTGGGTCTCACATGGTCTAGGTGTAATATCCCTGCTAGTTGAATATCTTGCCTATTGCACATGCTGTATGTGCTTTAATTCATCCTCAGTCCTCCTTTGAAAGCCCTGTGACCACAGGGCAGAAACATGTAATTCTGGCATAAAATTGGTGTGTCTGTCTGTACTTCAAAAATATTGTGGAAATATGCCAGGCATTGCTTTACATGTTATTGTTGCTGCCAATTAGTTTTCAAAATACCAAGAATAATTGAATATCTATTATGAAATTGGCAAATGTTACTGTTTTCTCACCACACTCATTTAAATTCAGTCTTTTCTTGGTTTTGCTTATATATCATCCATATAATACTTCCATTGCATGTGAAATTCATTAAAAACATTCATTCCCTTTGTTTTCAGGGTGCAGCCCAGAATATACTTAGGGCCTGAATTACCAAAAAAGGGAATAATGCAACTGATGCGATCTCTCCAGCTATAGTCGTTTGAACAATTATATAATAAGCAAAGGAAACAAGAATGGGCACAACCCAAAGGTCTGCACTGTTTTGTTTTCGTTTATTTTTTTTGACTGTCCTCCCTCGGGAATAATCTCCCTGGTCAGAATTAGTTCATACCAATTCTTGAAAACTGTTCTGAAAAGGCCATCCCTAAGCAGCTAGAAGTGTGTTTAAGCATAGTGCAAATGTAATTAACCAAAAGCTGAGTCTCAGCTGGCTCAGATATGAAAAGCATAATTGCAGCTGTATAGCATGTACAAGAAGTTCTATCACATATCCAAAAAAGCCGCTTGCTATCTTATTCACCTGGGTCCTGATTCCCAAAGAAGTATCTCTTTCCATCAGAAAGCAGCAAAGATCACAGCACCTACTTATCACAGGGCTCCCTGTGGTGTTTTCTGGTCTTTTGGGGATGTCTGGAGAGTTTTGGTATGGGGGCTGCACAGAGCTGCATGCCTGCATGTGTACAGGTTAATGTGTCAAACAGTTGTACAAACACGGCATCGCCACAGATGAGTTAATTACAAGTCAGCAGTGCTCTGCTGGAAATGAGCCTAAAGATATCTCCTCCTTTCTCTGCTGTCTGACAGCTTGCCAGGAGGATGGGGCCAAAGGAAGCCTTTCCAGTTAATTAGTGTTGTGTGCTAGTATTGGACTATAGCTGTTTCATGCACTTCACTTTCTTTTCCTTAGTTCTCTTTCTGCTAATGCCAAAAAGCAGCAAAGCACGTATGTGTAGAAGACTATCTCTAGTGAAGTCCAGCAGGCTTAAGCAGCTTTCTGAAAAATACCCTTCAAGTCAGAGCTCAAAGCACCTGCTTCCACACCACATCTAAACATTGCTTTCCTCATCTATGGATTAAATAGTGATATGATCACAAAGCTGATTATAAATAAAATATGTTCCAGTACTGAAGTGATGTCTTGACAACCATGATTAGCAGATATAGCACTCTAAAAGCACAAAATTTCCAGTGATACCACTTCCAGATAGGAAACATCTTTTTTTTTTTTTTTGTCATTGCTTCCTTTATTTTATATTTAGTATACTTTCCATTTATGGGGTTTTTTTTAAGTATTTCCTGTAGTGAAAAGACTTTCTGATCAGAATAATGAATTTGGCTTTGAAACAAAATGGAAATGTTGATAAAAACTCACCAAAGTTGCCTCACAATAAATAAATCATCCTAGGATATGTATTAATGGAGGATAAAGTATTTTTTGTGAAACATAGGTTTACAATATCAGGAAAACACAGACAATTTCTTGAGCCAAATGTATTAGATCTATTGCAGATGAAAACAAATCAGGCCAACATTCATAGTATGGGTGACTGTAAAAAAGACATGTTTTTCAGAGGTACAATGTAATTAAGTGCTCTAATTGTTTGGAAGGGAGCACAGACAATCATTCACATGTAAATAAAGACTACACAACCATATTTCATTTAAAGTTCTTTTTTTCTGCACCTTTCTAAAGTGTTTTCCTAAAATAGCCATTTGACATTGAGAGTTCCAATATTGAAGAAAGCCCCAGTTAGTAACGTAGAATGGAATTTCAAATTTAAATTCAAACACAATGAGCTGTAATACAGTATTACAGCTGAAATATTTTTAAAAGGAATTGTCATTATTCTGATATACTGGTGGGTAAAACGAGACAGAGAAGAAAGCAGCAGTTTGCCACCAGCAGATCTGAGAATCAAAACCACTTCTCCACAGTCTGTTGTTTTCCCCAGAGCCACGCTATTACCAAGTCCTCCTAATGCGAGAGAAAAAGGACAGGTGTCTCTCCAGCACAGTTCACTGCATCTCGCACAGCGTTCCTGCTGCCGGTTGCATCTGACTGCTTGATGTACAACAGAAACTTCTTTTTATTCTTTCCAGGTGTTCGTCCAGTGGTTTAAAAACTCCTCAGAACACTTCAATAAATATGCAACTGCCTTCAAGAGAGACAACCCCTTATTTTAATAACATGGATCAGAAGGACTTGGTCGGCTATTCATCTTCAAGGGCCAACTCGGTTCCCATCATCCCATCTGTGGGCTTGGACGAAGCCTGCATGCAAATGCAAAATGTTTCTGAAGTAACAGGCATCAAATGGTGCAAAAACTCCTATTCAGCTGAACTTGTCAATGTGAGTTCCCCAGCCAGTAATTGTCTTATAGCAGAACAACATGAAGTGAAAATATTGCTAGAAACTGTGCAGGAGCAAATTCGGATTCTGACGGATGCGAGGAGGTCGGAGGACTATGAACTGGCGAGCGTAGAAGCAGAGAGCAGCGTGAGCGAAAACACAGCCTTTCTGCCCATGAGTCCCATGGCCAAGTCAGAGCGAGAGGCACAATTTGTCTTAAAAAGCAAAACGCAAAGAGACTCAGTATTGACCAAGTGACTTTGTGTGGGGGTTGCGGGAGGGGAAACAAGATCTGTGCATTCGATGCTTTGCTAAACAGGAAGGGAGGAGATTAAATACAAATTATTTATATGCATTAATTTAAGAGCATCTACTTAGAAGAAACCAAATAGTCAATCGCCCTCATATCATAGTGTTTTTTAACAAAATATTTTTTTAAGGGAAAAGTTCCAGGAGGGGTAAAGTGTACATCAGGTGCTTTCTAGGCAGGATTACACATACAGTTTCAGTTACAGAGCATTGTACTGCGGTCCTGTTCAGCTGTCCGAAGGCTTAGGCTATGCATCCTTTTTTTCAGTAAAGCCCAAGAACATTCTTAGATTCGTTTCTGGTTTCAGGGCAGAACTGGCCAGGGATTCAGACCCTGAGGAGCAAGTCCTGTCACACCAGCACATATCTGGTCCCCTCTCCCCCTCTCCTTTTGGTTCTAGGTTCATACTGTGGAAAGAGGCATGCAAGTGTCTACTTCCGAGGTCTGGTACCTACTGTGGAATGACAATAAATCCCTAAATTGAGACAGATGCTTAACTCTTGACCTTACTTTAATGTGTCAGTCAGCCCGGGAAAGTCAATGGAAACATTTAGAAGCTTTGAGTTTGGCTAAGTACGGAGTGGGATTAGGGTCTGCAGAGATGCAGTGGTCAGGAGCCTGTGGCTGCTCCATCCTCTGATAGAGGCTCCATCCTGCCTTGACAGAGAGTGAGGAAGAACAAGAGAAAGTGCAAAAGTGTGTATTGTGACAGGTTTGGGTTCCGTTTTTAGTTTGGGTTGTTCACTACTGACCCCTCAACATTCCTACACTGTTATGCTTTGAAGGCATTTGTAAGCTCTCAAGGAGCACTTCTGAGTGTGTGTGTATTTTTTTAGACTTATTTTTTATTATGGATTGTTCAGAGAATAGTCAGGGAGCTCCGATATGATAAAAATCCAGTTGATAAGTGTCCACACTGCCCTAATTTGTTCCTGCTTTCAGCTCCTCAGTCACTTTAAGTAATTGTGGCTTAGGTTTGTGAACTTTAAAGCTTAAACACCGCAGATGGTTTGGTATGGGCAGACCCACAAGCATGCACAGATCTGGTTCGAATGGGGCAGATGTTTTTCACCAAATCATTCCCTGCAAGGGGACTAAGGCCTTAGAGAAGAAATGCCATTTCCTGGTTGCTGTATCCCAATCATGTTAGAAGCATTTTTTGCATTTTCTTTCTTTTTGAGTCCTTTTTTCCCCCATACATTTTAACATAATATGACAATAATTCTACGAATTTGGTTCGGTGACACATGCATTACTGTCTTATTTTAGTATTAAAATATCTGCCTATTTGTGGGGAATAAGAAAATAAACTATAATAAATAATTACTAAATAGCCCTCCCTGGTTAATGATTGATTTTAAAAAAATATGGTATCTACAGAATGTATTAAAATATTTCTTTGCAGCAAACTAATTGCTAGATTTATTAATGTGCCCCAGACTTTCCACTACACAAGTTTCAAGACTTCCCAAAATAGCACAGTCGATCACACAGTGCTGTTGTATGTTGAGTCAGAATAAAGCAATATTTTAACCTCTGTCAAGTAAATTGGAAAAGAAATGCTGAAGGTGTATGTCATTTTTTTTTGTTAAGACAGTAAAAAAAGCAAATACTATTCACAAGTCTTCATTCTGCAAGTCTTATTTTGGGTTTCTTTTGTGGTTCTGTTTTTTTAAGATAACAGTGATGAAACTGTCTTGTTTACAGAACTTTCTATGGCTGTAATCTTTGCTGTGTGTTTTCAATAAAAATATATTTGAGGGCAAACGATGCTTTATGCCACAGGATGTAGCACACCTCATTCAGATTCCCTTCTTCAAAGACATGGAGTTTTTGTTGTAGCAGCAAGGTGGTTTCACCATGAGGAGGGGTCTCACCCTGATGTGTTTCTGCAGTTTGTTGTGGCTGGACGCAATCTCACTGTGCATGAGCTGAGCTGGTGGCCGTGGGTACGGCCTCAGGCCCACATCCAATAATCCCTCTGAAAGATGAGGTGTATTAAGTGGGGCTCAGCTTTGCATCCCCACAGTTGTGTGACTTTTCTGTCAACACTATTTACAACCCACCAGCTCAGGACATGAGCAAAGTGAGCTTGTGTCTGTACATAAGCCTCGTGAACATACCCGTAATATAAACTGGCTACTATATAAAGCTCTGATTCAATAATTTATGAAGTGTGATCACAATTAATTAATTGTTCACTATTAATTTCACCAAGAGATGGTCTCACTGCAACAAAGTGCAGAAGCATGGCTAAACAGATGTTTTGAAATAATTTTTTTTCAATCCAGGTGTAAGGCCTTCTCACTGCAAATCCTTCCAAACTGCAAATTAACCTTTGGCAATGTATTGGAAACACACGGCAAGATTTCTGTTGAAGAAAGAACCATATCATAAGCAATGCCTTCATGGAGAGAATGTGTTCACTCAGCACTGCCAAAAGACCCAGAAAGAGGGGAAGAGCAATGTATTTAAGAGAATGAAATGTTTGTCTGAATGGTAGATGAAGGTTTGAAATGGTGAGGATATCTTCAGTTCATGTTAGAGATGCGATCTTGTACTCAGCAAAGGATGTGTGACTGTTATATGTTAACTGTTCTATTCAGTTTTCAGCATGTTTGAATAGAGAGACATTAATATTAACCATATGACAGACTAGTGTATTCTTTGTTAAGAGTATCGCTTCAAATTCTATTGAAACTGTCATTGTTTGCAGATGAAAAGAAAAAGGGTTGAAAACATCAAACTAGGTAGCCTTAATGTCGTTTGTGAGTTTCTGTAATGCAACTGTTTTCCTCCATGGACCTTCCTGTTCTATGGTGAATGTGACAACATTTTCTCTGAGGTCTAATTATTAATTATATAGAGGACACAAAAGAAAGTTGGAGTTGAACAGCCAAAATGGTAGGCCAAATGTTGCTTTACTTTTGACCCCTTTGGTCCCATCGAACTCAATGGATCAGAAGGGATGCGAGTCAGTGCAAAATGCAGTTGATTCCTAAAATTATATCTGTTGCTAGCCTTGGAAACAGACTGTAATCCCCCTAAAAGAGGCTCTGAACTCAGTCATTTACCTGTAACATAATTAAAATTTATATCTGACCTATGAAGTTCAAGTGTAGTCTAGTGTCAAAATTCACACACGCAGCATTACACTCGAGTAAACTGGGATAACAGCTAATTAAATAAATCAAACTTTCTCTGAACTGAACTGAGAAACCCTGTGTCTCTTCAGCATAATACTGTGGAGCAGAATTTTGAGAGGTGTATATCCGGATTTCCTTTTTTTCTCTGTAGAATTTCTTCAAAACAACCCTAAAGAAAACATCAGTCTGTAGAATGATCTCAGCATTTGAAATAGGAATTGTTAGTGACTATGGGCACATTTCATAGCATTAACCACTGAAAACTTTTTAGTACATCCATGACCCAAAGCTTAAACATTCTAATTCTTGCAGGATCAACAAACACATCCCCAAAAAAGAGCTCTTCAGAATGCACACTCTCAGCTGATGTAGTCAATGCAGTGATGGCAGTTTATATTAATAGAGGATTGTTTCCCAGATCTATTTGATGCCCAATGCAGTGTCACATAGTAGTTTACCATGAGATGTAAGGGCTTCTACACTGATTTAGGGAGCTACTTCCATTTTGCCTACAAAAATCGTGCTCAGTGTGTGAATACCCTCAACAGAATACAGGGCAAGGTTTGGTGGCCAAGTGATTGGTTTGTCAAGTCTATCTTTTACAAGGGCTGAATATCACTTGACCAGGCTCTAACAGCAATGAACTTAAAGACCATGCGGCTAATTCCAATGTTATTCACCAAAATCCTACAGCTTTAGGTTTATATTTTGGAAAAAATAACGAGGAGATGACATGTGCTTATGACCAAGCATGCACTAGATGTGCTCCTGAATCCAAATGTTCAATTAGTTAATACATGTGTACTTCTCATGTAAGTAGGAAACTTTTGGATTTTTCCCCATTCATTCCCAGCTTCCTGTATTCTAATTTTGGGCATTACTCGAACATTTCTTACTCTTATAATGTATTATGAAAGTGAATACCAAAGAAGAACTCTTCCAGAGTCCTAGCTGCATAAATACAATTAAAGCTTGAAGAAGCAGACCTGGAATAAAAACTGGTTTTGAAAATGGCATAAATATCTATTGCCTTTCAATAAAATGGAATCTCCCTATAAACTGTTTTTCAATTGGCAAAAAAATGTGCTTATATGAAGTGAATTATCTGCATTAATTTAAAATGCTTATCTTCAAGCAAATTGGGAAAAAAAAATAGTATAGACTTTTCAGCTTTTGTGGTTTGTTTGGTTTTTTTTTTTTGTTTATTTTTAAATTTTATTTCAACAGCCCAACATATCAGTGATCCCATTATCCATATTGTCTGACACATAGTCTTAAAAGCTGTCTTTGTCCCTTTTTTGTGGTCCAGATGCTGGACTGGTAGAATTCCTCAAAGACAACAAGATTTTATCTAAATGATATTAAAAAATGGTTAATAGAATAATATCCTTCTTTATCTTGCTGAAAATATAAGGTGATGCAAACCTTTTTCTTTTTGTATTGCATTATTATTGTAAGTTCATAGTGAGATTATTCTCCCTTTGTTTTGATGTGCAGTCACATGAAAACAACTGTGACACACAGTTTTCAGATTTTAGACTTTGCTCTTCCAAATCACCATATCAAACTGGAGGTTTGTATTTTAAATAGGAGACTTCATACATGAGATATAAGTGAAATAGCTACAACAGCAGTAAATTACTTGTACAGTCTCTTGGAACAAAAGTGATTGCATTTTGATTCTTTATTATTAGAGGCCAGTTTTCAATGCCTGCTGCAGGGACAGAGCAATCACACAACACTGACAGGCTGCCTTGACACCTTCTTGAAAGCATTCAGCAGTGTTCTTTTTGGTCAACAGTCCCGTAAACAAGGAGTGATTTCCTAGCATCCCACATGGCTATTCTTGTGAAACTTTCCAGATAAATAATCAACAAAAAATACAGCAAGACAACCTATATTTTTTTTCTATGAGGAACTATAATGTTTTATAGCTATTACAGAGTTTCTTGATAACTGAAGAATGTAAATGAAGTACAGGATATAACAGATGTAAGTGGCATGGAAATACTGTATTTGTACTGTAGCTTTTAGTAATATATTCTGTAACACCATCGGGAGACCCACATGCAATTTTTTTCTTTTTCCTTAACAGTGACAATGTTCTGTACCAGATCACTGTAGAGACTGAGCATTAATACACTCATCATTATTCCTTGCTTTTCCATTGCATGGCCCACTTCTGGGCTGTCTTATGCTCACTCTGGTTTTACTGACATCACTGAGTTTGCAATGCTTCAGCATATTTATTCATGTTCAATTGTACCTTACCCTAAAAATCAAGAGTATCATTTACAGCCTAACTTTTAGGACACTGGCAGCATCTACTGAGTAAATTTAAGGCCTAAAACCTTCAAAATGTTATATGCTTACATTTGTCTGCTTTGGGTAGACCTAACGGGGGACCTTTCCCTTGAAGAAGGATTTTTGCATCTTGTGCTGCACAGCACTTTCCTGCTGTTCCTTCATATCTGCTGGTATCAGTGTTTCCAGTCTCCAGGTCAGCTGCTCTCCTTGGGTTCTCCTGCTCAGCACTGGGAAGTACTGTGAGATTTCAGGCCAGAAGCCTCTAACTTCTTTCAGAGCACCAAGGACCAGAAGTGATCTAAGTGTCCAGAGCTACAGCTTCAGATGCAACTTTTTGTCTCTTAATACTAAAATGTTTCCAAAGGTTAAGACTTCCGACATGCATTGCATTAAATTATGTAATATAAATAATGCCGAAATTCATAAAATTAGGAGTTATATGGCAAATATAGTTTCAATATATGTCTTGCTTTGAAGGAATATGGAATGAGAGCTTTCAGTTGTGTAAATATTTGGAAGATAAAAACACAAATAATAATACAAGAATAGAACACAAAGAGTAATTAATATTCAAATATGTCTAAAAGAAGATGATAATTCCTTGCTTTTTTCTGGAATAAACACTAGCAGCTGAGATGCATCATCAAGATGCATCAGTGAAACGAAAGAAGGCTCAGTGAGGCCAATTAACAAGTCATGCCAGTTACATCTCTAAGCCCCTTTTTTAAGGAATTCAAGCTTGGAGTTTTGCTTGCTTGACAATGCATTAAGACCATGTCTCTTTTGTAACTTGAAGCTTACTCCTGTACAGAGCTGAGGGAAGTATCACATACCTCAGCATAAGCAGGACAGAAATGCTGTATAGGTTTCGCTCTGGCTTTCTGACTCTAATGAAACTCGTTTGCTTTAGATATCTCTTATCTCTTCCAGGAAAGAATGAGTATGCTCAAAAAAGAAGAGAAGTCTGAATACTCCACGACTTTTTTTCAAAAATCTATCCCTCGATACCAAGATCAGAGCCATCTGCTGAACTTGAATGTCCTAGAAATAGCTGAGATTTTGACTGTTTTTGATGGAGGAAACAGCAGCTAGCAGAAATATTACCACCCTCACCACCTCAGCAAGATGCTCACTGTGAACATTTTCTGGAGAAGAGGGTAGGGAGCTTCTCCTGGCTATGGCACAGCTATAAAGTGTTGAGTTTTGGAAACAGAGACTTCCAAAAAAAAAAAAAAAAAGTAAAATTTCTTATGTGATTTTATTTTAAACTATCTGTACTTGAAATGCTTCCATTAACTATTTCTAAAAAGATACAAATCTAAATTATAAACATTTAGATTTACATCACAATAACAGGGCATGGTTAAGATCTGTGTTTCATGTTACTCTCCTGATCCAGTTGAAGATTTCCCTGCTCATTGCAGGGGGGTTGGACTAGATGACCTTTAAAGGTCTCTTCCAACCCAACCCATTCTACCCATTCTCTAGAAGTGTGTTAAAGTTAGTTCTTTTATGTATCGAATTGCCCATAAAATGCTGGAGATTTCTGTGCACATCAATGGCAACTTTGAGTTTTACTTGAAAAGGTAAATAAAACTAATATATTTGCAAAGAAAAAATAGATTACATAAAACTTTCAGATCAGACTCTGGTGTTGTACAAGTGGCAGCTGTTTCACTGAAAGCACAGTTACTGTGAAGGGAATGTGGCTCCCAGAGGAAGATATTTATGGTGGGTCAGCAGTTGAGCTGACTGAAATAAACCCCAGGGATCCACCCCCTGCAGTGCTCACCTCTGCTCCCCTCCAGTGCTGGCCTGCCCTGAGCCCCGGGCTGGCCGCAGCTCCTCCACCAGCGGCTGACCAAAAGGCAAGTGTCAGCACTGACTTCTGCAAAGGCTCCTCTCATTAAATCTAAATGAAATAATAGGAAATAAAAATTGAAGAAACCAATTCTCAGTTGTTGTCAGGTTATACGGAGTGCCAGCAGAGGTGTTGATTTACAGTTTCTGAGCCTCTGGCTCATGGTTTGACCTGACCCGTTAGTTCCCACTGCCTGAGCTGGGGCAACCTGAGCAGAAATCCCTCTGCCCATCAGGGTAATTTCAGAACAGCGTGAAAGCCGTTTGATTCCAACTAACATTTTTTATATTTCATTGCATATTCTCCTTGATTATTGCAGAGGTGAAGCTACTTCCAAAGTCTAAAAGTTGTCATCACTGATTTGTCTTTGCCAGAGTAACTGGTTGTGATCACTCAGCTTCAGTTCTGACGGTGGTGTGAGGTCCTCCCCCTCTACAGATCAAAGCTGGGTCTTGCAGTCCAAAATCATGTATATGTACAAGCAAAACTCTCCATACTTTTTCTGCAGCATTCGTATGCATTCAGATTCAAGGATCAGCTGCCAGGATGATCTTTCACATTATCAGTTTTATTTTAAAAAGCTATATTTTAAACATAATTTCCTATGTCTGTTCTCTCTATGTTGTATAGGGAAGCAGTGAAAGCAAATTCAGCCTGCCTGCATTTTCATCTCAGCTAAAGATGTCAGGGTTTTTTCCAAAGCGGCTCAGGAGACAAAGTCTTTAAAATTCTGACCTCAGAGGAGGAACTGATACTCTGGCAGGAGAGGGTTATTCTGAGCAGATGTTGTACATGTGTGTGCTTATCTAGTCTGTCTTTCTTCTGAAGAAACCTGTACCTAAAAACACTTAAAACATTAATTGAAGCTAAGGCAAGAGTTGTGTTCTGCTTTCTCTGCAGAGAAGACAGCAGCATAACTAAGGGCTAATTACCAAAAACCTTTCCAGGTGGTTCCACTAATATTCACACAGACTGGTAATGCTAAAATGACTCTCTATGGTTCGATCACGCTTATTTGCAGGCTGTGATGTATATAAACTGGTACCATATTTTCAATTGTCATTGGTTTGTATTATCTCAGGATGGACTTCCAGAGTGCTCAGGGCAGCATCTACCACGCCCCTTAACCTTCATCTCAGTTTCTTTTGACCAACAGACATTTCTATTACACAGGTGGCAGTGACACCTCATTGCCAGAGTTGTGGGTGTCCCACCAAGCCCCACATCACTTTCCGGCAAGCAGAGTAAACCAGTCCTGCCCTCAGCCTCACAGGCAGCACTCTGGGCTGTGAGGGAGCATCTTGCAGACTCAGCCCCGTTGTCGGGACAGGAATTGACACCAGGTTTCACAGTAGGGGAGGCCTCCTAAGCTAAAAATGAACAACTCTCCCAGGACTGAGATAAAAGGGTGACGTGGAAAAAACCCTGCAAATCACAGTCCTGTAAAAAAAAAAGGCTCCACTGTAACCCTGTATAGATGGGCAAAAACATTGTGATTTTCATGTTGATTTCTCCAGTAACTAGAAGCAGTCTTGCGTCTACACTAATTTCAAGCTGTCTGTAGTTGGCTTCAGACAGTAACGAGAACACATCACTGTATGAATGCCCATGCTCTGGGAAGGTACTATAGCTCATGGGCAACTTTCTGTCCTTGTGGGCAGAATGTGGGTAACAGCACTTTGCCCGTTTTCCTTAATTAGCTGAGAGGAGGCCAGGCAGTGCCCTGCACTGCTCCCTCACCGGCTGCCATTGCAACTCGTAGCAAAACCTCATATTAAAAACACTTAAAAACTGAATGAAGGTGATGGAAAAGTGGTTTGTTCACTGTGACCTATACAGCTGGGATAGCTGGAAAAACTGAAAAGGAAAAATTGCCTTTGCAAATCATGTGCCTGATTTATTGGTTAAATAGAGTTTCAGTCTTCACTGTTTACTCAACAAGGAGTTTAAGGTGTCCAAAATTAAAAGTGTAATGACTGGCTCCCAGAAGTAGTCTTAATTGTCACAAATCCAATATTTCAGACTTTTTGCTGAGCACTAATCAAGTAGAGTCAGGCTTCTTTTAAATAGATGAACTTTTGTTGTAGAGTTACACCTGATTTCATGTTTTCCTTGACTGAACACTAGATCCTTTCCACATTACATAAAATTATGCTTACCTTAAAACTGATGTGTAAATATGCATGAAGTAGCACCTAATGTGGACATGAAGTCTGAGTGTTCTCAATGCATAGGATGAATCTTGTGAAACCTTCTTTTCAGCAGGTAAAAGTCTTGAACCATTCACTGAAATAAGACAACTAAAATATCAACAAAATTGATTCTGCTGTCAATAAAATCACTGATAAACACTTGTGTTGGATTTGGGGCTTCTGAATAATATATATGCAACACTACATACACAAACTTTTTTTAGAGCACAGAAATGAATGCTCCAACTTAAAGTTTATTCACCCAAATAGCTGGAGAAAATAGCCACTTAAACACATTGAAGAAAGGGGAGAAGAGGTGTTTATTTTCAACCATGTTTATTTTTTCACTGTTAAAAACAGAAATAATAACAGAAGAAAAATAATCACAGTGCCTATCACAAAGATTGTGCTTCAAGGAGTGTGCAAGGTGTACCACAATTACTTTAACTGGAAATGGAAGCTGTTTTTAGTCTGAGTGTAGCTGAAAGGAAACAGCCTTAGAAAACCTGTCATGCAGCATCCCAGGAAATGTTTTGGTTTGAAAGGTTTGGCCTCCATTGTTGTGGAGCTGTATATTCCTGCCCATGGTTTTAAAGGATAAAAAAAAAAAAAAACACCTTATTTCAGAATCAATTTGTATTTTGACTTGGTTTTATACTCACAACACACAGATGGTTTTACCATACATGTAAGCAAAGCCAAACGGTATCATTTCTCTACTTAGTGCCATAGTGTTATTGAATGCAGTCCTTTTTCCTTACTGAAGTGGCGTGCTCCTGCTGTGATCTCTCTCTCTCCAAGCAGAGGTCTCATTTGTTAGCTACAAAAAAAGGATGAGACTAATCTGACAGAGGACAAAAGCTTTCTTCATTCACCCTCACTGGTGGGAAGATCAGCTGGGATTAGCTGGAGTCTGAGACAACAAAGCTCAGGGTCTCTGGCATCTCGGCACACACAGCGGCACCTGCCTGGAAAGTCCAAGTCTTCTGCTGTGGAAGCCAGTCCTTCCAGTCTCACCTGGAAGCCTCTCTGTCTAAATGAACAAGGTAAAAATGCTGAAGTGTCCAAAATAATGCATTTGCAGGGGGGATCAACTGAGAAGAGAAGCTGAGGGTGGCAATATCCATTATTCTGGAGTCCCTGCAAAAAGAAGCACAAGTTCTTTGCAAAATGACTTTCCACCTGAACACAGTGGAACAGATCTAGGAGTCCCAGCAGCAGCTGGGGGGAAAGGGTGAAACCCGTGTCACCAACCCAGGGCACCATGCTGGGGTGGTGGCACCTGCCAGGGCCCCCAGCTGGGGCAGCCACAGGGGACATGGTGCCCACTCCTCCTCACAGCTCCCAGCACCTTGCATGGATATCCCTCACTTCTCCCCTGTGCCCGGTGTTGTGTTTCCGTGCACATCCCTAGCAATTTTTGTGCTGAACCACTCCATGACAAGCTTATCATCATCCAAACCCAAAGAGACTTTCTGCTCGATTGCCTCCAGAAACACCTCTCTTCTCAACACCAGGTAGGCTCCGGGCGAAGCCCTCAGTTGCCGCTGCTCCCTGTTGCCACTGGCTCTCCTCACAGAGCACCGAGCACCCCAAATCCCAGCCAAGGACCAGCCTGCTCCCAGGAGAGAAGGAGGATGCAGGCCTGGGGGCTATGGGAGGGCAGCAGGTGCTCTCCTGACATCCCTGGCCACCACTTTCCTAGCTAACACTGGGGCTTTTTGGTTTTTTTGTGTGTGTAGCTCAGAATTTCTGTCTGAATCTGTCATTTGGCTTCTCCTAATGCATGTTTTTTGCTGGAAATCTGCCTTACTTTAGTGTGGTTAGTCCAAGTGCTTTTGAACACACCGATTTTACAAAATATCAGAAAAATGTTTTACTCTTCCAGGCACATCATCCTCTGCACCCAGGCACTTGGATGAGTATGATGCTGAAACCCATTGGTCTAATAAGAAGGTTTTTCCTTTTGCCTAGTGCTAAGGAGAGGTTTAGGGGAGAGTTTAACACTGCTGTGGGGCAGTCTCCCACCCACAGGTGACCTACACATCTGAGTTAGATGAAGCTGTTCACCTGTTTTGCAGTCACAGCTGAAATCACTGAGGACACCCTTTCCCCCTCACCCCCACCAGTGGCTACACGTTAAGGTCTCTCCTCTTATTGTATCTGAATCGTTCTGTCCTCCTCAGTGGAGGCAATTTTGGAGGTATGGGTCTGGCATGTTTGTTTCTTAAGTGTGCTGTTGCTGAGAAAATGTTTGTGTTAGGAAACACTTTTGTTGGGTTTTGTTTGGTTTTTTTTTTTTTCACCCTTTGGTTTGTGCTGGTTATTTTCTGTAGTAATTATTTTACTTGTTCTATAGCATAGTAACTGAGTTTATTAGGCTGAGCAGGGATTAAAGTATTAAAGTACAATAGTCCTACAGTTTTATCTTAAAGCTTTCAGTCTGTTTGGAGCTATGGTTGATTTTTTCAAAAAATATACCTGCTTGGTAATAAAGCATCCCTTTTGTTTTCCCCTTCACCCAAGGGTAAATTGCAACTTTCTTGTCTTCTGCTTTCCAAAATGGAAAAATCTGAAGCTTATTTAGAGTGTGGTTTATGCCACAACAGAGGCTGTATTCTGCCCAACCATTCAATAAAGCCACCTATGTGATGAGGAGCTATGTCAGCTTTGGAATTATGCTAAATTTTAAGGGTACAGCTTAAAATGCAAGAAAAAAGAATGCAATGAGAATGGCTCATAAAATTCCCATTAAGAGTCATGTTTGATACTTCCTTAAAATTTCATGTACTTATGGAATGTCTTTTGCCGACGCTAAAGACATTAATTATGAGTGCCTTCTGATGCAAGGCTTACAGCATCTCTTATACAGCTTTAGAAATTTCCTGTGACAATCTGTATCCTAATGCCTCAAACCACTTTGCTTAGGCAGTCATCTGCAGAACAAAACCTTTCCTCGAACCATTTAAATACTTTAATTTGTACTCTTCACAGGTCCATAGCAAGCTGTTAAAAATGCTAACAAGTCCCTCTCAAGCTATATTTGAAGTTACATCTACTACTAATGGCAAACACTAGCAAAATGTTGATAGGGCTATTGCTGGTACTATGCAAAATAAGAATACATTTTATTGTAAGCATCTGTTTTGCTAGAACATGGTGAGCATATGCAAGTGCAGACCACATTGCAAAATATCTCCACTCTAGCACAGCTGAAGGAGCAAAGGTAATTGTGAAGCTATTTGGTCAGGAGTAATTCTGCTCTGTAAAATGAAGGGTTTGTTACTAATTTAATGCTGCTTAAAATACTGCATTTATGTATATGGATTGTAGATGCTTTCTTATCTTGGGTAGAAGAGTTTGTTTCTATTATTCTCCCCCTGTGCAGCAAGGTATGAAATTATAGGTGGGCAGGCAGCAAAAAAAGCAACCACTCACAAAATTCTGAGTTCGGTCTTTTCTGGTGAGTTTGTAGCTGTTTTTTTGTTTTGTTTCTTTTAACTGCATTATTTATAAGCGTTGTCATTTTGTGATTGTTACAATAGGATGTACACAGGCACAAAGATGCAAGGAGGAGACTGACTTTTTGGAGGCTCTGGCAGTTTGTAGCAGAGGAATCAGAGGAAGCCAAGGCCTGGGGAAAGGATGGGTCTCGCCCATGCTCTAGACAGATTTTGGAAGAGCTGTTTGTCAAGAGTTAATAAGCATTTGAAGAAGACACACTCTGTGAACCTTCTCCATATTCAGATGGATATAAGCCCAACAGACATATGTAGGTCAGCAAAGGGGAGCTACCTTGCAAAACTAGATTAGGGAAACTACTCTGAAAATAGGATTCCTTGTTTTTCTCTTGGCAATTATCTAACAGAAAAAAAAGGTGGCTACAAATATATATATATTTTTTCCCCTCAGCATAATCACATGACAGCAATACCAGAGAGAGATTTGCAGATAAAGCTTGTGATGTTTGGTGTCTGGGTGTTCTTGACCCACAGCTGTACCTCCTAACTCACCAGTCTGACAAATGGTTCGAGCTAGGTTTGGTGGATGAAGTAGATTGATTTATCCCTATTATAAAGGTGATGTTTCCTGGCAGAGCTGATTTATTTTTAAGGAATCTTGGGGGTGGTGGGGTGGAAAAAACACTATTATTGCTAGAAAAAAAGGTGATCAGTTTGAGAGCTGGGTTTAGTTATCTCCTCTACTTTTTCTCCTGAAGTCAGGCCAGATAAAGTTACACGGATTTAATTTTAGGAGCTAACTTAGGGAAAACACAAGGTTTTTTTTAAAACTTGTTTACCATCTCCAGGCTACAGGAAACAACTATTAATACTGTATCCAAGGTCAGGTTGAGTACTGCATGCATTACATATGCCTGACTTCCTCCACTCCAGCATCTCTGATTTATAGCAGTATCTTCCCACTATTTCTCTTTTCATTCAGAAAATTCTGCAGTGCAGTAGACTTGGGGTGGTAGAAATAGAGGGAATATGGCTTATCTCCAACAGCTAATACAAATCTGTACAGCTGAGAGATGTCCTCTGCTTCCTTTTTGGTATCTTGTATAAAGTCTCTAGTTGTCCTTCTCAAGGTTTCTGCTATGTTTATCATGCTCTATTTCTCTTTCTGTGTCATGCCTAATAGTTCACTTCTATTCTTCTAAAAATAGTGCTGCTATTCTAGGCTGTGATTTATACCAGGGGTAGCAGATGTGACAGTTATTCAGGACTTTCTTTTTTTCTTAAAAAAATAATAATAATTTTTTAAAAAAAGAAAAAAAAAAAAAGGCAGTTGTGGTTTTGGCCAAGTCTCCAGGAAATCTGCACTGGATGGAGGTATCTGTGCAGGGGTGACAGAGAAGCTTCTGAGACCTTCCTGGGAGGTGCCAGGGTATGGGGACTCACCTGCTGAGATCACTTGTGAAGTCACTGCTGAACTGGTATTTTAGGACTAATTTGACATGGAAGAGTTTTAGGACAAACTGCAGTGTATGGACATCAGTTGTCCTCTTTATAGCCAGCAGT
This sequence comes from Streptopelia decaocto, assembly GCF_964273445.1. NCBI lineage: Eukaryota > Metazoa > Chordata > Aves > Columbiformes > Columbidae > Streptopelia > Streptopelia decaocto. The sequence continues at coordinate 46,424,216 of NC_138659.1, forward strand.
GTAAAGAACATGCGAAACCAATGTAGTGCACAATATGTGACTGAGGTTTGTGGGAATGGATGGCTGCAGGTGTTTGGCAATCCTTGCAGGTAGCAGGGCAATTAGGAGGAGGGGGAGATCTTGCCTTTCCCTCTGAGCTGTGCTTGATCTGTGAGATTTCCAGAGCACTGCAGGGATCAGGTGCTCTTTGGTTGTTACTCTTTGTTAACAGTCTATATTTTTACCTTTGGATGTAACGTCTTAATCTCCGTAGGATGTGACTTGCTCTGGCAGCTTTCTCAGCTTGAATAGATTTATTGGTGATAATGTTTACTGTAAATGTAGAGCAGCAAGAAATAGAGATGTAACTTTTGATTTCAGATCAAATGAACCTTTTATTCCTATCTAGTTAATTGAGCCAATATAGATTAAATTCTCCAACATACAGGTTTTCCTCTCTGTGATTTAAATGGATTAATCTTTCTTAGAAAGCCATCACTAATTATATTACTGTACCGGGCTATTAAGTCTGTTCCTTCAGAAGTTACTATTTTTATATGGCTACAATAGCCTGAAGTATTTACAAGCCCAGTATTACTTGAAGCCCTTTGGTTTAGCACCCTTCTGCTGAAATTTATTGTTTCTACTAATGTCTTAAAATACTGGGAAGGGATAATAGTGCATAGAGGGAATTTCAACAAGCACTATCAAAGCAATAGCTGAAGATACCCTAACATACTAGTATTCCTTTGTTCCCCTGCATAATCACACTGGGTTAATTACATGTCTATTTGAGAAGAGGAATAAAGTGTTCAATATTAGTATGTAGTAGATTTCTTTTAGATGCTAAGAATCCTAAGTAATTTATTTTATCTGGTTGATGATGGAAAGCTAAAATGATGACTTACTGCAAATTTCAAGTTGGTGAGATTGTCTGGAGAGCAAAATTCACAATGTCAAAGGCCAAATTTCTCTTTGTTTGTATTATTAGAATTGTAAAATACTGGGCTGCTGTTGTCTGTAGGAAATGGCATTAGTGAAGTACTTGCCAATTATCAAATACCTTGTTTCTTATGTGGGCAAAGTCTACCTCATTGTATGTATGAGTGTAAATGGGAAGAACTGAAAAAGGGTTTGTCACTGGAGATGAAAATTTCTCACCTGACTTTTATAAAAGATATGTCATGAAGACAAACAGGAGTGAATTTCATGATTTATGGATTAAATATCACTTTAATCAAGAAGATGTCTTAAGTAGCCAGTTTAATCATTGTCATCAACTTCATCAGGGTGATTGAAACCATCATTACTTTAGCAACTGATTATCAAGAGCTGGATGTGGTGTTCTCACTAATACCGGAGCTGCTCATTAGAAAGATGTCAGAGGTCCCTGATAGTATCTCTGCGTAATCTGCCCTGGTGCTTTTGCTGTATTTTGCTGGAGTGTGTGGATTTTTCCTTAGATTAAACTTCTTTCAGTGTAATTCAAATTAATTACTATTTTTTATTTAAAATATTTATGCATAAAGCTTGTTGACAAAAGCAGAGAGTGCAGAATTCTGTTTAATTGCTTGTTAGGCTTTACAACCAGGTCTAAACAAATCACTAACTACTTAAGCACAGTTGGAAAAAAAAAATCTAAAAGGATTAGAATTTCGGGAGGAAAAAAAAAAATAAATAAAAAAGTGCACCTAAACAAGACAAAATCCCAGAACAATGTAAGCTGGAGTGGACAGGTGGTTGATCTGTGGTCTGATGGAAAATCAGTGTTGTGCAAGACCAATAAAATTATAGTTTTGAAGTTAAGGTGTGAGGTTCCCCATGTGGAATAAGAAGATAAATTGATTAGGAAAATTATTCATGTGTAGCACACCCATGAGGTATTTCGGGTAGATAAAGGAAAAATAATCTCTACCCATTTTGGGACAGGAACACTCATGTCAATCCTGTTCAGCTTCTTATGATGGGCATTTCCCCAGTTGTAATGTTCCCAGTACCAACTCCTCCAGGTCTTTTCCTGCTCTTTGGTTACATGAATGCTGGGGTGCCATATATACACTGTTTCTCTGAAAATAAGACAGGGTCTTATATTAATTTTTGCTCCAAAACGTATTACTTTTTTATATGCATAGCTGCCTGGACACCATTTCAATTGACATTTTATGGACTGTAACTAGGGCTTATTTCTGTAGTAGGGCTTATTTTGAGCATCCTGAAAAATGATAGCAGGGCTTATTTTAGGGGTAGGTCTTATTTTCAGGAAACAGGGTATTGTCTGCTGAGGTCTTGTGTACCTGTTGTCAATATTAGTAAAGTATTTCTCAGAACATTGGATTCTCCAGATCCACACAACTGGCTTTTCAGCTGTTACCAAAACATTTCATGGGAATGAGTGGAGCTCCTCCAAAACAAAGCATTATTCTCTGCCACCATAGGGTATATGATATCATAGGGAGCTGATGTTTTTGAGCCTGAAGTTGACAGAGGAGATGTCACCAGGTTTTCTGCACTGGCATGGGTATCTTGTGCATAGAGTTGTGCTGTCACTCCACCTTTCTGCCCTCCAGAGTGAGGGTGGGTGGCACTGGTGCCACCAGCTTCCCTAAAGCGATGCTCTGTGCAGGCTGGTCCCAGGCTGACCCTACCCTGACCACAGCTGGTGCTGCTGCAGCAGAGCTGCGCTTGGATCAGGCCTCTGTGAGTCATGTTCGTCATTGTTCACATGTGTAGAAGAGTCTGAACCAAATTTTTGTTTTATACATTAAGCTGATAATTTTTAGCATCAAACGAGTGTTCCTGCTGTGGCTGCTCTTTCAAAGCACATGCTGAAATTTTATTTCTACTACTACTTACTAACGACAGGTGACAATCTTTCTTTCTCTTGCTTACATTTGTTTCTGACCCTGCAGGTGGGCTTTCACAGATCCCCTTTCCACTGAGGTGTTGCTCTCCATGTTGCCTGGAAGGAGCATTTGGTACAATTGACAGGCTTTTTATGACAGTACTGTTGTTTTGGAGTACCTGTGTGTGGTTGACAAAGCACCTGTGACTTTCCGGAGAGGAGAAACAAGCTGAAAACAGACTGACTGTGCTAGGGAGCAGCAGCCAGGCTTGGCAAACCTTGATGGCTGGCTACACTGAGACCATGGTTGCTTCAGTGCCCTAAAATGAGGACTCCAGATTTTTGTTTCCATGCAGGAGGACAACCAAACCTTTTAAATGTAGCAAATAACTGGCAGCAGACTGCAGGAGTACCAAAGGCAGCAATGAAACACATCTGATGACTCAGGGTGGCTTGTCAGTGGTTGCATGCGTGTTGACAGCAGATGATGCTTGCTGTCCCAGTTCTGATAGCAGGAGCTGTGCCACCACCCACACTGATCCCTGTTTGGCCAGAGACTGGACACAGGAGTTGTCCTAGACCATGTGCATGGGAACCAGTGATCTCTGCTATAACAGTGACAAGGAGGGAGTTTACCATAGGACAAGCTAGTCCCCAGCTCTTAAATCTCTTTCAATTATTACTACTGCAGTGCATTCACCAAATTAGTGGTCATGGGAAGCACTGGGAAGGACAAGTAGAGGGCAGGTCAGGCAGATTTCTGAAGTATGACATACAGCTTTCTGAGCAAAAGGAGAATGTGGTTATGCTGTTGTGTCTGCAACTGAAGACAGAATTCAGTTGTTGCTCTAATGAAAAATGCTACTTCAGTGTTTCTGCTTCTGCCTTGTTCATGCTTTTCCAACATACTTCCTTCTAGACTTCTTTATTACTACAATCTATTTTAGATTATTTAGTTTTTGTGGTCAAAATGAACAGATGGAGAGGGATGTGCTATTCCCTAGCATGTTCTAAACTACATCAGCCCAGTGAGTTTAAGCATCAGTGCAAATAGCTGAAGCTAGAATCATAAACAATTGCTATATCTAACACAAATGGTGCATTTCAGCCTGCTAATGGAGTAGGTATGTATTAACCTCCCACCAACATGGCAGAATTTCAGAAAGTTCATGCGTATGCTTTCTTGTTGACCTGTTTAAAGAACAAGATTATTTACTTTTGTAGGTTGCTGTGGAAAGAGATAGTGCATTTGTAACAGGAGTATTTTTGTAGAAGATGTTAAAATTATTGAAAACTTTGAAAGCAAATCTACTGTTAACTATAATAAAAAATTCTTGAGGGGCAAGATTAGGAGTCCCAAAGACAAACAGCATCGTGCTGAATTAAACTAGAGTTGTTTAATTAAGGACTGCTAAAAAGCAAAATACTATGAAATAATCTGATTTGGCTAACTTTTAGCATCAATCATACTAAGTGCTCTCATCTTAGATAGGTAAATACCTTTTAATTAAATCATCCTTTTTTCTAAGGCTAGTGCTAGTAGTCTATCCGGGGGTTTCAGGAAATGGGACTGAGAGGAAAATCAAGAAGCCAAAGTAACATCAACTCTTCCATCTCTTTAGATGAGTTGACCTGTTTCTTGTTGACCCATTTAAAGAACAAGATTATTTACTTTTGTAGGTTGCTGTGGAAAGAGATAGTGCATTTGTAACAGGAGTATTTTTGTAGAAGATGTTAAAATTATTGAAATCTAACCTTTATTCAAAGTTTGTGTAATTTCCCTGGGCAGCCTGTTCCGTTCATTTTAAATTTGAATCCTATATTGTCTTTGCAATTGAAGACAATTACTGGTTTTTTTTTCACCTAGGATATGCAGAATAGATTACCCTTTCCTACTTTGTTCATAGCTCTGAGTATTTAAAAACTGTTACAAACCTCTTTGAGTGTGGAGTGCCCCTGTTTTCCCAAAGGTTTTGTTCTGGAACCATCTTGTCTCTTAACTCCTTTCCATCAAGGAAGACATCAGCCAGCACCTTCCCCTGTTTTAACAATGAAAACTAGTAATTACTGAGTGCAGAGTGCTTTGCCAGCATTTCAACCTCCATGTCATAGTGGTCTCATTTAGCCTGTATTTCCTCTGTGTTTTATGAGAGAGGTTAACTATATATATATATGTATATATATATAAATGTTTTTTTTTTTAATTGTAACCAAGATATGACCCTTCCTAGGGCTTACCTACCTACATGGTCTGATCTGCTGTCCAGGAAGGAAACTGGACTGATTTGGTACAGTTTGTGTTTGACAAAGTCATGTCTGTTGTTAGTACCTGCAGACCCCTGCAAAACTTCCCAAGTTTTTTTTCTACTGGTATCCTGTAAAAACTACCCTTTAAGAAATCAGGTTTTCTGGTTAGCCCACATCTCCTTTTTTCTCCTATCCTCAATTCTCTCTGAGAGGCATTGTGCTTGATCTTTTCCAATATTTCTAGACCCTGGACCTCTTGAAATTAATGTTTAACAGTTTGGAGAGTAGAAACTGACTGAACCCACATCTTCCATACAGCCCAAGGAAAGTATTTGCAAAGGCAGGAATGCAGGAACTGTGCCTCAGGAACACATCCTGCCAGATCTGCACCAGGCTTTGGGACTCAAGTACTTTCTGGCATAACCACATACAGACTCCAGGCAGTGTTATAAGCAACACAGCTTGGTTTTGAATAAATGATTTAAAGTATGGGTCTTGTGGACTTTAAAGAACAGATGCATTGAGCCATAGTGATATTTCACGTGTGCGTTAAAAGCATATTTCCATGGATACCCAACAAAAGTTATTCCAAATTAATGTAATTGGAATTCATATTTTTAATGTTCCCTGTGGGAGTTCTGGTTCAGAAATGAAGTCATTTTACTGAATTTTTGATGTGGCTGCTGTTCTTCCGCTGGTTCAAGGTGATCCATTTATTAGACGTTTTAAACATTTAAATAAGAATTAATGACTAAACATGAGCCTGAGCAGCAGAGTTTTCACAATCATAGTATGACAAAATGAAGTTACAATAAATAAATTTTTGTGTCTTGGGATATCTGATATGTTTTACACACTAAAAAAGGCATAGTAAATATGAAATCAAGGTTCTTTAACCTGAAATAGCTTTATGGAAAATTTGGAATAACAACAACTAAAAAATTCATCATTGGCTTCTGTATTTTCTAAATGCTCTTGTGGCTCACCAGTGACATGTTAAATATTGGCGATATTACTTAATATGTATACTATATATACTTCCCTATGGAGACTGGAAGTTGGGAGTGATTAACTGTTCACATCATGATCATAGTTTGAATGGATGTGAATATGATTGTCTCCTTTGCTTCAGCTAGTAGGGAATCACTGAGTCACAGTGATGAAGAATAATCTTATCTGTTCAGTTAATTATTGAAACAAAAAGCTGTTGTGTCCACTTAACATAAATTCTTCCGAAAGCCAGGACAAACATTGGATTACTTATCCTACCTGAAATAAATGCTTCTAATTTATCCCTCAGTAGTTAGCAGAAAGTTTGCTGGCACTAATAAATTGCTTAATCAGAGTCTTAAGAATTGCCTACCAGTCACTACTTGGGTAATAGAGACCCTGCATGGCCTCAAAGTTCACTGAATTTTTCAAAGCATATGCATATTGTAGCATCAAGGATGGATTTCCCATCAGATGTGCTTTCAGCATCCTATTTTGGCAGAGTTGGGTTGTATAGGTACCTACTGATTTCCTTAAATTATTTTGAGTAGCCAAACCCAGTGAATATGTTCTTTTCCCAACAAGGAATACTAGCTATCATTACCTTTCCAGAAAACACTGACTTTTTGTAGGACTATGAGGAGGTAGCACGTAGTGAAATCCTGCAGCACAGATATGCGCGTACAAGTTAAATCTCAGGCTGCAGGAGAGCTCTACAGAGAAAGACTGATGATGTTTCTGAAACTGCTGGAGGTCTACAGCTTCAGTTTGCACAGCTGAATGTCCTCCTGCCCCACCAGGGCAGAGCAGGGGCAGCTCTCCAGCCAGAGGATCGCCCTTGGTGCCTGCTGGGAAAATTGCACAAAAGGATCTCAGAGAACAGGGGAAGTAAAATAATGGGGTGGGGTGAGGGACAAGAGGAAAAAAAAAAAAAAGGAAAGGATGTGCACAGTAAAGTTTATACACAGAAAAAATAGCTTCTCTATATTTCTACAATAGCTAGATCAATTCAGCAGTTTTGCAGGTAACAGTTGCTTCTTGCTTTCCCACTGAAAGTGGTAGGAAAGAGGTGTATTAAAAGTGGTTGTAATGCTTTAATTTGTTCTTAATTAAATCTTACTGCATTCTATTTCACTTTCAAATTTTCCATTTCATGCATGATGTGTAATTCTGACTAACTATTCATGCTTAAGTTGCTGTTTATGCATGTACTTTCTGTGGTTGCTAACAAAAATTTAACTCTGATTTCATAACACTACTTTTAAGAAAGCCCTAGGGAAAGTGTGCAGTGTTTTTTGCTTTTAAATTTCAGATACTGTGGACTGGGTTCAGACTTCAAAATGAAAGATCAGGAGCCTCTATTTTCTTCTTTTGTGACTATAACACCATCACGATATGTATTTGGGTGATTGCTTTTCCTTTGAAATGCTTGATGAAGAAAACAAAAGGAATGGTTCAAGAGGTGTCTGTGTGGTTTTTGTGGTTTTTTTTTTTTTTTTTTTTTTCTTTTTAAAGTAGAGTTCTCAATGTATGTATTTGTACCTATTTTCCTTCGGTCATTAATCAAACAGTGAAATGTGACACTACTAGACTAAATTAAAGCAGAGATTATTTCACTACCATTTGACTGTTGGGCATCAGCTTGTTAAAATGTGAGTCTTTGCCTTTTGTCCTCATAGTTTAGGAATAAAGCTAATTGTGTTTTCTGTGAGGGTGAGAACAAATAGGAAATCAAAGGTAGAGGGTCAAAAATTAGCGATCATAGCATTAAATACTGGCAGGCTCCCACATAACAGCAAACTTGACATTGAAGGGTGTTTGTTTTTCAGCTGTGAACAGACAGACTCATAGTCATGTTCTTGCCAACCCACTGATAGCAGATTGTAGCTTTCCCGTATTCAGCTGATGTCCTGACCCTGTATTCCTGTACCAGCTCTTACCTGATGTTTCCTATCCATTATACTTGGAAATACTTTGTTATATTTGATGCCATGTATCACAACGTAACTACAGTGAAGCCAGGGCAAATATAGCAAAGCACATCCTAGCTGTGGGTGGGAAACTGACTGAACTATTGAACTTAAAGGGCAATGAACAGTGGCACAAATCATTATATAAGTGGAAAACTAAGTTCGATGTTGCTGGCCCAAAAAGAATGGCATGTAGCATTTCAAGTGAAAGAAAACTGCTGTTCTCAGAACAAGGCAAATGACAGATGAACAGTCCTGAATTGAAACAGCTGACTGTGGGGTGCAGGTACCTCCATTAGCTGTATGCATACTGTTGATATAAAGCAGAATTAAAAATTATATTCCGAGAAGCTACTCAAGAAAACCAAAGGTTATACATAACAGAAGTAGAGTATATGAAACATATTTAAACCCTTATTTGCAATCAGATTAGCATAGTCTGAACAATCTCCTGTATCTAGGACTCAAATGTGTAAAGGTTGAATTGCATTAGTACTCAGGTGGCCTCTTAGACAAAGCTAGCTCTGTCTGATTTTTCTGTCTGATGCAGAACAGTGGACTTTAATGTGTCTCCATCCGCCTCCGGTAATTTTAACAAAAAGTGGATGTTGTAGTATATTCTACAGAACTAAAAAATTGAGGCAGTGAGACAGACCTATTCAAGTTAGAGTTTTGCATTGCTTTCTAATCACTAGGGAAAGTTAGCTGTGGAGAAAAATGTCATTTTAAGAATTAAATAACATCTCTAGAATTTTTCCCCTCTGTGCTTTCTCAGGAAAGCATGATGCTGCTGAGGACCTACATCCTAAGGCATTTATCAACAAGGATTTCTGCTAAACCATTATGAATATTTTGCAGAGCAGTTGACTTCACTTGAGCTTTTCTTTCCACGGTGTACATTTGCAATTTATGGACTCTATATACATAAGGGAAAACATTAAGAAGGGGAAAATATCACTTTATATTTCTTCTTGAAGACCAGTGTTGCCTTTTAACTGCTATGGTGTCAAAAAATGCAGTTACTGAAATCCATGTATAAACTGTGGTCAACTGAGTTGTGGCAAAAAAAGTAATATGAGAATTCGAGGTTCTCCCTGCATGATGCACCTCTGTCAGAGTGTGCTTTTGGTGGAGTCACAGCTGATTTTTGTGGCCCATGGGGGTCATAAACATGTCTCTCCTTAAATGGCCAAACACAGCTAGCCTTGTTGGCTTCCAAATCTGTGAATCAGCATCATAGAGCAGAAGGCCAAGATAAAATTGTCCATTGATTCAGATACGGATAATGTGTCTTGCATGACCAACTCCCTCAGTGCAACTCAATTTCAACATATAGAATGATGATTTTTACAGTAACTTTAGTGGCTTGCTTGGAAAAAAAAATAAGCCCCTCTCAGGGCTTATATTTTTTTATGTGTTTTGGTTTTTTGTGTGTGTGTTTGTGTAGACAAATAGTGTTGTTTGGTATACTAATCAACTAAATGGAGAGGGGAAAAAAAATTACTTGGGGAAACCTTGTCTGATTCTGGCTAGAGGCCAAATTCAAACATTTTATGACTGCAAATTTGTTGCAGAGAATCAAAGAAACAGTAGGCAGAGAATCCAGAAGCAGAATAAATTAACCTCTGTTAAATTCCATCAGGAGAGTCTGTAGAGCAAGGGAAAAGAAAAGCCGGTAAAGTTTGCCTTTCCTTTGAAGCTCCTCTAGAGTATATATTTAATGATGGCTGTCACAACTTTTTTTTCCAGATGATAACAAATGTACAGGCTCAAGGTTTTTAGGGAGGAGATGACAGAGCTAAACAAAACTAAGCTCAGGGTGCCCCTTGCACTGACAGTTGTCTGTAAGTATTCCCCTAGTACATTAATTAAAGCACTAATCCAGGAGAGTAACTCTAAAGCTGGCATTTGAAAGTGGAGGAGGGGGATGATATTTCTTCTCAGAGTTAAATTTGGAATGACTCCAGTGGTGGGAAATGCAGAATCCTCTGTTCTGCAGCAGGTTGGGGAAACCAAACTGCACAACAAAAGCTGGGGTCCAGACACTTGCACAAATTTAGAGAGAGGAGTACTTGTGTAAAAATACACAAGAAAATGAGTAGCTTGGTAAAAGCTCCTTCTTTTTTTTTCTCTACCCCTTGTAGCAAATGTGCTTAGTAATAGGTTTATTTTTGACTTCTAAAAGAATTTCTGTCAAATACAATTATCAGGGAAGACTAAAACTGTGAAGGTATCAAAGCTATGTTTGCAGAAATTTGGTTTCAGAGCACTTGTAGATGGAAGATGTTTGTTGAGTTTCTTTGTGTTGTTTCATGTTTCTTTTCTTTACAAATCTTCCAGCTGTGGTACATGCTGTCTGTTTAAAGACAAGAAGCCAGCAGTTTTCTTTCTAAAAAAGCCTCTGGCAGCTGCATTGTATTTACTTTTTTCTCTCTGTCTGGCTGTAAAGAAAGGCAGGAAAGTGAAACAAAGCAGAGAAATAAAGCAGTCTGTCACACTGAAAACCTCTTAAACATGAATAATAAACTTTATTGACTAAGTAATTCCTTTTGATACTTTTGCTTTTCATAGTTTTAACTGTTCTCACTTAAAACACTGTTGCGTGAATACAAGGAAATTGTCTTTATTGTTAAACTGTAAGAACCATCACATCTGTGTTAACAGACAACCACGGTTGAAAGAATGTAAAAAATATTTTGATTGTAGTTAGAAAAGCAAATGTATATCTTTCAAATGTCTGAAGACTAATTTCATTTATATTCAAGGTAAGACTGAGATAGTATCATGAAATGCATATTAATTGCTGCTTTTACATTTTGCATGGTATGCATATTACCTGTTGAAGGTATCCTCTCTGTTCATGGGTCTTTAAGGACTTAAGTGTTATATGTAGATCAAATATCCCACTCTATACATGAATCTATTCTTCTCTCTGTGTAAACCATCACAACAGTGATTCCTGGTTGATGAACTGAGCATGACTTTAAGCACAGGGAGAAGAGATGAAATGAATTTATTTCCTATTTTTGGACTGCTCAGTAGTCCACAATTTAAACATGTGCCACATGATCTAGTGACAATTAAATGTTATTATTTGAATGTAAGAGAAATGATGCCCTGAATTCAAATTGAGGAACCCTGAATTGCATTCAGCTGTCCTTGCAGGTTCTTGCCATTACTAATGATGAGTTAACTGTCCAGGTATGTTGGCAGAGTGTGAGCAGAAAAGGTGGATTGTGTTTGCAGGAAAGCAGGTGTTAATTAACAGGGGTACCTGGTGTCTTGTGCTTTGGAGCCACAGCTAGAATGTCTCCATCACTGCTGTACCAAGGAAAGTTCTGTGCAGATTATTTCAGAGAAACCATGTCATGTTTGTTTTAAGGGCTGGAAGCAGGAGCTTTGAACATTTCAATTATGCTTTTATGTAAAGTTTCTCTGGTGGAAATGGCAAGTCATGCTGTTATTTTACCTTTACTCAGTTCTCCTGTGTTGCTGGGGTGCTCGTGTAGACTCCAGTGGGATCTGACCAGGGCTATGGATGTGCAGAGGAGAGGGGTGGACCTCCCCAGTGCAGGAAGATCCTCCTAACTAAAGCAGAGAGAGCAGAAGGTTTCTCCACCCATAACTTCATGCTGAATTAATTTAAGACTTGAACAGAGCTGCTGTATTCAATAGTTTATAAATCACGTCATTTTTCTTGGAGGAAAAATAGTCTAATTCAGTCCCCTAAACATATGCAAGCTCACCTTGCACAGGCATCAAATCCTGCTCTCTTTTAAAATTCATGTGCAATTTGCTGAGGTTCAAAGCTGCAGTAGGTTGACTCGTTCTTCCACCAGGCAAAACCATCAGTGTCAGTACAGCGATGTAAGTGAAGAGGATGCATGAAAGAGCAGGAGGCAAGATCTATTGCTCGTACTTCAAGATGTAAACCAAAGATCACTTCAGGTAAGAAAGAAACTTCTCCATGTATTTAATGTCTAGCTATACATTTATGAGAACTCTAACTCCCTCTCATACAGCAATGTTGACTTGTGTGTTTCTACTATATACAAGTGTGCATTTATCAGTTTGTTCTACCCACAGTACACAGATTCACAATCTTGATCACAGATGAGGCCTCACCTCTCCCAAGATTTTTGCCAGGTAGATATTGACTTTAAAATTCTGCAGAGGATGCTTTGGCTGTTCAAACAGCTCTATCAAATGGCACCCTGGGTGGCCATGGAAAAGTGTTTTTTACAATCCAAAATTTCATCAGGAAAACATTCATAGTGTGGAGTTTTCTGTCTTCGCAAGCCATTAAATGGCAAATGTGATGAGAAGGACTGTTTATAGTTAAAGTGAGTTCCGGCCACTTACTTCATTTCCCAGGTAGTGTGACCACATGCTTAAATAGACGTCTCCTGCTTACTTTTTTAGGCTTTGAAAGAACAGTGTTCTGGGGGCCGTGTAAGCTATATGCAAAATCTTGCATGACTTGCAAAAGGACCTGTTGTTTGAAGAGGGTGAGAAACGTTTGAAGTTCTTAATTACAGTAGTGTAAATTGCCAGAGCTTTTATAGTAGGCTGTAGTGAAATGTAGTTTGGTTTGGTTTGCTTTCAAGCCAAGATAACCTCACAGGGAACCGGGCTTTTACATCAATTAATTTAAAACTGATACAGCTCCAGCACAGCCTAACTAAGGAGGCATTTGCTCCTCATCCTTCCAGGCACTCAATGAAACTTGCCCTGGGAAGCTGAGCAAAGGTCTAGTATCAGTAGTTGCTGATTCCCTGCTGTTGCTCCTGCAGGTAGCTTGTAAAGAGGATACAAAGGCTATTTAATTTCAGTGTCCCATAACAGTTTTATAATCTATGTGCTTCTGTAATAATTTACTGTTTTAATTCTGTTACATTGCTCTGACTAAAAAGACAAGTACAAATCTTACAGGTGTATTTTCCTTTAGTACTCAGCTCTTTTAAGGCTGAGGGAACAGGATAGGAGTGGCACAAAAAAAAGAAAATAATTGAACTAGGTCTCACTGGGTTGAACCATAGCTGTGAAGGCAGGTGAACCCATGCAGTCATTAAACATTTTGACACCACACATGGCACTAAAAATAACTTCCTACCATGTGTGAAATTCCTACAGTACCAAGTGAAACAGTGTTATGAATAACAGGTAGCCAGCTCTGGAAAGGGTCTTCGTGATTTTGTATCTGTGGCTCGGTAAGCTCGCTCCTTCAGGCTCCTCAGCCTGCGATGGGAGCAGGTTGGCACTATGCTACTGATTAACAGACTAGGTTTTTTTCACGGAGATCATGTGCCCTCTTGCTTCCCTACTTTGCTGGTGGGTAGAGCTGACAAATGTACAGCCTGAGGTGATGTGGTTGCTGCTAAATGGCTTGAGCCCTTCTGGGATGCTGCAGGATTTCCAAAAGCTGCTGCAACTATTGTGCTGTTTGCATAAACTGCAGCTTTGCAATGGAATGCTTATTCACAGTGCTGTGTAGTTGGAAGGAGGAAGTAATCAATGGAAGAAATTGCTACTTGGTTCACTAATACTATAAATGCGTGGGGTTTTTTGTTGTGGGTGTTTTTTTGTGTGTGTTTTTCTTTTTTATTAAGTTGTTGGTGCAGACTGCAGGACTTACTAATCAATGTATCAGTTCATTCCCAAATGTCTCATACATCTTGAGTTATTTTTGTCCAGCTGCCTCATGAATATCCAACTTGAACAGTCAGAAATAAAAGCAAAATTCAGTGCATTAGCAGTGTGCTGCTGGGGCTCACCTCTGACTTACACATGTAGGGATCTTCTAAAGGGATGTAAATGGGGAGTGGGGGGGAATAGCCAATGTAAATGTGTGAAGATATTCAATGCCTTTTACTATAGCTGAGAAAATCCCTGCTGGTGGGCCACACACAGCATTGTTTCTTTTGTAAAATGGTTTTGGAAAAAACAAAGGTTGTGTTTAAGATCCTTCATTTGTAACTATGCAGTAAGGGCTTCATGAACTACATCCAGTTATGATATTCAAAAAACTGCTTAACTCCACAGCTGATAGCGCTTCTACTTATGAAAATTTAAGCACACACACATGTGCTAGAATAGTTTCCATGTGCTGGAGGCCCCCCCCCCAAGGTGTATTTGAGCACAGGAATTATTCTCTGCATGTGAGCAGCTACATCTCAGAGGACAACCCCATCAGATGAGTGGATTTTGTTCCATGGTTGGATTAGCAAAGAAAAAGGCCTGTGTTATCTAGTCATAGTATCAAGTATGTTCAGTATCACATTAAGAAGCTTAAAGAATGGGGATTTAAGAAAAGATAATGAGACTAGGATGCTTAAAACTTTAAACCAACCAGGCCCTGCCTCTGAGACTTGCACTACTTACCTGTGCAAGGTGGGGGGGGGGGTCTCTGTCCTCCTCATCTCTGTGCTTGCCAGCATTTACCTCCTTTCTTGTACTCAGCCCTCCCTGCAAGTGTACTTGCTAAGGGTGTCAAAGTGATGAAATACAAGCAAGAATACAGCAAAATCACTCAAAAGATACCTGCTGTCAGCAGGAATCGCTTGATTACCCTGTTAATAAGCATACTGCTTGAGGTTTTTTGTCCATTTTGCTTTTGTTTTGCTCTTTCCTTGTTTGATGCACATTCACCATGGGCATTATTAGGAACTGGAGCACAAATGTAGGAGTCTATAATAAACCTGAGGCTCTATGGTATGTTTTTGCTAGAGAGGAAACAACAAATGCTTATTTTCTTTTGAAGTAGCTCATCTGAGCTTTGAGCAATCAGAGAGAGATTTCTCTTGGCAGGCACAAAAAGGACTTTTGCTTTAGATGCCATCAGAGGGATGGTTGTGCAGAGGAGACTGTGAGCTGAGCTGCAGCTGCTCCTCACCCGCAGACCTGCCTGATGAGCAAGGGGAACACAGCTGCTCCACCGGCTCCCCTCACCAGGCTCCCTGCCACCTCACATGTTCCCAAACTCCTTTCCCATCCCTCCCCTCCTGCACAGGTACCTGAGCTGCCTTCCCTCACATGCAAAACCACTGTTTTGCAAGTTTCTGGAGTTCCTTTCAGATTGGTTACCTGTTCTGACCTGAGTGGAAATATTTAAAGACTTCATTGTCTCAAGAGCAGACTTCCCTTACTGCAGGCTCGTCTGGGATGGAGTTCACAGCAGTAGAAAGCCAAGGGTCGGTATATTAAAGCAGAATGCAATAATACATTCAGTTGGTACGCTATCTTGATTTCCATATAAATGTGGAGAATTACATTCAACTGTGCACCTTTCAGGCATGTGAAATACTAATGGTAAAGTAATTTTTATGTCACTTACTTTGTTTTGATTTAGTTATTTAATAAATGGAATTCTCTCTGGCATTCTTGCCATTCTGTCTTGCTACACCAATGTCTGAGCAGGGATAATTTTAATTGGAAGTAATGACTACCAATGCACTTACACAGGTCCTTGGCTTTAAGTGCTAGCAAGCTAAGTCTTGGGAACCTTGAATTTCTAAAACCATCATGTTTAAAATGCTCTGTACTGCAAACTAATAGTAATCTACTATTAGGTCTGTTTTGAGCTATAAAGGGTCTGTAACTCTTCTTCCACAAACCCTTAACCTGGCCTACAGTTATACCCTGTGCCACTAAACCTACTTCCAACAAAAGAGATTTTGTTGGTAATAATATGCTGTCAGAGCCTGGTTTTGTTTGTCCTGTTGTTTGTTTGTTTCAGCCATTTGGCAGCCCTGGCAATGGCATGGTTTGTCTGTCCTAAACTCCTTTGGTACCCAGAGGTTCCTGACAATCACAAGCACCGTTCTGGCTTTATTTCTAGTAAGTGTTATGACAAATGTAATGATAAAATTCAGATTATCCTTTAAAAAGTCTTACATTTGGTCATGTATTGTTAATGATTACAGAGTGACATCCTAGAAGATGCACTGAAGTCAGACTTTCAGTTTCTTGTATGTAGCATTTGTTGCAGTTCAGCTGTGAACTGCAGTGACAAGAAGCATCAGTGACTGTACAGCTAAAACTTGTGCTTGGAAAACAGCAGGTGATAACTTGCAGGAAATGGGCAGAAAGATGTATCTGCCAGGATGAGCATTATCTGCTATATAAAAAAGTACCTTTCCCCAGTGACCATGTTGGCAGGACAGGACTGCCAAGGCAGTTCTCAGCCTTAATAAATGATTTCTTGCTAACAGTTCTTATCTTGTATTCGTGGCTTTTATTATCCTGTATGTTTCTTCTCCATAACAGAAGCAAACTGACTCTCTGTAGATAACACTGCTGTGGGTAATGCATCTGCAGGAGGGAGGTGCCCCTGATCTGAATGCCAAGACAGTTCTCTCTCTAGATGGCATTTTATTGGGATGCTGCTTTGTATGCTTGTTGCTATGCAGGAGGACAGTCAAAAAGCAAGATTTCTAGACAGTAGGAAGTACTCAAAAAAGAAGCAAACCTCACCCTGTCCCCAGCTTCCAGAGCACCAAGGCTTACAGGAAATGTTGGTCTGGAGTACCAAAGCACTTTCAAAAATGAAAAATATGGTCCTAAGGCTTCTGAGCCACAAAACTGAGCTTGTTGCCAGCTTCTCTGCTACTGCTTCTCAAACTTGCTCTTAATTTCATTGGTTCTGGTTCACTTTCTGTTATATAACCCAAAACAGGGTAATATAATCATTTCTTATTGCTAAAATTATTTTCCTACTACCTTGCTCCCAGAAGACGCTGCTGCTGTCGTGACAACTAAATACATAGAATAGCCTTAGAGTTCAAATATGACTCACAATATGTTAACTTACTGATACAGTAAACATGTAAGTGAAGAAAAGAAAGACTTGGGGTTTTTTATTTTTTCTTTTGTTTTTCAGATTGTTTGAAGTTCAATAATGCGAATGACACATATTGGCTTTTATTCAGAGAACTACTAGTAGAAAGAGAATCTAAACTTTTCTCTCAAACAAAAAACTCTTTTATCTTTTTTTTTGTGTGTGTGTGAAAGGTTCCCACCACTTTTTGTTTCCTTCTCCCTAATATTTATTACTGAATTTTGTATATTAGGAAATGTGCAAGAATTTAACAACTTTGCTTGTTTCTGATTGGCATGGAATTTCAGTATGTGTTATAGGAAAATGTTTTTCTTTTGTGAGATTAAAAAATGCTGGATATTTTTTTCCTGGGAATGTTTTCAATATCTCCTCTTTTTGCCATGTATCATTGGACAGGGCTTTCACTCAGTCCCTTCACATTCATTATTTCCAACTCCAGAAGGCCCATTAGAAATGAATTTGGGAATCAATAAAAAGATCACCAAGGATTATTCAGACAGAAAGATAAATCACACTAGGTTTCTTCCTGTTTTCAACTCTGCTATCAAGCAGCAGCATCCTTCCTTTAGTCGTCTTGTTAAGAGAGACAGGCAGACCTGGCATGTTTGTCTCTGTTCTGCTCCTCCAGCTCATCCTTCCTAAAATTCTATTGAATCGTGACTTGAATTGCAAATAATAGGATTGCTTTTATGAAAGGATACCTCTTCACATGAGTAGAAGCCATGCATTTGGACTCCTTGAAAATGGCTCTGTGGCATTTCATATACTTTGTTCTCTGGTTGGAAGTTCAGGATGTTTCATTTCTAAATTTGATTTCCAGATAAAATATAAATGTGTCTCACTGACCATCCTTGGAAGTTTATATGCTTTTAGAGTTAAAGATGTGAATGATTAATGTTTCTGCTGTGCTTGGCTATGAATCATTATATGATGCTCTGATTTTTCTTTCTAAATCTCTGTGACTGTAGCAAATAAGGTGTTAAAGGGAGAGAGAGGAGGAAAAAGGGTGTAGAATATAACCTTCTTATTAGTTGCACTTCAGATGAAATAACATTCCTGCAAGGACATTTTTCTGTTTGAGGTCTTCCTAGCTTGTGAACTGTGACAAAGTGCAGACTTATCATCTGCAGGCTTCAGTAAGTAAATCCAAACACAGAAATCTTGAAAGTTGAAGAAACAGACCAAGCTGTTGAGATTTAAGTTTTAATACAATACTAATTAAGTCTAGTATTCTTTCCTCTCAAGTTCCATTAGACGTTTTTGGGGTGTTCAAATGAGGTATTCCCCTGGGAAACACAGTTGTCCCCTTCTGGTGGCCAATATTGTTAAAGAACCCTGAGCTTCTCTAATATCTCCCTGTTGCAGTGCAGAGAGGAACCTGCTTCTTGCAGCCCTCTTTGGCCATTGCTGGGGATGAGCTCTAGCAGGTAATGATCAAAAATGCATAAAATTAATAGCAAGTCCTTCAGAGTCGTGTATAGAGCTTGAGAGCTGCTGATGTTGATTGTGTGTGTGAGTAACGAGTTCAGATCACTGATATGAAAACAATGGAGTATGACTCGCCTAAGTGCAGGTATCTATGCTTTCCCAAACAGCCACCAACATTTAGCTGTGATTCATGTGCTCGGGTGCTGTTTCACTATCCCAGCAGCAGAAAGCACTACCTCTCCTCTGCCTCTCGACAGAGCTTTTTCTGCTCACTGAGCCTTTAACTTGAGTATCTGGTGGGGCAGATGCTTCAGCTATGCTGCTGATTTAAATCTGAGCAAACAGGAGACCAGAAGTGTCCCGCAGCAGCAGGTTTGAGAAGGAATAAGGGATTAAAAGCTTTCTGGTGGGTCTGTTTTCAGGAGGGCAGATGCCACACGGTTGCCTGGCAGGTATTACCATGAACTGAGCGTGCTGTCCTGGAAGGAATGGAGTTAACAGCCGTGGTGATGCTCAAATTCCACTTGCCATATTTTTTTAGTGATGGAGCAAAGAAGATTTACCATTTATCATCTTCATCTGCTAGGGAAGAAGTGCTTCATCCGATGCTGATTTTGTCATAAATACTGAGTGAGAGCAGGAGAGCACATTTTAATGAAAGAAAAAACAAACCACACACAATATCAAAAACCCACATAATTTTGGATATTCTTTCCAAGATTAATCCTTTCTTTAAGATGTTTGGAATTAAGCATTCATGTGGAAAAACATTAAAAATAATCTTTGAGCTGGTGGCTGCCAACTGATAGATGGCATAGGTATTAAGGGGCAAGAAACTATTCTATTTGGCTTGGATAATGTGTAACTTTATAACTAATTCTGCACTATAATTCAACTGCTACTATAGCAAAAGCACTTGCGTCACCTTATGGCAAGTGTCTGCTTCTCCTAGGGGAGACAAAAAACTCAAAAGAAGATAGGAAAATGATTTCAGATTCCCTTGGTCTGCTTTTTACCTTCAGCCTTTCTATTTCCCTCCCCAAAGTGATCATTTGCCCTAGTCAACCTCTTTTAGAGAGCACGATATTTTTTTCAGGTGCTAGTCACACTTCTGTAGCTTGGATCACCTGGGAACACAGTCTCATGCTACTTTGGGGACTAGCTGCACTGGGTAATTACTGAATCCTCAGCCCTCACAATGACTTTCATAAATAACCCCATTTTAAATGCTGATCATGAATACACTTCCTGAAACAACTGCGCAGAGCAAGTAATCCTCCAAAACCGTTGCTATTTCTGTCATATGGCACAAGAAGAAAACTATGTTGGGATGTGAGAAGCAGCAGGTCTCAGAGGTGGGCTGGCTCAATGTGCCCTCACCCGAGGCACCACAGCCCTGCACATGCAGCAGGCTCTGCAGGCAATTTCTTTCAGTGCAGCCAATGAAATCCTTCCTTTTTAAAGCAGGAAAGGGGGAGTGATGCTCTGTGTTACAGAGCTCTGATCCTTGACAAAACCTACATCTAAAGATCTGCTGTAGATGGAGCGATGAATATGCGTTTCCAGTAAAAGAGAAAGGAGCTAAAGGTGTGCATGTGGCTCTGTGAAATTCCTCGTCTCAGGCTTTTTCTCCTTACTTCAGAAATTCAAATGGATACAGCAATTAATATGCTGTAAGGGGAACTGCATAGGTAACTGTATAAATGTGATGGAATGAGAATTTAAAATAGTGAATGTGCAGTGGTTGTGTAAATGACAGGCTACAGATTGGGTTTTGCTAAATATGTTATCATGATAGGTGAAGCAGGCTGACAGTGTTGTTAAAACCAACACTGGAGCATTTGTACAGGGCAATCAATATCCCTTCTGGCTGCAGTTCCCAATGTCAGGTGAAGAAAATGTTTTAATAGAAATTCAGTTTGTATGTCTGAAGTAGAGGAGGTATTTGTATTTCATATGGTAACAAATGTGCTTTTCTATCTGAAACTGTGTTGGATGAATTTTTTCTTCTTCGCAGGCAGTGGAAAAGCCCATTGTAATAACCAAAACCACAGAAGTGGTGGTGGGGCGCTGGCAAGTGAATCAAACATCAAGAACAGCTGGTTAGCTAATGCAGAGGGGTGTCTCAGGATGACTGTTTGCAGGCTACAAATGAGAGGGTGTGTGTGTGTGTGCAGCCTGAAATAGGAGTGAATTCTGTGGAATAACTGAAACATAATATTTAGAACCCTGTTCCAGCAATTTATAATGTGTTTGTCTCCTACTACAGAACCATAATCAAGAATACTTCTGAAAGCTAGAAAAAATTCTTTGTCAATTAGTATGTTCTAGTAAATGCTTTTTAACTGCTTTTCAGAATCTGTCATCTGCAAAAGTAGTTTTCAAGAGAGATGGATTTTTTTGTAGGGAGATTTTTTACTGCTTTAGGTAATGGCACCCATGTGAATTCTGTAGCAGGTCTATAGGTGAAAAGAGTGCACAATTTAGTTTCTGGTTTTGGTTTGCATTTTAAATAGGGGAAAAGCATTCTTTTTCATTCTCTTCTCAGGAATATATCTCTGACAATGCAGTTAATGTAATACAGGAAAGAGATGAATAGCTTACTGTTGTCTTGCTGCAGACTTGAGGTAGGCCATAAATAGCCTATATCTGGGTGTTGTCAAAGAAGTATTTGATAGCTTGAGGGTTGCTCATCACTCAGTCACCTTTGAAGGCTGTCAACTTTATTTCATGGTATTTGCATGACTTGGTTTTTGAGTGATGTTGGTCCCTGAATATACTGTGGCATTGCTGATCTATGAGGGTGTTTTCAATATTATTTCTTCTTGGGAGATGGGAGAAGGGCTAAGGGGTATTCTTTAGATTTTGAGAGTTATCAGCAGTTAGCATTTATTTTGAATCGGTCTGAAGTGGCTTAGTGTTCAAGTTTCACAGTGATGACTATCTAGCCACAAAGAACAGGATCTTTTCCCCAAACCAAAACTTAACACACCTTTTTAGCCTCTTTTGCATTTACTGTACTTTTACCTAAAAACCACTTTAAAAAGTAATCTAAAAGGCTAGAAATCTGATAGGCCAGGTTAATTATATGCTTAAATCTGCTCATATTCTTTGTGGCTGTGAAGGAATAGCATGGCACTGCTCGCAGAGAGAGCTTTGTTTTACCAGTCACATCTTTGCCCATCAGCCCCTTGCATCAGGTGCACGGCCCTGTCTCCAGAGAGTTCTGCAGGAAAAAGTCTGGAGTTGGGGCTTTTGCTTGAAGCTGTGTTGATCCAACTCCAGCAAACATATGAGAGGAATGATGGAAAATTCCTTCCCCAGACAAGAGCAGTGCCATTTACTCCAAGATGTGATCTTCAGACATCAATCAACTTTGTACTCTTCAGTAAATTCAGGTTGCTCCAAATTAAATTGGAAAAACTGACTGGCATGGAAGTAATTCTTCTAAGTAAATTTCTGCTTAGATCCCTACAATAATATCAATGGAGATTTAATCAACGTGTTTCATTAAAAGGATTTTTCATTAGGAATGAGTTTCAAAATTTGCTAATATGTCAGACTCTGAGGACACCCATAATTATATCCACAGCCTTTCTAGATCTATCCTTTTATCCTCCTGTCTCCCTCTGCCTGTATTAATAAGTATTTCTAAACTACCTGTTAGTGTAATAGGCTGGCATACTTCACAAATTAAAAATTTTTAAAAAGTTGTTTTCTTTATATTCAGTCCCTTAATCTTCTCCTTCATTATTTTTTAAGCATATTATCCTTCTGCTTTTTTTAATGAAGAAATGGTGAAAAGTCTAATAACGGATGCTATACAGATATTGGATCCTGGCCATGCTATCTCTTATGTTCTCAAACATGCCTCCAAATAAAACATGTGCCACAAGAAGTGAACCTGTCCAGACCTGCACATTGAAATTTCTGAAATTTCTGAAAAAGCAATTTACCAGCTAGAGATCATGGACCTTTAATGTCACCGGTGGACAAATCTATTTCAGAGAAATTTCCACTTGTGGTGAGTGGCTGCCAGAGACATCGCTGCTCAGTGTCCAAGAAATGATGGCCTCAAACTGCCTTGAGTCTCTTTCTGAGCTCTGCTACACTTTATGTGCTGATAACCGTTAAAAGAAGGGTCTCTGAGACAGCAAGAGAAATGAAAATGTGAAAATTGTGGATGTTTGAACATTATTCTCCTGGAGAGTTATTCTCTCTGAAATTCATAGAGAACCTGACCTAGGGTTAATGAGTGTAGTTTTTGTCATTAGGTTACCTGTTTTAGCATTTGGCTCAAAACTGTGCACTAATGAACTAGAAAATATTCCAAGAAAAAGCTTGAGTTTTGATAAAATATTTTTTATTCTCTTTACCGTCTAATGCAATTATTCTGTGCTTTGTTTTCCTGAAGTTCATTAACTTATGTGCCTAAGATGATCTTGATTAAGCCATTGCCACTGAAGATGTATTAGTTTGAGTTCCGTGAGCTTTCTGAGAAAGGATAACATAGCCTTACATTTTGTCACAACGTATCACATTGCATACAGTTAATTGAACAGTGCTCACAAGCGAGGTGATTGATACTTCACTATCTAAAATGTTTTTTATAAGAGGATTAATATCTTCCTAAGAAAGAAAGTATTGTTATTAGAAAAATTTGAAGTTTCAGTAATTTGGCTGAAATGTTGCACTCAACAATTGGAAATCTTCTGTGATAAAGTCCCTGTTTTGAGCTGGCTCAATAATTTTTCGATGAATTCATCAAATCAAAAAGGATGCCAGTGTGGGGAAACTGGCTACACAGAATTTAAAAACAAACAAACATATACAGAGGGTACCACTAAAATGTACATCCTTTCTTTATTGAACTATAGGTGATGTTTCACAATGGGTGATGTTACAAATATTTAAGTTTGAATTTTATACTTCTGTTGGGTCCAAAATGTTTCCGTATTTTTGTTAGAATGTAAGCCTTTCACAAACATCAGTTTCTGAGAAATATGTACAGAAAAAACAGTTACAAAAGAAAAACATATAATATTACAGTGATCATTGTCAAATAAGACAAGTTTTATAGTAAATTGTAATTACTTTAATTGAGTGACTCACACACTCTAGTATATCACATATTGAAAGGACTGCAAACTGAAAGAATATTGAGGTAAAGTAAACTTGAATCTAGGATTTATGTGGTCAATCGTTGCCATTGCCATCTCATAAACAGTTTTGATTATTTGGTGCCAAGTGTTCTTTGGTGCAGGTAAGCAAAGAAAATTTGTTGTAGGAGGAAATGTTTGATTCCAGAAGCAAAGGTGAAACAGAGAAAGATGGAGAAGGCAGATGGAGAAGGATATTGAGTAATCTAACCTCTTCCCCTCCAGGAGAGGAAGATACTTACACATAATTTTACAGTTTTGTTTGTTCCTGTTGTCAATGTCTGAAATAATGGGACTTCAAGTAATTGCCCTTAAAAGATATTTCTTTCTCATTCAGATCTATCCATCAACTTTGTTGTGATGTAGAAATAATTGTCAAATTACTTTTAAAAAGTTTGCTCTGTCTTTTTTAGAAATGATTGTCCACAGGACTTTTGCAGGTAATGTACATCAGCGAGCTTAGGTTTCTTCTTTCAGAACAAAGAAGAGTATGCAATTTAATAAGCATCATGGTTCAAGTTCCTGAAATAGACTGAAGGCCTTCTCAACTTGCAAAAAATAGGCATTTCTTGTCAGTCTGAAATATCTGAATTTTGAAATGCCTACTACAAAAAGCAGGTTGTTTCAGAATTCTTAGCAGTGGTAGGACATGCTGATTGCCTAAAACATAAATATGTGCTCCAGGCTTTAATTATATGTTATACCTGTTCTGCAAGCTGCTGGATGTTTCCATTATCATCTTTGAAGTAACAGTAAATAAAGTTTCCATTCTGAAAATGTGTCTACCTAGCTTGAAAAGTTTGAATAACTTGTTGAAGTTTTATGTGCTCAAATTAGGCAAGAATTAAACACTCTATTGGACTGAAGGTTTCAGTATTTCTATTGGTAGTTTCAGTGCCTGCCCATAATTATTCAATAACAATCTTAGTGACATAAGTATATAGAAGATTGGAACCTTACAAAAATGATGAGAAATCTTGCAAACCATCACTGTGTTATTGAGAAAGGATCAGATTAAGCAGCTGATTTTCCTCCTCAGTTTGGAAATGCCCTGGTTTAATCAACCTTTTCAAGCCAGATGGGCCGTTTTATTAGAGTATTTCTCGTTCCTTCTTTATTTTAAACTAATGTTGAGTTGCTAATAGCTTCATGACAAAAAAAAATAGTTAAAAAGGCAAACTGAGGCAATAAAAGCTAGGTGTGAAAATACCATTAAATTATTGCATGCAATCCAAGTAGTTTGCTTTTGAATGCTTCAGTCTTCTGAATAAAGTCTTTCTAAAAGCCCTTTAAAACAAAGTGCAAAGCAGGCTTCAGCATTGGCAAATGCTGATTTTGGAGTTTACAACCGATCTAACAGTGAGGATGTTGCTCCAGTGCCTCACATATTCAGTTCAAGCTCTAAGGAGCAAAATAGCAAATTTCTATCTCCTCCTTAATTGGTATGGGCTGGGGAAGGTGGAGAGGGGATTATTTAGATGCAATTACTAGTTATAGAAGGTTCTTTTACGGAAAAATGTATAATATTTGTAAAATAAGTTTTATAAGTGTATGTTTAGAGTTATCTTTGCAGGTGTAGCAGTTTTCCCTTTGTGGTGAAAAGATAAGTACAAGATATAACAAAGGGTTGTTAGTTCAGGTTTTATGGCCTCGGATAATCCAGGCATTTAAAGGTCACTTCTAAGAGTGCTCAAATATCTTCAACCCTTCTAGAGGGGCTTGGTGCTACTTTTTTGACATACCTTCCTTGTCTGCAGGTTCTTACAATAAAGCACTTTTAAGCTCACTGAAAGAACAGGTTATTCTAATTAATGTTTAATGTGTGCTCGCTGTCCCGTGTTACCTAAAAATAAGGCTGTATTGTATCAAAATATAATTTAAGTTGGAATTCCAGGATCTGAAAAAATGCAAAGCAGGGAAAAGGACAAATTGATATATCTAAGAAGCAGGTTATTTTTAAAGCAACTTTTCCTGTCATGTTCTTGGAGAAAGCAAAGCACTTACAGAATTTAATTGGTTTGATTGAGGGGAAAAGAAGAGTAATATAAGCGCACAAATCTTGTGTGTCTGAAAACAGACAAGAAGTATTTCCTTAAATTTCACCAAAAAGACGACATATTTAGTAACTAGAGGGTTGATGCAGGTTGTACTTTAATTCATTTGTATTCAGGTTCTGTTCTGTTGCAAAACAGTTAAAAAAAATGTGGTTTTGTTATCAGTTGTGAGCAAACCTCAATCTTTGGGAAATTGACTTAGAAAACATATAACATATATTATATGTTACATAAAACATGTAACCAAAATTTTTAGACACCTACTTCTGATGATACAACAGCTTTAGCTAGGGTGGACTTTAGTTGCCAGATAATATTTTAGTTTATAAAAATAACTGTATTTATCTAACACTTCCTCCACTGTATTGGATCTTTGTGTAAAAAGTACTAACAGGAGCCCAAACATTTGTCTTTAACATGAACTGTTTTTCTAGACTTTTTTCATTTATTATAGTTTGTACATAAAATGTACTGTATTTATGTATGTATTTTATGTATTTATGTATTTACCATTGCTTCCTATGTTTTTCATTTTTATTTAGAAATACAAATTAATCAAAAACTGTCCTGATACTCCTTTGCTGCTGTTTATTTTTTTAAGAGGAATTTGAAATGATTACTTGATTTCTGAAATGCACTGATTTTTACTTCTGCAGCATTTCTATCCTCAGTCCTCACTGTTTTAATGAATTTTGACTTTGTCATTTTCTGACTGAAGGAGTCAGTATTTAGGATCAAGGTACATATGTGAGACAAATCCCAAATTTCTTCCCTCTGTTGTTGTGGAAGCTGAGAGCAGAAAGCAGCAGCAGCTGCTGCCTTGTTCTGACCATGAACCGTAAAACTCAGATTCATTTGTTCTTGCTGAAGACTTTGTCATGCTATCAGGATTCAGGATAATTGAATTGCTACCCACCTCTTTCCCTATAATCTTCTCTTACTCTTCTTGTCAACATGACTTAGTGCGGATATTTGCTATGGCTGTGTTCTGGATCTTTTACCTGGGCTTTTATGTCTGCTTGTTTCACAATGAAATTAAAATGGTTAATTCTTAACTTCTACTGTAACCCCTATCACAACTTTTTGTAGTTTGCATGGCTAAGACACAATTACAATTCATGATCTGTTCTTCTTGTCAAAATACTTTCATTTGATTTCAGTTCAGCTCTTTGTAAAAACTGAAGATTAAATTAGGATTTTTAGAAAATATTTTCCTTGATAGAAACAATCCATTAGCTCTAAAGGCTGAGAGGAAGTAAAATGAACAGCGTATTTCAGAGTTAAGCATGCTAGTCTGCTAGCACTGGAACTTTACTATACAGATGACAGGACAAAATCTGCTTTATTTGCCATACTGCAAAGGAAAACAGATACCTGGTACCAGATATGAAGGCAAAACTTCCACTACTTGTAGAATGTGTGGACCAAAACAGGCTTTTGGCTTTTTTCCATGAAAACACACCTTTGGTGGAGCCTAATCTGAGGTTAGGCACCACAAGTGCCAGTCAGTCTTACACGCTCACTGACTAAAAAGCTCTTGAGACACAGCTTCAGAAGTGCCATTGTCTCCTCCTCACATTATTTCACTACTAAATTGCTGTAAAGTCTTTCTGGCAATCTCAGAAATGGAAAAAGACCATTTATTATGTCTATTTGTAACAGCAGAGACCTACAAAGAAATGCTTTGTGAAGTTGTACGTCATCTGAGTCTCAGTCACTTGGCAGTTTGGGGGTACCTGCTTTCTGCCTCTTTGTACACCGCTGTGCTAAATCTGCAGAGATGGAAGAGAATTGACTCAGTGTTGCTTACAAATTCAGCTTGCTGTCTGTGAGGAACAGAGTGATGGCTCTTGAGTTTTATGTGAATAGACCAGGATCTAAATGTTTGTCATCAGGACGGGCCATATTATTAAATTTTAAAACTTCCCCAAAGAACACTGGGTTGCTGGTTTTACGAATGTTGGTCTCCAGCATTGCAGAGGACAAGAGGCTAAACATGAGGCTCATGTCTTTAACAACTGGACATAAGTGTGAAGTATTTTATGAGTTGGGAGGGTGATAGTGTGTTTTGTGGATGTAAGCATTGATGCAAGTTAGCTGGATGGGAGAATCAGGGCAGCACAGTGACAAATGAGACATTGATCAAAGCCTGATGTGCAACATGGTAGGTTTGGTGGGGGCTGGTTTGTTTGTTTGTTTGCTTTTAATAAGAAACGTTTTTTTTCAATAATTCTATTGACTTTAACAGACCTGGCATCAACTGCCTGCTTGGTCAGCTCCTTTGAGAGAACTAAATAAAATTTTACAAGAAACAACTGAGAAATATTACTTCTGCTTAGCATTGATTATTTAAAAATGAGCTTTGTTTCACTTCTCATAAGTGTTATTCTTTTATTTGGATCAGACTTAGCAACAATAACTAACTTCAGTGTCTACAATAGAGCACTTAGTTTGAAACAGAATGTTTACCTACACTTTAATTACACAAAACCATTACAATTAAATGTACTTCAAACAGTATGTACGCAATGAAGTAAACTCTTCTGTATAGTAACACTAAATAAATAGGCAATATTCTTCTCTTTTCTCAGGACTGGATAACAATTAACCAATTATTCTTTACTGCTTTCCAAGAGGGTTTCTCATTGTACAGAGAGGCTTAACATCTGGATCGATGCTTGTGTGGTTTTTAATGAAGTCCTTTAGCACTTGGAAATTATTGAAAAAGCATCTCCTGTGGAAAACAAAGATTAGTTTAGCTGGATACCATGCTGAGCAACGGATGTTTTTCTTGGCTGGCTCACCACAAAGCTGCTTACATTCTATGTATCAAGTAAGGATCTCCAGGCTTTAGTCCAATAAACAAAGATTATTTTCTTGTAATTCAGTATGTACTGTAGAGTCTTGGTTTTCTTTAAGGATGAGTAAATTGGGCCAAATTCTTGCTGTTTCTGTCACTGCTTTGCATTGCACCATTTCCATAAGGACACTCAAAGGGACTCCTGAAGAAATCTGCATGTATGACATAGCCAGAACTAAGAAATTTCTACATATCTTTCCTGTAAATCCCTATGTATTAAGATTTGCCAGGATAAAGATTAAGCTATGTGAGAGGGCTGTTGGCAAAACACTGCAAATGTGTTGAAGTGCAAAGAACAGCAGTGAGAGACTGCCCAAAGATACAAGCCTTCAGTATTTTTCCAGATTACTGCCAGGTATGCACTCAACCCAGAATTAAAAGGGAAGAATGGCTTAAACCAGGGGTGTCAAACTCATTTTCACCAGGGCCCACATCAGCCTCCTGGTTGCTTTCAAAGGACTGAATGTAATTTTAGGACTGAATAAATGTAACTACTCCTACGTTTATACAGTTCTAAAATCAAATTTGGCCCTTTGAAGGCAACCGGGAAGCTAATGTGACCCACAGTGAAAATGAGTTTGACACCCCTAGTTTAAGAAGTTCGTGATGTTTTTCATGTGTTTTTTCCCTGTTCCACTTATATTGTGCTCATGACGGGGGGCAATCTCTGTGCAGAGCATCAGTGCTCACCCTGCGAGGGAGCAGCCAGGCTTGGGTCCCCAGCACGCAGCCCCCTGGAGCATTGTGTGCGGGAGGGCTCCCAGCAGCTTTTGCTGGGAGAATCAGCAATTCCTGTGATTGGGATACTTTGTTCACTTTTACTCAAAAAATGTAACATATGGGAATCCAAATAACCTGGTCACATCAAGTCATACATACTTCCGGAAGATGAATATTTTGCTCCTCAGTATAAGGCACGTGAGCAGTCAGATGAGACTGTGAGCTGGTTATTTCCTTAGATCCCAGATTTTATTCCCCAATCACTTTTGCAGTTTTCTCAAACTCTTTGACAAGTCATTTCCGTTCTCTGTGATTTCACGTACCCAGTGGCTTACCACAGGGGCCTCTCTCCAAGGGCTTTCTACAATATTGCTAGTGCTGGCTCCAGCAGTGGTCAGGCTCAATAAATCTCAGCTGGTGAATAACTTTGATTTTTAGTTAAAGGGATAAATGAGATAAGTAATTGTGGCAAAGTATTGTTCTGGTACAGTGAATCAATCCACGCTTTAAAATGTCCCATTCTGGGACCTATGTTTAATGGGATGACCAGAGCATGCTACAAGAGCTAAGCAATGAAATCTTCGCTTTTCCTCTGAATGTGAGGGAGAATTCTACATCCAAATGATTTTTTTTTTCTTTTTTTTTTTTTTTTTTTTTTTTTAATTAAAACATGCAGGGAGAGAGACACTGAAAAGGGACTTTAGCTAAAGGCTTGCTAGCAGTTACTCATACACTGAACAGCATGGCTCTGTGCTTTCCAAGGGAGGAACTGGAGAAGTGAAATTGCCTCTGATAGGTTCATTTCTACATTACTACAATTTTTGGCTAAAGGCAAAATTGATTAAAGAAAGACTTAGGATGTAGGGAGTTGTAGCTGTGTTTCTATGCTGGAGTCCCAGCATTAATCTAGACTTGGCAGCACTGGTTATACGAAAAGACAATTCTGTACCAATTTCAATCTGTGTTTATAAATAAAAGAACTGATGTAATAGAATTTTTTTTTAATATATGGAGTTCATGAATTTGTATGTTGAGACAAGGGCAGCTGGGAAGCAACAGAAGACAGATACTTAGTAAGAAGCACCTGAGAATGGTGTGCTTAACAAGGTAAATCATTGGAATAAATACAGCTGCTCTAGAGAAAAATTATTGTGCTGGTAAAATTAAGTGTGACTATTATCTATAGGAACATAAACACTCTTTACAGATCAGTGTATATACAGAGACACATGCATGCATACAAGCACAAAAGCATCCACCTTCTATAAATGAGCAAATTTAGACATGTTGAGGAAAAAAACCCCACAGGCGATAAATGACAGATTCTGCTTTACCTCTTGTGTCAGTGTTGCTAGTCTGGTTTTGTTCAGTGCTTTACATAAATAGGAGCGAAGTTATGACATGGCTCTATTTTTTCTTAATTAAATGTTCATGAACTGAGGAAGGACATGGACTAATTAAGACACAAGTTAGGACTTGCAGTGTAAATACAGTTTGCATTACTTACAGTGTAATATTAAAAGGAGAAGGGATTCTGTCTTTTCATGCTCGGGGTGCAAATGAACTCAATACAAACCTCTCCATGTAAGGAATTCTAATAACAAGTTAAAAGAGTCTGTAAAGAAATAAATTCACATTTTGAAAAAGGATGAAGCTGCAGAAACAACAAGATGAAGAATATGTCAGAACTAATAATCCAAATGTTTTTGTATCTCTCAACCTGTGAGGCCAGTCAATCTCTTAAATTACCTTGGTTTTAATTTTTCTTTGAAGTTCAAGTCCTATAGCAAGTACCTAAATGAAACTTTTTAATATTTCATGGATTGCACATCTTCTAATCTGTTCTTTAATTTGAAGGGTAATTTTCATAAAAATGAAATATTCTGATTTGTCTCAGGAAGACTCATATCTTATGCATTATAATTTTTTAATTATCTTGATTTGTGTACAGCTATGACTAGAGAAAATTCCAGCTTGAATTTCCAAAATAACTAGTGTGGTGGCATATATGGCATCTAAATTATGTTCCACATCCCTCACAGAAAAGCACTGTGGATGGTCTTTTGAAATGTTTTTGCTGAATGACTTGAAGATGAGTATTTCAGTTTTATTTTGCTTTCTCCAGATTAGCTCAATTCCATAGGAATACTGGTTGCAAACAGTTCAGATACTAATTGCCAATGCCCCTCTGCCTCCAGCCTTTCCTAACATCTTCCTTAAGAGACGGCATTCTCCCCAGAGAAACAAGTGGAAAAGTTTTCTTTCACTGGGGAACTGTAAGTGAGAAATGAGGCACATGGCACTGATTCATAGCGGGAAGTGGTGGAGACTAAAATACCTTTACTAAAAGTGTTTAATTACTTGTTACTGCTGCAAGTTTTACCCTCACAAAATTTTGATGTCCAGCGATGTGCTTGTGCTTGGAGGGCCAGTGCGAAGCACTCCACACCTGCCAGCATTTTCTTACCATTTATGTTAACTCTTGACTGTTTTTCAAAGATAAAGGGTCAGGAAAAGTTATATCGTCACAACTGTTTTAAAGGAACTTGGGGGCCAAAATGATGGCTGAGAGATTCTGATAGAGTGAGAAACCAGGCAAACCTCTAAACTCCAAGCAAATACTTATTTGGCAAGTAGTTCATGATAATCTAAATGATAACAGCTGAAAAAGCAAGCACTAATCAAACAGATTAGTCAAGTGACACTACTCAGACTGATGCTGTATTTCTATCTCCAATGGCTTCAGTCTTTGTTGCTTCTTAATCTCCAAGGACAAGACAGTTATTCTCGAGACTTCTTTGATGAGAAAAGCCAGGAGCAAGGTTGGGGTCTTTGCTCTTCCCCAAGCTACACTGTCACTTTTCTATTGGAGAAAACCAATCTGGTCTGAGGGCTCAGAACTTCTTTTCACAGGTCAGGACCAATCTGCTTCAGCTCATCCAGGCAGGCGTCACCTCTGGTGCAGATCCACCCTGGTGTGTTCAGGTGACAGTGACCTGTTGGATGCTGGTTGTCTGATTCCTTCTAGTAGCTACAGACTGGAATAGCCAGCAGAACTGAAACTCTTTGTTATTTTTACGCAACTATGTAAAACAAGTACCTGTTGCAAAACATTTCACTTTCTACCTTCAATTTAGCAGCTTTGTGATATGCCTGGGCTGTGAGGCAAATGGGTTGCGTTTCACAGGGAGCTACAGTGGTCAGCCAGCTGCTTTCCTGGCTGGGACCCTCAAAGGAGCCTTCTGTTTCTAGTCCTGAGTAAATCCATTAAACATAAAAGATAGTATACCAAGTTTTCATATTAAGTTATCCAGGGGGATGAAATCTGAAGCAAGTGTGAATCCTTGCTACACACCTGAGGACATCTAAGGTACGGGTAGGGGTCTGCCCCCCAAAGGATGGGAAGCAAAAGCAGGAGATGACATAGGGTGGCAGGGGAAGGTGGGCACCTGAGGAACATAGGCTGAGACAGGCGCTCACTAACATCACCGACTGTAGTTGCTTTCAGTAGCTTTTGTCATGTGTTACACTGTATCTTTTGTCCAAATACATTTTTCTTTGGGAGAAATCTTTTCATATTTCTTTTAGCATACGCATGGTATGTGTTTTATTAGTCTTATCTACAGCTGATCTAGACAATAATTTCTCTGATTGCTCTTGCTTCTGCTGGTTCTCTTAGATGCTTCATTTCCCACACAGTGGCTCTAAATCATTTGAATTTTTTTTTTATTGCGTCCTGGAAACCTTGCTAAATCAGAGTCTTTCAGATCAGGCATTCAGTTCCACCCAGCAGCTGCAAGTATTTGACAACTTTTAGTGTTTTGTTTTTCTTCTGTCAGAACCTTAGAAATTGAGAACCCTGTGAAAATGAATAAAAAAACCCTGCTTATGTAAAGCTGATAGAGCTTTGCTGCACATTCAGATTTTATTTGGAGCAAAGACTAACATGAAGATGAGGTTTTATTATTCTTCATCCCTCCTGTTCTTTTTTGTGTTCCTGTAATGGATTTTGACTTACTTGATGATGGGATCAGACTTCACTGTATCATCAGGAACCTCCACACGTTTTCTATTAAGGAAGGGGAGGGAATGGTAAGATTTGCGTTATGTTTATTTCTGTTTTTCTTTCCACTGCAACTGAGATTTGAGAATCCTTGATAAGGAGAACCATTTTTTTTCTAGGCACAGGTCTGTAAACCAATGAAAGAATATAAATATGTATATAAGTACAGATAAGAATTATATAATACTTTATGCTAGTAGCTGGATCAGAAGCAGCTGGAGGTAAAGAAAATTATTTCTTGTTTAAGAATATAAATGCATTAAGAAAAATTTTCTCAGCTGAGAAAGTTTCTGCTGTGTTGTTTTTTTTTTAAGAAAAAAAAAAAAAACAACAAAAAAAAACCCAAACAAACAAAAAACCCCACAACTGCCAATAATTTAAATGTATCCTGAATTCATTAGTAGTTAGTAATGAATCTGTGATTCTACAAAATGCCCACTGAACAACCACAGCCTCTGTATATATTTGTGTATTTCGATAGTCTTCCTATAGCTAGTCTAATTCAAATAAGTATTCATCACACATCTGTGTTTACTTGCTGGCAAACTAAGCTAATAATATATGCATCAGTCTGTGCTGTACTGAAGTTTAGATGTGTGCAAGTTTGTACATGTGTTTCCTGTTGAAAAGGTAAAAACACTTAATCTCAAATAGATGTTTTTCTGTTTAGCTTACATATTTTTTTCTGAGTGTGTTTCATTATTATTATTAACAACCTTTTATCAGTGTTACCATAGTAATGGAGAATGCTAATTCCTAGAATCATGCCAAAACTCATTTTCTATCCTGCTTACTTAGTTGCTATATTACAAACACTGCTTGCTATGTATCCGTGAATAATTCGGAGAGGCTACGTTATTTGGCTCGTTTATTTTTGTGTGCAATATTATCACATTTGAGCAACACATTTCACTTATTTTTTTGGAAATGACTCTTGTGAAAATATGCTGAATTTTAAAAACAAAAGCATGAATGAATTTTCAGAAGAAGAAAAAAAATCCATAAACTTAACAGAAAACTTAAAGAAAAGGAAGAACAGAGATCTAAACTTATCTTTACACACTGAGTAGTTCTTTTCTCTTTGGAAGCCATTTCGTACTAATTCATATGCTGTGTTTCTGCAGCCTGGTACGTATATGTTTTAAAGCGATCTTTAGGCATAAATCTTGTGCTGAGGTGCTTTTTCTTCTCCAGAGAGCTCAGACTGTCAGTAGAACTTAAGGTGCTGCAGCTGTATCAGTTAAAGCCATCTAGAACCTAGCTGAGTCATTTTACCATAACATTGCAACTTATCTAGTTTTGAAATACCTATTAACTGAGCGGAATAAAAGAAAATATTCTAGAACCATCTAACAACTACATTTGCAATGCAATGATTAGTTAGAAAATTAAGTCTCCTAAAATAGCATCTCAGTATTCCTTAATTAATATAGAACACTCCACTATGAATCTTGAGAGTTTGGAAATAATAATTTCAAAATATTCCTACTGTAACAACAGAATCCAGTTAAAAATCAACAAGTTCTTTCTCCTTCATGCATCATTATCAGCTATAGCAAATTGTAAGTGTCCTGAATCAGAACTTACCAGTCAATTTGTTAACACAGCAGAAGGTGGAAAAGAATACAGTTTAGTCTTCCACTGCTCACGCTTTATGGTACTATAAAATTGGAAAGAGACAAGCCAAGATGCACAGCAGAAAAATGTATGTATTTTTATATAACCATCCTCTTGATTATTCTTCCCCCAACACATGTCTTATGGCCAAGAATAAAAAGACAGAAGAGAAAGAAAGGAAGAAATGGTTACCTAAGTGCAGGATTCTGAATCTATCTTCTAGCACTGTGAAAAAGAGGATTAATGTTACAATGTATAGCACCTGGTGATTCCTCTAGTATGTGTTTACAGTTCTGCTTGTCTATTTTTTGTCACTTGCCTATTTTCTTAAACTCTTAAACTCAGAAGTGATATCTCTAGTCTTTTGGCATTGGATAGTCCTTTTGTCTTCTTGTACAGTTCATGTTGTAAACAGCACCTAGGAGTTGAGCACTAGCACAGTACAGGTAGTAAATAACTGGTTCAGCTCTGACAATGAACTTCACAACTGACAAGTTTTTCTAAGAGAGAACTAAATCCTACATTTTCACATAAACAGAAGATAAAACTCAATTTGTAACAGCACCATCTGGAGACACAGTAACGTTACAGCCTCTAAATCTGCACCCACGCGTTTGAGCATACAACCAGGATACTTCATCATCCAGCTATGGATCTGTAGCAGTTAGCCAATGGTTATGTCTAGATATTTGCACAGAGATTGAGAATGCAAAACTATCCCTAACCTCTTTAATCACTTCTACCTCAGAATTCCATATGCACCTCTCAGTGTGTCAACCTTTTCAAAAAACTGCCCACCCTACAAAAAGTTATTGCAGTGACACTTAATCTACAGACACTATGACTTCGAGCTTTCACATCCTTTCAGTTTTTCAAACTGTTTTGCCTTGCAGTATGTGAGTGTCTGTCAATGCAAGTAAACTAACGATGATTCCTTTAATCAGACCCAGTGCCAGTGCTGCTGACCCTTCTCCCCCTGCAAACAGGAAGATTTCACATATGTGTAGAGGGACTGAAGCAAGACATCTGCATGGTAGCCAGCCTTCAGCTGCTATAGTCTCTTTCTCCTCTTGAAAAGGTTTTGATCAAGAACACCTGTTAAAAAAAAACCAAACAAACAGCACTTCCCCTGTTCAGTACATGCATTAGTATTAAACCTTCCTCTTTATTTATGCTGTATCTTTGTATGTCCTCATTTAAACTAAAAAACGGGCAACTCAACCAGAATTTTCGAATCAAAGCAAAATTACTGGTGCCTGTAAAACTGCAGCAAAAGTGTTTTAATGTATATTACTAATGTTTTTCATGTCCTAGCTAAGGTTGCACCATTTGCAAAATTTTTAGAAAAATGCATATCAGCAACCAAGGATTTAGGATGCATATCATAGATTTGAGTGCCTTTATAGTGTTGATTATAAAATTCGCACTTGCTGGAACAGAGTGTGCTGAAGCAACAGCACTGTTCAGTAAGAGCATGTCTGCACATAGTGCAGCCTTAAGCAGAAATGTGCTTTCCCCTGGCAGGCTGTGTCAGCTCTGTGAAAGATAACAGCAGCAAGGTGGAAGATTAGCACTCTTTGCCGTGTTTGTCCATGCAGTGATAGCTGGTGTCCGATGCTTGTCTTTGAACTCTGTTTCTAAGAAGAATGGTGTGGGCTAAAGATCTCTGTGTCACTGACTCTTTTTGATTAATCTCATTTCCCTGTGCCACATCTATGTGTCAATGCCAGACAGCCATTGTCTGCTGAAGGCAGCCCCATCCTCAGTTTTTTCACTCCTGTATAGTTTATAGCAAGTAACTCTGGCTCTCCCTCCTCACTGTGAACATTTGTTCTCTCCATATCTGCATATCTGGCCTCTAACCAGACTCTGAGAAGCTCATGGTTTGACTGGTCCCCACAAAGTAAAATATTAAATGGTTTCTGCTGGGAGAACCCACCTGCGCTCCTGCAGGAAACAGTAGGAACGCAAGCTGGTGGCTCTAGAAAGAGATTATAAATTCCAGTGCACCTAGCGGGGGGGAAATTGTTAATGGCTTTGTCTGCATTAATGGACCATGGAGATTAGAACACCTCAGAGTTGTGGTGTAGTTCTGCTTGTGGTTTTCCCCCCACGCACACTGATGCCAATTTTTAATCTGTATCTTTAGTGTTGTCTGTGAAGTATTATCCTCTCAAAAGAGTGTGCATTTACTGGAATAATCACAATTTCTCTTCCCCTCTGTCAGCTATTAATAGTGATAAATTTTAATTGCATATGTAAATAAAAACACTGTGTACTCATTAGTTTAAATATGTTTTTCATTAGGCAAATGAAATGCTTGTTGCCTATGATGCAAAGCTAC
This sequence comes from Streptopelia decaocto, assembly GCF_964273445.1. Lineage (NCBI taxonomy): Eukaryota > Metazoa > Chordata > Aves > Columbiformes > Columbidae > Streptopelia > Streptopelia decaocto. The sequence goes on from NC_138659.1 coordinate 46,461,325, forward strand.
AAGAAGAATGTTAACAGCACTGAGCAGTTCAGGAAGTATATTGACTTGATTTTTTTTTTTTTAATTATTTTTTAGGATAAAAATAAACCATGGGTTTAGGGATTATTATGGGTAAATTCCACAGTACAGGCATCTTGTTTTCGGAAATGGAAAAAATGAAATAAAGTGACAGAAGCATGGGTATGGTATAAAGGCCAATGCATTTAAAACTTTTACTAAAAGGAGAGAGCACATAAACTCACATTTCTATTTATAGAATCAGTAACTGCAAGGTGGGTAGCATTTTTCAGTTTCTGCTTAAAAAATCCTGACGTGTCTCACATTTTGATAACTTGAAACACTGACCCCAAATTACACCACTTATTCATCACTATTTTTACAGCTTCTGGAACCCAACACTCCAAATATACTTTTTTGCTATTTTTAGGGGCTGTGCAATTATAGTCAAGAAGATATGATTTTTTAGTTTAGTAACCCATACTTTCAATCCTGGAGTATATTCATCTACCTACTAGGTCATAATTTGTTTCTTTTCTATCAAGAATACACACAGAATTTCATAACCAGTTTACTTGTAAACTGTCTTCACCATCTCCTTCTACTCCTCACTGGGAAATGATAAAAATCTTATCACAGAAGCATTTAGTAAATCAGTACAATTTAACACAAAAGCCTGGCCTCTTAATACTTCAGTCTTAGAATAAAGATGCTCTGTCTGTTTGACTTTCTAGAGTTGCTATGGTTCAGAGCAGGTTAACCATCTCTCTTACATTGGAAAAGATCACATTGCCTGTGTGGTTTCCCATTGAGGTCAGCCATTTGCCACCATAAAGTAGATATATATTGTAATAGCCAGACATATATTGCCTGATTAATACAAAAATATATTATATCTTTCCCTCCAAAAACTAGAGCAACAAATACACTTTCTTCTCAATTGTTTTAGTAACAGAGCTAAGATAAAAAACATTTTTATTTTATAAAGATAAGCTTGAATATCCTTGTCCTATCTATGCTTCCTCAGTTCAAATTCTATTAAATTTTTATGTCAGAGCATAGTAAAATATTTATATGCAAGACAGAGTGAAAGAAATGCAAAGACTGGCTAGAGGGCAGTCTCTTGGAATTAACACAGAGCTAAAGCCTCAGCGGGCAATCTAAAAAAAAAAAAAAGTAGTAATATGTCAGTCTTCTAGATTCTTCATTTGCCAAACTTAATTGTAGCTAGCAGGATCCATTGCCAAGAGAATAAACCAAGCCGAGATTTTGTTTTGTATGAACAGCTATTGCACTTGACATGGTTGAAAACAGATTCATAGATTTTAAGACCAAAAGAGACTACTGTGATATCAAGTCAGACTTTCTACATCAGGCAGGCCAGAGGGTTTCAGCTGCCAGTGGCCTGATGAAGCTCATGAATTCTGTCTGAGTCAGAGCAAAGTTTTGAGGCTGATATTCAATCTGGTCTTGGTTGAAAGATTCAAGAACCAAAGAATCTCTTTTGCCTTTTCTTGCAGCAAACGGTTAACTGCTCTCACATTTAAAAAGCAGCGCTGTGTGCTTGATTATTTTTCTTGTCTGGGCCAATCTTCCAGTCATTACACCACTTTTTTATTTTATCCTGCCAGTGGGCCATGTGAGGAGAATGGGGATTGTGTATTGGGGGGAAAAAATACAGGATGTGTCAAACAAGAGAGTTTACTTTGTATTCTTTGTTTTAAGAGATTAAAGGGGGCTGTGATTTAATACACAGAGGTATCATAGAATATATAATAGGTCATGATCTCACTTTAGCCCTTGATGCCCTCAAAATTCTGGTTTTCTAGTCTTCTACATTAAAACCAACAGGCAGCATAACGTAGAAGTAATGTTTGCTGGATGTTTACGCTTATGTACAAAGAGAAATCTACCAAAATGGTAGCTCAGTCTGGATCCACACCCTAATGAGTCCATGGGCTCATTTTCAAAGAATTTGGGCATAACAGCCCCGTATGCCTGTTGTTTACAGGCTAAGGTGAACTAGAAAGCAAGCATGTCGTGACCTTCATTATTTCTGTAAAAATTGTCTTTACTATTCAGAACAAAAGTTCTCATTCATTTATAAACCATGCAGTGTTTCTCCAGAGTTGTCAGTATTCACAGAAAATGGTTAGCTTTTATAAACGATTGCACCAAGCTCTAGACTGACTCCTTTGATTCTCATCCATCATCAGATCTTCTTTCATGATTTCTCATGAGGCCCCCTTCCCTCTAGCCACAGAATTTCTCTAAGCAGGTGTACTTAAAAGATGCATTAAATCTTGTACATAAATACCTGCACATACTGACACAACACACTGTAGCATTTGACAGCTCCTTCTTCAGGTTGCTCAAGAACCTTATGGCAGAGGTGAGAAATTTGAGGCTGGATAACTTTAATCCGTAGTAAGCTGTCAAATATTTAAATTTTAGCCAGATCCAGACTGAGTGCTTTTAATGGTAAAATGTAACTTTGTGCAGGTATTAACAGATGAGGAAATATAATTTCTGTATAACTCATGTAAGACTAGCTTATCACATTTTATCCACATTCTAAATTCTTATCTGAAACTTGGCTCGGTAGGAAATGGTAACATGTTGAGGAGCCAATTAACATTATCTCACTTCTCTTTTTTCTTTCATTTCTGTGCTTTCCTGGGAGCTACTTCCTGTTCTGCTGTTACCCACAGTGAAATTATTGATTGACTTCTGGCACAGTTCAGATTTACTGATATCTTGACTACTACTGAGACCACTGAATTTGGGTGAGATATGAACCTGCCCACAGTGGAAAACCCATTCAGTTGTGTCCAGTATGTCCAGTAAGGATCTGGATGGCTGCTGCTTTGTCTAGTTTGGGTTACTTTATGCAAACTGTGAATACTTCTAAACCAAAATGGTATCTGATAGTCCTTTTTTTTTTTTGTTTACAGTGTACAACATTGACAGAAATGTGATTTTGAAATACAGTCAGCTTTCCAAAATCAAATTTGCAAGGCCATGGGAGTATTTTGTAATAAGGAGAGTTAGAAATATTGTAAGCTGCAGTAGCCACTAAAGAATACAAAAAGGAGACATGAGAGAGGTCTGTGATCCACATATTTGCATATTAAAATAACTATCAGTTATAAAAACGGAGTCACTGTCAAACATTAAACAGTGGAATTTCACCTTACTTCTCCCAACAGCCACCATAATATCATTGCAAGGCAGCACCAGAAAGGAGTGCCCATAAAAAGGTTCTTAGGTAAGTAATACAAAATGTAAACCGTACGGCAATTTTAAAAATTAATTGCCTTTCAGCAAAGCCAGCAGCAACTCTCTGCTTTCAACTTTGCTTTATCTTTTCCAAGATTTCCAGCTACAATATAAGTGTCTCACAAGTGTGCTGGGCTGGAAAAGGTTTTCACCTCTGTTGTTCCAGGATAGATCAAATAACTTCAGGATAATTTGCCAGCCTCCATTTTATCTTCAGGTAAGTGATTATGTGTTATGCACCTGTTAGTAAAAATTTCAAGTTATGAAGGATCACTTACTAATAAATATAGAGATTTGCGGGAGGTAAAACAGGAAAAGAGAGTAAGTTTCTGTCTACAAAGTGTTCCCTTAATGCAGTCCAAGACAAGATACTATGTCATTTAAAATCTGTTTTGTGTTATGTAATTAAAAACAGTATCTTGCCACTGTATTGTACTGACTTATATAACTTTTGACATACTATTTATCTGTATTTTAGTACCCCATAGCAGCAGCAGTTGTACTTCAAGCCCAAGTGTACTCAGCCAATTCACTGTGAAGCATTTACTTACCATCTATGGGTAAGTAAGAAACACAAAAATTAGAATAGTAAACTAGCCTAAAGTTAGTAGCATCCACTGCAGAGGCTAACCATAAAAAACAACCTCAGAAAGTCCATCACAGATCAGTTCTCACTCTCCTCCTTGTGTTTCTTCCCTACTTTTAACAGACAGAGAGGTTTGCCATACAAAGCAATGTGAAACACAGGATTCCCCAGAAAGAGGAGAAACATCTTATTGAGAGGAACCTCCTTAACGTTTTGGGAGCTGCTGTTGCCTTGGAGGAAGACTATCCATATGAACATAAAATGTATCCTCTCAGGTGAGTCTAGTAATCTATCTAGCTCAATATATATATTGTTGCTAAGAATGCGAATATAAATCTTTGTGAAAATATGAGCAAGAAATTACTAAGAAACTTGTGCAAGATGCATAGTGATATTATGTCATTTTTATGAGCTTCATCTCAAGATGATTTCAACCCCGTCTGAGATGAGCTCAGCACCTAAGCAGTGATCGAAAGCATATGGAAAACGGCATAGAGGTCATTATAATGAATTTTAGAAGAAATGCTCTGTGCTGCGCCTAACTGGGAGTGAACTGTGGTGCTGGTGAGATCTGACAAATCGCTTAAGTGCTTTGCTGTCCTGTTGTGTTCAGGCCTTGGCAAGTCCAAGCAGCGCAGTGGCACTGACAGCCTTCTCTAGTGCTCTTGAATGCAGATTCACACAAAATGAAATGCAATGCAAATAACTCCCCACAACTATTGAAGGGTTACAGTTCATAATTTTATAAGACTCTCACTGCATGTAGATATTTTCACTTTGGGAAGCAAAGGAGCTCCCAAAGCACCTATGGATTGTGTACTTTAAAAAAAAAAAAAAAGCAATAAAGCAATTAGCAAAATAAAAATATCTTGCCACAGCTGCAGAGAGTACAACAAAAGTTGATACAAACAGTGTAAGTATGAAATGGAGGAGGACTCACTGGAGGACTTAATTGACTCTTTCATATCTACCTCTGATCATTAACTCATAAGCACAACATGATAATGTATTTCAATTGGCGATGCCTTTGGAAATGAAGACAAGTTATGAAATTATGCATGTATAGAGCGAGCTATCTCTATTTCAGTGTATTTAACTGCAAGCTCTGACACAAGGCAATGTATCACAATTTGCAGAATGGCTGTTCAAATACTGAAATTCCTGGGTACTGAAAGGCAGATTACAAAGTGACCTTTTAAGATATACGGTTTTAGGTACCAAACCAAATATTTACCACATCACCCACGGAACTCTATTTAAAAGACCATCTCCAAACAAACTAATTGCTGTGAAAACAAACTTACTCTGCTTCATGGTCCTGTTAGTGCCACAATTTCTCCAATATTCTGGTTTCGACTCAGTAAAACTCTTACACACCTGGTAATACCTATTCCTAGTCATCAACTTTTAATATTTGGTGATGCTTTGATTTCTGTGATACCTGTCATTAATGTTAAAAATGTTCACTCCTGCTCCAAAGACTATGGACCTTAGTGGGAAGAGTTACAGATAGTTTTGGGGTATCCTAAACTACAGACATCATGCTAAACAATAGCCAGGTGTTTTTATTTTAAGAACTTACAGTTTGCAGCACAATATTTCCAATGAATGCCTACTTTGGAAGGTATTTATGTATTTAGTTCCTATTGAATTTGATGATCTTGGAGCATATGTCTGAAATGACGCGTTTTTAATAGGGATGGGTATACAGCACAGATCTGATAAATGTCATTCCAAGTCTGTGCCCAAAGCATTTCATGAATCATGAATGCTTCTGTTCCCTCTGGAATACTTCATTTTCTAAATAGGTTGCAAGATCACATAAAAGAGGAACTTGCTAGCAAGCCCTGTATGTATTTGCCATACATAATTAAACTAAAAGAGCAGGAAAATCTTTGCAGGGCAGATATCTGGCATTCATTGATGGATAGGGTGCATGAAGACTAGTACAATAATGTCCTAGCTATTTCCTTAGCTCATTTTGAGGGCAGGGTCATGCTGAAATGGCATTGTGTGTGTTTCTGTTGAATGAAAACTCTCTGTTTTAAAAACTATTCACCTAGTCACTATAAGCCTACCACACTAAATAGTCAAGAGCTACTTTACAGACACTAAATTTACCAGCAAATCTTGAGAGGAAAAGAAAAAAGGTCTGTTTCTCTGCCTGTTTTCTCGACCTTTACTGCATTTTGTAAACTTCTAATTTCAACTTTCTAAACTTAGTTGCCTCCAGTGAAATACTTCAGGACTTGTCCTTGAATCTACAGAATAAAAAGCCAGTGTAAGCTTTTATCCTAACTGATGGCATTTTATGACATCATCCACATTGAGTCACTTAATGTCTCTTGGTAGCTTCTGTTGTCAAAAATCCTCTGAAATCTGATGAACAGGAGCTTTTAACAATGACTTTTACTAATTAATGCACAACAAACCTGTCTTCAATCCCTCTTACTAAACAGAGCAAATAATCTGTTGCATGATTTTATCGATTGTTATAGCTGTTCAGAAAGTATCTCTAGAAAATTTTTGCCATTGAAAATGACACCATCTCCTTTTCTTAGTTTCTCAATAGGACCATCCTGTTGAAAAAGATTTATAATGGATTTTGTTTCCTTGCACAGCTGTATACTCAATTCTTACCAAAATCCAAAAGTTAGAATTTTAAGAGTCCAATGCCAGCTTAACAAAACATGACTCTAGTGTTGTTGTCAATTGTGGTTAGCCTGACCAACCATTTCTTTCTGTCTTCTAAATCACTTGACAGCAGGTGTTATAAAGTGGATTTAATAGCACAGAACTGTACAGAAATATAATTAAATTATTTTAATGTAGTTTATTGAAAGGTATTGTTAATTTGAAAGTTATGTGCAACAGATGTGGACAAAGACTAGAGCTTGGATCCAGCACAAAAGATAACTGAAGTCCACTTGGGTGAAAGTCACAAATCCAGATGAAAGGGCAAATGAGCCAATCAAAGGTAGAATCTAAAAAGCTGAATAATTCCAAGCATGTTGAGACCAGAGGAACTATGCTTTGACCTTACTAAAAGAATGAGATTCCTCAATGAGGAATATTTGTTAATAAAAATAGGTGAAGTATCTTAGCAACAAGAAAAGTGTAAGCCATTTTAATGGCTAAAGAGGTTGCAGGGTATAGAGTGTATGATTTTTCTTTATCTATTATATTGTTTAGCTTATTTTTTTCTTTTCCCCACAAAAAAATGTTAAGGTTTATAAAAAGGATTATTTATGTTTGCACAGTAGACAGCTGAGTATTTTTTTTAAGTGCGTAACTTTTTAAAACTTACTTTCCCAATAACGGTATCTGAAGTTTTGGAGTCGTGTCTAGTTTGAGAATTTGACTCCTCAGAGCTTGTCCGTGCAGCGGTGTGACACAGCTCAGGACTCAGCTTACCTTAGCATAAGCCTTTCAAGTTTTCAAGGATGTCTTATACTTTGTAGGAAGAAGTCTCTGTTTATACAAGCATGCTATTTATGAACACAGGTCTTTGAAAGTGTACTTCTCTGTGACTGGGACAGAAAATACAGAAAAGTTAAACGTATGTTTGACTGATCGTACAGTACAAAATGCAGTTAGGCAGGGGGCTTTGGGGCATTTGCTTATTTCCACTGGACTATTTGTCTTTCCCCATCCATTTCTCTTTAAAGTGCCACCCAGCTCCTTCTTAAGAGTTCATCAAATTTAGCAGAGCAGTAATATTTTCTATTAGACTAATTCATATAGGTGGAAACATAAATGGGATTTTGGGCTCAGGCTCCCTTGCTGACCGCTTTTATTTTCATTATATCTGTGGGCTCTGCCACTGTTATGAAAATATGACACTGGCTACAGGAAGATTTTTTTTGTTTGATATTTTCTGCCCATACAAGGTACATTATCAAAACAGAAGATAAAACCAGGCTTCATGAAATAGGTGAACTGCTACACAGGCTCAAAGAGAAGATTTAATGTTTTTTTCCAATAGCAGACATACAAAAGAGCCTTGCCAATCCAGTAGCAAAACAAGGGGTATGTATCTAGAGAAAACCTGAGCTCTCATGATTAGTGAAAATCAGTGAAGCTGTAACTCAGAAACAAGAGTAAAAATGTCATCATGTAAAGGAATCATTCTTTAAAATAATTATGAGTATCAATCAAGTGAAAATAGTAAATAATATTATTAAATAACAAGTTAACACACTGCAAATAATAAAAACATAAAGCAAAGTTGCTCTCAGCTATCTGTTTATAAGATATGTAATGCCCTCCTGAAAAAGTTCATAGAGAAATTAGGTTGTTTCTGTAATTTTTTTTTCTGTAACATTTATGGAATAGAAATCAAAATGTATTGAATAACTACTTTTAATACAAGTATTGTTAGGGTGAGTGTAAGTTTAACAGTGTATCTGAGTGTCTGAAGAAAAGTATGATTATGTGGATTTACAATATGTGACAACTATGAATGTTGTGATACTCCAGTACATCTTTTATTGCCCTGTGCCTATTTTTTATACTGGATGTGAACTTATTTCTCTAGACACAGTGTATAGTGGAGAACAAATCTGAAATAAATACTGTGAGTCAGTAAAACAAATCAATTGCGTCTTGCTCATCAGAAAGACCAAGAGCTTTACAAGGAGCATCACAATGTTTATAGACTCTGCCTGCCTGTGAATGTGATAAAAATGCTGGACCCCACAAGTTACACCACGTTACAAAATAAGACACTATTGAAACTATCACAAAAAAATCAGCCATCTTCATATGTAATATTGAACATTATCAGTGTCAGTATGTATTTTGGGTAATGAGAACTAAATTAGCAGCCCAGTCTAGAAATTATTGCAAAACATTGTTAATTTTTCAGTACTATTAACTGCAGAAGCGTGACGGGGCTGGGGAAAAGAAAAAAACCCCATACTTCAGTGATTACAACCACGAATTTAAATGTTCAAAACCAAATCATTTATTTAGTGTATCTTTAAAGTCTAATAACTATAAACACTTTCTGTGATAAAATGTAAATGTGCTTCCACAAATATCGATGGAAAATACCTGTGCATTTGTCTAAAATTCACCATTTTAATTGAAGACACAAGCTAGACTTTAACTGAGCATTTTACCTTCCAGCAACAGGTTCCAGCCTCAGGACACCTGGACTCTAACAGCTGGTTTCTCTTGTAACTGCCTTCAGTTACCGCTTTGGAAATTGTACTCTTTTCTTCTGCTTGCTACAGAAAAACCACAGGACATTTCTGCAAGAAATCAAAGGTATATAGCTTTTTCTCCTTGGGTTCAGAGTGTAATTCAAAGAGGTTTAAGATCTCTCCTCTTCAGACAGAAGCAATGAATGTACAAAATTATTTCATTTCCAGACATACACCTAAGGTTTACAACCCTTCTCTCTTTGTTTCCTTATTTCTCTACCACTCACATCACCCAAGAAACAAAGATATATGCCAGGCAGACACTATAACTATCTTTGCTAACATCTGTTACAGGCCAATTTCAGTGCTATTGCTACTTCCCTTCTCATTCTGTATGTATGAGCCGGCACTAATATCTCCAAGGAAAGTAAACGCATGAATCAATGTGTCTGGATTAAATGGGGCTGAACGAATGAAACATATGTATGAAAGAGCACGTGTTGTGTTTGTACATCCAGGTCTGTGCTGAGCACCACCAGTGCCATGGGACACAGTGTGGAGGCCACGTCCGCCTTGACAGAAATATGCAGACTGGCCAGAGGAAGAGACAGGGAGACTCTCCATACAAGGCAATACAAACTTCTTGGAAAATCAGGTGTGGAGGGAGGCAGACTGGGGCTGTCAATCTCATCTGCTTTGCTGCCACACAGGTACCATAGGAAAGGACGGGCAAACAGCTGCCCTATCAAGCCAGAGGCTCACACAAAGCAAGCAGAAGGAAGAGGGAGATGGAGAACAGAGCATCAGGGGGCCTCAGGATCTGGAAGCAAAAGACCTGAAGACATGGTGGCTGTGAGGTTAGTGTCCAAGGTAAGGGGCTGCTTCCAAGACCAACATGTCTTCAGAAAACTGAGTGTCCATCCTGGGAAGAAAACTGGGTAGAGTGGGTAGGTGCTGCTGAATAGATGTCGTATAGGTGACAACTGCCTTTTTAGCTGTTGATGTTTGCCTTTTAAGCAGCCCTTACAGAAGTGATATTTGTTCCAAAACTGCTGAGAGTGGGTGGGCAGTTACTCTGCTGGCTGCCATGCAGTCATTTTGCTCAGAGCAGCTTCCAGCCCTGTGTGTGCTTGAGCACATTTGCACCCACTGAGGGGACAGTGCATCTACTCCTTAGCCATCCCAGCCCAGTTCATCCCCAGTCTATAAGGCAGCCTGCTGCTACTCAGCGAGTAACAGCCATGGCCAGTGCAGCCTGACACGGCCCCCACCCCAGGGGCTCTCCTGCTTCTGCTCATCCACCTTCCCCGTCATGCAAGTCAGATGTTTCACAGTCAGCCACCTCCAGTTGTCCTGTCCCAACAAGCACAGTCCGTTGGGAGAATTTTAGCAAAAGGATAAGAGGAGTTAGAAACCAGTAGCTGACTTGTAAGGGAGAAGGCTGTTTTGGCTGGAATGTGTGTAAGCAATAGATACCTCTTCGTACTGTCCAAATATTTACCTCGCACTATACAGTATAGTGGTGGCTGAAAAATTTGCGTATTCATTCTTCCGTTCCAAATGACTGTCCCGTCTTATGCTAAGTGCAAACAGTGTATTGCCCAGGAGCTGAGCCCATGCTATGTAATGCTCTGAAGACTGACGTCACTGGTATTTTGCTTTATGTAATAGCAGTAGGCATTTTTGCAAGAGAAAAATATGTACAGGAAGCTCTCCAAGGTCAATATAACAGTGTAAATAGCCAGATGCTATTTCCCTGTGAATTACAAGGTTGAACAGCCGAACATCTCTTAGTCATGTAAATTATGAAAATTCTGAGAACTGCAGTGCAGACAAGAAATCTACAGCTGCTGAATCATTTTCACTGGTTCAGAAATGAACATATCTTATCCTTTTATTCCAGATTTTATTTGCATTGAATTATTGTGTTTCTTCCTATCAGATATAGGGATGGAGGAAACATCTTTGCTTTAGGATATTTTTCTTTTATTATCAAAAAAGAGGTGTTCAGCAGACTAGCAGAGATTCTTTTCAAGATGTGAGAAAAAGAATATAAAACCAGTATTGAGCTATTTCTCTTAAGCTATCTGCAGTTAAAGTGATTATTAAACCCCAGGACAGGTTTAAGGGTAATCCAAATGAATATTGTTTTCATCAAAGTAACAGTGAAGTCATGTGCTTTTTCCTCTGTTGCCTTAGGACTGACTTTAGAAAAGGCATACCATCAAGTGAAATTGGAATTATTTTGCTCCAATTCCTTTAAAGTTCAATTTTTATCAGTTACTGATTGTAGTTATCTGATGTAAGAAAGACTACTTGTTTTCTGAATAGAGACACTGATAGGTGGGTTCTTTTTTCTCTGCTTTCACTTGGAAGATTGGGAATGTACTGGTTTTATATATATATGGTAAGATGAAAATGCACTGCTTTTTCTAGTACAATAAATAGGGCCATGTACAAAACAGGTGGGACTAATTTGAGAAGGGTGACAAAAAAACCACAATACAGAACAGGTAAGAGATTAGCAGCATGTGTTAATGGTACAGTCTCATCTATGAAATATGGCTAAAAGCTCATCTTTTGTGGCTGAAAGCTCCTCTTCTGTGGCTACTTCTGGCCATTACTGACTGTTGAATGCAATGGTCCAGGTTTTAACTCTGATCATGAAGACCTTAGAGGCTGAAAGCAAACTGGCAATTACTACAACTCAGGAGTGAGGCATGACAGAAAAAAATATACTTTGCTTGTATTTCTTAAACTCCTCAGAACTACTGGAAGTATGATACTGTTCCTGCATAGTTACCTCTTCAGGTGAGAAGTGAAAGTTGACCACAAAAGCAGCATTACTCTGCTCCTTGAGAAAGAATGGGTAAATTGAGACACCTGTCCTGAGGATCCTGCAGAAGCAAATAAGGCTTTGGAGCTATTACAATTACTGAGTACCTCAGTTGCCCCATTTGCCTTGGCAAAGAAAACAAGGACCCATGTTAGTGAGGTGAGCTTTTCTTTGCTCTTTATGAGGCCCTGAATTGCGCCCTAGGAATCAGGCCATGCTCTGGAAAATTAGTTTAGAAAATTCAGGCACCTACAGCTGTGACTGACTCTAAGAATACAATCCATGGAAAGAATTGAAAAGGTAGGTGGAAAATTGCATATGCACGGTGCATACCGATTCATACCAGAGGCTGTAGACATAGGGTGAGAGTATTCTGCACAGCACGTTTTCCCACAGATGACCCTCAGTAATACTTGGAAGTCTCTACAGGAGACAAAACACTGGTGTGGTCCTTTCAGAGATTTCCAGTCCAAGGACTGTCCCCACACACTAGGTAAGATGCAGCTTCTATGAATCAGATTCCCGCATCTGAGGATTAAAGCTAGTTGGTAGGAAAAACAAAGGAAATGGGTGCCTGGGCACATTTTGAGCTTTGAAGGATATGACAATGATTTTTAATTACATCAGAAACAATATCAGAAGCTCTGCTTCATCAAATACAAAGTTGAATGACAGCAGGCAAAGTGGCATAGAAAAATATAGGGCACAACATTTCATGAAACAATTTATAATATCAGAATTGTTCATGTCAGGACAAAGTGAGTGGAAAATGCACCTAAATTAGAATAATTAGGGTTAATATGATCTTTGCACTGGCATGAACAATTATTTAACCCAGAGGTCAGAGTCAGCCTCTTTGGGTTCTTATATTTTTATGTTTAATAGAGTATAAGAGGATAATAGCAGAAATAAACAGCACTGAACCTAGAGGAGGTTTGTAGACCATATAAACTTAATCATTATAACCAAGGGTGTCAAACTCATTTTCACTGTGGGTCACAACAACCTCCCAGTTGCCTTCAAAGGGCCGAATGTAATTTTAGGACTGTATAAATATAGGAGTAGGCTGATGTGGCTTCCGGTGAAAATGAGTTTGACACCCCTGATTTACACTAATTTATTCCATTCACTGTTTCTTCTGCTTGATCAGCCTATGTGCTTTCCTATTGGAAACAGCATTCTTTCTTTTTTTTTTTTTCTGTTGATATTTTTTTCTTGCTTTTACAAGGCTTCTCTCAGTGATGCTGTCAGCAAGATGATGCCTAGTCCCAATTAGAAATTCAATCCATATTCACATAATGAGGTTTCTAGCAAAACCATGTCATTTAGTTCAAAGACATGGATATATTACTGTAGCTATTCAGGATTCAAGTAATTTAGGGCACCTTAGTGAAAAAAGATAAAATAAAGCTGAAAGGCTTAGGGGTAGTTAATTGTTACTATGGCAACTTCCTAAATAAGCTTTAGATTCCAGTCATTATTCAGTTTATTTGGAGGCAGAACAGAATCATTAAAGATGAAACTTAGTTAAAGCTCAAAACAGTTCTGGGAACATATAGTTTCCTGCTGGTCCTTACAGTTTGTCCATTTCAGCTTTGAACTGTGTCCAAGTGTGAGATGCATTCTGCATAGATTAAAAAATGGCAGCATGTTACATAGCAACAATCTAATTTTAATAACTTTGGCAATTGCATTTTTACATTTTCATATCCCAGTAGAACTCTTTTAAATGTATTGTGTGGGAAAGAAGTGGTCCTCAGTGAATAATGCTCTCAACCGTCCATAAAATGAAGTGATTAAGAACTGATTTTCAAAAATGGACTCTGACTATGAGTGCACCTTAGTCATGTTCCAATATAGGGTGCAGTCCCCTCAAACCTTTTGGGAACTTGGCCCCTATCAAACACTAGTTCTCAACACCACCGTCCCATGGTGAAATTTGTAAATGGATCTATGGAGAGCCATTAAGATAACCTTAGAGTTCTTCCTTCCATTAAACTTCTATGTGCAGAAAAGTGGGGATACACTTTAGCCAGGTCTCTAACCAGTAAAGTAGCGAATCTGATAATTAGGAGCCAGGAGAAAGGTTGCCATAACAAAATCTTGCCATGCTGATCATGTCCATTTGTGTTCCTAATTTGAGCATGAGTAAATATATTCAGCCTCTGTGGAGCTGCATCACTGGAGTAGATTTAAAGAGCCTTACTTCTATAGGCAGGAATGAAGACAGCAAAGAAGACAATAGAATTGGGTTATTCTCAGCCACTACACCTGAATTAGCTGAAGATCCCTGTCAGCTGAGCTTTTTGCATTTTTTAGCAGCTATAGCTCCTTTCCTCAACTACTCCATAGTACATGATAAATCAGTGGAGGCCATGAAATAAAATGTCTCAGGATGAGACACTCCATGGCTTCTCACAGAAGTAACTTCCAAGCTCAGGCCAGCTTTTTTTCTTTCTGTAGGCTGGAAACCTCTGAAGTCACGGAGTCATAACTGCAAAGTTGTTAGAGAATGATGTCTTCAATGTGAAGATTCTTAGAAGATCACTTCAGAGGTGAATATATAAGCAGTGTAGACTGAGTAACGAGTTCTTCTTAAAAGGAAAAAAAAAAGCAGGACACATTACCTGGCTGTGAGCTCGGTGCTCTTAAGAGTGACTGGCAGCTGGTTTGTAGGCATCTCTGAAACTGCCCTAAGTAGCTTGACTGCGCCGGGTGGGGAAAGTGTGGTGTGTAGGTGTCTCTTGGAAGGGGGTAAAAGAAGACCAGAAGAGTGATAGACTGTTTTGTATGTGGCTAAGAGTCAATATGACGTTGTCATAAATATCCCACTTCCCCACCACCTCCAAGTCTGCCTGTCTGTCTCTCACAAGTTAATGGTCCTGGGAGATGGGGAGTCACCCAGGTCAGGACACACTTTGCTGTGTTTGCCAGAGTGACTCCAGATTTCATCCATAGTCCAGGGAAACAGGCACTGCCAGGGCACAGCTCCTTCAGTCCAAGGTATTAAACTAAAAGAATGGGGAATCAGCCTGTTTCTCTTCTCAGATCTTGAATTATGAAACAGGTAAGTCCTAAACTAACATGACTTCTCATTCCTTTTTCCAAATGAAATTGTTCTGTTTGTTTTTTTTAAAAAATGCCTTTGTTTTGAAATACAAGTAGAACATCAAACCTTCATGATATAAAACAGTCCTAATGGAAGGAAACCGGCTCAGGATACTTCAGCAGATGTTATTCTGTTGAACTTTCTCCCCTTTTTTTTTTTGTCCTCAGATAACTGCACTAGACTGGGGGGGTAGTTGGGGGGGGTGGGGCGGGGGCGCGTAAAATTTTTTCCTTTCCTTCCTGATTTAGAACAGTAAAAATGCTTTTTCAGATTTCACATGATGAAAACAGAATGTGTATCCAGCTGCAATATAAACTGTTTCATTTTTCTCCCATCTGAAAAGACTGTACAATGCGCAGCAATTCTACATCGCCTAGTACTTGCACCACTCATTTTCTATGGAAATCAAGTCTCTAGAGTTGTAGTTCAGGGTACTACAGGAAGGACTAACTTTTCTTAATTTATAAGAGTAAAAAATCATGAAGAAGGAAAAAAAAATAATATGGACTGATCCAAAACAGTTCTGTTAAATTAGTCAGAGCATTATTTATTGTATTTTATTTTCTTCTCTGTTATACAACCACAGCACCCAGCTGTTTGCTGTGCTGCAAGCGTAGTATTTTCAAGGTTGGCATAGAAGTAATCAAACACTCAACAGTGGTATGAATATTCATGTCAAGACACATTATGAGAAAGTAGATAGAGGCAAATATACAATTTAAATATAGACTACAGCAGGAAATAGGACATGAAACAGTAATTAGTGAAAATTACATGTTATTTACATATGTAAATATACTGCAGGGTTATGCATGTGATCTTTTCTCTTAGCATTTGTTTGTTTGTGATTTAACCCTGATTTAAAAAGTGAGTTTCTTCAAACATGAAAATGGCAAGAAAGGAACAACTTTCTTTGTACTAGAAAACCTGCATTGCTTGCAGGATTACTGATTTGGGCTGTAAGCCAGGTTTCACAGCTGATGTGGATCAGAATAGGCCTGTACTGCAGAAACCAGTGGTGTAATTTCTCCAGAAGACAGGCTTTCTCCTCCGCCTGGCTTATGCAGCTCCTGTTTGGGCTAATGGAAACTTGTGGGTGCTGGCAACAAATGCCTGAACTCCTACTGCCCAGACTATGTGGAAATCCTACTGCACTACTGAATTTCTTGCTGTGAGAGTAACTAAAAGGGAACAAAAGCATTGTTTCCCTTCTTCAGGGAACATCTAGATAATTTCCTATTCTTCCTTTTAGAAACAGAAATGTGGCTCTAGCCTAGTCAGATCAGTACTAAAATGCATTGTGAGTCTTCACAGCCATCATAACAAAGGCAGAAACACTCATTTTTAGTGCTACTCTGAACAACCTCATCTTGATGGATTCCCTCCCCATGTCTGCTCTTTTTTCCTTTATCCCTTAATTGTGCCTTTCTCCTTTATCCAAGAGGAAGGTGAGAGAAAAGGCTTGACTATCATATCTCCTTTCCTTTCTTCAGCCAGCAGTGTTCTTCCCTTACCATGACCAACTGCCATGAGTTAGCTGATAGCTGGGCTTCCCAGAGCAAATGGACAGTAGGGAATTAATGAGGGGAAGAGGGATGGAAATAAAAGTCCCTCTTGTAAAGGCTCACTTATTCCTTAGCCTTTTGCTTCTGGGTTGTTTTTGGTTGGGTACCTCTACCATGCTTGAGTCTGCAAAACAAGTTCAGAGTACATAACATTTATTTATTGGTGAATAAATCCACATGCAGTGGGATAGCTAGGACTACAGTGCCACAAGGCCATGCAAACGTACTTGTGACTTTGGATGAGTCTCTGCTGAACAGCCAGTCATCAGTCATTGAAGGAGGGTTCTGCCTCTTGCACCTTGGTGTAGGCTGATCCTTGATGTTGCTGATTTGCTGTCTTCTAGTTCTTTGCTTTTCTTTCCCTAGGATTTTACAGCTTTTCATGTCAGTGTTTTCCTCTTGAATCCCTGAGCTGTAAGCAAGCTCATCTCAGCAAATACTGTTGAGTCTCTTGTTTTGCTTTCTTATTCTGTATGGCTTCAGGTCATGGGCTTTCTCACATCTTAACTGTGTTTTTATAGAAAACTTTATCACAATGACAATTG
Source organism: Streptopelia decaocto (assembly GCF_964273445.1). Lineage (NCBI taxonomy): Eukaryota > Metazoa > Chordata > Aves > Columbiformes > Columbidae > Streptopelia > Streptopelia decaocto. The sequence goes on from NC_138659.1 coordinate 46,478,389, forward strand.
TGTTGTGCAAAACAAGGCAGGGGCTCGACAGCTGAAGCTCTCAGCCACAGGGTACAAAGGGTTATATCTTCCAAACCAATTCACATTAGCTGCCCCAATGACATGAAGAATTGCAGCATAAAGCTTAAAGAAAAATTTGCAAGACAAGTGCATGACACTGCAGTGCAGTAGCATTTTCAGGAAATTTCTGTGTGTTGGCTTTTGAGCTGGCACTTAGTAAATGCCCAGAATCTGGGGAGGGCACTGCTCTGCTGCAGGTCTCGTGCTCCTTAATACAGAGAAACTAAGATATTTGGCAGTGACTGGGGGGATTCCCAATGGGCAAGTGTCTCAAATTTGGTGTTCTGGGCAAATTCCAAACTGGTCAGTCCCACTCTATATTTAAAGTTCACTTGACACTGCAAAATATGAGTTACTATCTGTTCTCTTTAGAATCCAATTAAGACTTCAGTTTAGAAATCAGAAACCTTTCCTTTGTTATCTTTCATTTTCCGTTAACTTTTCGTTAGCAGACAAAGGCTTGTGGATATAAGGAAAAACCCTGAGAACTCTTCCGATCTTTTATGTTTGCTTCAATATGCAAAGGCTCTGTATGTGTAAGTATCTGTCCTCTGCAGAGTAGCTGTGTATTGTTAAGGATTTGCCACTTCTCCTTGAGGAGGTAGCAGCACGTTGGTCCTTATTCTTTATAGAAAGTTTATTACTTTTTGTGAAGTACCTTGAGACTTTGTGGAATAAAAGAGTGTGTTGAGATAAAGATTATTTATTATTCATCACTCCAAATACATTGTTCATACATTTTAAAGCTGAGAACAGTGTGTGATAAGAGACAGCTGCATAGCTAGAACTCTTACTGCAAGCATGCAAATTATTTTTCAGATCTGAAAAGAGGTTTGGTGAGCCCAAGCAAGCGTCTTTTTTTTCCAGCCATATCAGACGGCTAATGAAAGCTTTTGCTTCTCCCCATAAAACAGCGAGATCCCCAAAATGAACTAGATCTGTTGATAACACTGTGGATAGTAGCACATACAGACCAAAAGAAAGGATGCAAAAATGTCATAAAAATCACCTCGTCTCGGATTTGAATCTCTGGTATGAGGAAGGCATCCTGAAAAGAGCTACTATGAAGGATCCCTTATCCCTGCATGCCCAGCTTCTCCAACAGAAACTGCTTAAGGCAGCAAGAGGCAATTCAGCTGAAGAAATAAAAGTAAAACCACTCATCTTGCAGAAACTACACATTTTCTAAAACCAAATGGAACAGAGAGAAGAGTGGGTGTCCATGACTGAGATCACCATGACAAGACGATCCCTTTGTATGTCAGATGGATAAAACAACAACAGACTTCTCTGCAGAAATTTGGTTGAAACTCACTCGTATCAGGTCTCTGGGTGTTCCCAGAGAACGGGAATTAAGACTGCAGCAACTTTTCTCTACCTGTTCAAATGCATTCTCGTTCTCTACTTTTCCACATTTATTGTAGTAATCTTGCCTTGAAACAAAAAGGTTTTATTCCACTTTACTATTTTGCAGTTAAGAGGAGCCTCTGGGGAAAGAAAAAGCTAATTTCTCTTTTTCCTCCTAGCAGATTAGTAGTCAGTTCCATTTAGGATGAATTCCAAAGGATTTTCTTCTGTACTTTTACACCATTCAGGATGGTGAAGTGTTACAGTGTTCAACTGGTAAGACTTATTTTTATATTAAGAAGAACTACAAATTTCAACAGTGGTTTGTCTCTGAAAACTGCAGGTGACTTTTTAAATCACAGACATAAACAAGACAAAAAAAGATCCTGTTCTATATCTCGCTGGGCTCAGCAGTGTACAGCAGGTTGGTGGAGTCCATTTTCCATAAATGACTCTTACAGAAAAACAAAACCTGATTGTATCATGTGAAGAGGACACTGCTAAATTTCTGGTTCTTTTCAATTCAGGAGCAGATGCTGTCTTATACATCATGTGTGATTATGAAATGCTCTTCAAATAACAGAGATAAATAATTTTCAGAGTTAAAAGCCATCAAATCAAATGTCCAGAGTCAACTGCCTCACTCCACTGAAAATCAGCAATCTCTGAATGCCCTTGGTTAGCAGCTTCATCTTCAACAAAGCAAATACCTTTCAAAAACTATCCCCTTTAGTCCTTCTCTGATTCAATTCTCCTATCCTTCCTCTTCCTCTGTGTTAAAACCTGAGGGTTTTATACAGAACAATGCATAGGAGAGGACCTAATCTCAAGTAATTCATTATTTCTCGCCTTGTTTTCTCTCATGTTATTCCATTTCCTACATTTTCTGATTCTTAGCTCTCAGGAGTAACCAACTATTTCTTTAAGGTATTAATTAGCTTGTTTCCAGCTTAGATTCCATAAATACATAGGCTTCTGCACTGCAAGACATTTTCATACAGCAGGTATTCTGGGTTAAAACCTTAAAATTTTGGTATGGGTGAGAGATTTTGCTGTTTCTTTGTATGCTGCCCAAGACAGGGGCAGTGACTGTCTGTAAATCCTGAATGCTGTTTCAAATTATTCATTCATGCTTCACACTCAAGAACACAGAAGAATATAATGATGAACTTTTGCATACAGGAACACAATGTCTCTAGGTATTTGTGTTCAAGATTTGATTTATATAAATGACATTTGGCTTGTAAATATACAGCCAGCCATTTCACTGCCTGCCAAGAGGCATTTGAGCTAACCACAGTGAAGCTCCTCTTAATCTAAAATGTCACGTTCTCATGTGCACCTAGCACAAAGGTTATCACACACATCAGAAAGTAAACAAATTATTTGACAAATAATTAGCCTCACCAAATTTGTGCCTTTTTATTTCTGGTTAAAATAAGTTTTGTCAAGGAATATGACTCCCAAATAAGCATCCATCAATTGTGGATGTCTGACTTGAGATTATATGAGCATATTAATTGCCTTCCATTCACCTCAAGGTGAGTTGAGTCTCTGCTCCAAGAGGTTTAAACAGATGTGCTTTGAGAATGCCAGTCCTCAAGCTTAAGTCTTCCAGGCAGTCTTGCCTGTAAAGCTTCCCTTGGGGTATTGTGGATAACCAAGGGCCTCGCTATCTGTCTTTCCCAAATCTGGACTTGCATTTGGAGCCCTGCATAGGTAGATAATTTGTAACAGATGACGACTCTGCCTGTATTTTCTGTGTGTTGAGATCTGTGTTTCTTCAGAAAAGCATGAGTGGCAAACATTACAGCATTCCTCTTATTTTCTAACTCTGGATTTCAAAAGGCTTCCGGACTTCTGATCTACATCTGGAAGATCTGATCTGCTACTTCAATATATATCTACTGAGTATATCCAACCTGTCTATTGTCTGGTCTAGCAGCACCGCTGCACAACTTTCTCAGGATGTCTCCCCAGTACTGAGACTGCAGAGGTAGTACCTCAGACTCTCTCGATGATGCTCATTGCTTATATCTAGCTGTTGATTTGACATATTATAGGTATGTGTGGAGAGGATACGAATACCCAGCTCTGAAGGAGAAAATTGAGTCATGACAATTGTACAAGCCTCATCCTTTTGCAAGAGGTTACAGTCACTGCCTCTGTTGCTGGGCAAACTTCTTTCCTGTTCTGCTAAAGAATATATGGATGCAGGCAATTCTCCAAATTTCAGTTACTTTTTTCACTTTTTTTCCCCCTATTTTCTTTTCAAGTAATCGAAGTCTGAGTTATTGATCCCTTCTCTAGCAAAACAACCTCAGAGTCTGTATTTTGTCACAGGTGTAGTTAAGTCACTGTCATGCAACCACTATCTTACAGAGTGATATTTTCTGCCGTTCAGAAGCCACCTTGTTTCCCATCCTAGATTGTTGAATGGAAAGCCCAAGTGAGGCTTGCATCATTTTAGTGTCTCTAATGTCAGATACAATGTGTATAAATTTTGTTTTGCCATGTGAAAAATATAGCAAAAATTTGCAGCTTTCTAGTGACATGCCAAATTTTCAGCTGAGAGATCTCAGATGAGATTTCTTTTTCCTTTACACATACACATGCGATACACAATGAGGCAAAGAAAAAGAGGACTGCAGATTGGCTGAAGAAACTTTTTTTTTTCACTGTAAAACCAAGCAGGAAAAAAGGACTAAATGTGGGGCTGTTGTTGTTTTACTTCCCTACATGTTGAACCTGTTATTAAAAAAAAAAAAAACAAACAACAAACATAACAAAGAAGATATGAAAGAAACATAGAAAGGAAATATTCCTTCATTTTCAGTCACAACAAAACTGATGGTATGTCTTTCTGCAAGCACTAAATTCCTCCTACTTCAGATTGAAAAAAATTTTTCCAAACCCAAATGGTGCATACATCTACCATAAATTAGGAGAGCCTATAGAGGTTGCTACTGTTCAAATGGTGTTACTTTATTTTTCTGTTGAGCTGGCTAAACATCATTTTTCTGCTGTCCTTCAGTCTTGCCTGTGAGCTATGCACCAACAACAATACTCTCATTCCTCATATTTTTCACTAATGTAAGCTCCCAGTGCTATGAGAGATCTGTTTTGAGTAACAACTAAACGAAAACAGCCCTAAGATTTGAGCATATAGGAACATCAACTGTAGTATAATTGCTTAAAAGGCTGAAGGCTTACTGTTGAGCATGGATCTGAACCTCACATGAGCACAGGGACCACACACATTTGCAGCAAAGTTCTCAGAGGGCCTGAGTGTCCTGCATTGTAAGGGAGGTTACACAGGCATAAGCAAAGAAGGGCAGCAGCTTTCAAACTGTAGGGAATCGGCTACTTTAACCCGAAGAGTTGCCCCCACCTCTAATCTGCTATGATGGATGCTGATGAGGGTGTCAGCCCTCACTGGTGGTGTACCTTTCCAGTAGCACCAGGAGACCTCTGATATTTTGACACAAACCAATTTCCTTCCTTCCGTCTCCTGTGGGTGTCAACAAAGAGGCATTTGAGAATGAGAGAAGCCCTGCCGCAGGGGCAGAGAGCTGTTTGGGATAGGAAGGGTGAGGAGGAATGGTCTGTTGCAGAAACTGAGTTAAATGTTAAGGCAGAGGAAGAATCACAGTCAGCTGCCTGTACCACTGGTCCTTTAACCAAAACCCTGTTTTCAGTCTGAATTTTCACCCCTTCCAGCCCTTATTTCCTTTCTCTGCTATTCTACCACTGCTGCAAAACTCAGCTTTATCCACAGAAATGAGAAGTCTGAAGTTGGCTGAGCCCTGTGGTTGTACCTGGAGGTTAGAGTCAGTGTCCACAGCTGAAACAGGAGAGTACAAAACTTAATCAGATGTTGCTGTCCTGCAGCTGTAAGTTACTGCTGCCCTTTTAATGGGTTGCATCAATACTGCTTTTTGTGCAAGAGACAGCATTCCAGGAAGAGCTCAGATTGAGCCAAGTCACTACTTGTACCTATTGCTTACCCTGTGCATAGTAACCTCTGGCTTAAAACCAAGTTTGTGGCACTTGACTGTAGAAGTGAAGATGGGCTGAATTGCTTCCTGAGTGGTACCCACAAATAAATATGAGACCTGATCAAACAAAACGAAACACTGAAATAACAGCAAAAACAGCAATTAAATTTGTCATTGAAAACATAATTTTTTGGAAGCTGAAAATAGTTCAGCTACAACATTTTGCTGAAGCCCAAAAAGAGACTCTGTAAGTTCTTTTCCAGAATCCAGCAAGGGAAAAGAAGAAAAAACAGGGGAGACCATGGGACCAGCATTGCATCCATTTCCACCCCAGGCTTGCAGTTTTGTTCTGGTCCCATATGCTACCAAAACAGCCACAGCACTTCAGCCTCCTGACTAATGTGGTATTAATACAAAAGAGTTGGTGAGGGGCTGTGGTGCTACACAGGCACCAAACTCCCACCTAGAGGGACCCTCTCGTTAGGTTCAGCTTCATACTGTGGTACCTGTCCTACCACAAGAACTGGGAAAAGGGAGCAAGACTGCACTTGCAGACCAAACATTTTGACCACCACTGCAGAGCAGGGGTGTTTTTTTCTCTAGAAAATGATGTGTGGGATAGGAGAGCTGTTTCCACCAGAAACCAAGACTAACATCATCTCAGTTTCTGACAGTTTCTGTGTCGGTACACACTTTCACGAGAGTATGTTTCATTCCCTGCTCATTTTTTGTTCATATGAGCTGTGGACAGTGGTCAGAGTGGTGTAATGGCACCTGTATCTTTAAAGTTGAAATTGTTGCAAAAAAATGACAGTATTTAAAGTGAGACAAGGAGCTGAAGAAAAGAGAAGACAGTCTTACAGTTTAAAAAGGTATAAGCTGAACTGGAGAACTACATTTTAACTCTGCTAAAAAAACCCTCATGTGTATTGTTGGGCAACTAATGAAAACCAATATATTTCATTAGTATAAATGGCTAATTTGTGTCTTATAAATTGGATATGAAACAAAGAAATCTCTGCACCTTTTAGAACTGCACCTTTATCCTATCCTTCTATTCCTCATATGTAAAATAGGAAGAAGAATATCTCACAGAGGTATTGGGAGGATAAAGACATCAGTTTATGTTAAGTACTCACATTCCATACTAAAAAACACAAACAAAGCCTCTGAGGGCATTAGTAGATCTTCCATCCAGAGAGTCGGAGTGGTGCAGTAAATAAGACACTAAGGCTACACAGTCAATGAGAAAGACACAAAATGTACCCCACAGTGAGTGCAGGATATGAGAAAAGAGGTCATGAGCCAAGAGCAGGGAATGAGACAGGAATCTGGTGGGAAAGTAAAGCAAATTGACATAAATGGTGAGTTAAATGGGTGCAGCGATAATTTTGATACTCCTTAACTTCTTAGCAAACTCAATTTTGTATTGTTTTCCTTGCTATATCATAATAATGTCAGCAGTACTATTTTCTGATGAAGTTCCACAGATTTCCTTTGTACAATAAACACAATATATGCAAGTTGTTTTTAGCAAGTAAGTCAACAAAAGTATAATAACAAAGTTAGAATCAACAAATGCTGTAATTATATTGTACTTCAGGAATAATGAATCTCTCTTAGAATTACTTTAGCATATATATTTTATTTTATCAACTCATGAATTTAAAGTTCTTACAGCACTCTAATCACCAGGTTTTCATTGTAAACGGAGAGTGTGAATAGAAAAACAAACAAACAACAAGATTTCAAAAACAGCTGAGTTATTCATGGTGATGATTTCACACCTAAACACGTGAAAACCACAATGCTGTTAAAACAAAAGGTAGCTCAACTCACTAGATGATTCTAAGAATGTTTCACTTGTAAAAATGTATTCTCTACATGTTACTTGATGCACTATAACTGAATATTGCAAAACTAATTCCAAGGTCTCAGGTGATTGAAAACATTGGCAGGCAGTGGGTTTGCATTTGTATTCCGTTAGGGACATATAGACAACTATACAGAGGTCCTTAAAACAGAAGGCACTTACTGTCAGGTAATCTGAATCTGCCCTGGAGAGTTTTGAGGAAACTACAAAGCACATTTTCCAATTAAGAAGTTTCAAAAGACTCCTGTTACAGATTACCTATCAGCTTTTTTCCCCAGAATCTTTCTGGTAAATGACAGAAGAATTTTTTTTAAGATATGTAAAGCTTATGGGAAATATGGTGCTGAAATGTGATAAAGCCATAAGCCACTCATACTGGGTTCCCATAAGTGACAGTGTTAGAGAATATCACTAGAAACCTGCTGGTTTTGGAGGTTCAGTTAAATCAATAACCACCAGTTATGAAAAGCTAGCCTTGGCATTGGTAATTTCCTATTTTTGTAGTATTTGCTGTTACATCCATCTTTGAAAAATGCTTCCAAGAGATGATAGATGAAGGCCAGCTGATTTAATCAAACGGGCCAAACCCCATATTCCTGTGAGGTAGTCAGCTGGAATGTGGTCTTTTTTTAATATATTTGTTTTTTTTGTGTGAAAGCTTAACATTTAATTATGTTTATGTGAACCTGGAAATTTAACCTTTCTCATGATTTCATGTTGATTTTTTAAAAAGCTACAGCTGGGCTTTTCCTTTCATAAATATGATTATCAGCTGATTTTTGGCTTAAAAGTGAGGAAAAAAAATCCCCATTATTTATTTAGCTAATTTCATTGAATTGCGAAGTACCACTTAGGATGCTTTTGAAAAGATAACTGTGCAGTCAATATTACAGTAATGTTAGCTCATGCAAACTAATTCTAATACTGTCTTCAATTAATGGGAGTAGCTGTTTATTGGAGAAAGGGACACTCAGCAGTGGATTAACAAAAAAAAAATAGTTGTGAAATGCTGGTAAAATCAGGTGAGGCATCAGCCCTTCTTTTGGGTGGTTAAATGTGTGGGAGCATAGCATCAATTGTGGCTAGAGCAACTGTTCTGCTCTTTAAAAAGAAAGAAAGAAGGAATAATAGTAAGTCAGTCCTGATTATGACTTTATATGGGTTTATGGTGTTTGATAACTGTTGTCCTTAAAACATTCAAGGCTTGGGGTGCATACAGAGATAGTCAACTAACTGGTAGGGTGTGCATGTTGGTTAACTTGTTTTATGGAGACTTTGATATGTATAGCTCAAGTCTATCGTATACTATTCACCTCTTTGCTTCAGAAAATGAAGGGCTTTAACTGTTTCATGATTGTGCTGGGAAGGAATATGTCTGGCCTATTTTTAACAGCTTTGTGTCAGAGAAAGAGGTGTCTTCTTTTCAAAGCTTTTCCAAGTAGAGAGACCTTAAAATGTACTTCACTTTATCAGCTCACATTTCTCACGCAAACAGAAATGAGACAGGGAAGAACAGGAAGGTCAAACTTGCGTAAACATGCTGTTCCACATGTTAGCTGCCAGGAGAAAGAGCAACATGCATCTGAACTGAATGCATTATGCAGAGAAGACAGAAGATGCTATTCCGGCAAAGTCAAATTTCTCTTTCATGTAAGATCCCATGTGATAAAGCTTAGAAGTACTGTTTCCTTTTAGTGATGTAAGGAGCATAAACCAAAATGGCTTGTTATTAATCTGACATGATGCTTTTAACAACAAAGGCAGAAGGAATTTTAAAATGTCTTTGTTTTAAAGTTTAGAGACATCAAATGTAATTTTCTGCTTCTATCAGCAAAACCCTCTAAATTTCCTAGTACTATCATTCTAATAAATCACTACTTCTTTCCAGGAATTCTGCTTGCTGCTACAGAGAGACAAGCCACCAGAAGTTGACCTTCTTATCTTGAATTTACAACCTAGTGAGTATCTAAATCTGACACCAAATTATTCTAGAAAGAAAATCCAAGATCAACACTTTTCTTTGAAAAAGCTATTTGAAACTTTTGGGGGACAGATATTTTTAACAGGACACATATATAAACAAAATTTTAAACTCTCTTTCACCCTTAAGTGATTGAGATTCACCTTAATAAATGAAGTGTTGCTGTGCACGGAAGATTTCCCTCCTCTCTTGCCACAAGCTCTAGACACTTTGGACTATTCTTTCATTCTGCTGCTTCCTAAATCAGTGCTCCCTCATTCTGTGTGTGTAATGCACTCAGATTTATTTTTACCTTCAAGAAAATGCATCTTCAGTTATTCAGATTAATCTTGCTGTACCTATGGAGAACTGCCTGCCTCTCCCTATGATACATTGAAGCAGCACCCTGCAGTCCCACCTCAGGCCATGCTGGTGACGTGCAATTTCAGTTTTGCTTGTCAGCCACCTCTATCTCTCTACTGACAATACTCAAGCTTGGGAGAAAAGTTACACTGTCTGGCACTAACTCTATTGGAAAGTAACATTTCTATTTGTAACGCAAAGCAGATATGATTTTAGAACTTGATCTCTGACATCAAAGGCTGCAGAAGACTAGAAATGCTTAGATTTTCAGTTCATTAAAAAATATATTTCCTCCATAAAATAATTGGTTTTCTCAAATCATGTGCTTCTCTATTGAGTGTATATTTCCATTTGTTTTTTAGTGTATTCTAGTAGTTAAAAAAAGTGTGTGTGTGTATATATATATATACAAACTTTTTTTTTTCCAATTAGTTCCTCTGGGACCATTTTATTGAAGTCTTTTTGGCACTTAAAATATGTCGATGAAATTGTTAATCTGATTAAAGCATAGGTACAAGTTGATAATATAAAACATGAAAAAGCAGTGCAAAGTACTATTACTAATATAATTACTTTCATCATAAATACCATTACATTTTCAGTTGTTGCTCACTTAACCTTATACATTTTTTCCCATCTCTGAGACAAATAAGTGTTCATTAGCTCCAATCTACTGTTGTGAAAGGCAGTTTTCTGCTTCTTCAGGAGTATTAAGGAATTTATGACTTAGGTGGACAGAATCATTCACAGAGGAGGGATACAAGCCTTATATCTCTGACTGGTCTAAGCCCAAACAAGTGAAGATAGCTCAGCTAGTAGAACTGCTCATTTTCTTAGGGGGATGAGCAACTGGGGTCTCATGCACAATGGTTTTACTGAAAAATTGTGACTGTCTATAGGTTTGTAGGCAATGTCAGGAAAAAGAGCCATGAAATACCATTTCATCTCCGGAAGTGTCCCATGAATGATTTTAAAGACCCGCTGTGTTCTGCTTCACTGGCAGGCTACCACCAATGATATTTTATGACTAGACCAGAGTGAGTCTTGCACCTGGGCAAGGCAGTGAAATAAGCTGATGCCATAAGAATTGCAGAGCAAAAATGGTTAAAATAATGATGAGAAAGCTATTCAAGACAGGAATTCTGGGTGAAGAAAAGAGGGTTAATTTTGATGGGAAAGAGAGCAAGCTCCTGGGGTTTTACATCAGCTAATTCTAGTATGATACAATTCTCTGTACTATTACTCTATAATTCTCTGTACTATTACTCTATAAATTGAAATTGGCTTGTATCTGACCCTTCTTTCTATTCCACTCTAAAGGAGTGATCATGGAGAGACTGTGAGCTGGTGAAGACTGAATGGAAGGAAAATGCTGGCTTTGAAGCCCACTAGTCCACAGTTGTTCTCAGACCTACACTACAGCTGGGACTAATCAGTAGATGATGCTTTTTCTCTGGGTTTTTCATGTTGCTTCCTAGACAGCACTGACTTGAACTAATGCAAGCAGATACTTCCAAACCTAAATCTAGATGCCTCAGGGTAGCAATTCAAAGTTTAATTTGTTGATGTACATCAAGGAAGACATAATTCAAAAAGCTTGTATCTGTACAATGGTTCATACACATCCAACCCTGGGATTTCTTAATCTCTCAGTTAGAGGAGTGGGTCAGGAAAATAGAATTCTGTTATTGCTAACACTCCCTTAGTACAACATGTGCTGTGGGATCATTTTCTTCCTGTGTATTTGGTTTGCTCATCTATCAAACCAGCCATAGAATAATTTCTGTTGGAACAGACCCTCAGGATCATCGAGTCCAACCATAACCTAACTCTAGCACTAAACCATGTCCCTAAGAACCTCATCTAAATGCCTTTTAAACAGCTCCAGGGATGGTGACCCCACCACTTCCCTGGGCAGCCTGTTCTAATGCCTGACAACCCTCTCATGAAGAATGTTTTCCTAATATCCCACCTACACCTCCCCTGGCACAACTTGAGGCCACTTCCTCTTGTCCTATCACTTGCTACTTGGGAGAAGAGACCAACAGCCTCTACAATCTCCTTTCAGGTAGTTGTAGACAGCACTAAGGTCTCCCCTCAGCCTCCTTTTCTCCAGGATAAACAGCCCCAGCTCCCTCAACCAGTCCTCACAAGACTTGTGCTCCAGGGCCCTCATCAGCTTTGTCACCCTCCTCTGCACTCTCTCTAGTATTGCAATGTCTTGCTTATGATGACAGGCCAAAAACTGAACACAGGATTCAAGGTGGGGTCTCACCAGCACTGAGTACAGTGGCACAATCACTTCTCTAGTCCCGCTGGCCACACTACTCCTGATACAAGTCAGGATGCTATTGGCCTTTTTGGCCACCTGGGTACACTGCTGCATATTCAGCTGGCTGTCAATCAACACCCCAGATCCTTTTCTGCCAGGCAGCTTTCCAGCCACTAGAGTCTATAATAATAGTTTAGATTTTCAAGTGTACTTCTTATTTTTTTTAATTAGGTTCTAGAAAATATTTTGAAATTTCCACATATTTGTGTTTTCATGTGCGTGTTTCCTAGTCTTGCTCTTGTAAGATGTCTCCTAAGTACATGAGACTGCAGTTAGTGAAATATGGGAGAATGGGGTGTTACACATCAGTTGAAATTAGGGTCACCTGAGCATTGCACATGAAGCACGTGTTTTCCTCATCAATTTGATCTCAGTGTGAAGGAATAAGAAATATTTGTGCAGGCTTTTCTGATGAAAAATCAGAACTGCTCTTAATCTGAATGACATCTTAAAGAAGCACATAGGAACCAATTCTGTCTTTCAGCCGCAACTAAGCATTGCAAAGCTGCTCTGAAATCTCAGTGAAAAAAAAACCCAAAACAAACAGTATGCAGCCACTGTTCAAAAGTTCAGGCCTACATACTACCTGGTTGAAAAGCTGAGATGCAACAAAGCATTAGAGAAGAAATGCAGAAGAACACAGCAAACAAGATCTGCAGGTGAGGGCTAACTGATAGTTTTTTTGCTAAATGAACAGCAAAATCCATTAAGTATTAAAAAAGATGACCATACAGAATAGCAGATTAATGTACAGCTCTGAAACATGAGTCTTGATCCAGATTCACAGCTTAGCATGTATGCTGGATAAAACCTCAGAGCCTGACTTTTGCAAAGATTATTAAAGATTGTATTAATTCTCCTGATGCCTAGGAAGCAACTGTGACTGAGCCCTCCTGCAAAAGGCTCTTATCCAAGAATAGTTGGCAGGATCTAAAGGTGAATCTCGACAAGACCAGAGTTAGAGCACAATTAGGAGTTTTAATCCCTTTTCTGGCATGCAGGACAGTCCCTGCCTCTGCTACTCTATGGGTTCCTTTGCGTGCTGCCAGTGTTGTGACCCTTGATTCTCCCCTTCTGAGCAAAAGGAGCATCTGCCAAGATTCACACACACTTTCTGAACCTGGGAGCCCCTTCAGCTTATCCCAAGTACTAAACAAATGTAATGTATTCAGAGTGAATTATGAGACACTGGTAAACATCACTTTAGTTCTGTAACCTGAGAGGTGAAAGGTGACTAATTAGGAAGGTGACTAATTAGGAAGAAAAACACAGAAGGAAGAATGAAGAGATAACAATAATGAGGCAGGGGAGAAAAGAAAGAAGCAGGTGTTTAGTGACTCCCATGAAGAATAGAAAGGTATGAAAGTAACTACTCATGAATAGGCAGACTCTAATTGAGCCTTTTTCTGTGCCACCCTGCTATTGTAAATAGCTGAAGACAAAGCATTCTGAAAGAAACAAGCATGGATTACAAAAGAAGAGGAAGCAATATTCATGAAGCATTTAATGATAAAAATTATCAACAGGTTTCCTAATGCAATGCCTCATCGCAAATATTAGAAAGGCTTTGAAGTCAGATGGCTGTTCTCTCTCTTCTTCCTCTCCAAAAATATGGTCGTCTAAAGGTACAATGTTATCCAACAGAAACATACTTCAGAAAATTTCAAATGTTGCCAGAGAGAGAGTTTGTTTTCTTTCAAGTTATGACAAATAGTTTTGCTTTTGTAATTGTATTAGAAGGGCTCTACAGGTCCAAAATCAGGTATTAGGAGATTTTGTTGTGGAACAAAACAGGTACTCCCTTAAAATGGAGGAGGAAGGAACTGAAATTTGTGAGATGACACTGGGTATCAATCATACTCTAGGAATACCAGAGAATTACAAGGAAGTAATCTGTGACTAATGGTTGCACCAGTAAAACATCTGCTGAACAATCTCCTGTAATGCACCGATTCATTCAGATGTCAGTCTGATGACAGCCTGATATCTCCTAATTCCTTTTTGGTATCATAAAAGCTGAAGTAGCTGAAGGTCTCTGTTCTGAGTACACTGGCCAAACCCAAGCTCGGTACACTGCAGTTTGTACATCAAGCTGCTGGAAGATACTATTTCTAGCTAAAAATGTTATAAGAACTTTCAGCACAAATACTGATAAACTCCATATATATTGCTTAGGAATATTTCAAAAACTCTTGAAACAGCAGCCCTTCTTCTAGCTGAGAAACGTATGCCAAATAATACACCTACCATGGAAACGGCCGCCATGCCAGGCATCCAAGGATAACTCCCTGGATGCTTTCCTAAGCTGTGGTCAAGCAAGCCAGTAGAATAGTAGACATTTTGGTTAGAAGCACTCTTAATGTTCAGTGAAGCTCCTAAGATCGGTGTTTCTGTAAGGCACCCAGGTGCTGGGATGTGAGACTGGGACATCTTTCGATCTGCACAGTGCTGCCTCCATGGCTCTTGCTGTATGCTTGGCACATCTATCCCCTGCTCTCTGCATTTGTGGTCTGTAGGGGTAAGGAAGGGGTGCAACATTAAAGTATAGTTTGCTACCCCTTTATCTATCCTGTCATTGTAACAGGTAGAAGGAGGCTGGAGGGCCTCTCTCCTTTACTCTGAGGGGGAAGGTCTAGCTGGCTCTCTTGCTAGGTAGACTGGACCATCCAAAAAAGCTTCTTGAGATAGCATGGCCCCAGAGATGGACCTGATGTTTTGTATTTAGAGGTGGCCTCTGGATAATTAGATAACGGCGTTTAAATTTAGCAGATGCATACAATTAAAGCGATAAAAGTGTGGAACGGGTAGTATAAGAGAAGTGGCATTTCTAGCTTTTTCTCATAAATGTTGTCCCCTTCAAGGAAATCTTTGTTATCTTATTCTGTCCTGGTAATGTTTATTTTTCTGCTGTACTTGCATATCTGCAGAACTATGGGAAAAGGCTCAGTCACACAGTTTAATTGCACTGTGTTTGTACCATCTTAATCTTAGGCCCCCAGGTTTCTTCTGACATACTCATGGGAGATCAGGAAGATTTTTTTTTTTTTTTTTTTTATACACTATGTGGCTTTGGGGTATTATTTCTACTAACTTCTGCAGCATTGGGGTTTGGCTCCAACTACAGGTAGGATTTTGGCAAGGAACACACAGTAATCTGCACTTGATGTATTATATTTTTCACACAAGAGAAAATCTGAATTCTGTGGAGAACATGTGTTACTAAGCTGACAGAAAGAGCAAAGAGCATGAAATTCAGATGTGTTTGGTTGGTGTTTTGCTAATCCACTTAGCATAAAGCCAGGCACAGATATGGAGCCAAATGGGAATTTTCTCTGCATCAGATCATGAGCAGGTATTAAGGTTTGTTTTCTACCCTCCTCTACAGAGTCAGTCATGATCTTTTACCAGGCTTACTCGGGAGCTTTATTTAGGAAAGCCACTGCTCTTACAGGAATTCTATTAGCCCCCTGACTCCATTATTACTGCTCCACCTGTGTGAAATTGCAGCACATTTAAGTAGGTCTTATGAATGGACATGTGGAAGTATTGTGTCTCTTCAGCTGTGAGATGCTGCTTGGACCTGTGTACAAGAGTCATCGCTGGCATTTTTAATGAATGGCTTTGGAGCCAGGACCTCGTGGGTCAAGGAAGACCCTTTAAAATCTGTGCTCCTGAGCCAGTGTAGTCTGTGCACTGCTGAACCCCTCCAGCAAATGGAACAGGTAGGCAAAGGCCTCTTTTGTGAGCATTGGCAGAGCTTTTAAGTATAGCCTAGACACCAAGCAGATCTATGCTATCGTGCTGCTGATGGCTGAGTGCATTTAGAGCAGTGAAACTTTAGAGCCTATGCAATGTCACATATGGAAACTTAAGCATCAACAAGGTTATACCGAGGGTTTTGTGACAGTGATGCCTAAATATTGGAAAAAGGCCAGAAAGGTGAGCTCCACTTGCACATAGCCCTAAGTCTTGTCCTTTTAATGCCAAGAAAATGCCATATGCTTCCATGGTGAGTGGTTTCTACTTCAAGAGAAATAGCAAAGCCGGAAAGAACAAAAAGGTAAATGACAAGGAAAGACCATCGTGTTGGCACCTTTGCTATTGAGCGCAGCCTGTGCAATGCGAGCAGTCCCGCCAGGGGCAGGCAGGGAGGTGGAAGGCAGCAGAAGCAGACAAGGTGAGCTCTGCACTTGGCTTCCAGTTTTACAACATAAAGTTTAATGGATGAATGCTATCAGCTTTTATGGTCAGATGCTTATTCATAACAATTTCTGCTGTTTTTCAAATTCTACTTGATCTTTGTGTTAGACTTGGTAGTGAGGCCCTCTTCAAGTTCAGAAAGTTTTCATTGGAGTGGTTCTGGTTCCTCTCTTTTATATGTGCTGTTTTTGTTCAGCCAGCCTTTTGCACACGCTTTATCTTTCAACAAACTGAGTCACTTGGCTTTTGAATGCATTTAAATTCCGTGCAGTGCATCTTGCTCACATAAACCCAGAGAAAGCACACCATAATCTCCTCAGGAAATACTGTTTCACCAGAGCTCTGCTGTGAGCATGTATTAGAAAGATGACAAAGACCAAAGAGCTATATTTCTGATCACACTGGAAAGATAATTTTGCTCAGCTTAAAACTTGAAGTGTTTTCAGTGTTGTTTGCTACTCGGTGAGAGTTGGAGACCCTCAGGTACCGTCCTTCTAGATCTGGTCAGAAACATGCAAGGAGACTTGGAGCCTCCGGTGCAGACACCAGCGCCCCGCCGGGCACGCGGCGCTGAGTGACCGTTGGGCAGCAAGGCGTTAATGGGCACGCGGCGCTGAGTGACCGTTGCGCAGCAAGGCGTTAATGGGCAAGACGCGGTGGGCTATTTAAATGCCGCCGGGGGCAACGGTCTTGTCTTTTAACTTTCCTCTCTCGGAGCCGGCGCGTTAGGGCAGCGGCAGCCGCGGAGCTTCTCGGTAATTACTGCGCGGGGCCGTCAGGCAGGGGCTCGGCGGGACGGGGGGGCCGGGCCAGGGGGAGCGGTGCGGGCCGCCGTTCGGGGCTGGCAGCAGCTGGTGGCCGCCGTGTGCGCACGCAGGGGCGGCGGGGCGGGGCGGAGGCGCTGGTTCAGCCCGTACCGGCGGGCTACAGACTCCTTTTGGCTGGTGTGGTGTGTTCGGCTGCGCGGCCGGCAGTGTTTGACAGGATTCTGTATTCGTTAAGCCAAACAGCGGGTTTAATGAGAGGCAGCGATATGAACTTTTGAATAAGGGAGAATGTGTAAGCGTGGCTTTGCGATGACTGAAAATTTTTAATGGTAACGTTTGAGGTGTTGCCTGGGAATTGTCCTCTGCACGTGGGTTGAATTAAAACCAATTTGTTGCTGACGTTTCCTGCCTGGGATATCTTAGTTGGGACTCTTAAAAAAAGTCTTCTTTGTTTGTTGTTTTTTTTTATTTTTATTTTTGTCTTTGATATCTTATGTTAGAACTGTACAGCAGTTTCCTTTAGCAAACTCCCTGTACTTGCAGAGGCTAGGGCACAGGTGCCCACCTGCTTTACTCCTCAGGTGTATTATAAATATGGCTTTAAGCTTTTTCTTCGTGTTGGGTGCATTTTGTGGGCATTATGCA
The DNA here is from genome assembly GCF_964273445.1 of Streptopelia decaocto. Lineage (NCBI taxonomy): Eukaryota > Metazoa > Chordata > Aves > Columbiformes > Columbidae > Streptopelia > Streptopelia decaocto. The sequence goes on from NC_138659.1 coordinate 46,495,934, forward strand.
CACTAGTGCAGGAAGAAAGTCTGGCTGACACTGTTGAGCAGGACGTGTATGAGAGTGGTGAGGGAAGAGTAGGGGGCTTGAGGACCCAGGTGGTCCCTTGTCATCTGCTGTTTACTCAGTGCAATTCTCTCTGCAGAGCCTGAGATTTTGATAGTCAAGCTAACAGGAGGCTTCCATGCCGCATAATTTCATGGTAGATGTTGCTTAGAATAAATTCCAAATAGGAACTTTTTTTGTTTTGTCAGGTGGTGGAAGTGATTTTTTGTTCTTTTATTTTTTTGAGCTTTTATCATAATGTGTGGCTACTTCAAAAATGTCTTCAAATTTTGAATAGGAAAGTAACATCTGGTTTGTTTTCAATACTGTTTTGAGCAGCAAATGCAAATAGAGTTTTGTATTTTAACAAAGCACTCTTGGATTGTCATTCTAATGAAAGTTTCTTATGTCCCAATTATCCTAATATCAGGGATTTGCTGGATATTGTTTCAGCTGAAAAAGAAACAGAAACTTGCTAAGCATTTCAGTGCAAAACTTATCCCTCAGGAAGACTTTCCTTTTTAACAGCAGTAGCTAATCTGCATCTTGCAATTTCTTTTATTTATCATATTTTAAAGTCTCCAGGCAATATATAAAATCTCTTTATATGTTTCCAGTGCAGATTGTATCAGGCATGGACTATTTCTGATAAACTGACACCCAGTTCTTCACACATACACAAGACTAAGTAAAAGCTGTATGGGAAAGAAATGCTGATCTGGGAGTATTAGGAGTGTCTTCAGCATTTTATTGGGGTGTATATGTGACTTGAGAGAAGGTTCTTCTGAGAACCTTCTTCATACCAACATTTCTTATTGTTTTTGTTTCTTGAATTTAATTTGTATGCCTGCTGTGGTTTGGTGTCCACTGTTTTGTTTGGGCCTTCAAGTCTGCGTTCTTTGTTGTATCATTTGCTTCATGACTGAAAACAAAAGATGAAGTCTTTCTCCAACTGTTCTGTATCATTGTGCTAAACTTGGCTCAATATCAGTGAGAGAATGATGAATAAAGCATTATGGTTATTTAATTTTGTTAATGTCCCTTTATTGTAACTTCAGCAAATAATAGTAAGGTATCAATTAGGTTGTGTTCCTTTTTTTCTTGCACTTATACTAAGCTGTTTCTTCTACTGAACTCAATGAGTGTGACTTAGAAACTGCTACCTAGAAATTAGTCCTAGAACACAAGTTTAGTGGGAAGAAGTGTGACTTTCTGAAGCAGATAAAGGATTTCACAGAAGAGACTTATTTGCTGTATTGCCTTATGTACAGCTCTTTTTCAGACTTTTTAAGAAAAATCTAAAATAACAGGTATGATAAAGTCTCCTTCACACATAAGAGATAATAAAACACAAAATATTTGGATTTGGAGTGGGAAAACTGAAAACCAAAACAAAATAGAAGCAGGCCCAAAGAGAACTCCTGTTTTAAAAGTTCAGGAGGTTTGCAGTTTGGTTGAAAGTGTTAACTAGAGCTGTTCAGAACTTTATTTCTAAGGATTTATCTTGAAACTTCTATATTGGATAACTGTTTTGTACTACAAAAGTGTCTAACTATCATGCACATTATTTGACAGAAGAAAACAAAACCAAAATACTGCCCTCACTGTAAAGTTTTCATCTGTGTGTATGAAACATTTTCTTTGTCCCTTGTAAGGACAAAAGATTTGGTTCTTCAGATAATTTATTCTTTCTCCTCTCTCTTTTTAGGGAATAGAACTTCCCTAACGCTCTTTATAATCATCTGTAATTTGCATCCTCTGGAGAAGCATAGTGAAATAAAAGGTGAGGATGGCAATGGAATTGCCATAAATCAGACTTATTAAACAATTGGTTTTCTTGTGTGTTATGGCATTGCAATATTGCGTTAGCAAGCTTCAGAGAAGGAAATGTGATGAAAGTAAGTGTTGGAGTACTCAGAGCTGGTGTTACAGATGTGTTTCCATCAGTTTTTACTGTTTCTTTTGAGTTATGACCTACGTGGTGGTGTCTCATTTCTCTTCCCTGAATGAGTAATTCCCCAAAAGAACCTAGAAAGAACTATAAAGAGTACCTCTACTGAAAAATCTGGAGGTACTCATGGGGTGTTACTGGTAAATAACCAGGATGGAGGATCAGTTTGATGTAGCGTTCGTGAATGCTTTCTAGCCTTCTCTTTCCATATTATATTCTCCTCTGCTGACACAAATTGAATAATATTTTATTTCTGTATCAGTTTCTCCTCTGCATATGGAGTTTTATATGATGTGGTCATTGAACTGGAGCACAATCCACTATTTAAATTATGAAAAGCTTTCCAGGTTGTTTCAGAACCCAAAATGATGGGATCATAATCAAGTAGACCTGGCACTTCTGGCTATCATTAAAGCTCGTTATCAGCTGGTTGCTGGCTCTGTCCTTTGACCTACTTTCATTCCATTCTACTACTCTATGCTGAAGATATTTTAGGCAGTTTAAGCAAAGGTGTTATTTAGCTGAGGTAGAAAGATATTCTGATAGTCATTAATAAAACCAAATCCACCTCACTGTGTAATGCCTACACTTGACTGTGTCCACAATACTGGGCTTTTAAATCCATTTTAATTTTCAAGTCTGTTTTGTTAATTGGGATCTAGGATTTTCTCCCCAGTACTCCAAAGTGTTCTCTGTTGTGTAGGATACTTATGTAAGGAACTAAGTTTTACAGGATGGGCATCTTTGTATTTCTATTTATAAACTGATTTGTTTTAAAACAGTTCTTTCCAAATTAATAGTGAATTTTGTGTAGCATCTCTGATTTTATTTAATTGACGTGACATTAGTGTTACCCCAGTCATGCAGTATTTGCATATAGATCATATCACTGAAATCTTGTAAGACTATAGTTTACTTCACTGTAGAGAGAATGCAGCTGGTGTCATTATGCAAAAGGCATCCCAAAGGCTTGAGATTTGTTCTCAAGCTCTGCTGGGAGAGATGTAGCTATTTCAGCCAGAGACTTGAAGCAAGCAATAAAAAAGCCATAGACATACCCTTCTGCATAACTTCCACCAGACCTTTGAAGAGTACTGACTGTTTTCAGTACAATTCCAATCCTACAGTTTCCTTGCTCCACATAGCTGCATTAGAAGTCTCTGTGTGGACAAGGACAGCTAACAGCCTGTTCAGCAGCATGTGTAATTGCATGAAGAACAGGCCTTACTACATCGTGTTTTGCTACATTAGCTGGAACTGTTCTTTTAATAATGTGCCAGGTAAAGCAGTAAGAGAGAACTTGACCTAAACAGTGTGGAGTTCATGGTTGCCTTCTTCATTATTAAACCAACCAAACACCACAGCTTGTTTCAAGAGGACTTACCTAGAGAAATATGTGGCATTGCTGGCATTTGGAAGAAATTTGTGTCAGGTTTCCCAGCTTTCCTTTTCTTGCACATTTTCTAGTGCTGCTGGACAAGCCAGAAGGATTCTTCTTAATGCTTTAAGGTTTAAAAACCTGATTCTTTTTTCTTCCTGTTGTGTCAATGGATAATAAGATGTGAAAAGTTGTATTTTGCTGAATAATCAGGAAAATGGTTACAACTGCATTTGAATCTGAAGAAGCAGGTTTGGGGAAATGTAGAGTAGTACCATCAAATGCTTATCTAGTGTATCTTGTTTCTTTTTGAATACTGCATATTCTATTTTTTTCCATATTAAAGGATAATCCCATGTCCTTTCAATGCATCTTTCCAGAAGTTCTAAGATGTGTAGTTGTACTCAGATGCATATGGTAGGAGATGGGGAAAAATGTGAATAGGATGGATAATAGTTCATGGAACATAGCTGTGTATGAGAAGAGCACGTTTAACTGTTTGGATGAGAGCACAGTACTTCAAAGCTTTTTGAAAACACTGATGAGCTCTTCAGTGGTTGTAGATGTTCAGAGTGAGACTAACATTCACAGCCGGGTGTGTAATCTGAAATTTGAAGCTGTTTTTCTGTTATTAGACTTCATATTATTCTATGTAATTCATGACCATAAGTTGAACTTTTTGTTGGAGGAGAATAGCCTCTACCATCACACACCAAATTCAATAGCCAGACAGCATCAAAACAAGAATGCTGTTCTCTTCCTGAAAGCAAACAAGTTATGTTGCTGTCCTCTGGAACACTTGTCTACCTATTTTGAAGGACGCAACAGAATTTCAGGTGTGAAGCGGAATGACAGGTGTCAGTGAGGTTTTTTTTAATTTAAAATCAAATATAACTTTACCAGCTGCACAGTGGTCTCCAGAGACTTGGTCTCCAAAGGCTTGAGTTAGCTTTTGCATACTCACAGAGTAAGCTGGGAATGTTTGAAATATATACTTAGGAAGTTGTGCAAAGACTGACAGTATTTGACTTTGAGACAGTTTAAGTTACCTCATGCCTAGGATTTTTCTGTGCATCTTCATTCTTGTCTCCTGAACTGTTCTTTTAGTTTTTCTCCATTTGTTCAACAGCTTAATGGCAACACAGTTCGGCAGGAACAATTGTTTCCATGTTTAGCCCACTACCTTCATAGGGTGTTTTCTTCTTTCTTATGGTAAGTAGCTGACATCAAGAACAATCTCTGAGCTCTCCTGTTTAGCATTCATTGTGCACTGAACAAATCTTGCTAAGACAGCCAGCTAACTTTCACATTTCAATATGAGTCTCTTTGATGTATGGCATAGATTGTATGGATGTATGCCATAGATGTATGGCTACTTTCAATTACGTTTACCTATACACAAAGTAAGACTTTGAGATCTGCATAAAGGAACACAAAATTCCTTAATTGATGGTTGCTTTTCGAAGACTGTAAGGTTTAGATGTTAGATTTCTTCATAGGGCTGATGAGCCAAGCTTGTCTGTTTCATTTTTTTATTGTTGTCTCTTAAAGTTTATTTTAATTTGTCCTCAGCTTCTTTCTGTTCCTTTGAGCAATGAAGACTGAAGTTCTAATCTTCTGTTACAGGAATGTTACACAAGAGAAAATCAAGGTAGTCATAGTCACAGCTGGTCATGGAGATTGCTGGAGTTAGTGGCTATGGAAGCATGAATATGTGATGGGAGTATCAAGCTCAGAGTCACTAGACTCCTTTTTGGTGACTTGAAATGCACAAAGAGTAGAGCTCAAATTTTAAACATGGTTTATAACTTTAGGATCAGAGAAAAACAAAACACTGCAAACAAAACCAAAGCATTCTAGGTTGTAAACCCTTATCTTAGTTGACCTGACTGAGGAGCTCCAACTGCAAATAAAGTAGGAGGGAAACTGGCAACCCTGAACCAAGAAAGTTGATTATTTTTGCATGGTACAGACGGAAAAAATGTAACACCAGCTGGTTACCTCCTGTAAATAGAGGCAAGAGATGAGATTAAAACTGGCCATCAATTCTAGTATAGAAATACCGAAACATCTGTCAAATATTTGACACTTATGAAACCAAACTTTGTTCACTCTGGCAGTGCTGGAGGAGCATCTGGGAAAGGAAAAAAAAAAAAAAGGCGGAACCTGGAACAACTTCAAACAAAACCTGCTCCTGTAAGAGCATTGCTATGGTAACAAAGTTATCTTAGCCTCACTCAGATCAATATGTTCCTCTTCCCATTAGACTAGCCAAAAAAGCATTAAAATGACCTGCAGGTAATAAAGATTCACAGAGCAAGTTTAGTATTTGTAGTACTGAAGATATTTTGGTATTATTTTTCAGATAGCTTACAAATCCTTATATTCTTAGAAATTCGGTCTCTAATACTAAATGACTAAGGAGTGAAGCTGAAAACTAAATGCAGTGTGGCAGTTTCCATGGAACTTGTCATTTTGGGAGTGAATATTGTAATGAATACTCAGGAAATCTTGGTGGTGGTTTATTTCTTCTGTGTAAAAGGCCCCTTACATAGCCCAAGGTTTCCATCATGATGGGAAATTATGAAATGCTTAGCTAATCTGTTCATTTTCTGTTTTATTTTTCTGACAAAGTATATCTCCTTTAGCATAGTTGTATTTTAAATCTTATCTTGAAAGATTTTTGTTGTATTAGCAAAAGATGAAAGCATGAGAATGCCATCATATTTGTGACTTCCTGAGGTCTAATCTTACTTACTAATGATGTATATTGGGAGTATAATTTAGCTTCACAGCTACAGCTCTTCTATCTTTAAATGGAGATGAAATTTGTTTGTCACATAAAATTGTTCTGAGAATTAATTGATTAATGTGGTATGTATGCACTGCTTTGAAAATTTTAGCATATGGGTGATGAACATTATTACCAAGTAATTATTAATAATATACTGAGTTATAATTAAAACAACTGTTGGGAGATAGAGGTAGTGTCTAATTCTCCATTTTGATTTCAAGAATGCTACACGTTCATAAATCCAATATCACAGTATCACAGTATCACAGTATGTTTGGGATTGGAAGGGACCTCAAAAGATCATCTAGTCCAATCCCCCTGCTGGAGCAGGAACACCTAGGTGAGGTTGCACAGGAACATGTCCAGGCGGGTTTTGAATGTCTCCAGAGAAGGAGACTCCACCACTTCCCTGGGTGAAGCAGCAGCTCTGGGAATAGCTGCTACTTTTATGGAATCCCTTCCATCACTATAACCTAATGATAAGTAAATTTTTGCATTTACTCTATTAAGGGAGTTTTAACTGAAACTACTAGCAGACAGGCAGAGCTGTCAAATGGAGTAGGGGTCCTGCACATCTCTGGACAGGTGATTAGTGGTATCTGGCAGCATCTTGAGTTGGCTTTTGTGGCTACAGAGGTAAATGGTGCTGAGTTGTGTAGCATTTTTGTCATGTTTTTCATGTCTGTATTAAATGAAGGACATTTATTAAAAAGAAATGTCTTGGCAACTGTGTACATGAACGTGAACAGGTCATTGTGTTAGGGTAGGAAAAGCTCTGACTGCTGATCATATATTGAGAGTTTAGTACCCAGGCTGGGGATGAAGGCTGTGATTTATGACAGTGGATAAAGACTAAATGCCTATGGGATCTAAGGAGTTCTGTGCACTCAGTGTCTCAAAATTAGAGTATTAGAAATGCACAGTTAAAATTATCTGCTGTAGACTGGGTGATTATTTAGTAACATACTATAGTGCAATTTCACCTGAATTAACAGCTCCTTCAACTTCAGTAGTGCTGCAATTAAGAAATAACGATAGCCAGTAAATACACTGTCCGAGTATCTTACCTCGTATGTACCTACCAACACAACAGGTACTAAAGAATATTTGTTAAATCTGCATCTGTTTGTTGGGAGGAATGTAACAAAACCCACGAGATGGAGGATTTGGAGCGTTAATTCATTAAGTGGTGTTATTCACATTCAAAACCACCTTATAACTCAAATAGATACTGAAAAGGAAGATAATAACTGTTTGTTTCCCCTTTACCTTGTACAGGGGTCTGCCACTAAAATGTTACTGTTAAGTAGCAATCTCAGAAGAGCTGAATGTGTGTCATGTGTCTTGCTGCTGCAGTAAACGATTGTAAAATACTGCCCCATGTTTCAGGGTAGCTCTAATTCATCATTGATGGTGCATCATTATTTTGATGGTAAATTTGTAATTTGTTAGACTTTTTTTCCTAGGTCTGAAATATTTTGTGAGCCTGATGGTGTCATGGATGTTGTTAAATATTAATATATTGCGCTAATTCTTGAATGATCCCTTAAGTGATCATACTAACCTAACAAAGTGTTTGTATTAGCCAATTTATTTTGAAGCATAAAGCTTAATAAAGGAGATAATTTAACATTTACATTCTTATATTTAATCACTTGATGCATGCTAGTTTTCCTTCAAATAGTATTAAGTTGGTACAAAAGTAATTGCAGTTTTGGACCATGTCACGGAGGCACCCCGAGGTTAGTTTAAGGGACAACAGGGTCCAAAACAACTTTTATTAAACCGGTGAGAAACAGGGTTTTAGCACTCCAAAAGTGACTTAAATACAGGTTCGGATATCAGTTGAGGAAAATTATTAAGGGGCAGCAATTAATACAACAGGCGGTCCACAGTGTGCATGCACGTGGCTTCACCCAAAACAGTGCTGGAGCCGTCCCTGAGTCCCAGAGAAGTACACACTTGCCTAAACACGGTGTGGGATTATTTTTAAAGAGATACACGTACTCTTAGTGACCATGGGAAGTGTACACTTGCGATTCTGCGAGGGTAAATTTATAATACACTCGCAGTCCTGCGAGGGTTAATTTACTTACATGTGCAAATGTGCTCGGAATATTACACGTGCTTATGTGGAAGCACGGGAGGAAAATACACTCGCGATTGTGCGAGGAAATAATTTATACATGTGCTCGCCCCATTGTCGCGGGTCTCTCGGAGCACGAGCAAGATGCTGCCGCTGAGAGCCCCCCTCCCCAGGATGGAGACTCCGCTTGCTGTGCCGCCACGTGTGTGAGTAAAACTTCTCACAGGATTGCGAGTATATTTATACTTTCCGTGCACATTTGCACGTGTAACTTTCCGTGCTCAATATGAGCACATGTAAAATTAATCCTTGCAGAATTGCAGGTGTATTTTCCTTCCATGCACATTTGCATGTGTAACTTTCCGTGCACATTGCACGCTTACTTTCCGTGCTTAATACAAGCACGTGTACTTTCCGTGCACATTTGCACGTGTAACTTTCCGTGCTCAATACGAGCACATGTATAAATTATTTCCTCGCACAATTGCGAGTGTATTTTCCTCCCGTGCTTCCACATAAGCACGTGTAATATTCCGAGCACATTTGCACGTGTAAGTAAATTAACCCTCGCAGGACTGCGAGTGTATTATAAATTTACCCTCGCAGAATCGCGAGTGTACACTTCCCATGGTCACTAAGAGTACGTGTATCTCTTTAAAAATAATCCCACACCGTGTTTAGGCAAGTGTGTACTTCTCTGGGACTCAGGGACGGCTCCAGCATTGTTTTGGGTGAAGCCATGTGCATGCACTCTGTGGACCGCCTGTTGTATTAATTGCTGTCCCGTAATAATTTTCCTCAACTGATATCCGAACCTGTATTTAAGTCACTTTTGGAGTGCTAAAACCCTGTCTCTCACCGGTTTAATAAAAGTTGTTTTGGACCCTGTCGTTCCTTAAACTAATCTCGGGGTGCCTCCATGACACTTATTTTCTAGGGATCCAGTTTGATAACTGATTTCAATTAAAAACAAAACAAACCACAGGGAGACAAAAAGGGATGATCCAGCTTTGTAATTTCAGAGTAGTTTCATTACATGCGACTTACTATATTTGGTAATAAATCTTGGAAGAAGAATTTGACTCTGGAGTTTACTGATTTTTTGAAAACTTATACTGATGTTCTTGGCATAAATCTCTGCTCTCTTACTTTTTTGTGCATGTTTCCTTTGTACAATTTTGTCTTTTATTTGTTACTACATGCAAGTTTTAACAACAACAAAAAATAATATTTTGATTCTACAGTGTGTTGTTTAGGAGAGAACCAAAAATGCTTTGTAGGTTGAACAAAAATGGCACACTTTTTTGCAGCATTCTCTAGGGGTCCCAACCAAGAGATGGCATCTTACTCTGGCAAGTTTTGTATAAATAAATAGGACCTGGTGCTTAATGTTGTTCTTATTGGGGGACTTCAACCTACCACATATCTGTTGGAAATACAACACAGCAGAGATGAAGCAGTCTAAGGGGCTCCTGGAGTGCATGGAAGACAACTTTGGTTAGTGAGCCTACCAAGGAAGGAGCCCCATTGGATCTGTTGTTTGTAAATAGAGGACTCTTGGGCAATTTGTCGGTTGGAGGTCATCTTGGGCATAGCAATCATGAAGTGATTGAGTTTTCCGTCCTTGGGGAAGATAGAAGGGTAGTCAGCAGAACTGCTACTTTGGACTTCTGAAGGGCAGATTTTGATCTGTTTAGCAGGCTGGCTGGCAGCCTCCCTTGGGAGAGAGTCCTGAAGGACAAAGAAGTCCAGGAAGGCTGGTCTTTCTTGAAGAAGGTAGTCTCAGAGGTGCAGGAGCAGGCTGTCACCGTGTGCCAGAAAACAAGCTGGCAGGGAAGAAGGCTGGCCTGGCCAAATAGAGAGCTGTGGCTGGCACTCAAGAAAAAAAAGAGAATTTATAACCTTTGGAAGGAGGGGCAGGCTGCTCAAGACGAATACAAGAATTCTATGAGTTTTTCAAGGGAGAAAATTAGAAGGGCCAGAGCCCAGTTAGAGCTGAGCCTGGCCACCACAGCAAAAGGCAACAAGAAATATTTCTATAAATATGCTAGCAACAAAAGGAGGGCTAAGGAGAATCTCCATCCCCTGATGGATGAGTGGGGGAAATGTAGTGACAGAAGATGAGGGAAAGGCTGAGGTACTAAATGCCTTTTTTGCCTCTGTCTTTGATAGTCAGAACAGTTGTGCTCCAGGTACACAGCCCCTGAGCCAGAAGACAGGGTGGGGAACAGAATGAACCTCAGTAATCTGAGGGGAAATGGTTAGTGACCTGCTACACCATTTGGACACCCACAAGTCTGGTGGGCCAGATGGGAAACACACAAGGGTGCTGAGGGAGCGCTAGTGGAGGTGATCTGAAAACCACTTTCCATTATCTATCAGCAATCTTGGCTAACTGGGGAGGTCCCAGTTGACTGAAAATTGGCTAACATGATGCCCATCTACAAGAAGGGATGGAAGGAGGATCCGGGGAACTACAGACCTGTCAGTCTAACCTTGGTGCTGAGGAACGTCATACAGCAAATCATCCTGACTCACATCACACAGCACGTACAAGAAAACCAAGTGATTGGGCCCAGTCATCATGGGTTTATGAAAGGCAGGTCCTGTTTGATCAACCTGATCTCCTATAACAAGGTGACCCACCTTGTAGATGAGGGAAAGACTGTGAATTTTGTGTACTTAGACATCAGTAAAGCCCACAGCATTTTCCTGGAGAAACTGGCAGCTCATAACCTGGGTGGGTGTACTCTTCGATGGCCAAGGAATTGGCTGGATGGCCAGACCCAAAGAGTTGTGGTGAATGGAGCCAAATCCAGTTGGCAGCCAGTCACAGGTGGTGTTCCCCAGGGCCCAGTATTGGGACCAGCTTTGTTTAATCTCTTTATCAATGATCTAGATGAGGGGATTGAGTGCACCCTTAGTAAGTTTGCAGATGACACCAAATTGGGTGGGAGTGTGGATCTGCTGGAGGGTAGGAAGGCCATACAGAGGGATCTGGACCAGTTGGATAGTTGGGCTGAGGCCATTGGTATGAGGTTCAACAAGGCCAAGTGCTGGGTCCTGCACTTGGGTCACAACAACCCCAGGCAGCGCTACAGGCATGGGGAAGGGTAGCTGGAAAGCTGCCTGGCAGAAAAAGGTCTGTGGGTGTTGACTGACAGCCGACTGAGCACGAGCCAGCAGTGTGCCCACGTGGCCAAAAAGATCAACAACATCCTGGCTTGTATTATAAATAGTGTGGCCAGCAGGACTAGAGAAGTGATCTGATCGTGCCACTGTAATCAGCACTGGTGAGGCTCCACCTTGAATCCTGTGTTCAGTTTTGGGCCCCTCATCATAAGAAAGACATTGAGGTGCTAGAGGGAGTGAAGAGGAGGGCGACGAAGCTGATGAGGGGTCTGGAGCACAAGTCTTGCGATGACTGGTTGAGGGAGCTGGGGCTGTTTAGCCTGGAGAAAAGGAGGCTGAGGGGAGACCTTAGTGCTGTCTACAACTACCTGAAAGAAAGTTGTAGGATGGAGGGTGTTTGTCTCTTCTCTGAAGTAGCAAGTGATAGGACAAGAGGAAACGCCCTCAAGTTGTGCCAGGGAAGATTTAGGTGGGATATTAGGAAAACATTCTTCATGAGAGGGTTGTCAGGCATTGGAACAGGCTGCCCGGGGCAGTGGTGCAATCACCATCCCTGGAGGTGTTTAAAAGGTTTTCAGACGAGGTTCTTAGGGACATGCTTTAGTGCTAGAGTTAGGTTATGGTTGGACTTGATGATCCTGAAGGTCTCTTCCAGCAGAAATTATTTTGTGATTCTAATCTAAACAGATGGTATGACTGTATTTGCAATGACAGGGAAACTTGTTAACCTGTTGGTTGGTGGACAGAGTTCCAGCCAGTAGAGGATGAATCGCAATAGTACAACTTCAGTCTCTCTGTGTGTTGTCCCCTTAAACTGAATTGTAGAAGAAACAATGAATGTAGAAAAAATGGCTTCCATCTGCCAGAGACCTTTCCAAAATCTTGAGCTGAAAGTGATATATTCTTTTCTATGGAAAGGTGATTGTAGTAATGCATAATTAATCAGATATGTATTATGAAGTCAGCATGTCTCAAAAGAAATTTGGTATATTTTCTCATGGATAAGAGAGCTTTGAAATACTTCTTGTTATGGGGGTTTAAAACTAAACCCAAGAAGACAAGTGCAGAGTGAGTAAATGACTTGAAGTTCCTTCATAACTAAAATAAATTGTGGAGAAAATGGAAAGAAGACCTATTTTCATTTTAGAGGATTTTTACCAGGAGATAATTCATTCCTCATGGGTAATTTTTTTCTGAAAATAGCTCCGAATAATGAGGGCACTGTGAAAGTTTTAGTTAGAAAAGGAATACGAAATTTTAAGTTAAACATCTTTTTGGTGAAAGTCAAGCAGTCAGAACTTAATTACTATTGGACAACAAGAAGGGCACTCAATCGGGGATCCTGTGTAGAACACAGATAGAAACAATTCCAGTTCCTTTTTGGCTTTGTCTGTCATCTAAAAAGTTGACACCTGCAGCAGTGTTAAAGGAACTGGCAGGATGAGTGAGGACAGAATTATCATGAATATCATGCAGATTGTGGGAAATAAATTTTACCGTACCATTGGTTCTGTTTTTAATGGCAAACTGCCCAAAGCCAAAAATGAATGAATAAAAGACATTTCCCTCTAATTCACTGAAAAATCAGCAGTCTGATTTATACTGCATGCTTCTGTTCCTGGTTATTACCATCTGCCAATAAGGCCTCCTGTCTCTGTAATGCTAGTTCTTTAGAATGCGTATGGCATGTTGTACTCTAAAGCAGATCCAGATTTGATAACTTTGTAAAACTGTACTGAAGATCAGGCATATAATTAAAACAAAGAATAATTCTTCCTGCTTTCAGAAGAATTTGATGTTTAAACATATCCTAATTTTTTATGTTATAAAGTTTTATGTCTCCCTCAAATGGATATTTCAATTATGTAGTCACTGAAGGAAACTTAAAATTACTTACTAGTAGCTTCATAGTGTTAAATATGTTGTTTTCATCCCAGGTAGTTATACCAATACTATGTTACTATATCACTTAAAACTGACAGAACAGTACTGATGCTTTGTAGGGGCCTTCTATCCCAAAGGGCCTTGCTGCATGATATGTTCTAATTCTAAAGTGAATCACTCAGATAAACATGAAGTTACTTTGTTGGTGCCTTTCTGCAGGTTTCCTTGATCTCTGACTGTTCTTGGTCATTGTTCCATAAATATTTATTGTGAGAGGTTGTTGTAACATACAGATCATTAAATATGTTGGTACAGCACATTTTCACATAGGAAAGGATACAACTTTCAGCACCCTGGCGAATGTTAGTGTACAGGTGGACCAGATCCACCAAAGCTGCAATAGGGAGATATAAATTATTAGTGAGTCCCCTACTCTCTGGGTTGTCCTTCAGAAAATTACTGTTATATAAACCTTCTTGATAGGAGCTGCTGTAAACTGGTTAAAAACCCAAAGTATTAGCTTCTTAGCTTATATAAGTCAGAGTTAGGGTTTGCCAAAATTGAGTGATTCCTTCTTCATAACACTTCTAGGAAAGTAAAGAAGACAACTTGAAGCAGCAGTTTTGTCAGCTAATCATGTAGCTGTGTTCTTGAAGGTCAGGATAGAGGAAAAGTGCCTGTAAGAAATGGTCATCTAGGTATGTTATCTGTAAATCATGTTTCTTTTGTGTTGAAATAATTATTTTCTCCAGAGTAACTGTCCTTACCAGCAAATAAAGCTTTTAGGATGATGAAAGTATTGCACGGTCTGGACAAATTCTGTTAGGTTGCTCCTATTCTTTTGACCTGCTACTTGTCGTGAGAACACATCAAAGTAGAACTTTCTTCCATTTGATGTAAAAATTAAATGTCATTGGCTGAAAATTTAATAATGTATGAGGAAAAAAAAAGCCAAAACAACATCATTTAGTTAACACAACTTTAATCAAGGCTGCACTAGATAACTCCATCTAGTGGGACCTGGGAGGCCACACATTCTTTTCTGGTTCCCTTTCACTAAAACACAGTTAACAGAACAGAGAGCAAATGTGTGCGTGTTTCACGTTGGAGTATATACTGTTATCAGAAATAAAGGCTCAAAGCTAACCACTGACAAGCTGTATATATATGGTGAAGACTCAGTGGATTTTTACCAACTTCACTGCTGTTAATCTGTACAGTGTTATTTTCCCAACTGTATTTATGTGGGTATTGCTGCAAATGCACACTGCCTGATGGAAACAAAAATACCATTATGATGTTCTTTATCCACTAGTGAAGGCTTTCCAAAGCCTCCTTTACAGAGGCTGAAAAATGCGGAGCATGGTAGTCTTTGACTTCTGGAATGTAAAAGTACTTCTACACAAAGAATGTCTCGGAAGATATCTTTAGAAGTAATAAATTAGAATGTCTTAGGCAATATTCCTGTAGGGTCATTCAAATATTTTATTATATTGTACGCTTTTTGAACTTACACTTGATTCACTGTTTTTCTTAAATATATTGTTGAAGTCTGTAAGAAACATCAGTCAGGGTCACTTGAACTATTCTCTGTTTCTGTGAATTGTTTGGAAATAACACTGACTTTTGGAAACATTGGTTATTTATTGTCTTTTAAGAGAGATGCTTTTTAGAATAGCTTTAGCATATAATAAGCTATTATGATTAGGGTATGATATTTGGTTTTCTTAATTTGGATAATAAATTGTCACATAGAATAACATATATTTATATTCTGATTATATACACAGTAGAACAGAAGTGATTTGGTCTAATTAAGCTGCAGAAGACTGCTTTAGGAGAAAAGGTAGAGTAACAGTGGGTATTTCATAAAAAAACTTTCTAAACAGAAGCATCACTTCATGGCATAAAAACACCAAAACCAGTCCATAAAAACTATAAAGTCACGTAGAACATGGTTCTGAGGACAGGCTCACAAACGCCTTGTTCATTTCAGTCCTTTAACTTGAAGTACACACAACTTTTCTGTAAACATAGCAACAATACTTGTTTTCATAATATAGTCTCTTACATTGTAGATTATGTGACCTACAAGTTACTGCAAGATGAAGTGCAAGCACTTTTCTGGTTTTTATGCAGCAGCAGTACCTGGCAGTTACAGAATGAAAGACAACAGAACCCAAATCAAAGTCAGTCTCTGGATCTCAGCTTCAGAACTCTAACATGCTTGTAAATGCATTTGATCTGCTGAAATTTAAGTAGGAACAAGTAAAAGGTTTTGCTACAACATCTGTCCTAAATGCAGAGAATAAATTCTAGTATTGCTGTTATCCTTCAAAACTTAAGGAAAGATTTCCCCAAATTCTGTATTCCCTGCAACTCTTGTTTGTATTTTTTTTTTCCTTTTTCTTTTTTTTTTTTTCCTAAATTATATGAGCTTTGTACCAATAGTCTAATGCCTCTGCTGTGGTAGTTATCATATTTGTCAGTTCTGCGCTTCTTGGACAAATCACTAAGCAAACCTGTTTCAGTTTGTCACTACCCTCAAAGACAGAGCTGGGCACAGCTGCCCAGACATGCTTGTCCTAACACAATGCTGTCCGGAAGAAAAGGTTAAGTGGCCAAGATGGTGTCCTTCTGCTGCGAGGTTCTTTCAAGTGCTACTGTCAGATTGAAGGACTGCACCAAGCTCTGGACTGAGTGTTTATGTCAGCCACATACAGATATGGAGAGAGTTCTTGGGTTACTTGTCTTTACTTAAGAGAAGTAAATGAAGAGTGATGTTCTTTCCCTTTTGTCATCTTTATTAGTTTAAACCTTTTGAATATTGTAATTTATTTTCATGATTTTGCTACTGAATTTTTAAAGCAATTTTGCTGTTGACTAAGCTTAAAAGGCAGTTCAGCAGGTTTGCTTGCATATACAGTTCCATTCTCATGAGAAGTGGAACATTCTAGCTGTGCCTACAATCCCTGTGCTACCTAAGGAGAATTCGGTGCCTTTATGTGCAGCTGTACAGGCTAGCCTGGGGATTTGCAATGTGGAGGAAGAGGTTTCTGTTGGCTGGCTTTGGGCAGCAGTAGGGTAATAAATTGAGGACCTGAACTTCCTTAAGCAGGTTGTAATGAAGATACCATGTGAAATTATCAACTATGTAGTAAAAAAGAGGATTAGAGCATGTGCTCTTTTGAGAAAGAGCATTATTGGCAAAACTAACCTTTCTGTTCTCACAAATAACACAAATTTTTCAATACAAGCTCACATAATGGTATTGTTAGAATGCAACTGGTGCTACTCCACAAGCTCACTGAAAATAAAATGTGCTGGTAAGTATAGGAGAGCCAAGCCTATAAATACCCCAGTGTAATTAAGGTCACTGTAGCATTGTCATCAAGCTTATTTTAGAAGTTCATATAAACCTCTACTGTACTGTTATGCCTTTTTCTTTCTAATGGAACCTATATTTATGATCTTGTAGTGTGCCTTCTGTTTAGCATTGTCAGCAAAAGGTAGTGCATGTGGCTTAGTGTGTTGCTGCCCTGTGGCTGGGTGCCTAGAAGACAGTAAAACAGGGAGTGATTAAACACTAGGTGTTGTGGTGATGAGTTTTCAAGCACTGGCATTTTCTTCAGTGGTTTTGCAGTTAACATAGTGCATCAGAAGAAACTTGTACAGAGAGAGAACCTGGATACATTGCCTTGCTCAACTGAGTGATATTCAGCGACAGTCCAAGAGGTTAGTCATCTGTGCTGATTTTGAAAAGAACAGAAATGTAAGATGAGACAGATGAAAACCAATTATAACTTTCACCAGAATCAACTCAGTATCATTGGCAGATATTTAGCTTTCTTTTGCTAAAATGCTTCAGAAGGTGAATTCTACTGCTTGACATACTAATGGTTTGTTCCTTATTGGTGCTGAGCAGACAAGCTGGCAGAGCTTCTAGATCTCATAATAGAAGCAATGGTAAACTGTCCTGAAACAACTGATTGTCAGATCAGGCAGTGTCTGTTTGAAACACTTGATTTAATAAAGTTGTAATTATCTATAAGTAATATATATCTATAAGTGTGTAGCCTCAGTTTTTAATCACTTGGAATGTATTTGCATTTCAGTAGTCATAAGGCACAAGCTTGATCTAAGTAGTCCTGTGATAGTTAGGATGTTTTATAATATTCTATAGCATTTCCATAAAACAATCTAAATTATTCTTCCTGGCTTTTGGTAGTCTGTCCCATTTAATGTGTGATTACTTTAAAGAATTGCTTGGAACCAGAAAGGCACCTTCTGACAGTTCTTAGCTTTCAGTTTGTCAAAAGTGATCAGTATGTCCTCATTTTGCCAAGTTGTAGCTTCAGAGATGGTTGGGCTATTCATTGCTGGCAGTAAAAATAATAATAATAAAAATCTGTCAGAGGCATCAGGAAATCATGAAAAGGAACGATTACTGTCTGTTGCATCTCTTAAACCAGAAGGAATGGCTTAGCTTTCTATATATTCCAAAAAGAAAAATTAAAAAAACAAGTAGTTATTATGCAACTTCATTCTTATTTAAAAAGGTCCTTCATCTTGAAGTTGAGAGCTTTCACTAAATCGACTAAATTCAGAATGAGAAAAATGGGCAAGGCAATTGAAATAAGGCATAGTCTGCTAGCATTAAATCTGGGCTGAAACTCATCTCTGGTTTTGACTTGGCAACCTGCACTACCTGTCCAGAAAACTTCGCGGTGAACTGAAGATAAACTGCTTTCTGGAAGAAGAGTAAAATAATATGAAAGCTGGGTATGCTCAAAACAAAGGTCTCTAGTACGTATTAGTAATAGAAATGGGTATAGGTGTAATAGAAATATGCAAGATATTCTAGCACTTCATGTCGACTGTTAAAGAAGAACAGATCAATATGGGAATGGCAAGAAGGTGGTGAAAGTTGTGAAATACTGTCGTACATTTGAAAAAGTCAGAACTTTGTTCCCTGATAGGTACCTCTGTTTGGTTGACTTTATTCCTAAAGGATTCAGTTTTCCAAGTCTCAGACCTGTTGGTTACCTTGGAATTGTTCTTCCAGAGTTCCCATCTAAATGATGTGTTCACTCTGTTGTTAGTTACCTGAATTTCTCAGGCTGAGAGGCAGTAGTAGAAATGTAAATTTTATTGCTGTACTAAGTGGTTATCAGTTAACAGTGATAAAGATTCAAAAGCTGGTTAGAGCCTTGAATTTAATTAGTTTGGGATTAATTTGAATTTGGCAAATCCCTTTTTAACTGGAAAAAATGAATAAAATTTTTCACAGTTATTTCTAGGACAGTGTCTTTGTTTTCTTTTAATTAGTATTATGCTTGGTATTTCCCAGTGGGTTTCTTTGACAAGATCTGGAGTATGTAGGTTTTTGAAAGAAAGGGATCTGAACGTGTTGTTCTAAACTTTAAGAAGGTACCTTCTCTCTCTGAGGGACTAATTATGAGCCTTGTGCTATACCTAGCCTAATACTGTCACGGAGAGGAGGGGACATCAGTCAGGCAGGCTAGTGGAAGTTCTCTTTGTTTTAAGTTTGCACTTGAATTCCTTTGACCTTTGATGGAAGACCAAATTGTTCTTGCATGTACCATTGTGTCCAATGTTGTGCCTATTTTCTGTGGCTGTCACCCATTATGTACTGCACAATGCTGATAGTATATTTTATAGAGGGAGGGCTGCATGCTGGTAGAAAATGGTACAAAACAGGGAATTGTTTGTCCAAGCATGATTCATATTCCCTTTGCTATTTTCACCTTTATTTGCCAAAGTAGCTTGAAAAAGTGCAATACTTCAACTGTGATGAGAGGTGAGAGGAGCCATCCCTCTTCTCTATCATAAGGATTGCTTTTAAATACTGTGGTATGTAGACTGTATGAATTCTTTAGCGATAAAATAGGAAATAAGGGGCACCTATGCAATTCTGTTGTGCAGCTGGGCCCATACCTTGTGACATGCTAAATTTGGGGAAGCAAAAAAATATATCTATTTACTACCAAAATTTAAAAGCCATGATACTGCACTGACTGAATGTGATTCAGCAGAAGGGTCATTGTGAGGACCCTGTGAGAAGTGCAGGGTTCCTCACTGGATAGTTAAGGTCTAGCACAGTGCTACGTCATTGAGTGTGGGTCGCTTTTCACAGCTGGGAACCCAGCCATTAATATAACTAAATACTGAACAATATTTTGGAAGCCTGAAATGTTCCAGAGAACTTGAAACGTGAAACCTAGATGCTGTAAAAGAGCTGAGTTTTCTGAAGCATTAATATAGGATTTGAAATAAAGTGTGTCCTAAATAACTGGTTTTGACCATTATAGCTCTACTGCTGACAGTTTGTGGAACTGCTGTGCAGAAACAACATGGAATATATTTTTCCTCTGAGGTCTTCCCACACCTGCATATTACCGGTTTAGGACAAGACTATCAAGCTCTTGCTGTATGCACTTTTAGTTTGCCCATAATGCTGTATGTGTTCCTCAGATGTGTATATTTCATTGAGTTCTTGTGAAGTAAGTGAATGAGAAAGTAGTGTTTAGCAAGGTTTGTTTGCTGAGTTTATTACTTAAACCCACTATAAATTGCAGTTTTGTATTGGGGGGGAAGTTGCTCAAATGTCAGCTGCTCAGCGTGAAACTCCTGGGAGATAGGATTTACAGTCCTGACCTGAATGCATGCAAACACTCTGAATTCTGGATTGCCAAAGTGGTGTGTTGTCATTGTAAAATAGCGCTGTGCTATCATCAGTATGCCAACAGCAATGAAGATGTACTGCATGTGTCTCATGAATACTTAATTCTCATGCAAAGTTCAGATAGAAAGTTTCACATGCATCAGTCATGTTTATTTTTCTTGGAGTTATCTCCTGGTTCCATATGTAAACATTTCAAAATAAGCTTCTAATGGTTAAACTGTATAAAAGAAATTAACATTGGAGACAAAACTCTTAGAGAGGTTAATGATATGTTCAGTGAAAACTCCCTTATTGATTGATTCTGAATGACATCACTTGAGGATTCAACAATTAAAGATCCACTTAGCTATTTTATTCTAAATTACTCTTGTATTCTCTTTCCCACTCCTCAATAAACTCCGAAGTCATGTAAAATGGCAGAATTAATAGTTAATACTAGTAGACTTACTGCTTACATCTGTACAGCTAAATTAAATCTGCTTGGGCCCATTCTCAGGCAGTGAGGTCAGCTGGCATGGAAAAAAACATGTCTATATTATGAAACTGTTTTACCCTCCAGCACAAGGGACAGGTGGGAAGCATTCAAGCTGTCATGTTTTTTTCTGGGAATTATCCTTGTTATCTGCTGTCTCCAGAACCAGGGAATTTTATTTATGGGAGTGCAATTTGCTACATGCCAAAACTGTTTGAGACTTAAAAATGTAACAATCTAAACAAGTAAATTCCAATGCACTTTAACAGTGTGGTCTCTTTCTGGCACTGCTTAATTTGCTAGTGTAAAGGTACCTTTGGATAGGGTTCATTTCACCTTAACTATTTTTAAAAGCTAGAAATCTAAGATGTTGGGCAACAGCTGATAGCGAAATCACAAGATAATTCTTCCAATCCTAACCTCTCTGTCTTGAGTTACCCACTAAACGTATCAACATCCATAGAGCAGGAATGTGCACAAGCAGATTTCATTAACCTGTTTAAATTTCAGCACTACCTTGGAGGAGATATCTGTACAGGATGGCTAAGTATTAGTTTGAAGTAAAGTCAGAAGCAGATAATAGAACTGTAGGGTGAGAATTTTATGTATGTAAGGTCATGTAGAGAAAAGCACAAAGTTAAAATAAGGAGCATAAATGTGGAGTGTTGGAGAAGGACCCTCTAATGAAAAGCAGGGGTGTCACAGATCCTGGACCAGAAACAGCAATGGAAAAACAGCGTAGAAGATTATAGTGGTGTTAAAGGAAGGTCAAAGTAAATGGAAGTGGACAGACCAGAGTTTTAAACAAGTAGAAAATCTTGAGTAGTCTGAGAGCTAGTTTAGTAAAATTTAGACATTTAAAAGGGTCAATCCCTCCAATTTAAAAATTATGTATTTGGAGTACTTTGGAAAAAAATCTTAGCTAAGTGTCTGCTAGGGTGCAAATACTTTGTAATTAAATTCTAGTCTGCTTGATTCATATTCTGACAGATATTAGAATCCTTGCCTCATTGCATAATTAGACAGTAAAATAGAAATGTTCCTTTCTAATAGATACATAAAGCAATAAGGATATTTTAAAATTCCTGTCAAATCACTCCATGTAAATTGCCTAATCAGATACCATAGCTACATAATGTAATGTTAAAACCATCAGAATTACACCATTACAGAAATCAGCTAGCCCTGTTCCAGATTACAGGGGTTTATAATTACAATGTTTCTTCATCAACCCACTCCACTTCATGCTGCCACATATCTTTGGAATTGATATTCACATTTATCTTTGTATACGTTTCAATCTTCTTAAAAATGCATGTTTTTCAAATATTTTTTTTCTAGATATCCTTTTTTTGGTGAATGCTGATGTTGGCATGTTAGATGTATACTAGTTAGTGTAGTGGCAAAATGGAGGCTCTGCAGAGTACTTTTTATTCAGGAAAAACTAAGCAACCTCCTATCTCATCACCACTATATCCATATGTGTAAATCCACAACAGTGGGCAGTGATGAAATTCACCCTGAATGGCAGACCATGAAAAACCTGAACGTTGAGAGCTGTTTCATCTTACAGATGCTCTGAGGCCTTGACCTATGCTATTGTCAAATGATGTAAGAATGCTGTGGTTATGCAAGATTTTAAAGGAAATTAGATTATGTATGGTACTCATTATCAAAATACTCTTTAAACACTGAAGAATTTGATAAAATGGTACAGTGCATTTAGATCTGATCTGAATCACATCAGTATCAGTAAGAAATGGATGTATATAGGTTCTCTTCAAATAGGAATACCATGTCCCTGGTGTCTCATCTCTTCCTTTGCAAGGAAGAAATTATACACATGAAAGATCTTTATGCAAGGAATAAAAGGGGATGAGCAAGACAGCCTTCTGGTACCAACTGAAAAACAGCTCACACTTAAGTGAGTTTCTCCCAAAGATGCAATCATAGCAATGAGTTTGACTCCCTTAGGCTGGAGGTCTGCAAACTGCTCTTTAAAAGCTCAGGTGTTTAGGTATGTTCCTGAAAACACTAGTACATGTGGAAAGCTGTGGCATAGCTGTACCACAGAAGCAGATGCTTGATTTGGCTCTGTGTAGCTCCACAAAACAAGAACCATGGCAGAATATGGTGCAAAGGCATCCAAATAGATCATGTGTGCTGCACTACTGGAAGCACTATAACCTGATTAGCATGAAGGATTGTATAGCTATAGGCCTTACTTCATAGCACAGCTTGAAGATATAACAACATAGGCAGGCATTAGGTGAGCACGTTTTGCTTGTGACATTTTTGCAAATTTAGTATATTTGAAACTGAGTCTAATAATGGACTGGACTTCCTACGAATATAGAATATTGGAGACTTGTTTCTAATGGAAAAATGTACTATGAAATGAAAAAGTTTTTTGTATTTACCTCTTTAATTCTGAAACAGTAAATTAGATCAAATTTCTGTGAGATTTAACATGCTCAGAGTCAAGTCAGAAGTAGAGAACAAGTCTTCATGCCAGTTAGTTTTTCTTTGTCAGCTTTACATCCTTTTCTCAAATAAAAGGCTTTGTGCTATTTGAAAGAAATCAACTAAATTTATCCTCACTCTACAGTTTTCTCCTGTGTTCAGTTCCATTAAAATCCTTTCCATAATACAAGCCTCTTTCTAGATATGACTTGTTGTGGTTTACCCCAGCTGGCAACCATGCACCACACAGCCACTCACTAACTTTCTCCTCAGCAAGATGAGAGGGAGAGAATTGGAAGGGTAAAAGTGAGAAGACTCGTGTGTTGAGTGCAGTTTACTAACTGAAATACTACTACTACTAATAATAATATAATAAAAAGGAAGATAACAAAGAGAGATAAACCCCAAGACAAGTTATGCAAATACAAAAACTTGCACACTACCAACTGACCAATGGCTGTCTAGTCCTTGAGCCAACTTTCTGCCTAATCTTATTGCTGAGCATGATGTCATATGGTGTGAAATATATCCTTTTGGTTAGTTGGGGTCAGCTGTTGGGGCTGTGTCCCCTCCCAAATTCTTGCCCACACCCAGGCCACTTGCTGGTGGTGGGAGGGGTGGTATGAGAAGCCAAAAAGGCCTTGGTTCTGTGCAAGCACTGCTTAGCAATAACAAAAACATTCCTGTGTTGTCAGCACTGTTTTCAGCACAAATCCAAAACATAGCCCCACACTAGCTATTGTGAAGAAAATCAACTCTACCCCAGCCAAAACCAGCACAAACAAGATGAAGTGTTTGTCTTTCTGCTTTTCTGTACACTTAATGCACAATAAAACAGAAATAATCCTGTTAATGATTTTAATCAAGGCAGAGATTCTAAACATCTCAAATCCTCTTTCCCTGCTATACCAAAGGTCCATGATAATAAAAGTAAAATATAGAAAAAAGACTGATATTTTTAACATGTAGCAATTTCAGATTACTATTAGCCAGATTCAGCTTTATAGTGGCTGACTTGGGTTGGTATTTTTGCAAGTATGTGAATTAAAGTTTTGTTAAGACATGTTGATTGCAATGTCTAATGTTTTTAGTCCAAGGCTGGCAGGAAGTTATTTCAGCCAGCATCTGTCACTGTCATTTTCATATGAAGACCTAATACTGGAACACAATTAAAAACCCAAGTCTCTGATTGTTGCTCTGTCAGTACTGTTCTTTTTTTCTTCTAGCTTTCTTCTATGAAAGTGAAAATAAGGGGGACCTGTCATAGTCCAATACTGTCTGACGGGGTTCTTTTTAGGTTTTCCATGCAAGGAATTATTCCTTTACATTTGAAGTCCTAAGTGAAGTATTAAGATTTATCTTAATTGAGACAGCTCTAATTTGGGGAGGGATGAAAAATCTAAACTATGATAATTTGACAGGCACAAGAACAGGTGCCCATTTTTTCAGGGAGAGCATCTGTCTGAGAGCTTGAGCTAGTTTACTGTCAGGCTACTCTTGGAATGAAAAGAGAAGATTTGAAAACCTTCTAGAGCTAAGAAACTAGTTTTGTCAATAGAATTTACTAAGGTGATGTTACTCTAAGCAAGTATTTGTCTCCTAATCACTGAATACCTTCAGAAAGAAATTAGATGCTTTATATCCTACATTTCAGATCTCTAAAAGCTGATCAACACTGCCCTGTTTCAGATGCTTCTGTAAACTAGGAAAGGAAAATAGTTATTATTAGGTGGGTATAAATTCATAGAAGTCTTAAGTGAGGGGTAAAGCGCTCCTCCCTCCCTCTCCTCCCCCCCAATAAGGAACATTACTTCATTTGTTTTGTTGACTTGAAAATTCCTTCATAGAAGGGGTTGTCCAGCATTGGAACAGGCTGCCCATGGAAGTGTTTGAGTCACCATCCCTGTACAAATTTAAAAGATGTGTAGATGTGACACTTAGGAACATGGTTTAGTGGTAGACTTGGCAGCGCTAGGTTAATGGTTGGACTTGATGATCTTAAAGGTCTTTTCCCACCAAAATGTTTCTATGATTTAATGTTCAACTATCCAGTTTACTTATTTGATATATTGGGTGTTCTGTGGGATTTTGATTTAGCACAGTGATACAGCAATATACTGAAATCATCACACAAACATAATATCACAAGATGAATGTGATTCCTGTTACCAGTCCCTGTATGCTCACTGTCATGATGCTGAGTGTTCACAATCATTGGGAAAGAATATGTGGGTTGAAGCCAGCTGAAGCCTGTTGCTGTCTTTGAAGTTTGTTTTATTACTAGTCCAGTTTTCAGAATTTATTTTGGGCTGAGCCATATGTATGCTTCCCCGCCCCCACTTATCCCAGGAAAGGTTGTTCTTACAACCTGGTGACCCACTGGTACAGCACTATCCCTAAAAACTAAGGTTACCCCTAGCCCTCCTTGTGTTGAAACTATCAGCTTGCTCTATGGTAACTAATGGTCATTCTTTATATTATTCCCCGAGCTCATTACTTTTGTCCATCTCCTCTGAGCTGCTTTCCGTTGTGGGGCTGTGTTGGTCAGTTGCGTTCCACCTCTTGGTTCAGACCAACATTGAATGATTACTGGTGTTACACAGTGAGCTTAATACATTCATCATATGAGTGATGAGCAGTCTTTCAAGACCAAATTCTGTAGTCTCAATAGTTTCAGAGTGACTTGAGGAGACTTCAGAGCAGTGTTTGACCCTTCGCTAATTATGCTGATTTTCAAAATACTTTGGTGATACACATAAATGAATCATTGACCAGGATGGAAGCATTTAATGGGACATTGGTGCCCTAAGAAAGATTTCTGATCTAGAAGAATTAATCATAAATTCATAGAATTGTTTAGTCTGGAAACGACCTTTAAGATCATAAGAGTCCTACTGTTAACCTAGCACTGTCAAGTCTGCCACTAAATGTCAGTAAGTGCCACATCCACAATGTTACCATAATGGATGTTTCTGATTTGATAGTGCTAGTATTTTTTCTGTAGTGGATTGTCTTCTCTGGAGGCTAATGTAATGCATGAAAACCATGGTTCACTTCAAAGATTTTGGTAATCCTAAAGATCAAAGGTGTCTGGAAAAAATGCCTGGAAACCCTTAAATTCATATCATGGAACTTTGGGATTAAGAAAACATTGAATTAAAGGCACATTTGAAAGCTTTATGTCTGTATTGCTTTACCATTCCTCCACTCTTCTGTTTTACACTCTTGTTGAACAGAAACTGTTCTCAGTAACAAAACTGTGACTATCAGGATAAGCCAAAGGTCAGGACTGCTCTTCAGCTCTCTCTGGTCCACAGCATACATTTTGACTGTTCATTCTCAACTATCCTTCCGTCCTGCCTAAAAAACCTTTACAGCTGACATGTACCAGTTAATAGCAACTCAGAAGGCAAAGAAGTGCTGGTCAGGAAAGGAATTAAATTCAAGATGCATTCAATTTCCAGCTAATTGTTTCTGTTTTTCTGCTGTTTTTTCTTTTGATACTTCCATTTCCAATCAAGAGTAGAGTCTGAAAAAGAAGCCAGAAGAAAGTACCAGGGAAGGCTGGCAGAAAAACTGAGTCTGGTTCACCAGTGTTGTGAACATAACACTGACTCAGACTGAAATAACAGTTTAGCACCAAAATAAATATTCCCTCTTCTGTGGAAAATGTGAGGGAGGAAAAGGATATCTGGCTTACACAGGAGATGAATCTGTTTATACAATGCAATGCAAGTTTCCTTAGCTGAAGGTGACCTGGGGAAGAAAGATGCATCTGTGGCTTAGTCAAAATAAGGCTGACCATAAGTAATTTTCTTCATAGGAATATAGGAAAGAACCACCTCAGTTGTAGTTCATTCCTTCAAAGTAACAAATCACTGTGCAGCTTTGTTGGAACTTGCTGGTTTGCTGAAATTACATCATTTTGCTCAGACCATTTTCATTTCAGCAAAGCTGAGATACAGCTCTGGTAGATTCCTGCTAGGTTTCTACTGGCTCTCCTGCCTCAGCCTTTGGTGAGATGCCTGGCAGAGTGATAAGCAACAGAGAGCCTGACAAAGGAGGAGTTTCTGGTACCTCTGTTCATTGCTCCTTGGTAGGTGAAATCTGCAGGCTTTTTAAGATTCATAATTCCAAGGCATCGTGGTAGGTGGACTGCCACTGACTGAGGATTTGCTTTCCTATTTAAACTGTGGGGGATAAGAATATGACCAGCATTGAATGCTGATCACAGATTACAGCTTTTTAAATAGGTTTGCAGATAGATAGGCAGGAAAAAAATAAGTCAAAAGTTTTCATAACATGTGAAGGGCAAGCCTTTCATATGAAAAGATGGGTTTTTTCTTTATTTGAGAGGAAAATAAATATATGCTGTTTTAATTGAATTAAAATACTTATTTGATATTGCTGTTGCTTAATAGCAAAGTCCAAAAATAAAGTTGCAATATAATACCACAGTAATGAGACTATCTTAATGGGCTGCTGTATGTTTTTGTCAGTAACTGAAAATTAGATATTCTAAATCTTGTTATCACATATAGATTGGAAAATTCATATGTGAAGTAGATCAAATGAAATATAGAAGGTTTGTTCTTTGACGCTTGCCCTGTCTGATAGTTTTTATCACCAAATTGTCCAGTTTTGGCTGAATGTGTTGAAAGAGGGGGGAAAAAGTAACAAACTGTTAAGGCTTAACCATTCAGTAATAAAATGTTAGCCTGACTTCAGAAGTAACTGCGGCACCCTCAAATAGCTTGTCAGTGGTTCTAGATGAGTCTAGGAGAAGTGGCAAAATATTAATTGGGCTCTATTAATAGGGGTTATACCACCTAGTCTGATGCAGACTAACGTTTCTGGTATCACAGCGACAATTCAGAATTAGATTTGGTCCTTTTGCAGAAAGACTACATCTCTTCTTTGAAAACACAACCCCCTACCACCACCACCTTACTCCCCCATTCATACACAGTGGCATTTTTGCTCTGTGGTCTCATGTATCTTTGCCTCTGGCATTTCCAGTGTCTGAGATTCCATCTCCCAATAAGGACTGACAGAACAGATGGAATGTGGAAACTCTCTGCAACTCTTCTTTCCTTTCTTGAGGTTGCATTGGCCTTACTCTCTTTCATTTCACTCCTGAGTGATGGTTGAATTGAAATGTAAATGTATTCTGAGCATTTTTTTCTAAAAGGGATTTGATTCAGGCAATTTTATATATACCTGAAAGATTTGCTTTAAGAGAATGAAATAAATTTGCAGTGCCATCTTGCAAATATGTCTTCAAACCCTGTTAGCTTTCATCTCATTTTGATCAGCTACGTGCTATTTTGCTAAGCACATGATTTCTGTTGATGTCTTGAGGTCAAGCAGGAAGTGGCTGTGAACACGGTCTTCCAGGGTCACAGGAAAAATATTTCCTTTCAATATCATTCTGCAATTTTTAGTCCATCTAGGATGTGCATGATACAAACCCTTCTTGATCACTGTCCTAACTTTTTTCTTTCCTTTCACCTCCTAATGATTTCCAGGTCTGGCTTAGCTTGCTCTGGAGGAGCTCTACTGTAATTTCCCATAATATTCCAACCATGTGTCTTTCAGTTCAGTACAAATTGGCAGTGCTACTGCAGCCAACATGTATATATCTTTCCTTCTGCCTGGGGCTGCTCCTCCTTCTAGAATGTATTTCTACACCCGTTTCTGTCTATAGGAATCCATACTTTCTATAGACTTTTTTCTGGAAGTTAAGTAGTGCTGTCAGCTTCCTGATTAGAGCAGGTCTCACAGGCTGCAATTACTTCATGTTTCTTCTTAGATTCACATACTTGACTTCACCCTTTCTTGTTTATTATGTCTTACATTCTCAGAGAAAGAATGGAAGGATGCTCACATGTTGTGTCACTGGCTTCTACATAATCATTCTTAGCCCCATCTATTTTCTCTTGCTAGCCATGGCTTCATTATTTCTTTCTGGTTCAATAACAGTTATCCATCAGTGGCTTTTTCCCTGAATAGTGTAGGTTTCCTTTTTTATCCTTTTAAGCCGTTTTGTTTTATTTCAGATCCAATGTGTGTGGTAGCTACTGTGAATAGCTATTACATGTCCTCTTCCTTTATTGAAGTAGAGATTTCAATATAGAAAGTTTAAGATAAAAGCAAACAAAAAACCCTACCAAAAAGCAGTTTGAGCTACATTTCCCTTAACCTGTGTTTGTAACAGGGTGGAAGATATTATGCAGGCATGTCCTCATAAGGGCTCTGATTGGAATAGGAAAGTTAAAGCCTCAAGCAGCATTGTTAAAGTTTACTCCTCGTACCTGACCTGCCATCCCATAAGCCAGCTGCCTTTCCAGCTCTGCCCCAACAGGGATTTCAGTTGTTTCCACCACAGCCAAGAAGATCAAGCATGAAGACTAGGATCTAGCCCTGTTCTGTATTGTTCTTGGATTAGTTACTGCTCAGTGATCTTCATAATTTTCTCCATTCCCTTTGGAACTACTTCCCACTGTTAATGGTTCATTATAATTCTCTTGAAGGCCAGGGAATCTAGCAGGATCATTGTCGAGTTCAATTATTTATTCACTGGTTGTTTCTGGACAGGCATTGCCATCTTTCTTTTCATTAGTTTTCCCTTGGTTTTAGTGTTGGTCTTTATACACAAAGCTCACCCTAGGGCTTATCCAATACTCATCTATTCTAATTCCCAACATATGTATGTGGAGGCTCTCACAAGGGACTAGGAGACAATGGTTTGTGATGGTAGAGCTAGCACAATAGACAGTTTTTCTATGCTCTCTTTGTGTTATTCCACTAGAATGAGAATATGTATTTTTTTTCTATACCATCTTTCTGACCTCTTCCTTCCCACCCTGTCCATAGACAGGGAGAAATCGTGCAACAAAAATAATTGCAAACATTTCCTCTCTGTGCAGCAGAGAGATCAGTGAGCTTGTGAATTTTCATGTGACACAGGGCAGCAGGACAGGTGCTGTCATATATCTAAAAGTCATTGTCTGAGGTGGTTACTTTTTTAGCCAACGGAAGAGTATGTGTATTTAATAAAATGCATTTTAAATATAATCTGAGTGCTATTGTGCTTTGTGGCAATTGGAACAGGAGTCTCCTTTGGTTCCCTAAGTTGATTTCTGCTGAAATGTTATAATAGATAGAAACATAATTGCATAATCCATATAATTGCATGTTGCCATCTCATATTCATTCAGATCTGATTAAAATAATCTCTTCTGCCATCCTGTTTGTATATTTGTAAAGGTCAAATGTGATATTAGGCTTGACTATTCAGCTGCAGGATATAGAGGAGTTTTAATAGCATCTGTAATGTGATATACATGGAAGCCTTTCTGCTTACAAAATGATGCCTACTGATCTAGAGGGTCACAGGCACATTTTTTTCTTATCTATTTAATTGCAAGTTGTGGTACAAAACCTAGTCAAGTCAGAGGGTAAAGTGTGAACCTGACTGGAAAACTCTGCTGTTGCCATGATGATGCTCAATATTGAAAAGCTATTAGTCTTCAGTCAGTTTTTTTTTTTTTTATCTTTACACTCGTGTTGCATTCAGAACACTTACTGCAATACTTATTTATGGGGAAGCATGTATAATTTCCTTTCTCTTTTCCCTCTCTTTGAACAAGTAGAACATGGTTCACAATACATTAAGTGCAGTATATTTGAATGCTATAGCTGTTTTCACGGGATCTGTGGCCCATCTACAACTGACTAATACCCTGCCAGAGCAGCACTTGGACACGTAAACCTGCCAGTATTCACAGAAATGCCAGAACACTGTGTGTGAGGTGTGTTTCAAGTAATTTTGACAAATACCTTTAATGCTCTGGAGAAGTCAGAAGGACTTTGAGAAGTGCAGTTATATAAACGTATTCTGTGTATTTCATGTGGACTTATGCATGTAGATCACAGAATCACAGAATGTTAGGGATTGGAAGGGGCCTCAAAAGATCATGTAGTCCAATCTCCCTGCTGGAGCAGCAACACCTAAATGAGGCTACACAGGAATGTGTCCAGGTGGGTTTTGAATGTCTTCAGAGAAGGAGACTCCACAACCCCTCTGGGCAGCCTGTTCCAGTGTTCTGTTACCCTTACTGAGAAGAAGTTTCTTCTCAAATTTAAGTGAAACCTCTTGTGTTCCAGTTTGAACCCATTACCCTTTGTCCTGTCATTGGTTGCCACTGAGAAGAGCCTGGCTCCATCCTCATGACACTCACTCTTTATATATTTGTAAACATTAATAAGGTCACCCCTCAGTCTCCTCTTCTCCAAACTAAAGAGACGCAGCTCCCTCAGCCTTTCCTCATAAGGGAGATCCTCCACTCCCTTAATCATCTTGGTTGCCCTGCGCTGGACTCTCCAGCAGTTCCGTGTTCTTCTTGAACTGAGGGGCTCAGAACTGGACACAATATTCCAGGTGTGGTCTCACCAGGGCAGAGTAGAGGAGAAGGAAAACCTCTCTTGACCTACTGACCACCCACCTTCTAATCCACCCCAGGATGCCATTGACCTTCCTGGCCATAAGGGCACAGTGCTGGTTCATGGTCATCCTGTTGTCCATATGAAGGAACTGTATTGATGGTAGCATGTGATACCTTGTAAGTGTTCAGGATTTTGCTTGAAGTTATATTCCTGTTTTAATATGGAAACTGGAGAGACTGGAAATGTGCAGTCTGGCAAGATACCAAACATGTCAAACAACAGAGGTTTTGATTCAGATCTTGTCCTGAGGAGGTCTGAATTTCATTTTCAGATCCATAACAGATTCCCTATGTTATTTTAAAGTAATAATTTTGTCATTCAGTGCTGGAGCTCGCTCTTTATAGAAAGAGGCAAAAATTATTGCAGTGCTGTTTGCAATTTTGTAAAGTCTCCTGTGGTATACGCTCACACTTTTCTTTGAATCAGAAGCTCCTTTGGCAGTGTTGCTCTTTGTACCTTTTTGTACCTTCTGAAAGGTCTGGTCAGAACCTTCCTAAATTCGGTCAAGGATAATTGTTACTTTAGAAAGGATATTAAACACTTAAGCAGACTGACTTTTCTACTGAAGGTGACCTCTAAGGGACCCTTTGTAACACAAATCCAAAGGGGCCCTTAGATTTGTTCTTAGTGGCTCTTATATAACTAGAATTGATTTGCAGCAACCAGCAGCTGGATAATCTATGTGAAATCAGTTGGTGTTTTCATCCTGTTTTCTCTGTCTTGCAGTTTCCTCCTCCTTTTAATCAATAATGTTGAGGTTATTAGCAGTCTCTAGAAAGGCCAAAAATACAACAATATTGAAAGTATGTGGGTGAGGTCATAAAGGCTGAATGATGGATTACATGGGTATTCCTAGGCAAGATTTGATTGGCTTGTACCTTCAAACAACTCCTTTTATGATTATTCTACGAATGAGTATATGCACTGTTTTTTTTTTGGGGGGGGGGTTATATTGTTTAAATAAATGTTTTTTAACAACAAAATTTTCATAATTCTGATCTTGGTTCAATCAAGTTCAATCAAAATAGTTACCCTGAATTAATATGATACAACTGACAGATCAGACCCTTTCCTTTTCTTATTATTATATCCCCTTGTAGTCAGAATCCTGTGGCCCTCTAGCAAAAAGAGTTCAGACAATGTGAAATAAATTCACTCTCACAATCAGTTCTTCCATTTCCACATCCAAAACTCATTAGAACTAAATAGAAGTATTCAAAATTAAATAAACTTTCCTACTTGGACAATGATTTGGACCCATTCCTCTCTTTATACAGCACCTTTTTACATCCTTCAGATGTTACATCTTGATTCTTTAAAAAATGAATGAAATGGGAAAATTAAGTGTGTTTTCTGTTCTCCACCTCTGTTGGCAGATTATCTCTTGCATGGCTGCATCAGTGACAAACCAGAAGCTGTTCTTTCACAAGCCTGTGAGTCTCACCTGAAAGTATTTACGTCTGAACTTAGTTTTAGGTTACATTCAGTTTGAGCCACATTTGTTTCCAGTATATTAAAAAAATGAGATAAATATCTATATTTTAGAAGTCACTTGCACTGCATGGAAAATATTTACACAATATACTGGTTGTCAATGAAGTCTAAACAATAAATACTCTTCAATGCCACCTACTGATATTACAGGTGTTAACTACCTACCTGTGCCTATACATGGACATCTTCAGATGGCATTCTTGGATTGAGTATTCTGTGAAGGAGCTTTGTGATTAACCAAAAGCAGTCAAATTTTTATTACCTACCCCTGCCTCGCCTGGTTGTCTCCTACCACTTTAATACTTTTACTAGTGTTTTCTCTTGTATCTAAGATTCTGGATTAAATAGACTTGGATCTGATTTGGCAGGCCAATTGCAGTTGTTCAGTGCACTGGTATGATGCAGGTTGAAGTGCTCTGTTTAATCTCATTACATTAGTAGTCATGGGACAAAATGGCAGAGGGCAGACAAACCAGCATGCTGCTGGGACAGTGTAGACATGTGCTCTAAACAGAGTTATGGTCTACCTACAGCAATATGTTAGGGTCAATGCAGTAGTTCTGTGTCTTAAGAGAAGACATGACCTGTTTTTTGTTTTGTGGCCTGGTCAATCATGCACATAGCCTTTCTAATTCTTAAGAATGTTTGAGGGTAACCCTGCAAAGAATTCAGTACCTTTTTTTCTTGTAAGAGTAAATCCATGGAAACTCAATCTCCATCTATTGCAGAAACCCATCATGACAACTGCTCCCATGCTTTTCCATTGCTCAGGACAGGAACAGTCTAGGCCTTTGACAAACTGTCCATCATTGATCATTAACTTTACGGGATTCTATCTTAGTACAGCAAACCATGTAAACATGTGAAATCATTAACCTTTGATTCCTGAAAGTTTGTGGGTTTTATTGCTTCTGTGGTTCCTAAGAGAAACTATCATGGTCCTTTGTTTTGAAGCTCTCCCATCTGTTTTGGTTTTGTTTTTTTCCTTGATTTTGTTTTCCTTTGTTCATGGATCATAGAAGGGTTACTTGAGCTATCCTGAACCACTGATCTTTCCCTCTGCTGTTCTGTTATGTGGGAGCAACTGATCCATGCTAACTTCAGTCCCAGTTTTGAATATTATGAAGAGCAGTGGCTAATCTTTCCTATCTGTAATCTCATGACTCTTCAGGATGTTATTTCACTCTGCCTAGCTTTTCCATTATACATTTACTCTCTCTACTTCAGTACATTTCCCTCTTACTACTCAGTTTGTTTTTTTTTTTCTTTGTAGGAAATAATGATGCTTTCCTTGTTTTTGAAAGAAACCTGTCTAATGTTCAAGCTTTTCAACTTTTATATGTCAGTGCTGTAAGCAATCTGCTGAAAATTAAGGGGTTTTGTTTTTTTTCCTGAATGCACGAGGTTGAAGCAAAGAGGAGTTAATATGTGTAAATTTTAGCCCTCTATGGATACAAATAACAGTCCATAGAATGGGTTATTTTAGTCTTGGATAAGATTTTCTATAAAAGTTGGCTATTTCATGAAGAGATGTATCAGAAGTAGGTATTTAAATATATGTGTGTGTGCATATATATGCAGTAGGTATTTTATTTAAAAGAAAAAGTATTAAACAGAGCACAAAAATACAGAGTTGGCATTATATATAATGAGAAGAAGGTAGAACAAATTCTAGGGGTAGATCGTAGTGCCTGTATACATGATGCAGCAATTTAGGCCTGGAGATGCTTCTGCAACCACTGGTTGAAGCAGAAGCTTCTCTTCAGCTAGGGAAAAAATATAGGTTACTGTTTTAAAAACATTTGAAACTTTGATGCAGTACCTAAACTGATTCTGTTCTCATTAGCATAGCTTTTGAGCCCTCAAATTAATTGGCCTCAATTACCGTTATACAATGCCAATCTAGTGGCAGTTGAAGCCTGAGAAGTCTAAATTGCAGTGAGAATGGATTTGCAAACTTGATTTTATTTTATTTTTTTTTAAACCCTTAAAATGTAGAGGGAGATTTGCTCTAAAGGAAAGAAAAGGGGAAAAAAAAAAAAAAAAAAAAAAAAAGACAACTCTGTGTATCCTAAATGTTGAACTGCTACTAATTGAAAGGATAGAACTGGCTTAGAAATGTTCATGGGAACAAAAGGTGATCATTCAAATGGCAAGGTTATGACAGCCTCTTATACCGTTTTCTTACAGATATTCTCCTCAAATGGGAAATGCCTGATGTTTAACAGCTGATCAAAGTGGATGTGCAGTCTCTGAATGAGATCTTACCGCTTCTGTAGGAGACAACTTCCTGAAATTGCTTCTAGAAGAGCAGCGGCTTCTTCCAAAGGGAAAGGTACGCCTTTGTGATGTGAGACAGTATGTGCCTTCCCTGAAAGATGTGAAATACAGCAAGAGCCTGAGAAGTATTTATCAGACTGCAGAAACATCGCCCTCTTCTGGGAACAGAAATACCAAGTAAGTTGTTGAGGATGTTTTTCAAAAATGCAAACGAGGTGCTTTGAACTCTTTTACATTTATGACTGTATTACTCTGAGGCTGTTAAGAGTTTTAATTTTGTAGTTACCCCACCTGCTGTTTCGTTATTAAAACCTTAGGTCTGATTAATCAAAAATGTATTCTGCAGTCACATCACACAAGTTCTATAGAATTTGTATGCATGAGTATACTGTGAAAGCTGTCCATGACTGAAATAATTTGTAAAGTTTCTGATAGTGTCTTATGAGAAAGCAGTATTGCCAAACAGGAGTGTTGTACCTAGAGTCAAAACATGACGCTGCTGTGAGAAACTTCCTTTCATGTCATATTACACATGCACATGCTACATGCAAAGGGAGAATTCATGCAGTGCTTATTTTCATTAACACTTAAAGATGTAGTATGCCAAAAGAGTATGGCTGACAAAATGGTAAAAAAATAATGGAGCACCTTGTCAAATTCAATCCATTACATCATGTAGTTTAATGGATTGAATTTCATGCCTCCAAGGGAAATGTCAGTGAGCCACTTGTTTTAAAACACAAATATTGTATGAGGAAGGTATTAATGAATCTTCACACTTCACCTAGCTGAACTCTGATATAAAGAGGTTTCTTGATCTTTCACTGGCTACCAGTTTTGCTGAATACTTCGCTTACAACAGAAAGTATGATGAGAAATTGTATTGCAATTCATGTTTTCATGAAGATCTTCATTGGATATCTGAATAGTGAAGCCCTCACTCTTTCAAGTAGTCTAGGGATAATTTAATTCTTCAGTCTATTCATAACTCCTGTTGTGGAAATTATTCTTTACTGGCCTATGTTTGTAGAGAACCTAGAACTGGAATGTTGCTGTGTATCTGGACTTCTGTTCTTTACTGCAGTTGTTTATAGCTTGTATAGGAGATCAGGCAGGTAAGTTCTGCTGGTCGTGTTAGTTATTTTCCCACACTGGTGCTGTCACATCCAGCAAGTATAATGAGATAAAAAATAGCAGCAGCTCTGCAAAGCAAGTCTGAGGACGCTAGTGTCCAGAGTTGAAAAAGGACAGAAGGTAACAGCAGTGGGGCTCACATGGAGGACAGTATTTGTGTTACTTTTGCAATACAAAAAAATATTAGCAGTGATAGTGTCGATGGGTAAATGCTTCAGAGTAATGGTTTCAGTGCAGCTGAACACTAAATCACAGCTTTCACTAGTCTGTTAGAACAGAATGAAAACAGCTTGTCTAATGTCTGGAGCAATTCAGAAAAACAGTTAATATTAATTCACAAGGAATATATTGCAGGAGGTCTGTTAAGATTAAATTTGCAAAGCATAATTTCTAATCAAATGAGGTACCTTTTAAAGAAATAAAATGGACTTGCTTTTGGGAGCCCAGTCCTTAGTTGACCTTTCTGGTTGCAAAGCAATTAGTTCCATACATGGTGCTTATGCAGTATAAAAAGCACTGTGGAATGGCAAATGTGTAAAACTTAGTGGCAGTGAATGAAATCTCTTAAAAAAAAAAAAAAGAACTGCTAAAAATAGAAGTGCACCTCACAAGATCTTATTCAAGTTTCATGTACTTAACTTTATCCTGAGGCAAGTGAATTGGATCCAGGTACATGTATGTCTGAAAGTTCTTCTTTGCCATTGCAGGCTGCATGACTTGAGCACGTGAACATTCATGTATGTCCTTAACTTACCCCTCCTTTGTACTCTGATTGCTTTCATCAACTATCACTGGTCATTTCTGATGTATATGTTGTCTTTCTGCTAAAAAATTGAAATGTAGCTCTGTATTTGGAGCTTATCAGGGTCGTTGCTTCTTCCTTCCAAGAATCATGGACAGATACTTGCACTATTGCTTCCTGTGAGATCTGTAACACTCAGACCACTGCAGCAGGGTGCAGCAAGAGTGAGCTGCTCTGCAAAAAAAAGTGACAGCAAAGGCAGGTGGGGCAACGGTCTCCCTTGAGCGAGAACAGCACGTGTGGTTACAGTACCCAGGGCAAACAAGCACCCAGGGATCATCAGACAGACCTGTAGTGATAAGACAAGTTTGAAGTCAAGTCAGCAAGGGAAGTCTGGAATCAGAGAGGTACGAAGCTGGGCAGAGTGTCACATAGAGCATGACAAGGGCAAGGGTCTGAGCTTCAAAGCAGTTAATGCGTCAAGAGGAAGAGACCCCCCCCTGCACATTAGGGCTTCTCACAGCTACATGTTGCACAGCTCTTTCTCAGAGCTTAGTGGTTTTCACAGCAGTCTGATCCAAGGTTACATGGCTGGTGCCATGGCAGGGTGACCTTGAATATTGGGCAGCTAAACCCCTCTGAGAGAGCTTGCGAAGCCTGCTGGTACACTCAAGTTGCTGACATATGCTAACAGCCAGAGGATAGGAGGATTCTAGAACCGTTATTGAGGCAGCCGCTAAGACCAGCCTTGTACTTTGTAATTATGTAGGGAAATTGGCTGGGTAGAAGTTGGACAACTGAAGGAGTATTTGGTCTGAACAGGATTCCCTTCCCTAACAGTTCTGGGCTTGTAACCATTCTCATTTATGCACTGTTTAGCAAAAAGAAAGGGAGTGTCACTTTCTGAACATGTTTGATCTAGCCAGTTAAAGACTAATACCAAGCTCCTGGAACAAGTCATCCAGCTCCAGATGGCTACCCACATGTTCTGACAGTAGTACCATCAGAGGAGAATTCAGTGTGACAATGTATCTGGCTTTTGACTATATTTCATATCCCAGTGCTATCTTTGGCAGAAAATATGGCTGGCTAGAACTTAGCTTTAGGTATCAGAAGCCCAGTGCTAAGTATCGGCAACATCATTTAGCATTTTCAGAGGAGACTAAAGTGGATATCAGGCCACTTGAATTTTGTTGTACCATTGAGTTATGTGCATCTCACATTCTCTGCATTTCTCTCGTTTGCCCTCACAGGATGGCCAGTTACTCTAGAGAAGTCTTACCAAAAGAAAATTGAATATAGACTATTTCAGCCTTTGAAACTCAAATTCCCAGCCTCCTTTCATATATGCTGGGAATGTGATGCTATAAAAGAGATTGAATCTGAAGCTTGTGGTAATAAGCTACTGAATGAGGTGCCTTGGAGGGATTTGATCTTTTAAATAGCATTTTAAAAAGATTCTAAGTAATGTAAAGGTATACCAGCTTGTTTTCAGGGGAGCATGTCATGATTCTCGTATGGTGCTTAGTGTGTGCAGAAAAAGTGTGTTGCAATTTAGCATGGAGACATGCTAGATTCAACATCCCGTGTTGACACCAAAGAAACTATTGTTCAACCTAGTACTAGTCATTTCTGTCATCTGCAAAGATCAGCTGTTGAGACCAAGAATGAGATGTTTTTAAGACTTATGTTACCTCATGTGGTGTTTAAGGTTCTGAGCTTTGCCTGAGCAGCTGTGTGCATCAGAACAGGCAAAGAGTTGCTTTCATTTAAACTCTTTTCAGGAAGATCACAGGAAAACTTTGCTATTCAGGATTACTTCAGTTGCAGGGACTGTAGGCATCAATAAGAACAAGGTTTTACCTCCCGCAGATGCTGCTATTCTTTTAAAGACCAGAAAAATAAGCAAGGCTATTTTAGCATTTATTAATAGCTAATTTGAGGTATAAAAACCTATTTCTACTCATCCCTTTCTAAAAAGGGTTTAACATAAAAGTATGTAAAAATGATCTGGAGAATGTTATGCTATTTTTTTTTACTTATCCACCCAGTGAGCATTAGAGCTTTCAGTCTAGACTGTGGATGTTTTTGGGGTAATGCCATTTTGCCCTCCTGGCTAGACATAACCTCTTGTATTTGAACTCCAAAGAAATACAACTGTACCTAAGGAAAAAGAAAAAGCTGTTCTGGGAAATATGTTTCAAAGGAGCAGCCTGATTGCTAAGGCTCTTGTAGAGAGTGGATGGGTTTTCCTATTGTTTCTTCTGACCCCAGCTGCACTGTACACCACTCACTTTGCATCCTGAGGTAATGAGTAAAGGAAAAGGAATGGAGGGATGAGTTAGTCTTTTTGATTCGAAATCCAGGTGTTTCTTTCTTTCAAGAAGACAGCAGGCTACCCTTGCTGTGCAGTTGATCAATAGCACATCTGCTGAAGGGGAAACGAAACCAGATTAAAATTCAAATAAAATTGTACCTTCCTATCTCGCTTCATCTAGTCAGTCCCATATTTGGACCTTGGGCAGATACTCATGCCTTTTATCTTCATATATCAAATTTAGTTAAGGTAGGGGCCTGCATTTTCTATTTACTTAAAAGAAAGAGACTAGTTCCTAATTTATAATACTGTCATTTGTCTTGTGGAAGATCCATCAATTTTTTTAGTATTTAAGGCCGATGCTTAAAGTTAAGAAAGCTGTTATCATTCAACAATCTTTAAAATCTCAAGTGTGTGTTTGAAACCTATCAGAAAACCAGCCTTGTCTTTTGGGGCCTGAAATACTTTGGAGTTCTGAGTACTGTGGAAAGGATGTGCTCAGTTTGCATTTTTGTGAAGTGATATGAATTGTTATGTCCTGGTAAACATAACAGCTACAACTACTAGGTTGTAACTAGGTATGTTGTATATAGTGTGTGAGACCAATAGGGTCATCCTCATAACTCCAAATGAAAGTGAGCTTTACAAAAAACCTTCACATCTGACTTGTCCAACAAAAGCAAAACAACTTCCTATGGTTGGGCTTTCTGGTTTTATTCTTAGTAATTAAAAGCAAGATGAGATAAACCATAAGTTTATCTGAAATGAAAATCAAAGACAGGTATTTTGGCCTCAAGGTCCTCACTGGTGGGACAAGCTCCATCTCTCTGAAGAAAACCTGCTCTGCATGTTTTACAAGATCTTTGATGTGACCTGGAAATTACCACTTTGTAGTTTCAGTTTCATCTGTGTTTTAAACCTTTGTGGAAGTGATATCCACAAAGGAACAATACTTATTAACTGAAGTAATACTTCATATGGAGTTGAATAGACTTCAGTCAGCTGGTCCTGGAGCTTTGTTTTTTTCTGTGTAAGCTGTGAAAAAGTATCACCAATGATCTCAGTTTTGATAGACAGTATAAAACAAATGTGGTAGGGTAGTCAGAACCACAGAACTACTGGGCAGGGGGAAAACTGGCATGACAGTGAGTAGAAAATAATTGGCCAAGAATTAATGACAAAATTGCATGAAATGTAGGAACACAGGGTGTGAAACATTGCTTCCTTTTTGTTTTTACCTATCTCAAGTATAAAATGTGTAATCTAACAACTTGGGTTAAATATAGTGATCTGGGGAAAAATATCAATATTCATCAAAAAGCAGTTGCAGAACAGTTAGGGTTGGAAGGGACTTCTAGAGGTGATACATTTCATCTTCACTGCTGAAAACGGGATCAAATTAATATCACCTTAGAAAATAATGAGTTGTTATTTCTTGGATTTCAAATTGAATCTATTGCATTTGCTTCTGGCTAAAAAGCTACAAACTACAAATGCAAACTATTAACACGGTTTTCTATGTCTCACCAACTACTGCCTGAATCTCATGTATGTTCAAGGGCTATATTACTGTTAGTGCAAAGACACTTTGCAAAGTCAAAGGGAGACAGAGTTTGTACATCTTTCCAGTACTGGAACATTTCCAGTGTCTGTGAGTTGTGTGGTGGTTGGTAATTTCTGTTGTAAGTTGCTGGAAAAATCATGTTTTCTGTGATAATTCAAGGATCACCATTGTCTTAGAAAATCAAGATAATAATAAAAATGTGGTTTTTCCTCATTTCCTTACCACTGTATTGAAGTGGTAAGGAAATGGGTGACTATAAAGCCATGTTTTGCCCCTGTTTGCATAGCAGTGCAAAAAATTTTCCATTTATCAGGTCTCTGGCATAACGATACACAAAACAGTGTGATGGGACAGGACTATAAACTTATTCAAAGTCAGTATCATAATTTCCAATTGTTCTTTATAGAAAGGGGGAGACAGTTCTTTTCTTCCAAAAGGCTTCATTATGCTGTTATAGTAATTACACTCTTGCTTCTAGCAGCTACACCATACACACAGTTCCTATGGGTAAAATTCCTTGCTTCCCTCAAAACAATTCTCATCCAAAACAAAGTTATGCACATATTTAAGATCAAATTTTGCATCTGAATTGTTCTTGAGAATGTTTTTTAATGTGTTATCTGAAGTAGTTTAGAAATACTAACAACACTTTACAGCTGGAAGTTAGACTATTCCTGGCCTCAGTTCTATTATTGGGGGTAGATCACTTGAGTAAAATACATATATTGAATTTTTTAAAGTACATTTTGGCTAGAAGTTGGATACAGAGGGCATTATGCATATGTATTAGAATTATTTTATGCAAAATCTTGAGAAATAGGAATAGCAGGTTCTCAATGTGTGAGGATCACAGCATCTGTTCCATTAAACATGCATACAAAGGT
The DNA here is from genome assembly GCF_964273445.1 of Streptopelia decaocto. Taxonomy (NCBI): domain Eukaryota; kingdom Metazoa; phylum Chordata; class Aves; order Columbiformes; family Columbidae; genus Streptopelia; species Streptopelia decaocto. Next base: position 46,537,759 of record NC_138659.1, read on the forward strand.
CATGCCTGTTTCATCAGCCCCATGCTGGCAAAATATTAGTATTTAAAAGTCATTGATATTCTTCCAGTGATTTAGGATTAAGTACCATTTGGTAAGAAGCTGGATTGGTTTCAGATTCTGCGATGCTAGGTGGGATACACAGTGGATTCTTTGCATCTTTGCATCTTCAGTTCTACTTGCTCATCAGTGCATCTCTCAGTGGGAAAGATGTTACAGCCTTGGAGAAATACCTCATCTGGCAATTCAGAGTACTTGCCTCTGCTTGAGGAAACTAAGAAGAATTTGGAGAATCTCTGCTATAAGCCTCTAAGCAACCACTTCAGGCTTTTATCTTAGCACTAGGGTGTCATGAACTTCTTAGCCCCTGAAACTAGTGACACTTTTCCAGGTTTCCTTAGGGGAGGCTGCATCCTCTTAAAGGAACCTTGGAGTTTACAAATATGCTATCTGGCACATGGATGAATAATCAAGTCTCAACCAGACAGGCTCTGCCTGAAGATTTCTGTATGTATAGTCATATCTCCAATAACACACTAAAATATGTGAAACCTCCTGTCTTAATTTATGCAAAGGGCATGTGTTGATCAGTCTTAAAGCTTGCCAAAAACCTTTAGTGGGTTTAAAATTCATCAGAAATTCAGAGAGTCCTAGGTCCTTATCAGATCAGGAAGGAGGGGAATGAGTGGAACTTGGTATATAAAGCATGTTCAGGTAATTCTGTAATTCTGTGATTTTTTGTTTGTTTGTTTTGTTTTAAAAATTTGTTTATTTTACACCCCACCCCACCCCCCCCAAGTCTAGGAGAGTATTTTGTAACTGAACCTGTAATGGAATAATTTGCAGTTTATCTTCAAGTATGGAATTATGCCAACTTGAAACCCACAGATGCTTCTAGTGAAGCTGAACTGCCATTCCCTATTAACCTGCACTTGGTCCTTCCAGGAGCCTGAGAAACCTTCCTGTTCAACCTTTTTGTCTTGCTTTGGTAGGTGAAAGCTATCAAGGGCAGATTGGCTGCATCTTCTCTGTCCTTTTTGCCCTGTATCCCTCCTGGTAATTTCAGAGATCCTTTCAGCTTATTACTTTGTGTTCTTTATCTTCCATTGGCCCCTCTTGGAGTCTTGAGTTGTGTGTTTTAATGTTACATTTGCTCCTCTACTAAAGTAAGTATAAAAACTGCTTATTTTCCACCAGTCTGAGGGCTCACTGCACTCCTGCACCACTATTCTGCAACCATGCCAGTGCGCCTATTTGTTTGTTCATTTTGTCGGTTACATCTATCAAATCATTCACATTAAAAAAATCCAAAAGCACAAATGGCCCAGGGAGGAGGAATTAATAGCTAGGGGTAAGGGGAAAGGGCAATTCTGAAGCTATTACTGCTGCCAAGAAAAAAGATAGGTGAAACTGTTCCTTTAGTGTCAGGTGAAGGCAAAAATGTAGTAAAGAAGTTACAGGTTACAGTAGACTTTGATAGGTACAGTGTATCACTGCAGGAGTTCTCCCTGCTTTGCTGTCACTCACAGGCTATGAATGTGCCAGATACAGCTTGATGTATAGTATTTGATTTGATTCATTGCTCAGCCCTCTAAACACAGCCAGGCTCTGACTGGTATTCCTTTACTGAAAGATTACTTCCTGAAATATGGATGCAAATACAGGTATAAGAGGCAAGGCAAATCAAGCAGGTAGAGCAAATACAATAAGAAGTGCTTGAATCTTCTGTCCTCTCCCAACAGTTTCATTGTCCTTTTGTCACTGCAAACCCAAATGTTTCTGTGTGACATTACATACTTCTGTTACAGACCCAAATGTGTAGGTCTAGGCAAAAGTTGTTAGATAAGGTGGATAATAACCTAAAGTCAGGAAAAACTTGATGGGTTTGGTCAAGACTCTATTGTGTGTGTGCTTAGTCAAGGTGAGAAGTTTAAGTAGGAGAGAATCTAGTGAAGTGACAGCAGAATGTCTTGGCTGTGATTAATAAGTGTTGGAACAAATAGGAAGAACAACAGAAAGCTGCTGGTGACAAGCCTGACATGAAATGAAGAGACCAGAGAGAGAGCTCCTCTACTATACTGTAGGATGTGGTACAGTTAGAAAACTGGTGAAAACTTGACAAGTGAAGAAAGGAAGGGAGAGGTAATGCCATTGGAACTCCTGGCAGTAAATATTTCCACAGGGAAATATAGCTGTATAGATATTAACACAGCTGTATAGACATTAATAGAATCAAAAGTAGAGCCAATGAGCATTCTAGACTGCAGAAAAAACTACCTGCTGTTTAACACATGCCACCACCCCCAAACAAAAAATCCTCTGCCCCCCCATCTATACTTCTAGTCTAATGACTAGATTAAAATGTACAGATATGCATAAATTCAAGATCTATTTGAATTCAGAACAGTTATTTACCTTCTTCGGAACTGTGATTTAGTACCAATGCTTCCCTCTCTGTAATACAGAAAACAATAAAGTCCAACCAAAACATTGGTGCCTTTTATTTTCAACAATATTAAAAGGAACTGAGCTAGAAAAACAAACAAACAAAAATTTAAAAGCAAACAACAACAAACAAAAAAACCACACTAACCAAACCAAAACCACAAAACAAACAAAAAAAAAACCACAAAACAAACAAACAAAACACAAAAAAAGCCCAAACCCCAAACAAAACCCAAAAAACACTGGTTTTCCAATTTAGCAGAGAGGAAGGAGTTTTCTTTAGGACCAATCACTTTAGGATTATAACAGGGTACATCCATTAAATATGTGCCTCAGATAAAACTAGTCAGCTATGTTACGTCATTTCCCTGAACATATTTTGAAAAAGTATGGGATATTCCCTTCATTAAAAAATGGGGAAGAAGGTGAAACAGAGTACAAGACATGTTTTTTGAGTGGTAATATTTAGGTATTTTTTTAGATTCCACCCTTTGAAATTGGTATGAATAATGCAAAAAGGCAATTCCTTGGCACTTATTTTAGGTTCTGCTTTTATATTGCTTTAGAGTCGCTAATTATCTCCTGATACCATGGAGAACTGATGCAGAGAAACTTGCATTCCAATAACAGCTGATCAGCAATCTTAACTGTAAAAAATTAAGTTTCAAGCTTTTACCGGTGTAAAATGCTGTAGATTTATTTACTTTATTTAAGCAAATTTGGCCATCTGATTTTTACAGATTATTGTATCTAAAGCTGTATATTAGAGACCTTAAATGTTTCATCAATGGAAGATAACAATAAATGGTATCGAAGGGAATTGTTACATTTCTTTAAAAATTCTCAATTATTTAAATGCACCAGCTTATTTGTAACCAGCAAAGTCTTTGTAATACTAAGGAAAAAAAAATAATCTTTTGGAGTGATTTTTGCTAAAAACGGGGAAAAAAAAATCTATCAAGAAAAAGAAGAATACAACACAGTAAAAATCAAGTCAGGAAAGCTCTGTTTTTAAGGTTTCTTTTTCTTTAAGGGAGGAAAATTCTGAAACAGTAAAAATGAATACAAACAATCAAAAATTAGTCAGAGAAAAAAGCTGAATCCATACTTCTTTGAGAACAAAAAGACAATGATTGAGGAAATAAAATGGTACAATTGGTAGTGAGAGTGTTAAAGGAAACAGAAAGCTCCAGAGTTGTACTGTGCATACAAAAAAGAACAAAGGAGGTTTCACAGATCCCTTGAAGATTAAGGCAATTGTGGTGACATAGTGTCTTTTGGCATGGTTTGGTCTTTTATTTAAAATTCAGCAGTGGATACCCAATTAGTTTTGACTCATCTGCAGTAGTCTTAAAGTGAAAAGTGGAGGTAGAACAACTGCACCAAATCAGGCTCAGGCCTCTGGAATAAAAGGAAGGTGTGTTGGAGAAAGAGGTTTGATTTGAGTTGGCAGTGAGATTACACTTTCCCTTACACAACTCTGCAGAAAAAAAACAGCAAGGCTATAGATATACCTTATTTTGTTCTGTTTGCTTTTAAAATAATAGCTTTATGGGGTAGTGAACCGTCTTGATAAGGCCTAGTATAGAGTGTTCATCTATGGAAGAAGTCTTGGTCTACAGGAAAAATGTAGTGTGATAAAGCAGAGGAAGGCAAAAAGATTCTACAGTGTGGTATAATTATAGTGCAACAGAAGAGTAACTGAAGAGTAATGTTAAGTTAATGCAACCTAAAGCATTTCCTTGTGTTTGTAATTCTAGAATATTTGAATAACAAGGGTTCTTAGGGGTTAGATGGCATAAAAGCTTGTAGTAACTTTCTTTCCCATAACTCTGTTAATCCTCTAGGACAATACCTGTTGATTGCATTCCTGCTGGTAAAATATTAACTATATTTTTCAGTCTTGGCTGAAAATCTGAAGCTATTTAAGGTATACTTAAGCCAAGGATGAAAACAGCCCAAAAATGCAAATCAAAGGTTGAAATATCTGCCTGGAAGAAATACAAGGGGATATCAAGAGAAAACCAGTAAAACTGATTCTCTTAACAATTTGCATGCAGTGGAACAAATATACAACACTCCTGGTATCCTTCTTTGTGTTCTGTATAAATTAGGTATCACTGGGGTGATGCTGTATGGTCACTTTAATCAAGCATGCTGCTGTGTTCCCACAGTGTATCTGTGCCCTCTCCTCTTCTGGCCCCTGTTGCAAGCAGGGGTAGAATTTTACTGGTGACCCAAAGTCAAGTGCTAGTTATTCTCTGCTGCCTCTTCTGGAGCTTCAAAATTACAACAGTGCAGTTATCCTGCACTACCAGGATTGTGGGAAGGATCAGAGCAGTAGAAATACAGGCAAGAAATGTATTTCCCATATCCTTATCTGTCTTCAGCACGTTGTTTCACAGTAGGCTTCTATTGAATGAGTTGTTGCCTTAGCAATGCTGATGTAGGGAATGAAGAAGAAAACCTCTTAGGGAAGCAGTTGGCAGCAGTCTGGATTACACCTTCCACATGGAGGATAAGTAGGCTGGTTGAAGCTGTCTGTCAAAGTTTGGCTGGAGCAGTTAGTTTCACCCAGCTTATTCCACTACAAGGCAGTGTCATATTTTAATGTGAATTAGTTTTTAAAGCTAAAGGCTGGGAAGACTTTGCTTCTCTTATATTTTCTGTACTGTACCTGGAGATAAATAGAAGTCAGTATTAAGCAGTGGTAGAAAGTGAAGGATGGTGAGCCACGTAACAATGCCTTACATGTTCACAGTACCTTTTAAACAAGAAGATTTTAGAATGTGCTCTATATTGTGAATATAGAAATGTGTGTTAGTTTTTGTGATGCTATAATAGTTCTTGATAGACACATAAATTTGTATTAGCTTCTATAGCAGAGTACAACTAATATATGTAACATACTCATTAGATCATAAGCTTAATTATTTCAAGAATCATTTGTTATCTTCTAGAATACAGCTGTGTACGGTAGGGGCTGTGAAGTAAGCTAGTGATAGGTGAATCCAGAGTTTGTTGACGATGAGGGGGATAACAGGGTTGATTCAGTTAAGTTTTGGCCACAGACCACGCACTTGTTCATACCTGATAGCAATAACAGTAATAAGTAGTTCTTGCTTTATCTGTTAACTGTGACATGAACATATTAGTGCAATACAACTTGCAAGCTCTTCATACACCGGATTAATATTGCTAGTAGCTAATCTGATGAGCTAAAGCCCATATTTTGGGTTGTGATAATCTATTAGTAGAGAATTGCTTAACTTCAGGGTACAGGGAAAGCTATTATTTAGGTTTAATTGTTTTGAAGCATTTCAGAAATATTGGCCGAGGAAAGCCAATATTAGCCTTGCATTGTGTAATCTTGCTTATATGTAGCGTAGTCACTCAATTGTATGTTTATTTAACTCATGATTCAAAGAACAGACAGAAATGGATTGTAGTTCTATTGTCATTTGTATTTCTTAAATAACCACTCAATAGAAGGGGAATAAATTGCTTGCATGCTGGATGCTTACTGAGATATTTGCTAAAACAGATATACTGTGAGCTGCTATCCTAATAAGAGGATTGTTAGGGTCCAAACTGGAAGTATACCAGATTAATTTGTCTAAATCTAGACTCACCTAAATTTTGCACATCTTTCCTGAGGTACTGCTTTGCTTGTGAGAAGAGTGGCTGTGGGCTGCATTTTTAGTAAAACCATAATGAACAGGAGATGTGGAAAACAGAAAAAAAAATTTCCTCTCAAGATTAAAACATTTTCCTTACTGAAGATTTTGAGTTTATTTATGTTTGTACTAGAACAGTATTGAAAAACTATCCATAAAAGATGGAAAGGATGGCATTCAGCATCCTCTTGCTCAAGAGAGCATAGTTTAAAAATAAATCATTCCTATCACTATGGAATTTTCTAAAATCTTGTTTAGTTGTTGACTGTCACAGTGATAATTTTTGTGAAAAGCATTTAAGGATATCAAGGAAAGCCTTTCTTATGTCTGTGTGGTGCCAATACAATCGTACCTTGGTCTCTCTGGTGCCCAACAACACTAACAGAAATGCAAATAAAAAATGTAGTAATTGAGTAATTGAGAGATTTGGGGAAATGAATTAGCTTAATTAGGCACAAGAATAGAAAGACTAATACCTATGGAATCTACAGAGTATGGAACAAGATCTGGCTTGTTTCACTCCTTCCTTAAGGATGTTGTTGTTAGGCAATGTTAATGAAATCAGCAACATAATTTAAAAGTTGGAGCTTTCATATTTCTGTCCTAGCTATTCTAGTATTTTATAACTTAAAGATATGCAACAAGCCTAATAGCGTTTAGTTGCTCTCCCTACTGTTAATGGTATTCTGGGCTGCAGTATGTCAAGGGAGGTGATTCCTCCCTTCTGCTTGCCACTGCTGCAGTCACAGCGGGAGTGCTGTGTCCAGTTCTGGGTTCCTCAGTACAAGAGAGACATGGAAATGGAGAGAGCACAATGAAGGGACTGGAGTATGTCTCCTATGAGGAAAGGCTGAAAGAGCTGGGATTGCTCAGCCTGGAGAAGAGAAGGCTTAAGGGGAATATCATGTATATAAATAAATACCTGAAAGGAAGATGCAAAGAGGACAGAGCCAAACGTTTTTTCAGCGACACGCAGTGGCAGGGTCAGAGGAAATGGACACTGACTGAAACACAGGAGGCTTGTCTGAACATCAGGAATGCTTTACTGTGTGGATGACCAAGCACTGGCATGAGTTGCCCAGAGAGGTGGTGGTCTCTTCATGCTTGGAAATATTCAAAAGCCGTCAGGATGTGGTTCTGCATAGCCAGCTTTAGGTGGCCTTCTTTGGGTGGGGTGTTGGAGCAGATGACTCCAGAGGTCCTGTCTGACCTCAGCCAGTCTGTGATTCTGTGATTTACATTCAGTTTGCATGAGTCTCTCTAGAAAGCTCTGACTAACAGACAACATTTGTTGAATAAAAGCCAGTTACAGCAATGGTTTTCCTGCAGGAGTTTCAAGATTGTAGGATGAGTTCTTATACAGCTTTTGATTCTCACATACATGATGTAATTATTCCTAATTTTCAGCCACTGCGGTTGGATGAAAGATACAGGAAATGCACAAAGTACTGTGATTCTCAAGGCCAAGAAGAATAAGCTAACCAGCCAAATAAAAATACTTGTATTATCTGTCACGGAAGGCAGAATAATATAGAATAAATTTATGTTAATGAAGTTGCAGGAAAAGCATAAGAATTATTCAGACACCAAAGGACTTGATAATAGACCAACATAAACAGAAGCATCTGTCTTTCTGAAGTACTGGCTGATTAAGAAAATTACTGCATGTGTTTAACTAAGCTTTTATACTAACCTTAGGTTAGTGGTTAGGATTAGAGGCTTTGTAAATTTTTTTGATGAAAAATTTTTAATTTCATCTTTGTAGAAAGGCGCTTAAACAAACACTTTAATTTCCACGTTTGGCTTGAATATGATTTCTAGAACTGGAAGCTGAAATGTGTAACTAATGGGGAGAAAAGACAGTACAAGAGCTGTTGGAGGGTTTCCTTGCCTCCTGCTGATCCACCTGCATGGAGAAGATTCTCTGAGCACCTAATTCATTGGGGTTTAGGGTCACTTGGCATTACTGGAGCAGCCATTGCCTTGTGCAGAGGCCAATTTTTTTCAGAAGACAGCTCCTTTTCTGCAGCTCCCACTGTTTTCTGGAGGAAATACAGGTGTTTGGCAACTCTCCTCAAAGTGAATGAAGTCACTAGATTCTTGTAAGCTTTGCACTACCACAAAATGGCCTAAGCTTGTCTATTTTTCAGAAGCAAGTTTTGGAGAATAAAGACTGGTGTATATGGACTCTAAAAGTTCATTTTGTGCCTGAAATGAGTAGAGTGCTATGAGGGTGTAGGAAAGAGTCCCTGTCCCAAAATCCAGTTGCTCGGACTATATTGTAACATATGTTTATAAAGAAGTTATGCAGCATGTGCTGCATTATTGTTGAGAAACCTGTGGTTTACCAGTGTAACACTATGAACATTTACTTCTAGGGAAACACGTTGTTTGCTTCATGAGTACTGCAGCATGGCACACAAGAGGGAATGGCCCTTGAGAGCCCAGCAGGCTGCTGCCATAGAGTAAACTGAAGGAATGTCACATTTATTTTTTTTTTGTTGCTGTCATCCAACAACTAACAGAGCAGAAAAGAACTGGCTGAGTGAATTCCAATTTTAAGCAAGCTAATCCCTTGCCATGGAGTTTTCTGATGGTAGGTAGAAGGAACGAAACAGACCTGTGGAGAAACTGCTATTATGCTTCCAGAAACCAATATGTAGAAAAGACCCTTTGATTAATGTGATCCCTCTCACTTGATATCATTCTGGCCAGGAAATAGTACATAGTACAACGTATCTTTGGAGTTGGAGTACTATAACATAACCAGAGAGCTGCTTTTGCATTCTTTCTGACTGCAACTGGACGTTTCCCACAAAACAATACTGTTCCTATAATGAGAAAGCTTAGCCTCGGAGGCTTAATTGAGCAAGCTCACTTGAGAAATTCTTTGACAGGAGTTTTATGAACTATGGCTTTTCTCTTCTTTACATTATGTTGAATAAATAAAGATCCATTAGGGAAAATCAATTTGTAAATTCCATAAAGTACGGCTTTGGTACTGAATATCCTTCTCTTCTGTCAGGGTTGTATTTGCAAGCAAAGCAATTGAAAACCAATAGCAACTAAACCTAGGCATAGATCCTTCCTAGGCCAGTGTTCAGGAGATGAAGTAAGTTACTTGGGCTTCTGGAAGTCTTAAAATTTCCTCTTTTTTGTTTTTCTCCTTTATAATGATTGCTATTTTGCTTTGACAGCAGTGTTTTCTGTAGATCAATTTAACAGGCACACAAATGTGTTTTGGAAAAAGCTCCAACTCAGTATTGTCACCTCCTTAGCTGCTAATGAACCAGCATTTCACTCCTGTAAGTTTAATGGGTAATTCTACAAGATGAAACTCATCCACAAAGAGCAGCAGATAGAGCAATTACTGATAATTTAATAAAAGAAAGTTTTCAGCTCATTTTGTCATTTTAGTGAGATGTCTGTAAAGCTAAGATACACGTTTATTTTACAGTTGCATTACTCATTTAGGCTTTGATTCATGTACATACCTATAGGTATGAGATATGTTTAAGAGCATTGTGTCCCTTGCAGGGCAAGGGTTATTCTGTAGCCCCCGTGTTAAGCAGGGGACAGTAGTCAGCGTTACCATTTCCAAAAGAGCAGCAGGGAGGAAAATTTCTGTGTTTGAACTATTCCTTTAGGGATGAGGAATTTACTGAAATCTTGAAGGAGATTCAGGGCAACCCATGAAAACAAAGAATTACTTTTTGCCTAACAAAGAATTACTTTTTGCAGAACACCAGAGATCCTGGACCCTGCATCTGCAATGCAGCCAAGGACTGATGTTTCTAGTCTATGCAATGGATTTTTCATATGTCTATGTGGTTGCTTCAGGCCAGATTATGTTCTTGCCTAAAATTTCTATAACAGTTTGGATCATAGGTGAACAGCTGTTGTTAATAACTCTCAAAGTGAGAAAGTCAGCGAAGCACACTATCAGAAATAATGTTTCAGGAATTACTTGTTTGAGAAAATGAAAAGAGGATCAAATTCTGTCAGCAGGAATTATTTCAAACACATAAATGAATATTGCAATGACTTTTAAAAGAGAACACAAAAAATAGACAATTTGAAAAAAAAAAAATTGGTGAAAAGTGGTCTCTTTTTGCATCTTCTCAATCATTTTTGTCATCTGTGTGTGTATGTGATCTGCCTTTGTATAGATCTGTGTGTGTTTGGATATGTATTAGCGTGTTCATATACATATGTCTGTATATACACCCTTCTCCTTAAAGTTATGAACTTGTTTGCTGTGAAAACCCATACATCTGAAGCTGTGAACTGACTTTATAGGGGAAATGTCTTACACTAAAGGGTCATAATTTATAGGGAGACACCAATACTTCAACAGTAGTAGTGATATTTTCAGTGGGAGCATGTACAGATGCATCTCAACAGTGATATGCATAGGTACAATGCAAATGTATATAAATACAAATAAGCATGTTAGCAACTTCCCAATATTAGCTCAGACTAGTAGAGACTTCATGCCAGTTACAGGTTTGGCTTCTTTTCAGTAAGCAAAATTATAGGTTTTTATCAAGCCATTTCTTAGTGGCAGAATACATTTGGAAGTTTAAAGATCGGTCTTCCCTGAGCGTAAGCACAAATTTCGTCATAGTAGCTTTTCCAGAGGTACTTCATTGCTTCCTGTTGCACCAATCATTTAATTATGATTTTTTTTTTTTCATTGTTATTGGTTTTTGGTTTGTTTGTTTAAAGCAGCTCTAACAGCTGTCACAAGCCAAAAGATTTTCCAATAGCTTGAAGTCCAGTTGTGTATTGCATTTTGTCTGTCTGGAACTCTGAAAGCATAGTGATACCTACTGCCCAAAGAATGTATGACATTGAATGCTATCTTACTCCCTGTAGTAAAACCAGAGAGTGAAACACAGAATCCCAGGGAACAGTTAAGTAATGAAGAAGCACACCAGATTTAGTTTGGATTCTTTTACAGATTTGTAGTATGTTGAGAAAAAGTTTTTGTCCCTAAGCTAGCTACCTCATTTTATATGAATATTGACACTGAAACTCTCTGTTTTAATTATAAATTACCTGTGTTGGCAATGGGTCTAGAACTCTCATTTTCTATTACCGAATTTCTTGGTAATCAATCAAGATGTTGTTGCTTGTGAGTCACTGTGATTTTCTTCTTTATTTGTCTTCTGTGGCCCAGTTTCAGTGAATGCAGGACTTAGCTAATTACAGGGTGAGAATCTAATTTTACTGTTTTCAGTGTACTGTAACTTAAAATTGACTATGCAAGCATTATGGCCATTGCAGCAGTATAGGACTAGAATAAACTAAAGCAACAGTTCAGTTAATATATGTATGTATCTGTGTGTATATAAACATAATTTTTTTTTTCTTGAAAGTATGTATATATACAAATATTTATATTTTCATGTACACATAAAAATAGTGTAATCTCAACATGGTTATCCTCCCGTCTTGATTTTATGTCTTTCAACTCTTGTTTTACTTGCTGATTTGTTGTGTCTTCTCTTGTAAAATGCAGGATTTTTGAGGATCGAAAGGTATAGCTTCATTTCTGGAGCTCTACCTGGCTGAAACTCTTAGTTATCTCTCCTCAAAAAGAGTTACACTGTGAGCACTGTACAGTGTGTGCAATTATGAAGATTGCTTAGACAGTAAAACTGTGGAGTATATTCTTTCTCACACTCTAATGAATTTCTAATGACTATCCACAGTCATACAAAGAGATAATTTCCTTACTAAGATAATCTTCTTTTATGTCCTCACATTTTCTTTACATAAGCATTTATTGCACTTTTCATGTCTCAACCTGCTTCCACCTTTTTAGAAGGCCTCTTTAATTTTTGTGTTCCTTTTTCTTAATCTTATGTGACATTCTGTACCTGAGCACTTTTGGCAATTCTTGAGCAAGCTTTCCCTGTCTGCAGAGAGTCTGTTTTGGCTCATCCTACTTCCACAGTGCAGCTGGACATGCTAGATTGAATTTCTCTGCTTCATACTTGCCAGCTGCCAGACCTTAATCTATTTCCAAAACCAAGAATTATCAAACTCCTCAACTTTTTCTCTCATTACCGTAGCTGAGGCCCATATGGCAGATTTACATAGGAAGACAAAACAAAGCAATTTTGCAATTATCCTCAAAGCAAAGGCTTCTGTGTTGCATCAGACAGTCCCACTGCACAGATTTTTGTGCTGCAGTCTTGTATGCCGTTCTGACAAAGTGGTAGACTAAACTGAATACTGTCCTACGGCAAGTAATTTCACCTTTTGCAATTTGGACTGCAAGGCCTCCAGACTGAGTACTGTCTTTTCCTGTCTTGCTATATTTGCACAGTGCTGCTGCAGTAGGCTCCAAACATCAGAAGTTTGCTTCAGTCACTGTCATTGTATTCATGATCTAGAAACAGTCTTAGCTGCTTCCATGTATTAGAAGACCTTGCAAACATTTTCAGCTCAGCTTGTGGAGTTTTCATTTACTCTGTTTTACAGTGAAAGGGTCAGGAACGAGAAAGCCTTCAAACTCAAGTTATATAATGACTGTACTCTGTCCCCTTAGAAGGACATCATATCCTCGATTTGAGGTGAGGCTGCATCAAACCAACAAGTTCTTCCACTGCTGAGAGATGAAAGTTGACAGATACCACTTTAAATGCATATGTTGTTATTACGCTAGACTGAGTTAAGGTAGCAAAGGTGACAGGAGTGTAGAATGGTTGAATTGTAATCTGGATTTCTGGAGAAACATATTAATTATAAAACTCTATTACTTTGCCACTTCCTTAACAGTACACAAATTTTGTTTTGAGGATGGCTTTTGCAGCAGCAGGAAATCAGAATTCTGAAGGTGTAACTGAGTCAGCACTGTTAATACTAGTCTAATGGCCAAAAGTACATTTCCCACCATCTGTCTCCCTGAAGCACTCTGGAAAAATTGTTTTAATACTTTGACCTCATCAATTAATAGAATGGGTAAGATTTTCCTCTGGATCCTCTTCAGTGTTACTGTAAATCTGAACTTGACATGAATCATATAGATGCTACTGATGGAAAAGCCAGCAGAAAGGAATTGTCTTAGTGAAGCATATATTTTGCTGTTTATATCTAACACTTGTCAGTGGGTAGATGAGAGCAAAAGAAAGAGTGAAGTGAAATATACCTACAATACATCACTTTTCTTCAAATGCTTTGTTTTCCCTTTCACTTTACTATGGCATATGTCTTTTTGCTCTTTTACTGAATTATATCCAAATATTTTACTTTCAGAATCAGGAGTACAGGCCATTGATCCTTAAACAAGATTGTTTCCTAGTCTTTCATGTCTGGTTGTAGATTTGTTTGTTAAAGCAAACCCTATTAAGCAAGGTATTGACCCTTGTGAATTTGTGGGAGCAGGCCGGGGAAGTCAGTAGTGATTGCTGTCCTCTTTCTGTTGTTTCTTCTCTGCAATTCTGCCTCGGTAGTCACTCAGCAGGCACTTCCCAAGTGCTCAGTTGCTCATATAAGGTAAATAACAGGAAACAGTATAAATGACCAAATAGTACCTGATGTTGAAATTGTGAAGTGATTTATACTGTGGTTTTCATCTTGGCAAGCTGCCATCATTTCAGCAGTCAGTTGGATCCTCAGATGGCTCTGAATGGGCTTATGAGTTGCGTTAGTGATACAGAAAAACGTCCTACCAGCTGTGAAATAGCTTTGTGAGACATTGTTTCTACTCAGCAGACCACCCTGTCACCAACTTGATAAAAAAAAAAAAGCTTGAGAAATGGTATTGGAGGGGGGAAAAACGTACTATTTCTGGTATTTTATCTATAGGTGAACTGAGTAGCTGAGAGAATGACTTAGGTCCTCTTACATTTGCCAATAGTACAAAATACACTGGCTCTTCAGAAGATTCTAGAAAATCTTTGGATACTGTTTTAAGTTTCTAATCCCTAGCGTATTGTGTATTAAAGGAAAAGTGCTTAAAGTCTATCTAGGCTTGGAGCAGAAATTTGCAGAGCCATAGATTTAACAGCAAATTGCAGAAATTATGATACTGTGGGTTGAAGAGTTGCACCCACCTAAAGATACGAGGAAGAAGCTGTTAGATAAGGGGAAGCAGCACTGGGCTCAAGGACAAAGGTGGAAAAATATAGTATAAGTATTAATTGTTGAAAATGTCATTAAAAAGATGGATTTTTCTGACTACAATGAGAAAAGTCCTTATAGCAAATCATTCTCATTCCCCTGTCTAAATGAGAAAAGCAAAAGTAAATAATTTACTGCCATTTCATGTGTGCATTCAGGGACAACGGCAATACTGTCAGCATGAAATCTAGCTAAGATGGAAAACGGGCCTTCTATGATGTGCAACTCCAGTAGCTTCAAGTTAGAAACTTAATAGCATGTCTTTGGTAAGAAACATACACATTAATAGGCAGGAAAGAGATTGCATGAAGAGGGACTGAGTGTCCTTTTCCCTCGTAGGTTGTTCAAGGAATAACAATGATCAGACCAGCCAGGATGCCCTAGGAAATGTTGTATTTTGGTTCATGCCACTGAAAGAGTTGGCCCTAGTTGCAGACTGCGGAAGGATCTGGCATCCAGAACTCCAGCAGTCCCTGGTCTTCTGCAGTCTTCTCAGATGTGTTAACATTTTATGCCTGTTTGGCCTGCAGCTGTGGCTATGCTGATACTGTTTTGGCTCAGAGCAGGAGTGCAGTTTTGCAGAACATACTCTGCTTGTCCACTAGTTACCTTCCTGTTCTTTCAGTTGAAAGAAGTTTTGATGCATGACAAACTACTTTCCTTTGGAGAAACAAGAGTTAGAAGCTCCTGCCCAGGTGGAGACTACATGCATCCCTGTGCCTACTGGGGTCAGAAGGTCTGAACCAGGGAATGTGTCATGCCACTAAGTACTCCAGCACGTGCTAAGCATTCACACACCAGCAGAATGCTTTAGGGTTGTCAACAGCTCCTGTAACACCCTAAAGAGCTGCTTGTGCTACAGGAAGAGCTAAATGTACTTTAAAATCTGCTCTCAGATACCAGCCCTGAGTTCTCTGTGATTCTGCTGCTTTTTGCCTTACTTGCTCTGGTTTGGTGCATTTTCTCTGTTTCAACCTCAGATAGACATTTTTAGCTTTATTACTTGCTGAAAGAAAATTTTCAGAATTAATGACTGGTTAAAAAAAAAAAAATCTGTGCCTTTTTTTTTTCTTTTTGGCTACACTTTGGTCATGCTCTTTTGTCTTATGTATGTTTGTTTGCTTGTTTGTTTTTTCTGCTGGTTCTATTTTTTCCTATTTTCCAATCTATGGTTTCAGCAGTCCTAAGCTAATTGTTTTAAGAAAAAGAAGGATATAACGTTCTGTATAAAATCTCTTATACTGACAGTGCTGTAACTCTAATTCTAGTGCTTGTGGGGTTGTTTTTTGTTTGATTGGTTGGTTTTTTGCATGTGCACCTAAGAGTAAAACAAAACACAAACACCAAACCAACCAACCAAACCAACCAACCAAACCAACCCCAACAAAATCCACAAAAAACCCCACAAAATAACAAACACAAACCAACCCTCTATATTAGCAGTGTCATATTGCTTCACCTAAGTCCAAATTAACCTTCAGTTTATCTGAAGCAGCAGGCAATGTGTCCTTGTTTGCAAGTTATACAAGTTTTATGTGAGCTGTACCATGACCTTACTAGCTAATAAAAATATGTATTTAAAAATAGACAGAAAAGTCAGGAAGGAGAAGGAACTTCAGAGCGTCAATGCTATTTGACATCACATGTCCTTTTGTCTCTCAGGTCTCCTTGTTCCCTACCCATCTGGTTGATACATAGTCTCTGTGTTGCTAGTCTCTTTTGTGTGAAAAGGATAAGGAAATGGATTTGGTTTTCTTATGGTCTGGTCTCAAAAGTCCTTGAGGTATATCTCTATATTTCTATTATTCTCTGAAATGTTGGCTATAATAATCTTGTCTAGGACATCAGGACACAAGTGAGCTCCTGTGGCATGTGGGAAGCAGCAGTTCCTCTGGCTGACTATTCCCACTGTCCGGACACTCTGGAGCAATGAAGGAATGTAGGTTAAAATGGCTCAGCTGCCACCTCTCTCCTTCCAGTGGCCTTGGAACAGTGGGTGGTTGCTGTCCTGTAGGGAACTTGTATGTCACATTCCCTGGTTTTTAATCAATGTGTAAAATAGCTTGTTACTCAGTTTAGAGAATGCTTGTAGGGAATTTGAGTGCTGAAGAGGAAACATGTAGCAAGTTTTAAATTTCTAAAGAATTAGAGAGTAGGGCAGGTATTCTGTCAATTAGGATTTTCCAACTAATAACTTGTTCTGTGAAAGAAAATTGTTCATGACTGTTACTATTGGAGCATGTATTGGAGAAGGTCATCTCTAAAGCAGCAAACATCTTTTAATAAAAATCAAATTAATCACAGTGACGTGGTCCTGAATAGGTGCAGGAGCAGATGGACAGGAGATTAATAATACCTGTATAGTGTATGCTGGTGCATAGCTGCACTGTATGGCCAGTGCTTATTGCTAGGATTAAACTTAGAGCTATCTATCTCGCGGTGTTGCAGTAATAGTGAGCATGAAGGTGTTTCCTTAATTTAAGGGCATTGAAACATTCTCTAATAAAGGACTTAGTATAAAAATATTGCTGCATCAGGCTAGATAAGGTTCAGTACAGTGCCTAGAAATGTGTTTTCTGTTGCTTGTAAACCCTCTAATCAATTACATGATTTGATCCATTAAGGAGGCTGGACTTTTTGTGTGTGGATATGTAGTTGACTTTGTGACTAACGGCCAGTGTTCTTACAGAGTGATAAACCAGTTTGCTCCTTCACCACTCAAAAACACCCCTGACAGATAGCAACAAAATGGTATCAGATAGCAAGCAAGAACAGAGATTGTTCTAATAAGCTAACAGAGAGATCCATAATTCACATCCAAGGTCTTATTGTAGCCTGCCTTCTTCTTTAATAATGTGTAGGAGTCTGGCTACTGCTCCTGAATATCAAATACAGCAAAACAGGGAGAAACTCTTCTCATTGGCTTGTGTTGGGTGAAAGAGTTGCTCCTCTCCCAGACACATTTACAAGCTATGCACCAAGGGTAATGTGGAGTTACCTAGTTGATAGCAAGATAGAAAATGCTGTGCATCTGGAAACAAACAGGTATACCTGTTTGTCAGAAAAGAAACATCACTTTAACATAAATTACAGTACTTGCAATGTAATTCCATCCTAAATTGCTTAATATTGGCTTGTACAACAGCAGGCTCATAGAGAAATCATCTTGATGCAAGAAGTGAAAAAAAATCCACCAAACAAACAAACAAAAACAAACAAAAACCCCTAACCAAACAACAAAACCCCAAACAAACAAAAAACCAAACCAAACAACAAAACACCAAACAAAACAACAGAAACCCAAACCAACAATCCCAAACAAAACAACAGACAAAACCATCACCACCACCTACCAACCCTCATCCCCCCCCCCAAAAAAAAAAAAAACAAACCCACCTCAAAACAAACAACAAACCCAAACCAGCAAAAAGCCCACCAAAGCAAAAAATCCTGAAAAACTCAGGTCTCTAGGATGACTGCACTAAAGTGTCTGTAGAACAAAATCAAGATGGACTCCTCCATTGTAAGGTCTAGAGAATGACTTAATTCTGCAGAAGATATGGTGTCTTCTGTAGCACTAGTCAGGGATCTTCCATGAGGAAGTAGTTATTAGGATGCTGCTTGGCCTTACGGCACAGAATGGCATAATAGATGTTCCTAGTAGACAAATCCCCACTTGCTAGTCTGCAATGATTAAAGATTTGTTTAATGTTTATGCTTTGAAGAATTTTTAGTAATGTATTGTCATTACATTAAGAGGATATTTTTTCCTTTTTACTATAGCTGTTCAGGTAGACTGAATAATGGAGCATGTACCCCAATACAGAAGAGAAAATAGTAGAGCAGCCAGTGTATTCTTAATAACAGGCATATAAATAAATATAAAAATAAATACAGAAAAAAAAAAGAAGTATGGAAGCATCTAAAATAAATGGTATGTGTGTTTTTCATATTCAAAGAGTGGTTTTTTTTCTATCTAGGTTGACATTGATACATGTTCTTGAATCTGGATTTATTTTTATACTTATTTGTATGTATTGCCCTGTAACTATTGTTTTACCTGTACTGTTTTTTTGTTTGTTTTTTTTTTCTCCATTGTTAATATATAGGGAGCTATAAATGCCACATGCATATCTGTTTATTAGATTGTCACCCAATTTGGAGTGGAAGATACCTTTCTTGTAAGGTTACTTTCCATTATGAAAGAAATCAGTAACATACCTGCCTTAAAAATTCAGTTTTGCTGGCTTGTAGCTGTTTATCCGCAAGAGTTTAGTTTCACCTTTTTTTTTTTTTTTTTTTTTTTTTCCCTTCTAGCTAACTGAGTTTAATGTTCATTTACAGATCATGCCTTAATTTTCTGAAAAGTCTCCAAGGCTTGCTTTGGTACCTTCTAAGAAGACAGTTTATGCTCCTTTGGCCTGTTTTAGCTCATCCCATAATTCTTCTGTTGGGATTTTCATGTCTTTTTTTAGTAGCTTAGGGCTCTTTTATTTGTTCCATCTCATTACACAGGAGTACCATCTTATAGCAACTCCTAGGAGATGCCACCTTTCTTCCACTGCCAATATCAATGCCCATCCAAATTGCAGAAGATCTCAAGACTTTGCAGGTCAGAAAGTAGCTGGGTTACCAAGCTGTAAAGTCAGTAAAAACTACTTGTTTGCAACAGCTGTTTCAGAGAAGCTGTCAACAAATGATAAGCGTTACTCTCTAGACAGACCATATTAAGATTCCGTAAGACTCATGAGACTGTCCACTGATTCCTGATATGATATTTATTCTGTGATGCATTTAAGACATTCATTTCAGAACTTTGTCTGTGGTAAGATCTCAGATCTTGATTGTTTCACTCCATTCACAAGGGAGGATACAACAGTCTCTCAACAAAGGACAGGGTGTGAGGTTGTCCGGACGTGCTAACCTAGTTTGTGGGACTGCAACAGCTCAAGGTGACTGGTGGTGTTCTTAAACTGTTTTTTATTTCCCTTCCAGGTTCTATCTTTCAGGAAATCTATTTTTGTTGTGCTGAAATTTACCACAGCAGGTCTCATATTGCAGTGCCAGGATTGCCCTCTACCTTGTTTACTGGGCTTTATTGTGCCTGCCATCAGGGTTCTACTTCTACACATTGCATTCTGCTTTCCAGTGACATTTTGGTGTCTTTTACCTGGCTTCCATTTTTTTTTTTTTTTCCTTTTATCATCATCGTGTTCCAAGGACATCTGAGCTTTTGCTTAGCTCAGCCACTCTGGTTTTATGTATTAATTGCCCTGTGTGGAAGTATCAAACTGATACCAGCTCATTGTCTGCCTCTAAAGAGGAAGGTGTGATATTTCTCTAAGTTTTCTCTAAATTTATTTCTTCTCTGTGTCAAGTATGATTTATTGACTGGTCAAGAGTCTATTTTAAGCACACAGAATACACATAATAGATGTTTGTACCAGAGGTTATTCTCACTGCTCTTGGGGTCAAGGACACAACAACTAGAAAAAGCAGAGTGTAGTTACGACTCTAGGGCTTTTGTGCATTTGATTCAGGGTATGGGTTATAATGACCCAAAGGAGGTGAACAAAGTGTTGGAAGTTAAACCAAGGTCTCTGAATAGCTTAGTGTGTGTTGCCTTCCCACATGTAGTGCTCAAGTTCTCTGCATAAAATGTGTACTGTGAAGTGAGAAAGAAATTAAGAATTAAGGTTGGTATAGACTGCCCATGTAAAAATTTACTGATTAAAATAAAAAAGGCAGAACACAAAACCTGGCTGTAGATACCAGGTCAGCATTATTTGTTGGGTCTCAAAAGCAAGGAGCATTGCCCAGAGCAGGTACCCTGAAATGGAATTCGACCCTCTAGAAAGTACTGTGAAATGGAGAGTTATCAGCATAGTCTAGTTGGAAGGAGGGGTCTTACAAGTCTTCTAAAGTAGGAAAGCATGCCCTACTTGGGGTATATATTTCTATGTGAGAGAATATGCATGCTTTCTTTTATTTGGGAAGGTGCTGAAAGGGAAGGCTGCTATGAAGTTCTTCTTTTGGTCATTATTGTTTCGGTCAAATTTTTTTCCCAGTTAGATAATGTGATGAGAAGGTAGGACAGGGACTGTATCTGTTACTGAAGGACAGGCTCATCCAAATCAGACTGTCTCAAACTGAAAATAAAACATAAATAAACAAAAATTAACAAGGAAAGCCACCAAATAAAGCAATATTTGAATCTTTTCTATGTTGTAGGTGACTTAGAGAGAAGTGGTGGTTTGGTTTCATGATCAGGGGAAGAATCATTGAATGCAGCTTGTTAAACCATTCTCATTTTTCCTTTCTATTATCTAGCAAAAAATAATCTAAATGGCATTTAGATACCATAATATGCTGACTGTTTTGAATCAATGGATTTGGTTTTGATATATTTTGAAAAGCTGACATAATTTTTTAGGAATTTCTGACACTTCTACTTATTGGAGAAGACTTGCTACATATTAAACTTGTTTTTGTTTCTGAGCCATGGGTAAAATGGAATATTGATTTGGCAAGCATTTCTGTAAGCTGACATATGTTAAGCAGAGGATGCCAATGTACAAGTAGCCAGATTAATTAATGCTGCTTCCTGGACACTATTGGAAACATTTTGTGTCCATCCTTTCACTTTGCCTTTTATACAAGCATCCACTTACTCCAGTCACCGGAAGACACTGGAACCTTTTCTTGCAAAGTAAAGAAGGATGCATAAACTGAAAAGTAAAGTAAGATTGTGCCCAGAATTTTGCTTTCAGCTTCCGCTTTTGAGATGTTATTGAGTGTATGAAGCCAATGAATGACAGTATAGTCAATGAGGCAGTCAAAACAAGGCTTTGAAACTTGCCTGAGACGGCATCAGTGGCAAAAGTTCATGTTGAAGGTGCTGGAGAAATATGTTTCAATAGCTGCATGTTTTTGGTCTCCTGAAACTCTGTGCTGAGTTAATGTTCAAGTTATTATTGGAAATTAATTATATGTAGTTTTTTTCCACAACAGACAATTATGAATTCATAATCGCTTATGTCTATTAACTTAAATGAAATAGTCCAGGATGAGAATTTTAATGATGACACGACAATCAGCATAGCAGACCCTGCAGTAAGTTTCCTCCAACCTGAAACTACAATGATGGCACGTTGCCACACAGCCAGTTTTTTGGTCTACAGCATAGTCCTTTGCAGCAATACAAAGCAATTACTCATTACTAGGTCTGCTATTTGTGAGAGAATTTTTTGGTTTCTGATTGTCCCTCAATGCAAGAGAAAGAAAAACAAAACCCCAACAACAACAACCAAACAAAAAACCAAAACCAAACAAAACACTACAAAAACCCAAACAAACAAAAAAACCCACCCAACTTATTTTAAAAAGAAGTAATTCAACAACTAGAATTTCAGGTAATACTGAAGACCAGATTTGAAGAGTAACCTCTTTTGTTGGTTTAAATTTTTACTGCTTCCAGCAGATTTTAGCACTTTATTTTCCTGCAGATAATTTTGGAATATTCAGCAATGTTTCAACAACACAAGTTTAAATGCCTTTTCTTTTAAATGTGCTATTAATTTTGCTTTTAATTGCTTTAAAGAAAATACTGAGTTTCAATGACCTTGACATGAAAATAAATTTTTAAAGTATTTCTTATATATGCTTTGCCAATTTATTTCTGCTTCAACTTTGGGAGTAAGCCATTTTAAGATACTGTTTTGATGCTTTCTGTGGTTTGGTGCTTTCTCTAGTAAGATCAAGACTAAGTTTTTTCCATTCCTTCACTAAGGATTGTCATCACATAATGAGTTTTGGTCACAGCTATTTGGAGATTAAAGACTTTCCATCCAGTTTCTCAGTATTGAGTGAATCAGTTTGCTCCTAGACTTGTTTTTCCCTTTCTTCTTAGACTTTAATTGGTGCTATATCTAAAGGTGTGCAGTGCCTGCACTTCTTAAAGTGCCACCTCTTTTTTCTCTAAAGTTTACATGTAGTTATGCTCTAAAAAGATGTGATCTGTCTATAAGTTTACACTGCATTATTTTGTGCAAGCATACTCTTGCGTATACCACAATGAAAATTAGGCTCCTTTGAGACAAAATGAAAACTTAATATCTTCCTCTGGGCATTTTTCAAATTTGACTCACCAAACCTCCCTTCACTGAATCTCAATTAACCTCTGTTCAGCTTTTTATTGGATTTGTCTTTGTGCATTTAAGAGAGCTGTTAAATTTGGAGTTAAATGGATTCTCTTAGGTGGTGTGCTCAGTCAAATGTTGTGTTTTAATGTCATTACAGACTAGCAGCTTTCTTGTGTGACAGGTTCATGAAGGAAGAGGGAAACACTTTTTGGTAGTGACAGTTGAGAAATGCTTCTATCTCAGAGCATATTGCAGTCTTACAGCTTCTGTGACTTAATGGCCAAGCCATAGCTCTTACTACAGAATTCACCTTGACTTCTCAAGACATTAAGTACTAGATTCAGATGTGAAACATTATCCTGGCTTCTGACATTCATACTTGCATGAGATTACCTTATCCAAGTGGATTGGAGCAATCTAAATTTGTTTTCTTGTTTTGAGCTTTTGGGGTTTTTTGTGGGTTTGGATTTTTGTGTGTTTGTTTTAGGGAATTATTTGAGTTGGGGTTTTGCAGGGTTTTTTTGGTTTATTTTTAAGAAGTCTGCAGAGCACTCCTTACAGGGACTATAGGCAACCATAAGCTCCATAGCAGAGGATAAAATGGACCTCCCAGACCTTGACTGCCTGGAAGCATTCTGCCTTCCTGACCACTTCTTCCTATTTTTTTTGTCTTGGTTAACATTTTTACTCTTGGCACACTCTCACATTGAACAAATGTGCAGATTTGGTGCAAAAAGCATGAATTTACAGTTGACAATCAGGAATGAGAAGAAAGACTCTTGCAATAGCTTATGTTTTCCAACTTCCCTTCCTCTGTTGCTCTAATATTTTTCTTAGACTGACCCTACTAGTTTGTGGTAAGTGAATACTAATCTCATAATAAATTTAGGAAGCGTTAAATCTTAGGAATTAGGTTTATAGGACTAATTCAGGATTTAGTTCTCTCTTACATAGATTCTGGTCAGCCATAATCTTACCTCCCTAAGCTTTTTCCCAATTGATTCTGTGACTTAAAATAATAATCTTGTGGTAAGAGGCCCACAAGTGCCTAATTAGACTGTATGCTAGAAGAGTGTTCCATAGATAATTAAATATGTCAGCTTAATGCAATAGGAGTGACTTAAACATGTTAAGCCACTGAGAAGTCATTTGAGCTGCCTACTGCACAGAAAAGAAATGCAGAGAAATCTTCTTTGTGGGCCATTAAAATTCTTCATGACTGTTATTTCTGATTTTCAGAATCAGAAATTCTTAATTTCTTTAAATTTGAAAGTTCTTTTTCTTCCATCAAACATATATTGCAGTTTCCTACATCAGCAATCCTTAAGGTCAACAGCAATGTGCTGTTTTGTTCCAGCTACCAGTTTAAAAGTGTGCTGATGATCTGTTTCTGTAAGTTCATTCTCATAACAGAGGACACATATATCTGAACATGGTGAATTTCCCAGAAAAAAGGTATTACCCTGGAGATGTGGTCACTTGCAGCCTCCTGGCCTTCTCTCTACGGAAACAAACAAACAAAAAAGGCAAATACCTTCTTAAAAGTTACTACCTTCTTAAAAGTTACTCTCAGTCTGCTTCTGATTTTCACCTCTTGAACCTGCATTGCTTTCTATTTGTGACATGAAAATCAGTTGCCATGGAAATGATTGCAGCAGGAATAGAGGATCTTTTAAACAGGGGACAGAAAAAAGATTGCATATATAAGCAGATGGGCTTAGCAATGAGCTAGGAAAAAAAAACACCTAAAATCCAAGGTGTAAGGAGCATGGGGCATTGTTTCAAAAAAGTCTCTCTATATTGTCATTTGTATACTGGAATCATCTTAAACCCTTGATGATTTTCTGGACTGCAGGGTCTGCCTGTAGGTGTTTACCTGACATCCTAATTTATATGGAAGTGTATCCTTAGTATCGGTGGGGACTGAGTAGCAGCTTTAGGGACACATGAGGTAGAATGAGTTACAGCAAGTGAGCAAAGGCCCCTGTGTGAAACAGGTGGAAGAAGAAAGGTTCAGTGGGTTCCTTTGCTGGTCCAAAAGATGATGGAGCCTGTATTTTGCAATTGCTGTAGAACAATAGCATCTATCTGGTGAGTGCAGTGACAGTAGCCTGGAGGGCTGGTTCTGCTTAGCTATATTTGCACTTTTTTTGTTGTCTTAATAAAGATATGACCTGAGATATTGTAAGGCTAATTATTTTGATTTGGATAAGAACAGAATAAAACATTTGGTGGGATTGTCAGGCTTACACTGGGATGGCTTTCAGTCACAGCACTGACACAAAGACTCTCCTAGATCCATCGGAAAAATCAAATACAATTTTCATTATGGAGGATTACAGTCTTTCTGCCTACATATCTATATCCATAGTGATGGGAAGCTGACAGTCTCTTCACACATGATGTTAGGGAGAATACTCAGTAGATTCAGCTATGATGTGATGATTGACAGGGAAATTTTCAAGGCAAAGTAAACTAAATTTCACAGAATCTAGGCAGCAGTATTGTCTGTTGCTCTTTTTCCTAGTTATAGTACAAGACTGAAAATTTTTAAAGGGTATCTATAGATGTGCATTTTGTTTGTCACTATGAAAACAAGGGAAATTGGATCTGAGTGTTTGCACAGTGACTATGTTGAAACGCACCATCATTTATTGCTAATAATCAGAACATCTAGTTCTCTGCAAGGTATCCAAAAGGACCTTGTGCCCCCTGGTTTGAGTTCTTGTTTCACCGTATCTTTTGAATAGTTACTGGTTTTGACCCTTTCTCATGCAGTTATCACCTATAATGGTCACTGCAAAGCTTCAAAGTATATGCCAGGTAAAATCTCCAACCATAACCTAGAAGGATGGGCTTTTGTGATACAGTACAGAATATACTACATTATCATTACAGAGCTGCTGTCCTGTCTTGCTATGGCATTGGCCTTTGCTGGCAAAATATAAATCTGAGCTAATATCTCAGAAAGATTTTTCATACACAAACATTGGAAAGAAGAATATTTTAAAACAATTTTTAAAAAGCCTAATGCTTAGTTCAGATCATTCTTTTGTTTGCTTTCTATGAATATTTTAGTGTATGAAAAATGTCTGTACAGAGCATGAGATTTATGTAGATGCAGAATATTTGCCAAAATCACATTATGAATTTATACAGATGAGTATTTAATCAAAAGACCCAAATTTTAATCGTCATACTTATAAATATTAAAAAAAAATACAATGCACAATACAAATAAAATGACAATACTTGATTTTTGCTTTATGTACTAGGATGAAGGGCACATCAATAATCCGATCACGAAAGATTGTTTGTTGGAATGGTTCTGCAAATAATTAAATTATGAAATATTATGAAATATTATAATATTTTAAACTGCTGAAGACCAACTATGAATAGAAATATAATTCAATACAAATTATTTGTTCTAGTTTGGAATTTCTATGGCAATGGTTGATGTCAGCAGAGTTAATGAATGTGTTATCCTTAGCAACAATTGCTCCAAATTTACAATGAACTTGAGCCCATCTGCCATGTCACCATCTCTATTGCTTGGCAGTAGGTTTTGTGGCTTTGTTTCTGAAAATATATTTTGTTTATTTTTAAATAAATTTTTGTAACAACACAACTAATCAATTCAAAACTCAAATCTTAGTCTTCAGCAAGGCTCTGTCACAGGTGGGCTAAATGTTACTTTTTCTTTCAACAAGTTTTTTGTTAAATGTGTGGTCTTTTGTGTGTCTGGTGTCTTCAAAGGGATGGATTGTGCTTGAGATTTTTTGCTCTTTCACCAGGTGCTATGAACAGAAAAATTAATGAGAAGTGCATTTTTTGATACCAACAAGACAGACAGATGGGATCATAGTAGTTAGGAGTGGTGAAAAAAAATGTATTAGATTGCAACATGTCTTCTGGGGGCAAAAAGTCTTTAATGAGGATTAAACTCTTTTGTCAGGGCTTAGACTGGTGGTCTAAACTATTTCATTTCATGATAATGAACAAGAAGTGCACTGTTCAGTAAAATAATGCCCTGCAAGGCATATATATATTGCTGAAAATTGGATTTTTCCCATCCATGTTGTGATTAAATTTAAAGTTGAGAATTTTATTTTTTTTAAGTTTCAGTAGACACTGTTCTCCAAATTTGTCGTCAAAATATTTCTGTCATTCACTATGTATCCAGAATTTGTAATACATGGTAACACGGAAGATGCAAAATCCATTTAAATAAGGGTAAGGCCATTGATAGTTCAAGAGGAGGATTCCTTTGCTTCGAATACTACTGATACATACTCGGAGACTTAAGGATCTTTGCACGGCTGGGGGAAGAAACCCTGTATGTGTCCTTCCTACTGCTCCCCAACTGCTGCCATGTAGCAGCGCAGTACTGAGTCTCCTGTAGAACTGATTCAAGTTCAGAGTGCTAATGAGCAAAGACATGGAGCCAGAACCCTTTTTCCATCTTCCACACTGTTGTCCAGTATCTTGAAATGTCCTTGGGCATTTTTAATTATTTAAGGTTATTTTCTTAAAGTCCCATAATGACTCTTTCTCAGAAGTCAGATATCCTAGGAGCATATCCAGTCTCTTGTAGCGAAATCACTCAAAATACTTTTTTTGAAGTCTTTTTTACCAATGTTTACATTTTTTACTTTCATGATAAGCTTGTATGGAGTCTATGAAAATACGTTCTTCCATTGCAAAGGTAAACATTTTCTATTGCTTATATTTTAAGCATTATCACACTTTTATTGTTGTCCAAACAAGTATTATAATGAATCTGTCATGCTTAAGTATCTTGTAGTCAAAACCCAATTTTTCTCTACCTTTTTTTAGCAAACTGTTTACATGTGTTTTTTCAAAAGAAGTATGTAAGTGTGGAGTTTGTCTTATTTCTCAACATGCAGCTGATATTTTGGGGCACAGTTAAAAGCAGTCCTTAAAGGGAAAGATTCCACATGCTTCTGTGCTTCATTATGCAACTACAGTATCACAGAAATCACAATATTCATGGTGACTTCATTGTTTTTCTCTTATTTATGCACTTTCTAACTCCCTTTTGTGAACTGTAAAGAGCGGGCTTCCTACCAGTGTCTGCATCTAGCAATCAAGTCTCTAGCACTGGTTTTCATACCATCAAATCTGTAAACTTCTGAATCCCTTGAGTTGTGGGTTTATATTTTAGCATGAGAAAACTGAACATGTGATCAATATATTGTAGGGGACTGCACAGAGGGTAAATCAGGTTCCATGATTGCATTCCTTCCTGGGTGGGTGACTTACATGGTGTTCCCAGATGGTGCCCTACAACTTTTGCAGGCATTAACTGACACAAATGTACAGATTTTGGTACGCAAAAAACTTTGCCTGTGTGACAAGGTTGAGATGAATGTACAATAACCTGCAGGATAGATTATTAAATGTTTCTCAGCATTCAGCTGTGAATAACATTTCTAGTTTAGTGGAAGGAAATTCAGTATCTTTCCATTTTGTAGAAGGAAGAAAAAATTCCTAGATCTGAACAAAAGGAGATTTTAATGTCTAAAAAGGTAGAGCAAAATCTCAAAAACTGCAAAGAGGATCTTACTTTGGATGTTGGAGGGTATTTATTTAAAAAAAAATCATAGACAATATAGTTATCACAACATACGGTGTATATTTTTACTTGTCTCTTTTTCTGCATGGCAGTAACACAATACCCTAAACAAGAGATTGTATTATGAGACAGCCTTTCATAGAGGAAAGCTTTTTGCAAACTAAAATGGACATTTCTGACTGACATGAGAATGTTTTGTTTTACTTTATTTCATGCAGTTTCTAGTCTTCATGCCTACCTTGTTCACAGCAAATATAATATGTTCCTTTCCATCTTCATTAGAGAGCACCTAAAAGCAATGACAATAAGTTTTCCGCGTTCTGCCTCACCAGAATGGTCAGCTCACACCTTCACAACAAATCCCAGCTGGAAAGGGTTTTAAACTTGACCTTTTTTCATTGATATCTAGACTGCCTGGCAAACAAGACCTCTGAGCACTGTGAGCTTTTGGTTTTTGTTTTTATCCCTAAATGCATTTGATATGATTATTCAAGGTACTTTTCTGTCCTTGCATAGACTACAAACCATTAATTCTACCATTTAGATACCATCCTGTTTCTAGGATTTGCCCAGGCTGAAACAAGCATAATTTTCTTCTGGATATTGGCTACAACTAAGTGTGCCCTCTACAGTACTTTCAGCCCTACAGGCTGCATAATCTGGAATTGGAAGCTCCATTCACAGCAGCTAGCTGTGGATAGTTTAGATTTATTTGGAGATTCAGGTATCAATGAAGGAGAAGCTTTTTCTTCTGAAGTATTTTAAATAATACTTCAGTATTTTAAAGGGTCATAAAACTTTTGCCTATGTACAAGAAGAATGGAACCCTATTTTCTGTGATTTTTCTAGATGCCTAAGCAAGTAAGAGGCAATAATATTCAGGTAAAAATTTATTCATGCTTCTTGCTGTGAGGTGATTGCTACCTTCTTCCTAAAGGTTTGTGATTGATTTGTACAGCACTGGTTTTCATCATTACCAGCTGTATTTTGGAAAGCGATGATAAAAGGAATTTCTATCTTGCGCCATTTACAAGACAGGGTTTTACCCAGCATGAGTCCAAAGCGAAACTAGAAGGAAGGTCAGAATTTATTATAGAGGAAAGGCTACTATTTAAATGACTCTTGTGTGGTATATCACCAAGCATTGGTTGCTAATGTAGCCGGACACTTCCCATCAATAGACTGCCACTACATTCCTGTGTTAGCATCCTGCATTCAGTGATGCTTATTCTTTTCTCTCTCACAGGTAAGCTTTTGGTGTTTAGCAGCCTTCATGCAAACTTTGCTAGCTGTCACCAGTTGGTTTGACTGCTCCTGTTTGCCTCAGCACAGATGAGAAGCACTTGCTATCACAACAGCTGCAAGGCATTTTAAGAAGTTGTTCCCTGCTGTTTTCTACTGTTGTTTGCTGTTTCTGAGCTGAACACATGCCTGATTATACGCTAACTTGAACCCAATCTCAGACAGTAATGGCATTTGCTAGGGTGAAGAACTGGACTTGGGGATTAAACATGTATTAGGATCAGGGCTTGAAAGAGAAGCGACAATGTTACCAAACTAAAAAAACTCAGTCCCTTGCAAAAGTAATATAAACCCAACAGAAATCATGAAAATCAAGGTTAACACATGATTTTTTTTTTAAGGGCATATGCATTGGAGTGTATTTGCATAAAACTTCAGCCTTTTTCTCAAAATGACAAAGGAAATTACTTTGTATTAATTTTTTTATCTATGTGGTTACATTTGATGGTCTTGGGCAAGCATTTTATAAAATGCTTTCACATCCAAGTTTTAAAAATTCAAAGGAGCTCAACAGAAAGCAGTAAGCTTCCAGTACTTGAGTATGACATTCTCAACTGCTAAAAGAGAAAGACTCACTAAACCAGTAAAGCCTATCTCCATTATCACATAGCTAATATGTAAAGCAAAACTGTGCTAAAATGTGTTTCACAGCCTACAAGTATGTGATATAACTCTAATACTGTGCATTTGGAAGAAAAGTGAAAACATAGACAAAAATCTCAAGAATTTTGTTTCAGTATCTGGAAATGAGTACCAGTTTACTATTAAGTATCTTGGAAGCCTGAAGAGCAGTGTATGAATTTAAAATGGATTTGATAATTTAAAAAAAAGCCCAGTAGCTGCTTTTTATAACACCTAATGTTCTCTCTCTATATATATGTTGCTTATATTTCATAAACCTGCATGAATTTCAGTGAGATTTAGGAACTGGGCTACTAAATCACAAAAGTGTTACAAAATTATGATTTATTTTTTTTTAAGTCTAAACAGCGTTGTGCCTTAGACTTATTAAAACCGTTTGTGTCTGGATGTTTCAGGCTTGCAAACTGAACTACATAGTCTCATTGCTTTGTGAAATCTAGGGATGTCCTTCCTGTTTCTGAACACAGTGGGATTGGGATGTGAGTCTGTGAGGTTCATGGGACTGGACCAATGCTTGCTGCTTGGTTAAATCAAAACTGGACCATTTAAATAATGAATAACAAATAAAAAAAGTGTTAAGGCTGGCAGAAGACTCCATCCTTAGGATTTTACAATATATGAAAAGGGGATTGGAAATTAAACTGCAAATTTGCCACTGTTTAATCCAACTGGAGAGGAAGGTAGAGGGAAGGGAAGGCAGGCAGCTCAGCGATCAGCAGGAGCTAGGAGTGAGCATGAATGCTCAGGGATAGGTATTTTGTTTTTATCATGATGCAGGAGGTGCTGCTGTATTTGCGTGAGATAATGACTTCTACTGAATTCCTGGTAGGAAACCCTGTTACAAATATATTAATAGCTGCTTATGCAGAAAGTGGTGTATACCTCTGCCATACTGCTGCCCATACCTCACACAATAGAACCTTTGGCTTTTGTGTAACAAGATACAGGCAAGCTAGCAAGCTGGATTTTTTTGTTGTTATTGTGAGGAGAGGAAAAGCATTCTGATTGCTTTCCCCTGTTTTTGTCTAGTGTGTTGTGCTATTGGAGCTGTGAGAGTGACTCTGACCCTCAGTCTACTCACAGAAGAAATACTTCTCTAGGCCAGTCTCTCCCTCACCCTGTGACGATCTGTGTGCAGGGGTGAGAAAGCAATTCATTCTCTGTTCCTGTTCTGACTGGTTAAAGCTCTTGACAAGTTATCAGTGCTTACTGAGATAGCAGTTCTTAGCCTTTTTGTGATTTGAATATCTTACTTGGAACAGAGCCCTAAGCTTGTTGAAATAACTTCACACAGATTCTGAAAGAGCCTTGAGATTTTAAGACCAATCAGTAAACTGCACTGGCTTGAAATATGGCCTTTTATTCTCTTACTTCTAGTCAAATGCAAGATGTGGTGTCCACGTGTCTCTACCACTTGTTCAGCTGTATTTTGGGTTTGCTTTGGTGCTTCCACAGGGCAGATATAGACTTAGCTCTGCCTGCAACAGTAAACAATAAATGTCCCTGAGGTTCAATAGCATGATATGAAAGGCATGGTGTATCCACTGCTTCCTATGAATTTTTAGAAAACCAAAAAAAATTTTAGTATGCTGTAGGACAAGCTCTTTGTTGAGCAAACTACTGAAGAGCTGGAGAGGCCAGTGGTACATTCTGTGCTGTGCAGAAAAGAAGTTATTAGGTTTCTATCCTGATACCTGAAGTCTGTATATCCATCAATATGCTTCCATTTTCTTCTACTTCACCCCTACCAGAGTGCAATAGTGAAACCTAACATTTTGAAGTTTCACCAGATTTCAGTGGCTCCAGTGATTTTTTTTTTTATTTTTTTTTTTTTTTTAATATCCCTTTTGGTAGCAGTGGTTCTTGAGTGAATGAGAAATCTTTAGCCACATGTATGCTCCACTAGTCGAAGATGGCAGCTGTGCAGGAGTTGTCATCAGCAGACTCATTCGGTATTTCCTTGCTCTATGGAGGATTATTCTATGAGCTGAGGACCTACATGGTTCAAAATGAATATAGCTAATTGTAGTTTCAACTTTTCAACCATTCTAGAAGAGTCTAAGAAGGGAAAAATTGCTGCAAACGTACTCGAGTGTTTAAAAGGATGACAGTGATTTCATGGACCACTTACTGTATCAAGATGTAACTCTTGACACAAGATGAGTGGAAACTTCTCAAAGTATCTTAAGTTGAAGTATGATATATAATCTCTAATGCTTTATGATATATGAACATAATGTGTGCTCTGGGATATGACAGTAAATAACATATTTCCTATATTCTTCAAGTGTAGTAGTGCAGGCCTTACAGAGGATCTTGCAACAGCTTCAGCTCCTGCTATTGCTCAGCTGGGTTCTGCAGTGCTGCTGGAGCAGGTGGAGTGCACTGTGAGTAGATGAATCAAGGAAATAACAAGAATAATTTTGTTATTTCTCCTGCTAAAAAGATCTCATTAACATCTCCTCCGGGGGGGGGGTGGGGGGCGGAATCCAAACAATCACTTTTCCTGAGCATGATGACTCATTTTACATTCTCCATCATTTAGGGAACCATGGTATCTGTAGGGCGTATTGGTAGCCTATATTAAACAGCAACAGAATTGCATTTATTTCCTTGGTTAGACACTCCAATGAGTTCAATTCTTCAGGCAGAAATGTCTTTTACTCTAAATATTTTTTCTGTTCCCAGTCTAAATGCATTATGCAAATAATTCACTTCATAAAAACATAATAAATGATTGAGTAGAATTTTTCTAAACAACCCCAAACATGGTAGTTCAGGATGATAGTGTAATTTTAAGAGCTTAAGAAGAAGCAGCTACAGTATAACAGGATCTGAGTTTTATGCAAATAAAACTCTTTATGCCCATTACTAGAGCATGACAAAGTAGAAAGACCTCTGCACTTACGGGTAATATGAGAAGTACTTTATGATAACTCTTGGAATTTTCTCCTAGCATTTTCTTGCAGTATCCTGTGGTCTCCGAAAGGAAGAGTTTTATGTTGCTGAGAACAGCTCTCAATGTATTAATAAGATATTGAACAAATCGCTTGTGCAAAACAAGTGTTCTTCTGAGATTTTGTTTTATGGCATCTTAGCTCTTCAGCAGTACATCATAGTCTTGACATTAACCATATATATTGAAGTGCAGTCCTTCATAATCTAACATAAACGTGAAAGATGGGAAAGTTCTTTGACTGTATGATTAAAGTGATCTTAAACTTTGCAGCCAACAAAAAAAATCTTGCTGTGGTTCAAACTGTAGAGTCTCCCATTCATTTTCTTACTGAACCACCCAGTGGAATATGAGTTTTCTAAAGGTCTGTTCAGATGCCCCAATAACATGAACGCCTCAGTCTTCAAGTGTATTTGTTGTCTTATCACTTAAGTTTTTGCATTCTAGAGACAGTGTCCTAAGGCATAGAAAAACTGAGTGATTTTCTAAGTCTGCAAAAGAGCAGATATGGTCCTTCGCCCCAGAAAGCCAAGGGAATACCTTGACTGTTGTATCCTTCATTTCTAGGAGGTCTGGCTTGTAAGCTTGTGTGTTCATGCTTTTGATAATTCAGTTCCTTCCAATTACATTAAGGAAAACACAAAACAGCTTCAGGCTAAGGTGCACCTGGAGTTTATTCACTAAAGGCTCCATTATAGTGACTCTCAGAACAGACCAGAATCTGCTATCAGATTTGTAGAGAAGTTGCCTGAGATCCATCCCAAAGCCCACTCACTTGGTTGGGTAACTTGGATTGATTGCTAAATTGGAAGAACACCAAACATTCAAACTGGAAAAAGTTGGTTCACATTTCTTCTCTGCTGTAGTTTTCATTCATGTTCTGATTTAAAATCAGAGTGATGAGATATTTCTTAATATCACACTTTTTTATGCATCTGTGTATTTATGTATATGTATAAAATTACATATATGGAAAGCAATTAAAGTGCTCACTGAAAGCACTATCTCATAAGCATTAAACTTCTAAACACTACCCTTACCTGCCTCTAAAAATAAGCAGTTGCTAGGCTAATTTCCATGACCAAACTGATTAATCTTTGCTCTATGAACTTGAACATGTATTATTTGATCTCTGTCCTACATTGTTGCTGTACTCTTTTGTCTCAGTAGACGTGAGTTTCAGTGCGTTGGCATAGCAGTGACCAGCAAAGGACTCGTTTGTGTCAGTGCAGCTCTTAAAACTTTGCCATAAAAATTATTATTTATCTGTTGTGTGAGAAGTAAAAAGTCCATCCACCTCATTTAATGCAAGCATATGGCACACAATGAGAAAGTCAATAGCTAAACATGTCTTATTTTTATGGTAGTGCTTTTGTTGCTGTGTCAAAGGTTACAAAGAATAAAATCCATGGGTTTTAGGGAAAGGACACACTAAAACCTGCTAATTTCTGCTAACAATATTATTTACTCTATTAAATAATAAAAAGTATGCAAACCTACTTTCTCTTTTGTTTACTGCTCTTGCCAGATAAGTCCCAATCACCACAACCAGTAGTAGCAGGAGAGAGAAATGTTCTATAGAAACAGGAATAGAGAATGTGTTCTTATACATTTCCAGGATGTTATGGTGTCCCCTAGGAAAAAAGGAAAAGTCCAGCTGTGCTTCTGTCAGCCACAGAATGATTATTAGTTTAGATATATTTGAACTCATTGCAGGCATTTCTGTTATTAATCTAATCTTGGCTTAGTTCAATCAGTACGAGTCAAAGCTTATTCTCCTCTGCTCTAATAGGTTAGTTTTGGGGTTGCTATGCCAGTCATTTATGCTTAAATGAGGCTATTTTCAAGAGAAGACAAGCATGCTCTTCAGAAATAGAAGCAACTGGGACGGTGATGTACAGTACTAAGCACCTATTGGGTGTGACTTTCCCATCTGGAATGACCTCATTAACATTACCCAGCAGTTAAGATTGCAAAGCAATTTGATTCGGGTTTTGTGTGCAATACGTAAAAATGTGATGGTACCTCCTTGAAGGCATCATGCAGCCAGTAGCTGACCTGTCTCCTTGTCCTTATTCACCAGTGAGAGGGATTTGTCAGCAATACCTTCATAAACAGCTTGGAAATCTCTCCTGATTTTATTTATTTATGCTGACCTAAATACAGGGCAATTGTAGAAATTTATGGACGAAGTACTTCAAGGGACATTGTCAGCAATCTATCATCTGTGCGGTAGGACATCCGATAAGCAATGTGTCTCATCAAGTAGTCTTCATGACAATATGTAAATGCCACTAAATGGCCTTTGTGGGCTCAGTATAGTTTTCCTCAGTGAAATAAGCTGTAAGCAGAAGTACTTAGACCTTTACTACTGCAGTAAGCAGAAACCGAGATATTGTATGCAATTAAATGGAGATAGCTAGGTTAGTAAAATGTGCAGATTGTGCTAGCAAGTGTTCAGGATATATAAGGTGTGTTCTGTTATTCTATATGACCTAGTAGGGCATGGCAAACATGTTTGGCTTTATAGAACAGCTTATAAAAAGAAAAAGAAAAAAGAAAAAAAAAAAACAACAACAACAACAAAAAACTACAAACACCACACTATAATCAAATTTGTACAAATTTCTTTCTGGAGCAAATAGCTTTTGAGACAAACTCAAAACAGGTCAAGGCATTTGAACTTAGAAAATGCAATCTAGAACACCAAAAGTCTGCTTAATATTTGTACAAAGTTGTTTTTTTTACATGTTTCAGTAACTCAGTTTAATACTTAGTTAACTTAGATCTCGAAAGATATACATCCAAGGCTTGGCATTGAAAAAATTTCCTGCACAAACAGTGAACCATATGACAGGAAACTTGCCTTTTACATCACCTGTTCATGTAGAAGGTGGTGTGTAATTGTCACTCAGAGGCTGTTTGACCTTTGTGAATTAAATTGTACTTCCCTAGATTAGAAAACTGTGTCATAAATAGAAATGTCACCCAAAAAGACATATACACTGTAGAGACAATGATCCATCTTTTCCTCTCCTGCTTACTCAGTCACTCCTGTGGGAAGTTGAAGTTCTGCTGTTGACCAACTTGAATCTGAGTTACATCTATTCTCTATTGCTGCATTTCTAGTCCCAGCACTAGGCTTCAAAGTAATGATCCTGGCACTTCTGTGGGGACAAACCAAAGGAATGGTGAAAAGAGTCTTAAAGAACCAACTGATAAAGTACTCTGGCATCTGGTCCACTTTGATTACATATACTTGTTTTTACAGACTCATGAGTGCTACTTGTTCTGTAAACTATAAACATTGAGACTAGTTTGTTTGGAGATCATCTTGCTTTAGTTTCCTCAAAATATCATCCAACCAGTGTAACGACTATGCATTCTAGGAAAAGATACAGAAAAATTGGTTTATCAATCTGAGTTATTTCCTTAAAAACACTGTCTAACCAAGAGCTACACATGTACAGGGAAAATGTTTTCTCTTGCTAAGAGATGGACTAAAATGAGGCCAGGAAAAGGATGACAGACAGATGCCTGATAGTAAGCAGAATTTAAAAAAATGGAATGGAATTACCCACAGAATCAGTAGGCAAGAAAGCACTGTAGGCTTTAAGACTGTGGATTTAGTTATTTACATTAACATATGCAGAACCAGAATAGACTTATTAGCTCAAACAAGTGTCCCCTCAAATCATATATGCCGTCACTTACAGTAACCTGGACCTATGCTGGATTCAGGGGTGTGCAATGCTGTGGTGGGACTGGAATAACTTGCCAGCAGAAATGCCTCCACCTAAGGCTGCTGGATATGAAGTCCCTGACTCTGTGCAGAACTGTCTTCTAACTCTTACTAACACAGCTGTGCAGATATATGTTGGGGAGGCTGCAGAGGCGGGAGGAGGTTAATGATTCGGAAGTTTAAAATTTGGGAGGGAAAAGTAATTAAATACTATAAATGGGTTATTTTTATAACCCAAGATTTTGGAGAATGAACAGTAAAAAAAAATGTTTATTTCTCTCTACTTTTTTTTTTTTTTTAATTTGACTCTTATCAGGCCATCGTAAATGTACAAAGACACCCTCTGTTCCTATTTACTATGAAAATACAGAATAGAACCATAATAATTTTTTTTTCTGGGAAAGATCGTAATTTAAACCAGAACGTTATACCTCCTCACAAAGAAAAATACCTTTTTTTTAATAGTAAAGTGATCATTTGTATAGATCATGAATACAGATCTAGTTTTGTGATGAAACTTTTCAGAACTGTAAGAAAAGCATAATTAAATTTGAAACAGCCTCTTGACATTATTTGTTGCTGAGAGATTATACACTTAACTAGTCTGGCCTGGGATACTGTACCTTGGTATCTTACTTGCTGAATATGCTGATGCTGTTCACTAAAACCAAAGGATCAGCTTTGACAAAATATGAATTCTTTCTGTCACCTACATTATGTATAGTTGGGTTTTTAAGTGACTGACATTCCTACTGTGCTTCCTAACACAAAATATTTATAAGTAAATCTGGTAGAATTTCGTGTTAGTTGCAGCTCCCAGCAATTTCTCTTATGAGATGACGGGTTTAGTTGCATTGTAGACATTCAGCATACAGTTTGACAACTTCTGCAGGGCATATTCCTGGTTTAAATTTCCAGTATGATGTAAATAAAAATGATTCAGCATATTGATTAAATAAGATAGGATTAAATACATTGTTGCATTATATAATTTCTTACAACCATTTAATTGAGAATCCCTAGTGTTTTGAAACAGAGACTAAAAATTTGGCAGGGAGCTAATCTACTGTCATGGCTATGCCTGCACTTGGCCTGATGACAAGGCTGAAAAACATCTACATATACTCAGCAGAGACTTGTCAGAATTTGCTGAGTTCTCGTAGGATGTGTCCTTTCACGTGGGGCTGCCAGGGCTTTTTTTGAATGTCCCTGTAAGTGCTGGTCCTGCCAGCCAGGGCTGCTCTTGGGCCAGGCACTGGAATAGAGGGCCAACCGAGCAGCAGTGATGATAATGTAGCCACCTTGTGCAGCCAATGGCAGGCAGTATGTCTTGGATGAGACAGACCATCAGGGTAAAAGAAGAGCAGAAAACTTGTGCACTTAGTCAGGGAACGGGGCAACAGCAGAGAGAAGCTGGGAGAGCTACAGGTGTAAGAGAAAACAAAACCTTTTTTCTGTCTTCCTCTTTTTGTTCCACATGAAGAATACACCCCTCTCCCTAATATCAAGTGCCCCACCAACTAAAGATATACTTTTGATCTAAAAAAAACCCTTTTAGAGATGACCAATGTATATCTGACCATAGTTCTATCTGACAAAATTGTTTTTTTCCATTTAAACAAACCAAAAAACCCTAAGTAAATTAAACTTTTTTGGGGGTGTACTCACAGGAGGCCATCTTCACTTTTGCAATTGTCTTGTAAGATTTTCATGGCAATGCACTTGTTTCATTGCAATGGCATCCTTTTGTTCTGAACTGGCATTACACTGACAAAATTATACTACCATGAACTGACAGTGGAAGCAGCTTTTTATTGTTATTGTGGCATATGGGAAAGGAAAGGTGAAAAAGTTGCAATAAAATAACGAGTAGTTTTGTGTTGTTTGCCTCAGGTAGTACAACAAAATGCAAGCCTGATGACGTGTAAATAACACTCTCCTTGAACAAGAGCAATTACATTGTACTCTCCCTCCTTTGAACACATCTAGTGTTATGCCTGTAATTAGCAGTTTCTTGAAATGGCAGTGTATGTTTGCAATAAACATGCATTAATCAACCCTGCAGAACAATTTTTTAGATGTTCATTATTATAACTGTTTCTGGGAGAAATTGTCAGACTACCTGGCTTTCTGTTGCCATAATTGTGAGGATGTCTTGTGAGTAACACCCACATGCTTAATACCACTCAAAGAGCTGGAATGTTTCTGTTTCCCCTAAGATCCTGTTTATTTTATTAATTCAGATACAGCCTCATGGAGGCAGTGGATTTGAAAGAAAAGGGTAAATTATTTCAGAGATCTGGGCATTTAAATCTGAGGCTTTGGTCTGACTGAATCTCCAGGTTTTGGGGAGTGACAGCAGAGTTGTCTGTTAGGTTATTGTCCAAAACACTATGCCAGGGAGACTGTTCCAGTTCATCACCCTGAATTGCTTCAGCTCTTTTTTTTTTTTTTTTTTAAGTTTCACATACAGTAGAGAAATATGCGTATATGTTTATATGTTCACAGATGACTTGACATCCTATTCAGATGAGACATTTATTCTATTCTGTCTTGGTGGCTTTTTTTCTGGAGCATCCATTTCATACTGTTCCTCCATTACTTGAACTCAACATTACCCATGATCATATAGATAAGTACTATCTTTTAAATCAGCATTAGTGCTTTTACCTGCAGAACCCCTGGAGCAAATGCATGAGGAGGAGATTTTGAAGGACCTGATGAGCTGTACCAGCTGGGTCTGCTCCTCCTCTTCATTTGTATTTTGCTGCTTTTCTACCTTCCCTGCCTTAGTAGCTGTCGTTGCAATAGCTGATAATCAGTTTGATAGCATGCAAGAAATTAACCTCAATCTTGACTGCTGATGATGTACCACAGTGATATAAATTGAGACAATAACACTAGAATATAATTGAGATTCAATGTCTTTATAAATGACTTAGATTCAGGACTTGATGGAATACTTAGTAAGTTTGCCAGTGACACAAAATTGGGAGGAGCTGTCAACTCTGGAGAGCAGAGAGGCCCTGCAGAGGAATCTGGACAAATTGGAGAACTGAGCAGTCACCAACCATATGAAGTTCAACAAGGGCAAGTGCCAGATTTTGCAGCTGGGACACAGCAACCCTGGCTGTAGAAACTGACTGGGGGATGAGATGCTGGAAAGCAGCTCTGTGGAGGGGGGCCTGGGGATTCTGGTTGATGGCAAGTTGAACATGAGCCAACGGTGTGCCCTGGCAGCCGAGAAGGCCAAGCATGTCCAGGGGTGTATCAAACACAGCATTGCCAGCTGGGTGATGGAGGTGATTGTCCTGCTCTACTCTGCACTGGTGTGGTCTCACCTGGAGCGCTGTTCTGGGTACCACAGGGTAAAAAAGATATTAAGCTACTGGAGAGTATCCAGAAGAGGGCTACAAATTTGGTGAAAGGTGTGGGGAGGAAGCCATATGAGGAACAGCTAAAGTCACTTGGTTTGTTCAGCCTGGAGAAGAGGAAGAAAAGGGGAGACCTTATCATGGCCTACAGCTTCCTCACAAGGGGGGGGGGCAGGTGCTGAACTCTTCTATTTAGTGACCAGTTACAGAACCTGAGGGAATGGCAGGAAGATGTACCAGGGAGGTTTAGGTTGGACATTAGGAAAAGGTTCTTCACCCAGAGGGTGGTGGAGCACTGGAACAGGCTCCCCAGGGAGGTGTCACGGCCCCAAGCCTGACAGTGTTCAAGAAGCGACTGGACAACACCCTCAGACACATGGTGTGAAGTGTGGAGTTGTCATATGCAGGGACAGGAGTTGGACTCAATGATCCTTGTGGGTCCCTTCCAACTCAGGACATTCTATGATTCATTCAGTTAAAGCTGAGATAATTAAACTTACACATACATGTATTCTGGACTACTCACTTCTTTCGGAGACAAGAGAGCCAAACACTGAGGTTGAATCTGTGGGCTATGACTATGTCATTTGCATTAACCTGACAAGCCTGACTTGGTCTAATTCTTTTGCCGTTCCCTACTGTATGACTGGTCAAACTCTTGAATGTTCCTTTGATTTATCTGTGTATATTCAGGCATGATAGCACTGGAAAGAGGTACCTGGTAAGTGTATGATACTCCAAAATAAGACCTATGTATGCTGTGGCTCTAGATGGAAGAGAGAAATGTGTTTCCTGTAAGAGAAGTATCTTAGACTTTTAGCATCCCTGCTGCCCTTGATAGAGATGAGTGATGCCCACTAAGTAGGGAAACAGTTTCCTCACAATAGCAAACAGAGGGGTGTGTGTTTGTTTGTTTGTTTGTTTGTTTTTCTGTGTGCTTTTGCTCTGTTACAATCAAGTGTAACTTTTTTTTGCACTTCATAAAGCACAGCTCTGCCCACCTCCTTTGCTGGCTGAGAAAGTCTTACGGTGAGAAAAAACAGAGCCTAGAGTGGCAAATGATGCATGAACTGACACATCCTTACATTCTGCTGTGCTTTCATTTGTGATACAACACTCAGTTCATGTGCAGCCATCAACACACATGAAAACCAGACAAAAACACTGTAAAGCACTGTATTTTTTTATCTTCCTCTTAGTCTATACTTATCTCCACAAAACTTAAAAGCTATGTAATTATGTAATATGAGAATAATTAATCATATATGTAATTCCTGCCACCAAAAATAGCAGTGTTTTTAAAATAACACCTTCATGGAAACACTTTATCAAAATACAGGTTTTGTTGATCTTGCCTCTTTTACAGTCTTAATTTGAATTTGGGGTTTTGTGTCTGAACCATTGCAGATGAAAGGCTTTTGGGCAAAGAAACATGCTTGATCAACACTAATGCATGTGATTGCATGTGATTACAGATGTGAAATATGGTTTCAAGCTTACCACAAGATATTTTAAAGGGATGTTTTCATGGTGTGTTGCTCTGTCCCAGTAAACAAAGTGCGTTTAAAGTTTCTTCAGGAGAGCCATGAAAATCACATGAACTTTTGGAATTTTCTTTTCCATGACCACAATAATGTTAAGGATGTTCTCTGTCAGAAGTGTGCATTAGCATTGAACTCTTACTGAACAGCAGCCAAACTATATACTCTCCTCTGACAAAATTATTTTCTAAGGCAAGATTCTGTTACCCTACTCAGGTCAGAGAAGTTCACTATCTTTGAGAAAATTATGAGGAGTTAGAGTGTATTATATTATCTGAATTAATTTCTAAGTCAAATTCTACCCAAATCTCACTTGTTTGTTTTTGTTCTTGTTGGTTTTTTATTTGTTTTCTCCACAGTTATGAGGTTTTTGTGTAAAAACATAAATATTCAGATTATGATGCCTCGAAGTCAGATTGAGACTATGATTTGACATGCAGCTACTCTATATTGTAGCAACACTTCCAGAGAACAAAGCTGTGGGAGAAGCAATGCTGACCCCGTTGTAAAATTCTGATCCTTTATAAGCCTTCACATGAGTTTTCTATAATATTTGCATT
The DNA here is from genome assembly GCF_964273445.1 of Streptopelia decaocto. Taxonomy (NCBI): domain Eukaryota; kingdom Metazoa; phylum Chordata; class Aves; order Columbiformes; family Columbidae; genus Streptopelia; species Streptopelia decaocto. Next base: position 46,579,868 of record NC_138659.1, read on the forward strand.
CTTCCAAACCAGTTTTAATTCTAATACTGTGTTTCGTTTTGTGTTTTTCATGCAGTGTGAAATTTGTATTGCTGAAATCAAATAATCCTGATAAATAAATTGAATAGCTTAGGAGACTGTGTGTACCACTGATGCCACCTATATTTCCAGATGGGCTTTTCAAGCTCCAAGTGCAACCTCTTTAAATAGACTGATTTATATTAAAAAGGAGTACACTATATTCCTAGGTTTGGTATGACTGGAACATCTGTGAGTCTTCAGTGTGACTGTGAAGATATGCTAAGTAAAATATGCACAGCTTAACAACTGCTGTGGATTGTTTTAACTGGATTTCTTTGGGATTTGCTTTAGCTTGGGGAGAAAAATAGCCTGTAAACATGATAGAGAGTGAAAGTGTTAACTTGAGGTTCGTGGAAAATGAGGTAGGTAGCTGGGATTAGTTTGCTGGTCTGAGGCTTGAAAATTAAGGTTCCAGCTGACTAGTCAAGTTACATATATTAATAGCTAAATAACCACTGCACTGAAAATTCACATATTGAAACTCTTTGCAGGCACTGAAGCTGTAGAGAAATTGCAATTGTAAGGTAGTGAAGTTGCAATTAATTTATAATTTAAGTAATAAAAAAGTTTGAGATTCAAGAATTACCAATTGCTACCTTGATGAGATTTTCTCTAGTAAATAGATAAGAGGTTCCCATCCTTTATCAATGAGGATTTCCCCATCAGAACTCTCAAAAGCATAGCACCTGGGGACTACTTTGATAAGTTCATTGCAAAAGATATGTCTAACAAGCTCGTCAGTAGCTTGGAGTCAGGTTACAGAATTTTCAGATCAACCATCTACTTTGGCAATGAAGAGGACTGCTCTTGTATTCAAGTTCTGTTTAGAAGGAGACCTCTAATGAAATGTATCTTCTGGGAAACTCCCATGCATGTTGGTGGCAATATTCTAGATGGAGATCTTAGTACTTTCATGGAATTCAGTATTGACCATAACGTACAGACAAGTGGAACTGGGATGAATGCCATTCCTGTCATCAGTTAATGTCTAAGAGCTTTGGCTTTACACTGTAGCATTCTCTTTTTTCTTTCTATATCACAATTGCATATTTAGATTGTATGAACAAAGTGATTGGGAAGCACTATTTCCATACGGTCTTCTAATGGCAGAGGTTTTACATAGGGGTATGACAAGAGGTGTGCAGTTCAGTAACAGACAGTATTCTCAAAATTCATAGCAAAGAGGCATGTTACAGAAAGCTGAACATTGGCAAGTCTTTCTAAATCAAGAAGAAATGTCATTTTTGTGGATCTTAAAATCTAGAAACAGTATTTTGCTCCTTGAAAAGTAATACTTTTGAGCTTTCAATGTTTGATGTCAGCTAAGCAGCTTTAGGAGAAATTGTGTTACAGCCTATTTCAATAATAATATCAATGTTTCATGCAAACAAACATTGGTAATTGTTTAAAGGATTTTCACTTCAACTGCTAATACAAATATGTGTATTCTACTGACTACCCTTAGTGTTGAGTTCCCCTTACCGAACTGATCTTTGTTTTTCTCATAATGCTTTACTAGACTTGAACTTTGTTGATTTAATTTTTCCTTCCCTAGGATTCTAAATGTTAATTTGGAGCGAACTGTATTCAAAGCATGCATTTGAGAAGGGAGATGATCAATAGCAGAATTCCATTGCTAGAGAGGGTCTCTGGCTACACCCAAATATATCTCATTTTTATGTCAATAGAAACTTTGTGAATTAACATTCATTAGTTTAACTGAGATCTTTAAAATCTCAGTTACTGCTGACCCAACAAATTTATACAAAACATCTCTACCAATGACTTTTCTATTTCCATAATGTTGCTCGTGCAGTTTTGTAGGACAGTCTTTGTGTTGATTGAGAATTCAGTAATGTTGTCTCTATGCTGCTCTGTGGATGTAGTTCTAGAAATCTGTAGTTGCAATATTCCATCATCTGCTCATTGTGTTAGGTAGCCTCGCTAAGATTAAACAAAGATGAGAGTTCACTGAGAGAGTGGCTTAATGTTAACTTGGATCCTTTTCCAGTTGTCTATAGTGTTGGGCATTCTCTGTCATGCACAGGTTTGTATAGAGAATATAGTGCTTTTAGCTGACAATACACTGAATCTTCTCCATATAGTGTTGTTAAGATGTGTCAAATCTTTTCTGGAATGACACTTTCTGGAGGAATGTTTCATTTGTGGTTTTAGTGATCTTCATTTGCTACAGTCCTGATTCTTTATCCTCATTTGTTGTACTTGCACACTGGCAGCTCATTCTCACACTTTCTCAAATGCAAACCTTGGAAAAAGTTCTCCAACTCTTTTTCAGCTTAAATGCACAGTAGCATCTGTGCTTCCTCTCACCCCCTTGCAATTGGTATTTCTCATGCCCAAACTGGAACACAAGAGGTTCCACTTAAATTTGAGAAGAAACTTCTCCTCAGTGAGGGTGACAGAACACTGGAACAGGTTGCCCAGGGGGGTTGTGGAGTCTCCTACTCTGGAGACATTCAAAACCTGCCTGGACACCTTTCTGTGTAGCCTCATCTAAGTGTTGCTGCTCCGGCAGGGGGATTGGACTAGATGATCTTTGGATGTCCCTTCCAATCCCTAACATTCTGTGATTCTGTGATTTGTCTATGCTTTCTGCCTGCATTTACATGTCCCCGTGTTCCACGTATGAAATAATCTTCCAGTTGATGCAAACCTCAATGTTCTTTAAGGAACATATAAAGCCTTTCTTAATCCATTAAACAGCCTACAATTGCAACATCCCACACTGCTTTTCTGGTCTTTCATGCTTTTATTTAAGATGTGTGGTGACACAGCAGGTGATGCTCTTTCAGTACCTGTTGCTTATAGGAAAAACATTGTGAATGCTTACAATATTATAGCAAAGAATCTGGGTTCCTTTGCTGAAACAGTCAAAGACGTGGATCTTCTATCAGTATTAACATCGGTATTTTTCTAATTGGAATTGGATTTAGATGATCTGTGCAGCTGCTTTTTTAATTTCCTGTAAGTTATATGTGGACACAAAGACTCTTACAATCTCTTGGATACATATTTTAGTGCCATGAAATTCTTTAGCTGAGGTGAGCTCCTGGGAGGAAAGCAACAGACAATTAATACATGACCCTAAGTTATAGTGTGTCTGGGAAGACTAAAGACTAATTGAGCTAAGCTATCGCTTGACTGTTTATTTTCATAACCTAATTGTTCATTTCACAATGACTGTTAGGCAATGTGATTTATATAAGCTGTGGGAGCAATCAAGCTGAAAGAAGATGGTAATGGATTACATGAGGGTATTCTTGTTCTCCATCCACTTATTTTGCTGTAGTTTTGAAAAGCTTTGCAGCTGAGGTGTGTAATGTCCTTAAATTACTTTGGTAGCCAGCAGGTATATCAAGGTTAATCTCTTGACAGGCATATGGCCATTGCTGGTAGCATTTAAAACAATAAAATATCTAAATAGATTTTGGTTTCTTGTTTGTTCTTTGGTTCTTTCCTCTGTATTGTCCTGTATCATCTTCAGATCTAAACAATGTATAAATGTTCACTTGCCATTTGCAGGTCAGGTCTCATTCTTTAGACAAGGAGACTCCTTCCCAGAAGACTCTCTCTCTCTCTCTTGTTTATTATTTCAGCTCTGTAATATGTCAATGATGCCATTCAAGATCCATTACTGCACCATTTTCCCCTTTTCAGAAGGCATAAAAGCCCTTTGTCGTTGGCCTTATTTCCTGTCTGTCCTTAAAGCAATGTGATGCTTTTCTGTATATGAACCAAGGTGAGGCTGATTGAATGAGAAATTCTTCCATGTACTTGCCTGCATTAGACTTTTAAATTGCAGGGCAGAATTAAACTAGATATGCAGTGATGCTCTTATAAGATATTTAAAGTCCAGTTCTGCTGGCAGCTGGCCTAGATAGTCATAGTATTAGATTGCTTCAGCAAACCGGAAAAGCATGACCTTGACATCCTTGCTTCTGTTAGTTTGAAATAAAGGTGGTACTAGTCACTTGCAAGTGGAAAAAATATATTACAAAGCTACAAGGAATTAACATATTGTGAATTTTGGAGCCTACATGTGCTTGTTTTGAAGCAGGTGGACTTAAAAAATCTCCAGAGGAAAAGGCATTTCCTTTGGTTGAGTTTATTTGCGAGCACTGTATGCTGAGCAAGTCTGCTTACAATCAGCTGAAAGATGCTTCACACATTTATTTTTTAATTATTTTCTACATAAAAATAAGCCAAGGGCTGCATTAATATATTTAGTATGTGCCGCTCAAAATACAAAATGAGTGCATAGTGATAAAGCTAGGCTCACTCACATTAAGATAAATAGCCCACATGCAGAAGAAGAAGGCTGTATCATTGGTAACTTATTTTGTTTATATATCTATAGTGACCGTGGGGTCTCACTTTGTTAAATGATCACAAGCCAGTATGTAGATGTGCCTTGACCACAATTAATAAATCCAGGTCTCTAAAGTCCTTCCTTCCTTTTAAAACCTTTTCAATAAGCTCCTCATGGTACAGTGGATAAAAGTGACCCCACACTTGGTCTTCACATTCTAATAATAGCCTGAAGTAGAATCCTAAATGATGTGTGTGGTGTTTGTACTGTTTTGTAGTTACTCTTCCAGGCTTACAGTTTCTGTAACACATTGATGCATACACCCAAAAGCATTGACCAAGGTTAAGTTTTCATAATTTTATGTTCTAGGTGATAAATTTGACTCAATGGGGTCTGCAATGCTTAATAATTGCATACACCATCAGGAAATTAATGTCAAAGAAGATGCTGTGAATTTTAGAGCAGCTAATAAATTAATTTCTATGATTTTCTCCTCACAAAACAGTTTATACGAGTAAGATCCAAATCCTTCACCCTTCACTGATGAAACTATAGAGAAGTCTAATATTGCAAAATACGGTTTCATGAACCAGAAGCAGAGGACATTGGTAAAGATTACTCAAATAAATTAAAGGTGTCAGCATTGGTACCTCTGGTGTAATTCTTCCAGTGGGATCAGGGAGTGTCTTTTCTAAGAAAGATTCGACTGAAGAATATGAAATCACAATGAGCTGAACACCTTCACTGCAGGGTCTAGAGAGGAAAAGTACTCCATCCTATTCTTTAAAGCAAAAGCTGATTCTTGGGAACTTTTCATGCATTTTCTGATGATGTCAAATAAAATAATAATGCATTTTATTTGTACAGTACCATCCCAAGACTCCTCTGAATAGACTGTCAAAACTCTTGGCTAGAATAGCCTACACGATGCAGAGATAAGCCAGTTTCTTGAAGGTGATGCTGCATCATTCCTCATCCTGACTTCTTGTAAGTTTGCCCAAGAGCGAGGCAGTATCAGAACACCCAGACTTTGCCGTGTCCAAACAGCATCACCAGTATGTTACTGCAGAAGATCCAGTCCAGAGCCACCTTAAGATTGTTCTGCTTTGCTACCCTGGCCCTACTTCTGTTTCTTCTTTCTTTTGTTTCCACCCAAGATCAGATGAAGTTGAATGTTTTCTTTTCAGTAAAGTTAACATAGGCATGTCAAAGCCAAAGAAAATCATGAATGTAAGAAGAAAAAGAATTGTTCTGAGCCACAAAAAAATAATACGTTTACTACCAACAGCAACAGAAATATTAGCAAATACTGGCTGCTCATCAACACAGGAAATGTGACTGGAGTTTGAATGTAAAGCCACATTGCTGCTGCCCAAAGAGGGAAAAAAAAAAAATAAATAATAATAATAATAATAACATACCAAAGGTGGTAACAAATGAGTTTTCTAGTTTCTTCTTTTGTTTCGTTATTTTCTAAAAAAACCCCCATGCTTACTTGTAGAGAGTGTTTCAAAAACAAAAGCTGTTGGTAAGAGCTTAATGAGAATGTGCTGGAAATAAGGAAACTGAACAATGTGAATTTGTGTGCCTTACATTGCTTTGGGGGCTATCTCTATGGAATCTCCATCATATCTTAAAATGCAGTCTAGTTCCTTCCCTACATCTGCAGTTGAGTAGTGGATTAAATATTTCATAGTTGAATAGAAGATGCCATTAGGGCCATGCTGTGTTTCTGCTACTCTATATGTGTAACCAAGTTTGCTGTAATTAGTGGCCCTTGTACTTTAATTATCACTAAGGAGCTACACGTACACACACTCACCTCTGTTATTAACTAGACAGGTCTACATGTGCGTTATGTCAGAAAAGCAAGTGAAATATGCTCCCAGGGCAATGCTCAAATAGTTCATTCCTATTAACTCTGACTTCTCTGTAAACTGTGGCTTTAGTTTTAGGTATAATACAGACGGGCAGACACAACAGGCTATTTTAGATGCAGCATTAACCCTGTAAAAACTTCATTTCCTTTTAGTTGTGCAAAGCTTGAAAGAGTTCACATGGATGGAGGCCAAAGCCTAATCATGAAAGCTTTAAGGCACATCCTTAAGGTCACTGTCTTTTAAGTGTGCGTTGGTTTGTTTGTTTGGTGATTTTTTTTTGTTTTGGTTTGGGGGGGGGGGGGGGGTGTTTGTTTTACAAAGAGCTTTTATGTAGCACTTACACATTTATTTTTGCTGCCTCATCACCTTGTGAAAGATAATTTGTGTGACTGCTCCTGAATTCTTATGTTCTGCTAGATAAAGTCTTCCCTTCAAAGTCAGTAATTGAATACTTCTCTGGCACCGGTCTGTCTGCCTGTCCTATTCCCCATCTGTCCTAGTCTGTCCTTGACATTTGCAGAATGGTCCCTGTGCTCACCCGTCTTTTTGTAAAACTGCATGTGAATCAGCATTTTACCAAGTAGTATGCTCTTCGACCAGTAGTAATAAAATCATGTCTAGAAAGGCACTGTACAGTAAAGGTGTTGGAATTCCAGTTTGTACAGATAAAATAGTCACTACTGGGACAGTGAGAAAGATAGACAGACATACATTTACACTTCTTCTCTCTCATTTTTTATGCTCTTAGTTTTGGAATTTCTTCTGGTAATCAACAAGTCATGGCTTCATCTTTCTTTTTCAATCTCTTTTTGATTTTATGACAAAATAATGTCATGTGAATTATTTTGCAAGGTATAAAAATTATAGCTAGACTTATAAACATCGGAGACTAAATGATTTGGATTAAACATCCTTAAACATAGCTGAAGTCTGCATGTCAGCGTTTCAGAGCAACTACAAATTAAGAACTGTTTAGTATCACTGCAGTGTTACATGGGTTTCTACTCTATTGCAAAAGATTCTTTGCTAAGAAGAAACAGCTGGCCAAGAAAACCATCAGGAAAGCCACTAAGAAAGCCCAAGGCTTGTTATTTGTTTTAAAATTTATTAAATTAATTAATTCTGAAATTGCAGGGTTTGTTCTTGAAGAGATTGCAGGGAAAATCCAGAACACAAAGGGTAAAACTATAGACTATAGGTTATTTATACACAGTCTATACAGTCTACAAGTCCTGGCTCTTGAACCACAAGGTAGGACCTGCCTGTTCCTTGCTGTCTGCAGTGTGTATGTGTCTGGTGCTAATGTCTTTTTGTTCTACCCTGGGTATCTTCAGCAAGCAGTTTCTCCCAAGTGCAGGAGCTGGCTAACACGCATGCTGTGTGGAGATCAGAGAATTAGGACTGGCAAAAAAATGGAGAATGAGCCTACTTTTTTATAACCAGATATTAAGTATTAGCCATCTTTTTACCATAGTCACAGCTCTAGGGTGTCTGAACAACTTTCAGGCAGAAGGAACTGATCTAATAAGGAGAAGAAGTGAAGAGGGAAACACACAAGGAAAGGGAAACCAAAGGAAAGATTAAGCCAACAGACAGAACTCAATGGCAGAATGACCCAGAATCTCTATAACAGGGAGCAGGAAAGGATGTCATACAGGGAGTTTATTGCTGATACTGAAGTTGCTTCAGTAATACATGATTAACCCAAAGTAGTATCAAAATGAACCACTCCTATACAAATATTGAAACTGGAGGTAGGCATCTTCAGCCTTTCTCTGTTATGAGGAAAAAAAACCAACCCTGCTAAATACAAAAAAAAACTGAGGAAAGGAAGAGAGGGCTTGGATAAACATGAAAGATTTAAAACATGGAAATCAGTCTACTCTGAGGAGTATAAAATAGAAATAGGTTAGGAATTTTCTATGAGATTATTCTGAACATCTCTGGAAAAAAAAAAAGCAGTCAATGCCAAACAATTCCCTATTTTTACTTTCTTATTTACAAGATAAAATGGTGCAGTAATTTTTAAGTCAATCTTTTTTTAATGGTGTAGCTTTTTAAGTCAATCTATTTATGGATTTAATATGTATTTTCTCCTTTCTAATGAAGACTTCTATTTGGGAAGGACCTTCAAGGGAATCATTCTTCTGGTGGGGGAAGGTCCAACAAAAATGATAATTACAAGCTGCTAGATTACAATCCAAGTCTGTTAGCTGCAGTTCTTTTTGTGCAGAATTATTCCATAAATAACAGGGTTTGTAATTCTGAACTGATAAATGTTTAGACATTTTGGGAAAGGAACTGCCTTCATATTTGTGGAGAGAAACACTACATTGTCTTAGAGAAAAACTGAATGAATGTAGGTTGTCCGTACTTGCCTTAACAGCATGATTTGCTTGTCTGAGTAACAGTTTCTCTACTGGTTTAATGGAGGGAGAACTATTTGTTTAATCAGGGAATGCAGTTAACATCACCCATCTTGAAAGAGAGCATCTCATTTCTGCAGTCAGTGCCTCTTCACAATTCCATCTTTAAAAGCTCTTGAAATTTATATGGGCATGTTGCTACTGCTGGTTTTTTTATGCTTATAGGAAACAATTCTGATGATAATGTTGTACAAAGTAATTTTTAAGATTAAGAAAAATCCCAAGGTATTACTTCCACTGTAATATTTGTGCCACTCTGTCTACAGATTAACATGTGACAAAGCATGATGATGTTTTTCTCTTCATCTGATTCCCCTGTCGAAAGAATATCTGCTCTGGTTAGGTTGGCAGAAGCAACAGGAATCTCACCTTCATTGGAAATGTGTTATTTGCACCATTTTGTATGAAATTACCCCAGATGAGATTGGGAAAGAATTTATACAACGTGAATTTCCTCACTTGAAAGTCCCTGGGAATAATTCCAGTATTTTTTTAGGAAGTTTAAATTTTTTCACTGAAGGATAAACCCAAGGCCCTCTGGTGTCACTGAAAAGATTGCCAGTGGTTATGACAGCCTATGGAACTTTAATTATATCGCAAAAAAATAGAGCCTTAAGTGTACAAACTACATTAAGACTGAAGACTTGGTTGTCCATGAATGCCTACAGATTATGATTTAACTGATGAATGGGTCATCATGTCTGAAGAAACAATTTGATGTGGTTTTCTGACACATCGTAGCTATTGCACAACACCTTGCAGCCACCATAAAAGCTCTTTTGTAGGGCCAAACCAAAGCTAAAATTGTACCTTTCCTTCCTCCCCAGGGATAGCTAGCAGAATCTGTTCATAAACTAATGCATCTCTTTTGTGTTCACTGCCATTAAGAAAAAAATAGATCAGATGCAATTCGATCAAAAGGCATGCATCTCTCAGAACAGCATTTTTTAACTTTATAGCTTCTACATCCTTAGGCTCGTACGTAGATGTACTGATGCCTTTTGTAGCCGCACAGTCTTTCTGTTTTCACTTGCAGTTAACCCTCACCCCTTTAAAATGTAGAATGCTTGACCAAATGCTTGTAAACAGATGGGAAACTCTGAAACAGTAGGTACAAACTCAAAGGTCTCAGTGTAACACAGTCTGATATGCCAGCCATGAATATGGAGATACTGTGATGGACATGTGTACGTAAGGTTTTCTTACTGAACCCGATATATATCTTATCTTATAGGTGCTTATCTCTGAGAACTGTAGCTTTCTAAAAATGGTACTGAGTTTTTGTCTGTCACTTTGAGGATGTGTTTGCTATGAGCCCAAGCTGAACACCCTTGGGCTCACTGCTTTTAAGGCAACAAACAGCTTGGCCTTGACATGGATCTTTTCCTCCTTGCTGAAGCAAGGAGGCAGGACAGCTATGTATCTGCCAGTGCCTGTTGTTATGGCAAGTGTTTGCTTTCCCGCAGCATGTCATTAAATGTCCTGAAATGAAATCTTAGAATTGTGGCTGTCTGAATTACTTCTGAAAGTTTATGATTTCCAAGGCTCTCTATAGGTTTCAGCTGATGAAATGAAACCTGAAAAAAAAACCAACAAAAAATCGTTGTTAAAGCTCCACATACCCGCCATGATATTTTGTTACATTTTGTTTATTAAAATGCACTGGATAGAGATGGGTTTTAAACCTCAATATTTATTTTTTCATCTGTTGTGAAATGGGAATTGCATATGCTTTGATAAATGGATAGTAAAGGTGTGTGGTGTTTGATTTGTCCACTGATTGTTAAATACTATGTGCTTTTTTTGAAATGCTGTGTTGTAACTCACACTGGCATCTTCCACAGAATCAAAATGTCATACATCATCTGGAGGAGCAGCAGTTTTTGGAGCATTAATTTTCCTTGTTCTTCAAAAATGGAAGAACACATGCCAACACAAAATCATAATAAAAGTTCTGGTTCTTTGTCATACTGAGAAAATGCTGTGTTTGGGAAAATCTGTCTGCAATTTATTTATTGAAATGTAGAGAACTGTTCAGGGAAGAGACATTTTTTGGCTGTTACCCTGACCTAAACACAGGGTCAGGCTCTAGGCAGGGAGTAGAAAATGTAGTTATATGATTGCGATGTATTGTAAATAGAGCAATCCAAGTTGCGGTGCTTAGTCACTGCTCATGAAATGCAATAGCTGGAGGCCATGTCAAATAAGTTCCCAGCAGTGAGTCTCTTCTGCCTTGCATGATGCTATAGATCCTATAATTCCTCAACACGGAGCAAGAGAACCACAATTCTGCTATAAGTGTATCTTTTGTACTTGGAATGAGTTGGGGCAATACTTGTTCTTCAGTGACTATGATAATCTGATATTAGTTTGAAACTTTCCATTACTATTGGAAGCCTTTGGATCAGAATAAGACAAGGTGCATTTTAGAGACATTCCTACTTAGCTCTGTTTTTTTGAGATTCATCCCGTATGTTACTAACCAGGGACAGCAGAAACAGAAAAGAAGAAAAAAAAGAAAAGAAGAAGAAAAAATCTTATCCAGGCAACATGCTGTGGACTACTTTGCATGATAACAATTCACATGTCAACTGATTTGAATTAGAGATGTAAGGAAATGAGAGTGCCTGTAGCTCTTTTCAGTTAGAAAATGCATGAATACTTGCATGGAAACTATTTTCCCATCACCTTATCCTGAACTTAAATATGACGCTACAACCCTCAGGAGAGAAAGGAACCCAAAATACCAGTTTTGTATTCAGCGGTTGGTGCAGAAACCACAGTTTGTAGCATCTGATACTATAAAGGCACATGTAGGAAGGCTGGAGATGAAAGCAGATTAACTAACAGGTAACGATAGCAAAAGCAATAGGAAAAAAGGTCACTAGTGTTTAATTCTAATTCCAGCATGCTTTTGTGGAAACATTTGTAGGAAAGTGAACTGAGAAGACTGCTCTGGATGCACAGTCTGAAAGCCAGCCATTAGTTCTGTGAAAAGTGATTATGCTCAAGTGTCACATCCTATGTTAGGTTGGTTCCCAGCAGGGAGTCAAAATCACATTAGCTGATTTTAGTGCTTACAACATGTTTTCCCCTACTGCTTTTGTCCACTAACTAGGGATTGCCAGTACATGAGGAGAATGAGCTGCTCTGGAGGTTTCTGCATTATTGTCTGGGGCCAAGGAGCTGCAGCTGAGTGCAAGTGAGCTTGGGACCTCATGTCTTGTGGAGCCTTTGACGTGACTCCTCTCCTGTGCTGTTGAGCTGGGACCTTGTGGGGAGGAAATTGCTTGTTTGGGGAAGCTTATTCTACACTCAGCAATTCTTCTCTTGTGTCCCAAACATTCTGCTACTCTCCCTCAGCAGCAGAGGTAGATGCTGGTTGTTCTGGCTTTGCCTGTGGCTTGGTACCTCAGGCAGCTGTATTTTTTTGTTTAGACTTGTGTTGCCTTGGACTAAATAGTCCTTGGGGGAGTGGGATTGCATAGATGTCCATGTACTTACAGGTTGTAAAAATCATTTTAAAAGATAAAAAATGTTTAAAAAATGTAGTTTGACCAAAAGCAGCAGGAGTAACCACAACCAGTGGGGAAAAACAATGCATAAAAAATTTAGGAAAGAAGCTGAAAGCCAGATCTTTGGCCAGTATAAAATGTGTTGCTGCACTGAAGTCTGATTTGCCCCAGCTGAGAGAGAAGTCTGCAAAGAAGGTCTAAGGAAATGAGAGTAGGTAATGTCTCATAAACACTATACTATATGTATACTGTATGCCATATAATTCTCACAAGAATGGAAAGAAGGGTGTAAAAACAAACTACTGTCCACCATTTTTTCCTCTCTATTGAGTTTTGAGTTTTGAGAGTTTGGTTTGGAAACTGCTGAGTAATTTTTACGTAAAGTAGCAATCCTAGTGGTAAAGGTAAGTTGCAAAGCATAAAGTATATGTGGATGTATATCCTCAATATTAGACTCCCAATCCATCAAAGCTTTGAAAAAATGGTTTATACAACATGCACTGCATAATGAGCAACCTCTTCCTGAAGTGATTTCAGCTGTAACTTAAATGGCATATAACTTCCTTTAAGGCTAGTCAGTGTTGATGGTACTGAGAACTTTCTTGTAGCAAGCCATTAAGGCTCCTACTCCTAGGCAGTATGGTACTTTAATTTTAAAATTATTAAACGTAGACAACTTTCAGCATACTGACCTAGTTAAGCATTTGAACACTATAGTTTAGATTTTAAAACTGGAAGAGAAAGGCCCTGAGCTAAATCCATTCTCTAAGTCTAGAGATGTTTGAATTTGGCATTTTTGTCCCAAGCCTTGGCATTAAGTTTGCTAATACTGTGACATACTCTTAAATGCTTTTCCTTACTCTAGGCTGGATAGCAGATGTTTAGGAAAAGCATTAAAGAAAAATGCTGTAATTGTTTGAAACTGAAGTGCTATCCTGGGCCACTTAATCTTGTGACATCTGCCAGGAACTGAACACAGAGAAAGGTGCATTTTACTTTTTAATTTGAACCTGACGTCTTAAAATGCTTCTTCTAGTCAGTGAAGACTGAAATACAAGCTCTGTATACAAACCGTATGTGAAAAATCCTGTTTACTATCCAGAATATTCTAAAATGTGTGAAGCTGCTGTTCCTGTGTGTCTCTAAAGCTATGGATTGAAATTGTTGCATGCATCTTTGAACTGCAGCAGCTATTTAAACATTTATATAACAGTATTGCAAAATGTATGTCTACACAGGCAGCCTTTTTAGCTTGGAGATATCATTAAATAGGCAGATGAGTACATGAATTCTTTAAGTCCTCATTTATAAGTTCTTAAAGGACTTCTTCCAAAAGTGATAAAACAGTGCTAGTGTTGGGTACTCTAAGTTAGAGTATGAAAGGAAGGTACGAAAGTGCAGTGATCTTGTGTGTGATGGGAAGACATTTTTTTGTTGTTGACTTGAGAAAGCACTGAGGTACATTGAAACTGTATTTCTGAAAGTACTGTGAAACTGGGCACAGTGTGCTGAAATTCATCAAGGAGCAGAGCTATTTGTTTGAATTCTGGATGTGTACAAGACAGTCCCTGCCCCGGTGGTTCACAAATAAGCCAGACGTAGGCTGACTTTTTCTGCACTCATTAGAATTATAATAATGAATGATAGTGAGAGATTGCAGCAGCAACAGAAATTTTTATTTTCTTGTTTTTCTTGGTCATTTAATGAAGTGTTTGAAGGTCTTGAAGCATTTAGTGTCATGCCATCTATTTAGTTCTGTCAACAGCAAGACACTACTGAATCTATATAAAGATTGCCATTGAAATTGCTTACATGTAAAGACTAATAACAACATTTTAAGTTCCTGGTATTTCAAGAAAAACTTGCTGCATTAATAATCAGGTTAATTTCACAGGCAAAAAGTATTAGCAAAGAAGTTTACCTAATCTTGGAATGTTTGTTTGTTTTCCACAGTAAGAAGCATTTTAGGCTTCTTAAAAGAATTTGAGAGGCTGATAGACTAATTGCATTTAAAAGCAGGAAAGTGGGTTACATCTTGACCTAAATGCACTGAGGTCCATAGAGGGCACACTGAGCTGGAATGAAAGACAGCAGTGTGCACCATAAGCACCTGTAGTTTATTTCTACTTCCCTTCAAGTTTGTCACGGCAGTTTAGCAAGAGACTAGCTACATAGATTAGAGAGCTTTCAGATCACTGGATTGTAAATGGAATTTGAGAGCTAAGCTATGTGCTCTGACATACTGCCAGTGTCAGGGAGCAGGAATCGTAGTGGTAGTACTGGAATTCCTGCATCATCAATAGAGTTTCTGTGGTTTCAGCTAATTCCAGTTGCAGGTTTCATAAAAAAATACAATTCCTGGCTAGCATTCTGTTCTTCTGAATCTCACTCAAGATTATGACAGCTGTTGGCGTGAAGGTGAATTCACAGAGTATCATATTTTATGCCCTTGTTGTCCTAGAGGTTAAACTAAGGGATGTTGAGGCCAGTGCATTCAGTGCTAGGCATCTCTTAGTCTTCCTTATATTAGCCATCTGTTTATTTGTAAAGCTAAATTATTTTTTTCCCACAAATTACAAGTGCAAATAAGGAAACAAAAAGCTACTGATGATCTAGAGTGTGATGGTATCTAGGCTCTGCTGCAGAACTCATTTCATGCACCAACAAGCAAATATTTCAGACTGCTTGACATTGAGGCTGGATCATGTTTAATGCTGTCAGCCATCTTGGCATCACAAACTGTTGGGCAAAACTGATCATATGTGCACAAGCTTCTAATTGTTATCAGGTCTGAAATCAACACCCCATATAAAGAAATGAATGTCATTCAGATTTTGCTTGCTCACTGTAATGAAGGTCTATGCTGAGATACTGGTATGGAGTTTTACATAATGATGGCTTAGGATTTTATGTTTGTGAATGTATCAGTTTTAATATGGGCTGAACTGATATGAAATTAAAATTGAGTAGTGTAAATATTTGGTAGCTATGATGAAGTTAAAGCTCTCTTTTAAAAACATTGTTTCTTTATTCCTGAAGAAACAAATGAGATGGAGTGCTTCTGGTAGCAGCTCTTGGTGTCATTTGTGTCACTTCCCCCACATGTGACAGTGTCTGCATGGTGGCTGCAGAAGCAGAGGAGCTCTGCTTTCACTGAAGTTATCTCAGGAATTTAGCAGAGGGATAAAATGATGTGTTTCAGTGCTCATTTCTGTTGACAGTCTAAGTACGCTTCAGGCATATCACCTTAACAATTTATTAATTTCAGTTCATAATTTCATAACCACTGAACACTTTTTCCAGATAACATATATATGATATGTCTTTCTGGTGAGCTAAGTAGAGCAGTTGTGGGTTTTGGGGGGTTTGTTTGGGGTTTTTTGGTGGTTTTTAATTTTTTGTTGTTTGTTTTTTTGTTGTTGTTGTTGTTTTTTTCCCTACAACTTTTTGTTCCACTTTGAGCCCACTGGGCAAATCCAAGAAGGGTTTTAGAGAAACATAAATTTTCAAATTAAGGCCTTGGATTCACTGGAAATCCCCTACACCCTTTGGTGAGCAATTCCATTACATCCTGGGGAAAAGAAAATAAGGAAAAAAAAAAAAAAGTTGGTAGTGTAATTGACTATTTATAACACTACTTTTGAGCCATTGGATCTTGTTATCCTTTTCTGTGTGCTAGCTGCTGGAGTTGGATACCTTCACCACAAACAAGTAACTAGAAAATGTGAAAATTCATCATCCTAAAACTTCTGATAAGCAGAATGACAAAACTTATATAAAACAAGTTTTGCAGCTCTGCTGTATTTTGTAAGGTTCAATTTTTCAATGACTTTGCAGAGGTGTAAATACAGAACACTGGGCATGATCATTCAGTATTAATAACATATCCTTACATATCCTTTTAAACTCTATTCCGTATTTCTGTATTCTTGGAAATTGTATTGATGAAACTCAGAATGGACCATGTAGGCTCTGCTGCAGTCCTGGCCATCAGGCAAATCCTCTGCACTGGAATTTGCTGAGTACAAAGGAGGATGTATTGGGCAAAAGCCATTGTTTCAAACCTCTGTGTCAGCTGGTAGATCCACATTTTCTCTACTTAAGCATTTATTTTGTTCCTGTTGAATGTCTCTGTGTTTTAGAGTTTTGTGTTTTGAGGCAGTTCCTACCAGTTTGGTGTCCTGGGCAGGAGCCCCTTTCTGTTTCAGACTGCCTCTCATTATTATTAAATTGAGTGATGAGTTTGTAAATGGCCTCAAAGGAAAATATGCTGTATATACAATTAGTCATCTATTGGGCTTTCATGTGTAATACATATTAAGAAGCTCTAAATAATGGCATTTGGTGCTGTGTAGTAGCCCACCTTGCTTTGCCTATTGACAGTAAAAACATAGCAAGGGCAAAGGTTGCGAGATGCCCCTGTTCAGAAGGCTGCTATATACCGGTGCTGTGATACTCCTTGCTAAAGCATGAGGCCTGCTCTTTATTCATTCATAGATTTTCTTTGTAGTGGTGGGCAAGTCTGCCTCTCACTTTGGAATATTTTAAAATGAGGGTAATAGCAACCTTGTTTCCTACCCATACTGGACAGCATCTGTTTTCCATGTTTGTCATAATGTTTCACCCTTTTGTTTTAATGTTTTGCTCATTTGCTTTTAATATTTCGCAATGGGAATGGGAAGAAAGAGAATCAGAAAACTGTATGGACTTTGTTGCCACCCACCCAAAAAGTCTAGGGAAAAGAAAATTAAAATCCTGCTTTGTGAGGATGCAATGGTTGGACAGGAGGTCATTTCCTATTGTCCTCCTTTTTGTTTGTTTTTTTTCCACCTGACTGTGAAAACAAAAAACAAATAAACAACAACAAAAACAACAAAACACATATTTCAGTTTCAAACTGCTTTTTTCTTTTGGAGGATATTTCTGTAAGTACAGTCTCAGGCCAAGAAAAGTTCCTTTCATACCATCTTTTGTTTGATTGGTGGTGGTAGATTTAGTTGGTATAATCTCGCTATCTCTTTCCTTGGGCATGTGGACACCAGTCTAATATGAGTTGCAAATAACATAGTAGATCTCCCTTAGTGCAAAAGATAGATTTCCAGCCTCTCTGAGTGTCTAGACCTGTAGAAATGGCTACAGCTCTCTTCCAACAACAGAACAAAACACATTTCTGGATCCCTGAGAAATACACTTTTGTATGCCACTCTTTCAAATGTGTACATACAAAATCATTTGTATCCTGAAGCTCAAATCATGAGAAAAGTGACAATCAGGTAAATCTTTGAAGTCATGGCAGATGGCTGTATCTAGCTTTATATAATTTCATCTTATCAATGATTTTTGAATGATCTCAAATGTCAGCATCTATACTAAATTACATATTGCATCTGTTCTGCAGGAACAAGTGAGATCAGGATGGAAATGGTATTAAGCATTCTTCCATCTGCCTAAACCAAGGGGTGCATTTAATGAGGTCTCTTTTCTTCTGCATTTCTGTTGTGCCAAATAGAACTGAGCATGGCATGGAGAATTTTTTCAGGAGATGATGCAAATTTTAAACAGTGGACAATAATGATGATTTTTTCAGTTAAGACCAGAAGAATGAAGCTTCTTTCCACATAAGTTTTTGGAATTTCTTTTGTTTCATTTTGTTGCACATTACAGTGTAGAATACTGCATGGGATTTCTATTATTGCCAGTTAGAAGAGAAGTTGTAGATACTTTAATTTTAAATTGATACTTTAATTTTAAAATAGTCAATCTCCAAACAGGCCTGTTCAAATCAGAATGCTTTTTATGCTTTTGTAATATTGCATAGGATATTGTATATAGATTCATGAAATAACTCCACACATGTCTATTACATCCCATGAACCTGTTGTTTGCACTACTGTAGTGCTCTGAAGGGCCTTTGAGGCTGTGACACTGCTGGTGCATGTCTGTCATTCCAGAAAGGGAGAATAAACAGGTTTTCCTCAATTTCTGTCTCTCTAGTTACTTATGTGAATAGAGTACTACAGAATAGTATAAGAAGCAGCTTACTTGTTTTTCTCTGCAGTTTGTGCTGACTGGTAAATGTGCCTCCCAGTTCTGTTCTTCACTCTAACTTGGAAGGCTAATGGCAGTGGCAGGGTTTCTGCACTTTGTCACTGTTTGTGGCACAGGGATGTTCGTCCTTCTCCTCTGAACCACCCAGAGTAGCAACTGAATTGGAAAAAGCACTCAACCAAAGAGTAAGAAGAGTTACTCAAGGAGCCTACCAGCAGCAACTAGAGGAGTTCGAGCTTGTTCTATGGGGCACACTGTCCTCCTGGGCAATGGAAAGAAAAAGAGCTGCCAGGCAGTTGCACCTGCCCTTCAATGTGCTCTAGACAGCTAGTACAGGCTGAGCACTTGTGTGTTAGAAAGACCTGCTATGCTAATGTTCCTGTGATACCCGGCTGGGTTATCTGTAACAGGGAACTTGCAGCTTGTCTGTTCAGGTCTGGTACATCCCTGATGCAGGAGGGTGTGAACTGGCAGTTTAATAGCCAACAGCAGAAGTTGGCATTTCTTAATTATAGTTTGTTCTTGCTCCCCATACTCTATCATACATATACCTTCAAAAATGCTTATTCCTTTTCCCCCGGAAAGGGGAAATATATTTGATGTATATGATAATATAAACAAACTTGCATTTGATTACATCAACAAATCTTTGACACTCTGAGAAGTATTATGGCTGTTGTTTGAAAGGTCATAGAATCACAGAATAGTTCAGGCTGGAAGGGACCTTCAAAGGTCATCTAGTACAGCCCCCCTCTGCACTGAGCAGGGACATCTTCAACTAGATCATGTTGCTCAGAGCCCCGTCCAGCCTGGCCTTGAATGTCTCCAGGGATGAGGCATCTACCACCTCTCTGGGCAACCTGGGACAGTAATTTACCACCCTCATTGTAAAAAAATTTTTCCTCATGTCTAAACTGAATCTCCTCTCTCCTTCAGTTTAAAACCATTACCTCTTGTCCTGTCATAACACACCCTTCTAAAAAGTCTGTCCCCATCCTTCTTATAGGCTCCTTTTAAGTACTGAAAGGCCACAATAAGCTCTCTCCAGAGCCTTCTCTTCTTCGGGCTGAACAACCCAAACTCTCTCAGCCCATCTTCATAGGACAGGTGTTCCATCCCTCTGATCATCTCGGTGTCCCTGCTCTGGCCTCTCTCCAACAGGTCCATGTCTTTCCTGTACTGAGGGCTCCAGAGGTAGGCACAGCACTGCAAGTGGGGACTCACCAGAGCAGAGTCACCTCCCTCAACCTGCTGGCCATGTTCCTTTTGATGCAGCCTAAGATATTTGCCTTCTGGGCTGCAAGTGCACATTGCTGGCTTATGTCCAATTTTTCATCCACCAGTACCCCTAAGTCCTTCTCTGAAGGGCTGCTCTCAATCCCTTCATCCCCCAGCTGGTATTGATACTGGGGGTTGCATACCAGTGGGTCTTACATACCAGTGATTCTACAGTATATGTATCATGTAACTCATGAGTAGGAGAGTTCAAGAGCTGTTTCATGGTGTTTTGATTTTTTTTTAAATATTTCTTTCATTAAAATACTGTTATTTTTGTCTTCCTTTTTTTTTTTTTTTTCTTTTTCAAATTCTGTGCTTTGAAAAGGATTGTACTCTTCCTTCCTTTTTTATCCTGATAAGAATAGAAGAGAAGGCTGAAATCCTGCATCTTAACCTGAGAAGATTTGGAGAGATTTTAGGGTGCATAAGAGAGCATAGAGTGCATCCAGGCCCTTAATTTGGATGAAAATAGGATGTGAAATTTGGGTGCAGCAGTAGTTTGTTATATTTTTATTGGTTTTGGTTGTTTGGTGGTTTGATTGTTTGTTTGATTTTTTGTTTGCTTGTTTTTAATTTTAGGAGTCTGAACTAATATGAAACTGTATTTGTTTGGAGATTATTTTTCATTTAATGATTACAGGTAGAAAATAGATTAAATTGTGAATTTCAGTGTAGTCTGAAACACCTTATTCTATAAAGCTGTCTTAAAGAGCATAAATAATTCAAGCCTGCACTTATACCATTTCCTACCATAGATGTGTTGTCTGTCTCATCTCAGAAACACAGGAGATTTCATTTTTTCAGATCCTTTAGAGGCAGACATTTTTTTCTCAGTACTGTCAGATATTGTCAGTAGATCTCCCTTAACTAATAAAGTGGTCATTTAATCAATCTTCAGGCAGTAGTTTTTCATTTTAAAGGCCCTTCTCAGGAAAGGGCTAAGTGCTCCTTTAAGGCTGTGAGATAGCTTTCCTTAGTGGTGTTCAAAGTCGTCTTCTAGCAAATTGTTGCAGCCAAATTTTTAAACTTCCTGATAAAAATCAAGCACTTCACAGTCTGCATTAAATATTCTCCTTGAGGAAGAATTTTCGTCTGGAAGAGTAGGAATTGCTCTGAACTCTTAACTTGGCCTAGTTTTGGACCAACAAGTAGCATGACTGATACTTTCTGTTCAGAACTGAATTACTTGAGATTTTGCTTTGAACTTGAGCTTGGGGATTTTTTACAGCAACTTGCATGGTTTATTGCTCTGGTGGCATAAGAAAGCTTTTCAATACAGAATTTCTCTACTTAATACCAAAACTGAGATGATGATATTGTTCTATATGGTTCTGTAAGGTTTGGAGTAGAAGGTGAGTTTCCCAGTGCTGCAGCGGCCTGCAGTAACTGCTCCCTAGTCCATGTGTGGCTGCGGGCAGCTGCAGTGCACCTCACATGGTTGTGTCGCATGGCAGAATCAGGTGCTGAGGCAGGCTAAGCCAGATCTGTTCTCCAGAAATACTACACCCCTTCTTTCTGTATTCTTCTTTTAGCAAATGACTACCTAAAAATGGCATCAGTTGGTTCTGAAGTGGTTTTATATTTCTCACTGGGGTTTGGGTTTGGGTTTTTTTTGGTTGATTTTTTCCTAGTTTGGTTGATTTTATCTTTTGTCTGAATCTATCCTTTTTGCTGTTAGGGCTTCCTGGCTGGGACTGATGACAGCATTTTAGGTTATAGCAATTGCCACTGTCTATTTTAATTTTACATTTACTATCTCTTGTCACGTGCATTCATCTCCGCATATTTCTGTCTCTCAGTTCTTCATCTGCTAAACTGTACAATTTGTTCCACATCTGCCTGCCTTCTCTCACCTATGTGTTCTTGCCATCTCTGCTTGCTCAGCTCATTGCAACACCAGCATCCTGTGTCATCTGGGTATATTTTCTTCTGCTTTTTCTGTGTTCTTGCACATCTTTGTTTTTCTACCAACTCATCTTTCCCCATCTAGCTTAACGGTTTACCAAATAGCTGTGAGTTTCAAGTACTCTACTGACACTAGGGACCTGAAATCGGTAGATCATGAGTCAATGAACTGTGTACTTTGGAGGCACCAACAAAGCATGAGAGGCGGTAATATACCAAGAGGAGCAAGAGGTTGTGGTGGTTCCATAATTTGTTGCCAACAATATAATTTTATTTATTATTTGGGGTGATTGGCAGTGGCTGTGGCAATAAACTGAGGAGTGAGTGAGCTACTAGAAAAGGCCTAAGCTCAATAGATCCATCATGAATTCAGGTGCCAGCACTGGGTATGCACTGACTTTTTCCAGTCAAGAGAGAGCTGTGATATTTATTTGAAAGCTCCAGGTGTCTGTATTAACTCTAGTTCTGTGCTGGACTGATGAGCTGAGAATCAAAGGCACTGCATTGAGAGTTGATAGTCAGAACTACCTCATAAAATGCATATACAAATTAACTCTCACTAGGCAGTTTGTTTGCAATCTTCCATCATAGTTCTTCACAGGAAAAAGAGAGGCACAGTCTGTTATGTAGCATTAACCTTGTATCTCCTGTAAACAATGCAATGCATTTCTTAATGCCATCAGAAAATGAATTATGGCACCAGCATTTATCATTCCATATGAATCATAAATTTTGCAGTTTATGTAGGTAATAAAGGATTTCAAAAGCATTAAAACTTCAGGAGGATGTTAATTCCTATTCTGTTTGGCGAGTCTCTGCTCTAATAGTCTAACACACTTACATGGCGCTGTAGACTGAGGGTGATTCACTTAAGCCGTGCATACTGAACTGTCATATATACATAGTAAACAAGCAACAAGATTATAGTAAGGAGAAAAGAGAGAACTTCATTACCTCAATTGCCTCAAAATCAGCAGAATGTTGACATTTAACTTTCCTCTCCTGCCCCCCACCCCCATTTGTTTTTGGTTTCATTTGTTGGTTTGGTTTGGGTTTTATAAACTTGATTTTTGCTACAGTAGATTTTTTTAACTTGGTTTTTGTTACAGTAGATTTGGTGCCTGTGAAAAGTGCCTGCCTGGAAAATTAAATACACACACACATATATGCACTGATCTTGTGTCACAAGAACAGGCAGTGGAAGCTTCCTCATTGTTTCTTCCCAGTGCCTTTCTCTTTTGAAAGGAATAGTGTAGTTTATTCTCCCTGCTTTCCATTTCCCCAAAACAGACATGTTTGATAAAAGACAAATTTTGTGGCCCAACCCCTTCATTGTTGAGCTTTTAAAGAAGAGTGCAGGTGTATTCTGGATGATTTTGTGGGCAATATCAGCTTCTAACATTTGTCAGTCAGAAGAAAGACATCAGACGTTTTTGATTAGTGGTCAGGGAACACTCAAGCAATCTTAAGGGAAAGAAAAATAAATCCTATGTTTTTATGTATGAAAGACTTCTCCCTGTGAGTTAATAGCAACGCAGAGGTTGAATCACATGCTATGCAATTGAGGCAAGATTAACAATTATTTAAAAGCAATGGTCTTGTATATGGAAGACTGACTCATTTGCACTTTCCAGCAGCTGTTGTGGATTTTCACTTTTTGAAAGATTAAATTAGCTTTGCATTATCCTGTGTTTCCATTATGTTTTCTAGCTCTGTGACAGATGTTAGCTTACAGCATTAACATATGCAGTTAGGAAGAGAAATCTTATTTTGTATTTCCTTCTGCATCCTGAGTCTGACACCATGTCGTATTTTTTGTTAATATCATGGGTAATGAAATAAAAAGTGCACTTAATACATCTGTAAATGGTAATAAGCTCTAGGGGAAGGCCTTGAGCACTATGAAAGCGTACAAGATAATCTTGGCCACTTGATGGAATCACATGAAATAAATGGGATTGAAAACAGCTGAATGCAAAGTGAAGCTCTTCAATAAGAGGATTCATCTGCCCAAACACAGGACAGGGAATTAGTCAGGCAAAAACTGCAGACAAGGAGCAAGTATGTTCTAAACTGTATAGAAGTCAATGGCCTCATGTTGTTACCAAGTACGTTGACCCAGATATCATTGTGGGCTATAAAATGTTGTGCCCTATTAAAAACAAGTCTGAGATATGCAAATCCTTTGCATGTCACCCAGCCCTAAGGATATCTTCACTCATGTACTATGTCTGGTTTTGAGCTTAGAAAATTCTGGACCCAGTAGAGTGGGACCAGAGGAAAGCAATGAGAACGGTCCAAGATATGTGAGCACTGAGAAACATTTTAATGAGTAGGGTATCATTAGTTAATTGAAGAAAACACTGAGGAATGCCGTAATAATGGTCTTCAAAGGCCCAAACGTTTGCTCCAGAAGGGCACAAACTGTCTGGAAATAAGACAGTAGGCAATCAGCTTGAATTGAAAAAACACTTTAGTGTGCACCAATGGCTAAAGAGGTTTGGGAATTCCCATCACTGTTGTTTTTAAGCAAGCAAATCATATGCTAAACACACTTTAGTGCCAGATAACTGATTTTCTTCCCATCCAAATATTTCACTTGCAGAATTGTAGAACAGAGCATTCACATAGACAGCATAGTTGTTTGTTGTTTTGTTTTGGTGGGATTTTTTTGTGGTTTGACACATCCAGATCTATTGCTAAGGGGTTTTAGAAGTCTTCATTCTAGTGCCTTGCTGCCATGTGGGGACAGCTTTTGCCTTTGATCCAGAGCAATGTCTGGTCTCTGTGTCTTGGGATAAGTGTTTGGATCTTCATTCTCTGAAGAGCTGATCCCAAAAAGGTAGCAGTTTATATGCACAATACTTTCTCTTTGCACAATATTCAACACAAGTTTCCTTGGTTTTCAGACCTGGACTAGGATTATTACACTCACAGATTTTTTTTAAATCAAAAAGGAAATATTAGACTGTATAGTTGGATCTCCATCATGTGCCTTGCAGTTTTGCCCAGCTAGTTTTATAATGAACAAAGTAATTTCCTGGAAGAATACTGTTCTCTACTTCAGGTGCCAATACATCACTTTGTCTTTTGATTTTTTTCCACTGGTTATTTGCTTTATCTTAGTCTATGCTTAGTTTGTTTGGTAGGCTCTATAGAGTGTTACTCAGGAAGAAATCAGAGAAGTCTCACTTGGTTTCCTGTGTGTGCCTATGGAAATAAACTTCCATAGCATCCCAGAGAATTTTGCTATTAGCTTACTTAGGGGTTTTTTCCACTTATATCTGCAAAAATTTGGCATCAATTCTGTTGCATACTCCCTTCAATTTCATATAATTGTATGTTATTTCTGTAAATTGTGTCTATGTGACAATTTCAAAGATAGTTTTTCAGTTCCAAATTGATGATAGTTGTAATATAATAAAGTAGGTAAAAGTGGATGCATTAAGGTCACATGCTTTACAAATAAGCATATGTGTGAGTGCAGGCTTTATATGAGAATGAAATAACAGTAATCTGTTCATCCTCTCTCAACTGTCCTTCAAAATGCAATAACTTCTGGTTGGTTTTGAGGTTCTTAGCTCATATTTTTTACCAATGTAAATTTGTAAAAATATCCAGTGTAAAAATATCCAGTCCCTTAGCAACCTCAAATTTCACATACTCTAAGTACAGCGTAAAAACAAAGGGGAAGTTATTACCTGGTTCCTTTTTATGTGGGAATTTGGAATGATCATTGTTCAATACCTGACATATAAAGAGGGAATGGATTTGTAAATTAAAGCATGAGAGATAACTTAAGATAAATGTTAATTACATTATTGCTCAGCCACTTTGCAGAGTAAGATTTCATTACAAAGTGAGTTCCTGTTCACCGTAAGAGAAACAGCCAGTAACTGTGATTTATAAAGCCATCAAAACTATGGAAATGCTCACTTTAATCAGAACTGTAATTATGAGGAAATCTGCTGCAGGAAAATTTACTCACAGAATAAAGATTAAAAGGATGTGAGTGTCGTCTGTCAAAGTGCAACAATTAAATTTTCTTTCCAAGCTTGCGAGACCATTGTGGAAGAAAAAAGGAAAGTAAAATTCTGTCTTTTCATTACAGTGGAGAAAGTAAACTGCAACTGTTATTGTAATTTCCTCAGATAACAGTAGCAAGTGTCTACCAACAGACATACAGACATGCAATGAATGGATTTAATCTGCTCTCTGAGTTTGGAATTGCCTATCAATACCGCTACCTGCAATTAACACTTTCCTACTAAATAACTCTCTTTGTTTGAACATAACAAAATTGCTAATCTGAAGAGGCATTTCTCTTATTTCCAGGGCTTCTGTATCCCCTGCAGCTGCCATGTGGATAGTTGTAATACTTCATGCCTGCGTCTTTCTAACAATTGCTGTACAGCTGCCTCTTCCTCTCCTTTCATGGGATAAAGCTGAGCTGTTGTCACCCTGTTGTGGGCAACCTGGCAGAGCTGGCTGCTCAATGGAGCAGGGTAGAATGTATAAGGTGAACTATGGGACCTGAAATCCATTGAGAAAACTGATTATTTTAATTTTATTTTTTTAAATCTTTAATTAAAAGTTTAACATCAGATCGCAGTTTCCTGCCAAGGTTTTGCTCACTGCCCTGTACTGGTCCACAGTAAATATGCATATCAGTGTCCAAGGGGAAGAGCTGGAACATGGAAATATCCTGTGTATTCCTACATTATAGTCAGTAGTACTTCGACAGCTTAAATTCGCTTGATTGCTTTAATACTGGAGAGTCATAAGACGAGGCTGCCATCAAAACAATAATTGAATTTTTCTTGACTTTGGGTCTGAATATTTTGGAATAGATTTTTGGGGAAAGAAACAGCTTTTTCAAACTTTTTGAGGTGTTTAGAAGGCTTGAAAAGAATAGTGAGTTTTGAGAATATGAGATTCATCATTCAGTTATTAAAATTGAATTATAATGCAATTTATCACATGACTGTAATTTATTACACTTGATAATCTGACTAATATGTATAAATATTGTCCCTGGCCAGCTGCACAAATCTGATGTCCTGAAAGTAACTGAAGATGAGCTAAGGAAGTCTGTGTGTACCTCTGTGTGGTGCAGTGCAGTACAGCGTTTGATGTGAATAAGGTGCATCAACCTCATTTCTCATAAGGTGTAGTATCAGGCATACAAGCAATTCAAATTTACAGGAACCGTGCATCAGCTCCGTGGTGTGCCTGAGATAGTTGATGCAGTTGTTTACAGTTCATGAATTGGGTTGCATTAAATGCTGCCTTACAAATCTCTGATTTGCATTTTACTGAACAGTATGGAAACCTTTGTAACCTTACTGCTTCCTCATCAGCACCTTCACACTAGTTAGTACCAAGCAGGATACTCTCCTTCTGGCCTGAGACAGCCAGCACTACAGAGAGATGTGAGAATACCTATGAATGTTGCAGTACTTTTTTTCTCCTCTGTCTACCGTGGGAACAGGAAAAGGCTAATCTATCTTAAGCAAGTCAGAAGTCAAACATGGAATCAGAAGACTAGACCCAGAAGTGTCATCTAGTTATCCTGTCAGTAGGAAGAAAGAATTATCCTATGAGGCAAAATTAATCACATTTAGAACCTTATGAAATTGCATTGCCACACTTGTTGCTGCAGCTGAATCACAAGGGCATGTGGAAATGGCACAGTGCAGAATAGTCACTGTGTTAGCTTGAGGCCTAGTCTGATCTAATTAACCCTGCTCAGAGGCAAGGTTAATGAGCCTGGGTACAGTCCGGCACAGGAGATTTTTTTCAACTTGCTTGTAGCTGCCCTAAGGCTGTATTGTAGGAGTGCAGCATAAACATGCAAGTTATTAAAATACTGATGTAATGTGACTTTCAGGATGCTCATGTGGATTAATACAATGCTATCTCTTAATGAAATGGCACTTGCTCTTCTGTGCTGAGTAACTGTCTTAGGGCTATAACTGTGAGGAGTACTTCTCTAGAGCATGGGAGCGAGGAACGCCAATAAGGCAAATGACGCATAAAGACCAATGAAAAGGTAGAGCAGAGAGCTGGATTGTGGAGGTTGGAGTGAGACCATCTTTCTTGTTCCTTTTGTTCTTTTCTGTGCAATTGCAGAGCCTTTTACAGGACCAGTAGTGCAGGAACATCTACACATCACACATTTCTGGATACAATCCACAAATTATTTCCCAAAACCAGGAAACCTATAGAGACATAAAGTGTAAATCATATTGACATCGTGAAGTGACCAACCAATAATCTCCTCCCAAGAAACCTTTGCTTCCTTCCATTCAAAAAAACCCAAATATTACTGAGCTGCCTCACTGCTTTTGTTTCTAATTCTTAATAGTTATTGGAGAAAAGAAGTAAAAAATAAGGTATTTTTTCCCTATACAGGTGTATTTAATGAAAATCACAACAATTATGAAGACAACATACAATTTATAAATGAAATAATACTAATTCTACTATAAATAGAACAAAATGGATAGTCTTTCTTCTAAAATGATTTGAGACTGTCATCTTGGGTGGTCTGTTCAAAATGAATGCAATTTATTTCACATTAATTGGGGTATACAGGTAATTAACACAGGAGTAGGAAATTAAATGTTTGTTTATGCAATAGTAAGCTGTGGTCTTTCTGACCAGTAGAAAATAAATGTCATAAAACAGTTTAGCCATAACTTTCCAGTGAATCATTTTTATGATTAATTTGTCTCTTTTTGTGTGTGGTTGGATTTCCTGTGTGTAGATTACCAATGATCAGTTTTCCCTGTTAGTGCATTTACATTGGAAGGGTAAATAATTTGTGGCCTCCCTTCTTTCCCAAACTGATGCCCTAATATTGACCATTTTTTCTTACAGAATTGCTTACCTACATCTTGTCATCCCAAGTTTCTTACCTCGCATTGGGTGTCTTACACCAGTTTCCTGGAATTAGATTTTTTTTTTTTTAATTCATTATACAATTTGATACTTCAAGTTGCATATATGAATTTCAAATTCACATTTCATACATATTTGAAGTAGTGAAATGCAGTTATTGAAAAGTTTGCAGAAAGTATATATAAAAATGGATACTGAGCAGTCCAAATATAATTTCTAGTCTGTATATTTGCTATGAATTTGTTCCACCACATGCTCTTATCTATGTCATGTACTTATCTCAGATTAAATGTTTTAGCAAAATTTGTTAGAAAATGAGTTTGCTACTAAAATGTCACCTCAACCTCACTTTTGGCTCAGCTATATTGGAAACTGAGAGTAGTGTTAATCATACTTAATGACATGTCATCTGAAAAGCTAAATGATCTGGAGATGCTTGGCAAAGAGGAAGATATCATTAGTCTTATTTGCAGATGTGGGAAACTGAGGCCTAAAAAAAAAAAAGAAAAAATTCACCCAAAGCCTCTGGAAGTCAGAATTACAATAAAGGTCTTTCAAGATCCATTTCTTGTCTTACCTTTAGGAGCCAGTGTTTTGTGAGCAGAGTCTGTGGCTAACACGCCATGGTTCCAAGTAACCCTTTAATAAAGGGAAAGGAATTATCATTATTCAAAGCAGTATTTTCCACCAGTGAAAACATTCTCTTAGATTTATTAATCTTAGTGCTACTTTCATAAGACTTTCCTGCTTTCAGCTAATTTATTTTTCAAACATTCAACAGACCCACTAAATATTATTTTAATGTTTAAATGAAATTCATGAAATAAAAGTAGGAAACTCAAAGTCCAAGGCTGCTAAATCAATAGATAAAAAATCAGAAAATCTTGTCAAAATTTGTTTTCATGGTGTTTCTGGATGAATTTTGTGAGCCAGACCAAATCTAATTGAAAAACATAAGGTTCATCTTGCTGACAAAAGGCAAGGCTGTTCTCATAGTGTTGTTTCCTGCTTGATTATTATTTTCCCCAAATACCAATATATACAAAAGGCTTCATAACAAAATTGCCTTCTTATTTATAAACGTGAACATTAATTAATGGTGGTCCTTAATTTATGACTTCAAAATTCAGCAAGTTATCAGTAACACTGTCAAGTAAATTGATATTAATATTAGATTTCTGATAGACATATGATATCTATAATCCTACAAGTGTTTTTCTCTATAAAGTTCTCCAGGCATAACAGTCTACTGTTCTCTGACATCTGTCAGTGTTCGTAAATCCAGTGAGGGAAGCTTTACATTTCAGTCTGTGTGGTAACCCATGTAAGCTACAGTGACCAGACTAACTTGTTCAAGTAAAGTTTCAGGTTGCATTCTCATCATTGCTGCTCTTGTGGAAGTCGGGATTAACTTCAGTATTGCCTGCATATTCAGAGGGACAGAAAAATATCCTATTTCATTCAGGAGTTTTTGTTGAAGAGAGAGACCAC
The DNA here is from genome assembly GCF_964273445.1 of Streptopelia decaocto. Lineage (NCBI taxonomy): Eukaryota > Metazoa > Chordata > Aves > Columbiformes > Columbidae > Streptopelia > Streptopelia decaocto. Next base: position 46,609,704 of record NC_138659.1, read on the forward strand.
TTGTAATTCCCTGGATCATACAAGTACAGTCATCTTTGGTGTACTGAGTATAACCTGCCACCCAGAGCAGTCTCACTGTCAGTCTGTACCAAGAACCTCCACAGTATGGCTGCAGAATTTAGTCCTCTAAGCTTAGTGATTTCCCCCATTTATGATGTTAGATGCCTCCTTTTGATTTTATCTTGCATATTTTTTCCTCTCTAAAATGAGCAGTGTTTTTCTGTAGAAAGAATTATTTCTTCTTTTGTATCTGATTTCTTCACATCCTGATGCTTCTTGTCTATTCTCAAATCAGTTTAAATTTTTTCATCCCAAGAGTCAGTGAAGAGATCCTTCAAGTATAGGTTGCTTTTTAGTTAAATGAAGAAAGTATTGTGTTGCGGTTTCCACAAGAGGATAAAAGAAAAGTAGATTTGTTGCAAGAGCCTTTTTTTTTTTCTTTCTTTCTTTTAAATGTATGTGTGTTTTGTATTCTTTAAAAAAACAGTGGAAGCTTTAGATGAAAGAGGTGCATGCATAAGTTCAAAGCCTCTCCTGCTTGATCAGTATTCCCACAAGAAATATGAATGAGAAAAGGTGGATGGGTAGAGCCCGGCTGGACTCATCAGCTTGGCTAAAAGGAAATAATGGGGGAAAAAAAAAGAAGTTTGTTTACTTGCTTTCATTTTCATTCCCTTCTAGGCACAAACCAAGCAAACTGAGCTCCTTAAAAACAGTATGCTCTTGCTCCCACACACCATCTTCTCATAATCAGAATCTTGGTAATTTTGTGTGAAACTTTTTCTATGAGCATTTTCAAGGAGAAAAAAATGCTGAAAGAGCACCTAGGGGAAAACTCTGCAGTTTCATGAAAGATAATTTTCTACCTGATTGCATAAATAAGAGCAAAAATTGGTGTGTTGAACTTCTTGTATTTGTTAGTATTTAGGCCATGATGCAGATAATTGTTTTTCCTTAGGGTCGGGCTTGTATCTGAGCTCTTCAAAGTATTTCTTCCCTGTGTGCATGTTCGTTATATTATCATAAAATTGTATCCAAAAGGAATTTAAATAAACTGCAGTGGCTTTCACCAGAGACTTCAGGATTTAAGAATATGATCTAGGTTATGTCCTTTGCAGCTTTCTTCATCCAATGAGGTTGCTTAATGAAGCCATCAAAAATTGAAAGGCAGATATAGTTTTCCTGTGCTTTAGGGAACAGGACAGTCTTTAGTTGAGATGAACCTGCTTTATCTGCAATTACCTACCTCAGGTTTTCAAGATCTGACAGTTCTGATACCAGCCTGTTAGAGATACAGTAGTGGACTAACTAGGTTGATTGCTGGCTTTTGAGTGGCTCTGGGTGTTCCAATATTCCTTATTTCAGAACATTTTCATAAAGTAATGCAAGTAACAGTTGCTTCAGCCCTGGGTGACTGAGTATAACATCACAGGAGCAGACTCCACAATCACGACAATGCACAGCTTAGAAAAGGAACCTCGTCAGAAAATGGTTCAGTGCTTGTAAGAATTGCTGTATGATGAGTTTTTCATTGCTTGTTTGTAGAGGTATAATCTAATTCCCTCAAATGTAATTTCCATCCACTTTCGGTACAACAAAGAGTATGGCATCATGCTAGTTCTGTCATTTGCTACTATTAAATCGGGGGTTTGTTAGCAGCTGTAAGTCAGAACTGATAATCGAGATTGATTAAGTGATTCAAGTAAAACAGCAGTCTATAATTGAAAAATTGTCTGATGTACAGCTGGGTTTTTTTAACCATATTTGGTCTTAATAATTGTTGAGCTTCACAGAATGAAGGTGAGAACTAAGAGGTCTCCCTCATCTAGCAGCATAGTGGATTACATAAAATGCACTTACTGAAATTTGCCCATTTCTAGTTGTTAATACCTGCATCTCTCATACTTTTTGAGAATCACCATATCATCTTTGTCACCTCTTTTTGGAAGGAAGAGAAATTACTAGTCTACTTTGCCAAACTGCAAAGCACAGATGGAATTGGTATGATGGCTAATGCATCTTGTACTTGTGTGTCTATCAAAAGCAATAACAAACAACTGCTGGGTTTATTTAGTCTCCCAATGATCAGCTGCTGGCAGACAAAAAAGGAAGATTTTTAGACCAGCCTTCTGGGGCAAAGTCCTGTCCTGTTCTGGCTTTTCTGGCTGGGAACCAAATTCCAGTAACCGCTGTTAAGAATTGCCACTGACAGCATCTGCTTATTGGCTCAAAACTTCAGTACAGAGGAATTTTAGTTTGGAAATACACAAACTACAAGTTAGGCAGTCAGTACTCACTGACACACCCCTTCATGGTTTTTGAGGGGTTTGTGTCTCACAGAGTTTTTATTATGTGAATTCATACAAGCTGTCAAAAAATGAGGTAACCGGTACAATTTGAATGACATGTCATATTTCTAAAACCAAAATACTTAGTGAATATGTAATGGGTGGGGGTTTTGTTGGTTAAATAGGGAGGAAGGCTCATGGTTATGCAGAAATTTCATGTTCAGCTCTGCTGATCAGGAACAGAGTTTCAATCCCAGAATCTGCCCTACTGCAGATCAGAGTTGTTAGATGATCCACACACAAGCACTCCTTTTCTGAATCATTAAGCTCAAATTTCAGAACACAAATGAATGTTCTTACACACTTTCCATTTAATGAAAAATGTTTTAGAAGTTTTATTTTCATATCAATTGCAAATAAAGGCAAATTTCAAGACTTTGAAAACTGCCATAGAATGCAATTGTATCCACCATCAATAATATATGTTGAATTGCACTCAGGCCTCTTACCTTCTATATAAACTTTTGAGGGAAATTTCCATTGCATGTTTATTTTATTTAGGCAATAAAGTCCAGGAGCTTTACATTCGAATGTCCCAGCTAATGAAATGAAGAGCTGTATGGAACAGTGAAGCACTGGCACCTGCCATGTGCCACTAACTGTCTCTCTTCAAGGGAACCCACAGGCCTCATTTAGCTTGTGAGGTATAGCCAAAGGTACAATGAATTCATCTAATGTGGGAGGGCTACAGAGTTCATGCTAAACCTGGTTCAGTCAGAACTGAGTACGTAAACATTGCACAGTTGTGTTGCTTCTTTACTACCTGTTCCCCTTCATGAAGTTGCTGGATTCTGCACTCACAGATGAAAGACGGACTGATCCTCTGCTAAACATCAGAAACAGCAAGGGACCTCTGTCACTCTACTTCCTTCGTTCCTAAGGTCTGTCTACAGTCTACCAACTTTTAACCTCCTTGCTGAGACTTCTTGACTACAGTCTACCTCTTTAAAAGCTTCCCTCGATAAGTGAAATCCAGTGTGATCTATAAGAAACAGTGGCAATTTACTCTCATTTCACACATGTACGCACGTCTCACAAGAAAAACGGATCTAGAAAAGACCCTTGAAAGTGGAGAGTCCAGTGTCTATATGAAGGAGTTGGCCTTTGAGATGTAAGATCCGAGATTGCTTTGTTGTGTTATCCCACTAACTTTTTTCAAACCAGATCTGGGAGGATCACTAGTGTTAGTTACTACCTCCTAGTTTTGTGTTCCTTTTGCCTGTAGTACTGTAGATTAAAGGAGATTCTGTTGATTTTGAATGAAATTGAGCCTGTGTGCTGTCTTGCTTGGCCTGTCTTTTCACTTTGTATGGTGCATTTACACTGTGAGATGGTACTTCCACTGCCATTTGAAAGCTGTGCTCCAGCCAGACTTTGTGTCTGATGCAACTTCATGCATCTGCTTTACGTTCATGGATGCCTAAGGCTTAAACAGAGAGTGTTTGTCTATACCAGAATAAAACTGACATATGACTGTATGGGGAAGCTGTCAAACCACTGGTGGTCTGAATCTTGCTGTTCAGATGAAGAGCTGGAAACAACACTGCTGCTTGTGGACAAAGTCCAGTCCATAAACGACATCACAGGAAAGAAAGCTAAATACATTATCTCCTTCTGCTCTGCATGCTCTCTGCCCACATCAGTGAGATTGTATAAACTTAAAGCAAAGTCCGATGTTAACTTCTGTGTAGTTTTATTATGGAAGGTAACTGGAAGTTTGTAAGGCTGACAATGTAATATTTTCCTATAGAAAGTGTTTTAAGACAGAGAGGTTGTGAATATGCATAATTATATGAATAATCTGAGGCTGAGTGGTAGATTCAGTTTTAAAGGACTTATTTTAGGTGGGGGTTGTGACAGAACTATCAAAAACTTGGGCCTATGTTATGTCCTATGTTTTTAAGCAGAGTTGTCTTTTGAAATCAGTGGTGGGATGTGACACCTAGGTTTTGATCAATGCATGACAAGTTACTGCATTTAGAAGAAAATTCACCTGGGTAGCTATTCTGACATCCTGTTCAGAAGGAGCAATTCCTTTATATTTTTTACTACCTGTTTTTAAGTTAGGATGCCCATCTTTGTCAAGCTGCGCTAGGGCAGCTATGAAGTACTGTATGCTAAGATCCTGGGGAGGGAGCACTGATTCAGATATTGACAAAAGGTAAAATGCTGCTGATGAAATCTCATGTATGAGATGCAACTTGAAGTGCCGCATTGTTCTGTCCTGTGCAGATTTACAGTCATCATTGTCAAAACAAACATCAGCATCTCACAGAAAAGAAAAAACAAACAAGCAAAAAAGGAGAGGACAGCTTCCATAAGCAGAAAAGTAAACATCAAAGCCAAATATTTTGCCTCATTAGTCCTCATTAGGATTAGGGAGGCAGCTAATATGTCAATTGGACTGAATAATTAGAGCATAACAGATCATCTTAACAATATGTGCTTCTCAGTAAGACAAGGACCACTGAGAAGAGGCAGGCTTAGCCTGGAATTCCAGACACCCATTTCTCTATTTCTATGGGAATATTTTCTAATATCAAGTGTGAAGGGAAACCAAAAGTTCAGGAAATATTTGTAAATGAGGGGATTCAAGTGAGTGAAGTGTTTAAGAGGGAACAGCTTAACACAGTACATTGTGTAAACACAAAAAAAAATAATGTTGCTTCACCCTTCCTTTCACTGCTTGCTCTGCATTTCTTGATGAGTGTTTTGACTGATCTTTTTTGCCGAATTGGCCACGGTTGTGAATAACAGGTCACAAGTAGTAATACAGTGATGTTTAATTTAGCTCCGGAATTTTCGCACACATCTGTCCAAGTCTATAGCATCCCTGCATTTCTTAAAATGAGTTTATAACAGACCATTGTGCCAGTCAAGATAGGACTGGATATGGCAAATGCCAATAAGAACTTGCATTTTGTCAAAATTAGGATTTGAACTAACGCTTCCAGAGTTTAACGTAATGTACCACTGAGCTCTCTTGAGATTTGAGTGGCTTACAAATGCTGTCATGTATGTGACCACAGTAGGACATGTTGTGAATTAGATTAATGCTTGTTCCCATGGAGCTGTACAGAAAACAGCAAGTATCATTTTGCTCAAGTATTTTAGCAGTCTGGATTACAGCCTTGTTCCGTTGGGAGAGAGATTTATTAAAGGAGAAAAGGCTTCCCTCCATATAGACTATCCGTGATTCTTTGCTGCTTTTTAGAAGTTTTGGAGTATGCGTTCAGGATGTACTCTGAATAAAGGGTTGTTTGCATGGGTTTGATTTCCTTATGGATCAGGGACTCATACTGTTTTGGGACTCCCATTTTCTTAACTGTGCTTGTAAAAGTTCCTCAAGTGGAACACAGATGAGATACTGGCTGATCCTACATTTTAGCTCCATGACATTAGCTATGTAATGGGATTATAGAGCTATAGACATTCCTAACTACAGCCATAATGCTAGCAGGGATTTGAAGAGCATACCAGGTCTCAAACTGGAACAAAGAAGCTGAAAGCCAGGAAGTAAGTCTGTGACAGATGTCCCTGATCTTTTTGTAGTCCAGACACTTACTAGACCCTGAGGTCTGTTGAGATCGGTGATGAGAGAGTTTGCAAAAACATAGGTTGTGACTATGAAAGTCTAATTATAAGCGCTGATAAATGTATACTCAGTGTCATGTGTTTTTTTACAGAAGCCAGTTCAGTAAAGCTCAGGAATAATCTGACTTCTTTGTGCACAGAGAGGACAGAAAGTCTCTTGCTTCTGTTATGTCTGTTATGACTACTTGTGAGTTCACATAGGGCTTGCTATAACCCAGTTTATATAGAGGAACAGTGAAAAAGAATGTTATGTAGATAAATGGCTGGTGTTTGCTTATCGCTTCTTTGACATCGTTGAAACACAAAGAAAAACTATTAAAATCATACAAGATTTGAGAATTTATGTGCCACTCTTATTGCCTGAAGTCACTTCCTTAGAAAATTAGCTACTTGAATGACAGACTTACCAGTTTCAGGAAGAGTAATTTTTCTAGTGATGTGAAGTCAGTTGTTTATGGTAAAGGAAGAGAAGATTTCTAACTTCTTTTTGTATAGGCTTCATGCTAGCACATTATTTATTGGTGTTGAGAACAGAGGAAGTGCAAGAGTGTGTTTTTCTCAGAGATATCACAAGAAAAAAATTACTTTCTAAAAAGGTTAGTTTAGAACAAGTGTGATGATTAAGACCGTTGAACTTAAAATCAGCCAATGATCAAAGTTGTGTGTGTTTAATGTGTACATGTTAACTGCATGTAGTGGCACTAATTTGTTCTCATGGTTTAGTTTTATATTGGTAGCTTTTCACTAGAGAACATGGTTACAAATATATTTCCCCATTGTGACTGGTGCTTGCTGCTGCATTTTGTTTTGAAGTATGTTCACAAAGGGAAGTCACTGTACAGTAATGCAGGTCATGGGACATCTTTCAACATCTCTGAGTCTACTGCCCTGTGATCAGTAGGTAACTTTCTCACCTGATTACTCAAAGGGTGAGATTGTTGACAGATGCACCCTCAGATCTAGCTAGTCTTGCCCTTAGAATAGCGGAAAAAAAATATTGGAGGGGGGAGTAATATATTATCTGCAAAGGATCCACAACCACCAACCACTTCTTTCTTCCACAACATAGCAAGATGGAGGAAAGAGCAGGGTTAGACTTTAGACTGGATATTTGCTCAGTCTCGTCTTTGAAGTCACTACTGCATTTACATTGTTGTCTTTGCCTTCAATAGGACCATTCATAATGCTTGAGTAACCTTCTTTGATACTGAACTATAAATGAGAGGTAGCAGACTCTGCACATCTGCAAATTCCAGAGACACTTTTTTGCTTGTATAAGTAGTCTGAGGCTTCCCCTCTTTCCCTCCCTCCTTCCCTCCCTCCCTCCTTCCCTCCCTCCCTCCTTCCCTCCCTCCCTCCTTCCCTCCCTCCCTCCCTCCTTCCCTCCCTCCCTCCTTCCCTCCCTCCCTCCTTCCCTCCCTCCCTCCTTCCCTCCCTCCCTCCTTCCCTCCCTCCCTCCTTCCTTCCCTCCCTCCTTCCTTCCCTCCCTCCTTCCTTCCCTCCCTCCTTCCTTCCCTCCCTCCTTCCTTCCCTCCCTCCTTCCTTCCCTCCCTCCTTCCTTCCCTCCCTCCTTCCTTCCCTCCCTCCTTCCTTCCCTCCCTCCTTCCCTTTCAGTTGCTTGTTCCGTGAATCACTGGCTTTGGTGCATAAGGACCATTCCCAAATAACATCTAATGTTTCTTAGCTAGAATTATGTATTTCTTCCTTAGATTATTTTTGTCAGATGAAAGATGAAATGGATGCATTACATTTTCAATGAAAATCTTGCATTTTTAAACATTTTGATGAAGCAAAAAGAACAGTTAATGTCCATATTAATGAATAATGGCCCTTGTCTCAAATACAAAGGTACTTTCTTCAGGTTTACACCTGGCTTACTTATATTTATATCTTTATATAATTTTAATATTGTGTCAATTGTGCATAATTAGAAGTTGCTGTTTAAAAATCAAATCACGGAGGCACTTTGGGCTCATGCTTATCAGGGTTTCATTTTCAATGTTTCCCTGTTTTCTCTAGGCCATAACCAAGTAAAATGCTAGTCTTGCCAAAATTTACACACGTAACATCATTTTTTGTGTTCCAGATCATCAACATATTGTATTTTCATGTTTTTCCATCTTTGCAAGTATTTCCTTATTGCCTTGTCAAATTGCTAGGTGGCCCGACTAAGCACATTCAGCTCCATACATTACTTTTTGTGCTGTTCAGTGGGACAATATATGGTCTAAGTTTAAACATTAGAATTATGGCCAAAGTAGGTGTCTTCCATGAAGAGAATTTGAAGTTGTGCATACCTTACCTCACAGGGGAAAATTGGCACCAAGGACGAGTTATTTCATCTGGTATGGAGTGAGGGGTTTTGAATGAAATTGCTCAATTACATTTTGTGTGGAAAACTGAACAGGACTTTGGGGCAGCCACAGAGTTGCAGCTGATGAACTGCTCAGAGGCAGCTGCGCAGAGCGTGGGGGATTTCTGCTGCCACCAATACTAAAAGAATACAGTTAGGTTTAGGAGGTTTCGGGTCTTGTAAAAGTACTTCTTGCAGAGGCTGCTGCTGGTTTTCGCAGAGGGAAAGCAGTGATTTCTATAAGCAGCCAATCTTAACATAAATACTGGCAGTTTTCATAGTACTAATTGGTATATTAAGCTTGTTTTGCCGAACCATATGCAACAGCTTAAGTTCACCTAAGATTTTTCAAGCACATATGAAAACCAGCAGAGTATATAAAAGCATAATTCTAGTGTATAACTTGAGTTGACTATAAACTTTACAATATCTTGCTACTGTGGCAGTGACTCAATTCAGAGATCATGACAAATAATTTGTAACAGAAATAACAACCTATGACTACATCTGGGCAAGCTCAGCTTGGGGAATGATGTGTTTGGGGGTTACAACCACATTTTCAGCTGCAGTCTGTGAACAAGCAGACTTGGGATACAGACATTGATTGAAGGATTTATGGACATCTGCTTCTGTTACTTCTGTAGTCCTTGCCAATATCACTACTACTGTGCTGTATCTCCTTGGTGTATTTGGCTAACATGAGATACTGGGGTTTTAAGTCAGAGTAGGAGTATTTGCTATAGCTTTGCTCCAGCTCTACTGTACTACTGTAAATTGATATAATTTACTGCTAGAGTTTTAGCACTGAGGAAACCCCACTTTCAGATTGATGTAAAGGTTCCCCTGAAGGCTGGGAAGCTAAAAAGGAAGAGAAGACTGCTGACATGTTGATTCTTGAATGCATGCTATTAATAAAGCAAGCTGCATTGCTCTAGCAGCCATGTGGCTAACACAAAGTTTGCTTGATATCACCCACTAAAAGTGCTTTTGATGATAAATTTGCTCTACTACCCTCAGCAGTTTTTAGTTTCTGGGTTACACTTCCATCTCTGGTGAAACTCAAATTCAGTGCCATTGGAGTTGTTCCATGCCTGGAGAAGACTGGCTGAAAGGAATGGATGTTATGGTTTCCTAACAGTGTGTTAAGAAAGGAAATTATCAGACTATGAAACAGCAGTGGTGCACTTCTTGCATTCCTGAAATATTTATTAAATGGATATCTAACACCTTCAACCAGAAATATGCCAGCGTAGCATGAAATTCTTTGAGATTAAGCATGCTGGCCTAATGCAGTCCCTTGAGAAATACCAGATGTTACAGTCAAACAATGTGTAAATTGTAAAGAAAACAAATAAGCCACTAGCACAGAGGGCAGAGTTTCTTATAGGAATGTAGTGTAGCAAAGGTACACTATAGACACTAAGATATGCCCTGTAAGTAAGGTGCAAAAATCTGTCCACCAAAATAGCAGCTATGTACCTGATATTTTCAGAATCTGAGAGGTAAAATAGGAGATGTCCACTGGGTATCCAAAATTAGTTCAGATTAATTAATCTGCTTTGAATAATGGCATGTATCTATTTAGTTCCTAATGATCTCATTTTCTTGCTTACTCTTTCATGTAACCATCTTTAAATGCTCGTTTCAAATATTTACTGGTATGAATTCAGGTTTGTTGTTTTATACACTGTTCTCAACTCTTGACTGGCTATTTAATATATCACATATATGTATGTGCCTGTGTTCCTTTAGCATTGAGAAGATACTGGATGATCTGACCAAGCTATAATGCAGCCAGGACCAAAAAAAATAATGGCTACATTTATTCAGTGAAGGACCTAAAGGCTAAAGGCCAAGCTGGCTTTATGTTCTAACACTGGCTTAGTATTACTAATTGGCCTTCTGTCACAAAATGACCCTAGGAGGAGCTCTGTGGCTCCCCAGCCCCGGTACAGCCCTCATACTCCTACCATCGCCATACTGAGAGCAGAGTAGGGTAGAAATAAGGGCATTGCTCCATACAGAAGTATTTGCAGAGGGAATTTCCTGGGCTAAGCAGAATATGTGTTGAGCAAATGAAGGCAATTTTATGACCCCTACATGCCACATAGTTTCTAAATATATATGTTGCTGAGTAATCTTATCTGGAAAAGAGCAATAGCAGATTATTAAATCCAAAAACTGGCAAATGAGGCAAAATGTTTCATTTTGCACATTTTACATAGTCTCTGTATAAGATAGTGAGTTACATTTGAAATAGGAATAAGTACAGACTATATCACTGATATGCAAGTCTAATTAAATAAATTCATCCAGATAACAAGACAAAGCATGAGACTTTGTTATATCCACCCAAAATTCTGAAAACATGAGAGTGGGTACACTGGTGAAAGGGAGAAGCTGAAGGAATGGAATATATGCCTGTAACTCATCTCTTATTTTTAGCCTGTATAATTCCAGCATAAAATAGTTGCAAAGACTTTGTACTTAGATGAGGCTTATGTGATGAAGATGTTAAAAAGGTCTTGGCTCTGCCCTTGAACAGCGTTTGGTTTAGGCATGGACTTTTGTGGAACCTGGGCAAGATATTAAGCCTGTGTTTTACTATGAGACTTAAAGGAGTTAACTGAAAAGAAAGCCTAGCCTTCTGTTTTTAAAGGACTCCTTACCTTTTCCAGTAGAAAATCCAGCTTTTTTTCTTTTTATTTCATTTGTCATTTATAAATGTACCTGCAGTCTCTTATTCTTTATCTTCCTTATCTAATTATTAAAACAAACAAACAAACAAACAACAGGGTAAAAGAACGTCTGTCACGAGAAGCGTAGAGCACTGCAAAGAACAGAACCCTGGCTTTAGCTTGGACATCTGAGGACTGCTCAGCTACAAATAACCATGCTAGAAATAAATAATGCAAGAACTCCTGGGTTTTGTAATGAAACGTAACCATTTCATGCTTTGGAAAAAAAAATAAAAACAAACAAAGCAAAGCAAACAAACAAAAAACCCCACAAAACAAAACAAAACAAAAAAACAACAGTGCAGTGTTCTCCAGATTTTGAGAGGCATCAGCAGCTCCCTTTCTTTTGGCATCCTAAATAAGATAAATGCTCACAAATAGCAGTGGGGGGTAACAATCAGCCACTTTAATCAGAAAGCTTTACATTTCAAATGCAATCTAGATCTAGGCTGAGGAGAGCTTTCAAAAAGCTGTGGTATTGAATAAAATGGCTGCAGTTTAGATGTTATAACTGGCTAGTTTGGGTTTTATCATAACTTTTTTCTATAGATGCTTTTGATCAAATTGTAAGAAAATGTATCTAAACCATCTGCTTTAATTAAGATTAAATATTATACTTTTATTGTATTTCAGCTTCTAATGAGCTATTACTTTTTTGAGTCACTTTCTATTTTCCTATAGCACCTCCATTCTTGACCACATATATTCAGAAAACATCTTGGTAATATTTTTATGATACAAGCCCTTTATTTCTATTGATTCAGAATTTCTCAAATACCATGTTTTTATAGCATCTCTGATATCTTGGATTTATAATGGTTCTGTGAGCTTTAAACGAGGGCAAATGGAAGGATAGAAACCAAACACTGTTGGAATCGTTTTTTAAAAGCTCCTGCATGGCTTACACTTCACTATCTTCTGTGGCTTGTGGACCAGTGCCTCTTGCTGCTGAAGTTGGTATTAATTTTGCTGCTGACTTTGGAAGGGTTAGATAGATTCCTTATAGCTCTGTTCAGGCTCTACTGTTTTCAGATTGCATTACTTAGCTCCTCATAAGTGGTTCTTGCCTTCTTCCAGAATTTGGCTTTCCAGCACATGATTTGGTCACTGTCTACAAATAAAAAATGCATTTCACTTTGACAATTAGTACTTGCTATCAGGAGGCAAGTACGGCTGCAAGCCACTAAGAATGGCCAAGAATTTAGCAAATCCATCCATGCAACTCTGTACTAATTGTTCCTGCATTGCTGTGAGTAATGTTTTACTAACAAAGATCAAAGTGTTGTAATGTCATCTTTATGACTTCTCTTCCTAGAGTGATTTGTGTGTAATTCATGTTCTCTGCCTGAGAAAGTAAAGATCACTTTGTAACCTTGTTTCCTTTCCTTCTCTTTACTACTCTCCTAGAACAACCAAAAAAAGATAGATGTGATGTGTAACAACAGAAGCAAGTTCTATGTTACACTCATTTCTGTTAATCTCATCCTGTTAATACTTGTCCAGATTAAGACTGACTGTTAAGAAATACAGCATTCTGTGGGGAAGAGATCAGTACTACATCATTCTATTGCTTTGAGGGCTTTTTTGCTCCATTCATGTTGACAAAGGCAAATACTAAAGGAATTTATCTCCCATCCATTAGTATAATGATCATTGGTGGTTTAAGGTTATAGACATGGGTGATTGTCTCTGTATGAGAGAGATACTGTTTAAAACAAAACAAAACAAAACAAAAAAATCAAATTAGGTTTATTTTATTTTGGATTACATGCTTAAACCCAAAAGACACTTCTACTCTGGATTAATTTGCCATTGATGTATCACCTTTGTGATTACTCTGTAGGCACTCACTTTTAGTTGTGTGGTTTAATTATTTCTGGTAGATTTGGCTCTTGTCTACTACAACTAATGTTTGTTTCTTTGTTTTGGTTTGTTTGTTTGTTTTTTTCCAGTTGCTGTAGAGTATTTCCTTTTGTTCCTACAGCAGCCTGAAAGATACAGGATACCTTGCTTTTCTTGTTAATTTATCAATACAGGTGTGGATGCAGAGGGGTAGCTACTTATCTGATTTCTGCTGTTGACATTTTATATATTGCCTACTTTTAGAGAAGGCTACGGATTCAGTGTAAAGCACATGAGCAAAAACATCTTTCTGTGAGTTGTTAAGAAGCAATCGTTCATAATCTGTTACTTTCAATCTAAAGACTATGAGAGAGATTTGTTAGAGTCTAAATATCATTGCCCAGTAGTTAGTAGCTGAGATAAAATTTCAGCTCCATGATAGCTGAAGTTTGAAGGCACCTCTAGAGCCTACCTACTCCAACCTCTTTACTCAAAGTAGGGTCAGCTACAGCAAGTTGCTCAAGACCATAGTAGTGGATGAAGTCATTCCTCCCCCAGTGCTGGACTTTGCATTTCCCTTCGTTGAATTTCACAGAATCACAGAATCGTTTAGGGTTGGAATGGACCTCTGGAGATCATCAAGTCCAACCCACCTGCTAAAGCAGGCTCACCTAGAGGAATGCGTCCAGATGGGTTTGAAATGCCTTCAGAGAAGGAGACTCCTCAACCTCTCTGGGCAGCCTGTTCCAGTGCTCTGGCACCCTCAAAGTAAAGAAGATTTCCCCATATTCAGTTGGAACCTCCTGTGCTTTAGTCTGTGCCCATTGCCCCTCATCCTCTTGTTGGGCACCACTGAAAGGAGTCTGGTCCCATCCTCTTGACATCCACCCTTGAGATGTTTATAAACTTTGATGAGATCCCCTCTCAGCCTTCTCTTCTGCAGGCTGAACAGACCCAGCTCTCTAAACCTTTCCTCATAAGAAAGATGCTCCATACCCCTAATCATCTTTGTAGCTCTCCACTGGACTCCCTCCAGTAGTTCCTTGTCCTTCTCAGACTGGAGAGCCCAGAACTGGGCACAGTGCTCCAGATGCGCCCTCACCAGGCAAGAGCTGAGCAGGAGGATAACATCCCTCGACCTGCTGGTCACACTTTCCTTAATGCACCCCAGGATACAGTTGGCCTTCTTGGCCACAAGGGCACATTGTTGACTCATGGTCAACCTGTTGTCATCCAGAACACCCAAGTCCCAAGCAGTGCTGCCTTCCAGCAGGTCCACTCCTAATCTGTACTGATGCCTGGGTTTATTCCTCCCCAGGTACAGGACCCTACACTTGCCCTTGTTGGACTTTATTAGGTTCTTCTCTGCCCAGTCCCCCAGCCCGTCTAGGTCTCACTGGATGGCAGCACAGCCTTCTGGTGTGTCAGCCCTCCCTTCCAGTTTGATATCATCAGCAAGCTTGCTGAGGGTGCACTCAGTCTCTTCATTCAGGTCACTGTTGAACAGGACGGGATCTAATACAGACCCCTGGGGAACCCCACTAACTACAGGCTTCCAACCAGACTCTGCACCGTTGATCACAACCCTCTGAGCTCTGCCATCCAGCCAGTTCATGATCCATCTCACTGTGCATTCATCCAGCCCTTGCTTCCTAAACTTGCCTATGAGGAGGTTGTGAGAGATAGTGTCAAAAGCCTTGCTGAAGTCAAGGTAGGCAACGTCCCCTGCTCTCTCCTCATCTACCCAGCTAGTCATACCGTTGTAGAAAGCTATCAGGTTGGTCAAACATGATTTCCCTTTGGTGAACCCATAACCTTCTTTTCCTACACATGACATTCATGTTTGCCCAGTTCTGCAGTTTGTCCGTGTCCCTCTGAATGGCAGCACAACCATTGCTCTGTCACCCACTCCTCCCAGCTTTGTATCATCTGTAAAACTTCTGAGGATGTACCCTGTCCTATCATCAAAGTCATTAATGAGAATGTTATACAGTATTATCTCTGGTGTCACCCCCTGGGGCACACACTAGTGACTGGCTATCAGTTGGAGTTCATGTCACTGATCACAACTGTTTGATCTTGGCAGTTCAGCCACCTTTAATCCACCCCACTGCCCATTTATCTAGTCCATACATCATCAGATTGTCAATGAGAATCTTATGGAAGAGCATGACGAAAGCCTTGCTTAACCCCAGGCAGACAGAATCAGACACTGAGCCAATCATTGTAGAAGGCTATCACCTTATCAGCCTCATGATTTACCCCTTCAAAAATCCTTGCTGACTACTTAAAATCACTTTCTTAGTCTTAATATGTTTGGAAATAGTTTTCAGGATTATTTCAGCTATCTCCTTCCCAGGGACTAATGTGAGGTTGACCACCCTATAATTCCCTAGATCTTTCTCTTTGCCGTTCTTGAAGATAGGAGTGACATTTGATTTCTTCCCATCCTGAGGAGCTTTCCTTGATCACCATGACCTTTCAAAGATAATTGAAAGTGTCCTTGTAATGACACCAACCGGCACCGTTAGCACTGAGGGATGCATCTCATCCTAAACACCTCCTAACCTTTTCTGGTTCTTACTTGCAAGTAACATCAATTAATTAAAAATGTATCAAAATAGCAACAACTGTTTCTCAGACATCTTTTTGCCCTTAAAGACATAGCTACCTTGATCTGCTCATCCATTGCCAAGTGGTATGTTGTCAGATATACAGTTTAAAATCTTTGACAAACATATCAGAGTCAACTCTTTCTCTTACAGCAAGGAGGGTGGGGAGGCTGCATTTCTAATTAATGATGATAATTATCCTACTGTCATTATTCTGTCTAATGCTTCAGCACAGATTTATAATGCTGATATCATGTGCCTCCTAGGCTATCTCTCTGAGAAGCAGATAAAATTATTTTTACAAGACTGCAGCTTTTCTGACCACCCTCCTATTAGGATACCACAAGATTTTTGTGTCTACTTGCGAGTCTAGTTTTGTTTCTCATTGTGAGATGTGCAGAACTTTTCAATTCAAAGACTACTGACTCAACAGTTGGTAAAACTGATTCAAAATGTAGCTGCTTAGGAAAGGTAGATACCTATTTCTAACAGCTTACCAAGGCCACCAAGTGTAGTATACAGCCCATTTGTGGCTAATATTAGGGACACCACTGAGCATACAGGTGGTGCTTCACATTTTTAGTGAATATCAATCTGTCTAATCTTTATTATAACTCCAAATCTGGCCTTTTGTAGTAACTAACTGTTTGTAAATGTAAGGAAATGGAAGCAAAGAACTGAAATGGTCTGATAACAAACTCAAAGCAGAACTTGGGGCTGCCCAATCTTTTTCCTGTTTTCTTTCAAGCAAGCAATTTTAAAAACTGATGTAAAAAAAAATAATCCTTTAATAATCATTGCACACTGAACAGTTGCTGACTTAGGAGTACATGAAGTGCTTCTATGATCTGAATAATGATTTTCCCCCTGCAATTAATGATGGCTTTATTGCCTCATGTCCATGAGGGATGTTATCTTCTTTAATTTTATTTGGTTACTCTCTCCGAGAGTGACAGTTAGAAGGAAGTAAATACTCATTAAATTGAAGATGTAGGTCTGATGTGCTTAAGTATCTACATATCTTCTGAGAGCACTGGACTTCCCTTGTCCGGGAGGTTCATGAGGTACAAAGCAAATCTATTGAAGAGTCCTACCCCTGCTTCTTTTAATCCTTCAAGTATATAACATCCCGTATACTTTTTTTAAGGACTCAGCTTTCAAATACTCACTGTAGGAAAAAGCGCTTTTAAAAAAACTAGGGGTAATTACAACATTCAAATGTAAATCAGGAGGACACAAGAAGGCATTTGTTACTTTAAATAAGGGATCTAGTAAGGGTAAAGATTTTGGCAAATGGTTTATATCATCAGCAAACTGCAGGTTTCCTCAAACATGTCTAGAATCTATCCTAGAGAAGCCAAGCTCAATTTGAAGAATAATTTATTTGTAATCTTCCTTTAGTTCAGAGTCTCTTGTGCAAGCAATGACACTTACGTGAACATGAAACAATGGTACATCTCAGGTGCAATAAGCATTTTCAATGTTCTGGAGAATAGTGGAGAATCTTTGGTGTCAAAGTTCTGTGAGCCTTTGGAAATAAAGCACAGTCCCAGCTAGTTTCACTGTGTCTTGTGCTTTGTGGCGGAAAGGCTGGAATCTTCCTTTCCAATAAAGACTGAAGTTTTTATATTTTCACACCTCCTTCCTGCTGATGATGTCTGGAGCTTAAATACCAAACAGGGTATCTGGAGTTTGGCTGTCTGGAAATAAGTCAACCCATGTTGCTGAGCAGCAGAACTGATCATCCCTTTAAACTTCTGCAGCTGATGCTTACAGCATCACTTTTTTCAACATGAACTGTACCGCTTCCCTTAACCTTCTTCTAAAAGCTTAGTTATTTAATGAAAGAAGAAATCTTATTTAATTAATAAAATATTTTACTAGCTGGAACAACTTTTAAAACATCGATAATTATCAACTTACCTACCAGGAAAACAAGTTGAGCGTCATGGTTTGACCCCAGCTGGCAGCTAAGCACCACCCAGCCGCTGGCTCGCTTTTGCCGGTGGGTTGGGGGAGAGAATCAGAATACCGAAAGTGAAAAAAAAGTGTGGAATGAGATAAAGACAGTTTAATAGGTAAAGCAAAAGCTGCGCGCACAAGCAAAGCAAACCAAGGGATTCACCACTTCCCATGAGCAGGCAGGTGTTCAGCCATCTCCAGGAAAGCCGGGCTCCATTGCATGTAACTTGGGAAGACAAACACCATCACTCTGAATGTCCCCCACTTCCTTCTTCTTTCCCCAGCTTTATAAGCAGAGCCTGGCATCATATGGTGTGGAATATCCCTTTGGTCAGTTGGGGTCAGCTGTCCCGGCTGTGTCCCCTCCCAGCCTCTTGTGCACCCCCAGCCCACTCACTGGTGGGGTCAGGAGCAGAAAAGGCCTTGGCTCTGTGCAAGCTCTGCTCAGCAGTAACCGGAACATCCCTGTGTTATCAGCACTGTTTCCAGCACAAATCCAAAACATAGCCCCATAGTAGCTACTGTGAAGAAAATTAACTCTATCCCAGCCAAAACCAGCACAGTGAGTAAGCTTCTTAAAGCCAAATGCATTAAAAGCAAAAAGAATAATGAAATATATGTAGCAACATATGCAGAAAGTGATTTTCACTGCCAGAGCATTTGCTAGTGGTTTTTGAGGCTGTCCCTTTTTCACCTCTTCATTTTCAATTCTTATCCTGTGATGACATTTTGTTTGTTTCCAAAAAGCATAAGTGTTTTTTGGTGTTTGAATATACCCTCTTAAAATGTTTAACAGAAACTCGTGACTCCCACTCACAACTCAGGCAAGGATGAAATGTTTGGATATTTTAGTAGAAATGTATTTCTTTTTTTTTTTTTTTTTTTCCAATGTACAATGATAAAAACAATCCAAGTTTTTGTAGCTTATGCAGGCAGGATTTCTTACCTGTGCATACTGCATTAAACAGAAAAAAGGAGAGAATTAGTAGATAGTAATGTCCAAGTAAAGTCCACTTGCAGAATGTGGACTTATTTCAGTAATGCTTTTTGTATATGAAGTTTTCATTTACATAAAATGTAAATGTATCGCCATCTCTGCTCATTGTCATGCAAGTAATTGGTGCCTTATGAAAAATGAAGCCTTTTTTTACCTTGTAAGCCATATAAGCAAACATTCTTTACTGGCAGAAGCTCACATTTGTCCCCGATAGAAAACCTTTTCCTTCACTGTTCTCTGTAGTTAGTAGCTTTCTCTTACTAACAGATAACAGACCAGCATGCCACAGTCCAAGGGCTGCCTTACAACAATCTAAATATTCATTCATAGGGAGAAAGAAAGGAAATTAGACATCGGCAGGTATTCAGAATATAGCTAATGCCCCGAAGTATAGATTTGCACCTCAAGAAAAATTAGTGTGTCATATTAAAAAAATATGTGAATTTTTAAAATCCTGAGGTTAAGGGCTGTTCAATGCCAGAATTGTGCTTCAACCCATTAAAAAGAAACAAATCATCTGGTAATTGTGGAGACAGATTCATGCTCAGAATATTTATAACATAGTTGTGACTGATGCGTGAATGTATACAGATCAGTTTGTAGATCTGCCAATGCTATTTCTCTGTTATCAGTTTGGTATTTGTGTTCGTTATTGCTGAGCCTGATGTGTCATGAGGTGTGTTCCCAAGCACATAGTGTCATTCTGTTCACAGCTTTATCTGGGAAATTGGCTACAAATTATTAGCAATCTTATTAACTTTCATTCTCAATTGGAGTAGTTCTTAAAAACCACTATAGAGGAATCCTGCCTCCAGCTAGCAATAAATGAATCACTTGTAAGGCACATAACAGAGCAGCTTTGAATATGCTTAGTGTAGTAGCCAGCTAACATAATTCCAGGCACCCGTGGAGCTGTTCCACCTCCTAACTCTCTCAAGTCAAAAGCAGTCATGAGGTTACACGTTGGTAGGCATGTAATTACCTGTGTTGCATGAAATCCTGCTTCTGCTGAAGTCAGTGGCAAAATTCCCATTGATTTCTCCAGAAAGAGGTAACCTTGTTTCATACACCCAGTCTAGGTGTTTTATGTGTGGATATCCTGTCTTAGGTCATCCTAATATTTTAGCTGTGCACACACTCATGAGGACTACAGTGGCTAGTTTCAAGATTGCTAAGGCAGGATGGACGCATTAAACAATTGTGGTTTTGCGTTTTGCTATGGCACTCTATCTAGTAAATCTGATCAAGGCCCCAAAATGTTTTTGCTTGTAGGTGAGGAAAAGGCTTTCATGTTACTTGACCCAAAGACTACTGAAGGCTCTTGTTCTTCCCAACGGTCCTTAGTAACCCACTGATTTGATATTTTGTGCATCCATGATCTTTGCAAATCTTCTGCAGCATAGAAATTATCTGTAAAATATGTTTGAGAAATATTTTAAATTGTATGCAGTGGTCTCATAATTATGAAATCACTTACTGAACAAAAAATAAACTGAGAGCTTTCTCAACTGTACATGGGAAATTATCACTTGTTGCTGCAGATGTCTTGACCAAGGAATGCCTGAGGTTTAAAAACAGTCTTAAAATCAGTTCCTTTCAAGAGTTTAAATTAATTTTGACGTGAAATGTGTTTTCCAGTATGAGGTAGAAACTATGCTACAGGTAACTCTTGTTTGCTTAGAAAACACCTCTCTGGAATATTATTATTCATTTTGACTAGAGAAACACATTCAAGTTCAGTGTTAGGTTAACAATTGGACTTAATGATTTTGAGCCTTCTGTGATTCTAAGTGTAATGAAATACCTTTATGTGATTATAAGCAGAATTGTTCTGGACTAGGGTATAATAGAAAAAACTTCTCTTCCGTTCTCTAGAATGCAGTTAGTGGTCCAAATATAATAAAATATATTTTTAAAAAACACTGTTGTGCAACATAGAAATTTTCTTAGGGTATGAATTTTCCATGGTACCTTATCATTGTTAACCATAGACTAGTCAAGGAAGGTGCCTTTGAGGATTCAGGTGTGCTGACCACTGATCTGTATTTGGGCTAGTGTCACTGTTAGTGGAATAAAGTTTTTGTTATGTGTTAATATGATGTTGCTATAGCAAGGGTCTGGCTGAAATGTGGCAGTGGCATGGAAAAGGCAGCATTTGTCAAAACTGACACTGTAAGATATTTTTTCCTCCATGTTTTCTTCTACTACTTAGACAGTGAAATTGCCCTCAAAAGTGAGTGTCTAAAAATGGCACCTTGTATTTATAGTCTCTCAATAACTACCAGGTCAGCTCTGCTTGTATACTATAGATCCTGCAAATTCAGCCTGGAATCTGCCTGGCCAAAGGACTTGTATTGACTTGGGCATTAACGCCTATAGAGGTTTTTTGAGTCTGTCTGTGCTAGCTTTATATTTCCATTATTATTCAAATTAGAATAGGCTCAGCTTGTCAAAGTTGGAAAGGAATTGAATTTTAGCCGCATGGTTCTAAGGGCAAGTATCTCAACAAAGAGTCGAAAGTTGGTGAGTTTACCAACACTTTAGCATTACAGGGGCCATCATTGTCCCTGTTTATTTATATCAGTCAAACCTGAAGCTGAATTGCTACTCCATTCTTTAGAAAACACCTCCTGTCCTGGATGGTAGACCTGCCTATACAGACAATGGCCCCAAATGTAATTTTGTGGTCTTCTCTGGATTTATATCCTGCAGTGAGCCTACAGGAGTGAGTTCCTTAGTATGATGGGCACAATAGACAACAAAAGGTATACACAAGGAGACATACAAAAAAGTTTAGAGCTTTATGAAACAGCTTCAAGTGCAGATAAATGAGCTAAAGGGTGTAAGGAGTACAGAAGAGCATTTGCAAACTGAGAAAGACAATCCAAGTAAGTATTTTGATCTATTAAAAGAAAAAAAATAAAATAAAAAGTCACACAAAGAACAGGTGAACAAAATGTATTTTGTGCCTCCTTCCTTTTTAGTATTGAAAAGCATGGAAAAAAATTGTGGATGCCTGACAGAAATTTTCTTTATAAGGAAATACACCACAAAATACTTCTAATACTGGTTTAATTAAAGCATTTCTGGCTTTCTTTAATTTATTATTTGTCTACTGCTGGAGTTTCCAGGATACCTTTTTTGGTTTTTTGCTGGGTTTGTTTTTTTTTTTTTCTTTTTTCCCCACAGAAGGTAGACCTATGTGAATTTAGCTGTACATTAATTGTAACAGTCAAAAATTAACAGTTAAACCAAAAGGAGATATAAGTTTATAGTGGTGTTTAGTAAATACACTGAGCAGGGGAGCTGTCATTTTTCTGGATGCCAACTGTGTCTGGTAGCGATAATGTGTGTTTCAAATAGCATAACATGGATTGGGAGTGTTAAGGATGAAGTAAAAAGCATCAGTGACTTAGCCCTAAGTTCTGGTGTGATATCAGTGGTGATCCATGAACATAATTTCATTCAAAATTAGCATTGACCCTGAAAAAAAAATACATTCTGTAATCCAAGCATGTTAGTGTTTAAGCTGGTGGAAAGTCTGGAATCAGTGCCACAGCAGTCCATAATATTTTTAGATACAGTGCTGATCATATTTACTGCAGAGAAGTTATTTTGTTATCATCCTTCTTTAATAGTCTTGGCCTATGTCAGAGAGAAAAAATAAATAGAACAAATCTTTTTTTTTTTTTTTAAAAAAGGCCCTAACTGAAATGGGATCTGCTACCAAAAATGAAATACACCAAAGTGTCTGATATGCTGGAGTTTGAATTATTGTGGGCTTATTGGAAGGTAACACAATTATAAGAGAAGTTTCCTGAACACAGCACCTAATTTCTTCTATTAGCACTGATGATTCATCTTCACCTAAACCATAGTTTCTTCATTTATAAATAATCAAGGTTATCACATGCTGAAATGAACAATAAAAATGTCACGTTTGACATCCCAATTCATTCAAATCAACATGAAGCAATATATAGAGCTCTTTTCAATTGCTTATAAGAATAATGTAAGGATTAAAAAAAAAAAAAAAAAGCAATCCTGCAGTGTTAGGAGGTAAATGAGGCTAGATTTACTGATGGTCTTTTTTTCCAGAGTTTTTCACAAACTCTTACTGTTGTTTAAACAAAGGTGATTTTGAGCATGGTGTTCTTGGTTACCAGGAGACATATGTGGTGAGGGGCTAGAGCAGTGATCTCCTAAGTGGGGTGCACTCACAACAGTCTATTGGGGTGTGGGACAAAAATATTTTTGTACCATTAATAAAATATTTTTAATAGTGCTTATTTCATCTTTATCCCATTCACTTTTCATGTTTATTTTTGTGTATGTTTTCAGAATGTAAATAATATATTCATACAATAGTATGTGTATATTATTTATAAAGAGAGAGAGATAGGGGGTGCATACTCAAAAAGTTTTTACTGATAGTAGTGTGTAATCAAATCAGTTTGGAGACTACTAGGCTGGAGAAGAATTATCGACATGACATTTCCACACTAGATATAATTATTGGTCATACAATTGACTGGTGCTATTGATCATGCTTGGTTGCATGAGAGAAAGGTGCAAATGGAATTAAACCAGTCCCAGCACCTGTAGAGTTTACGGAAAGGCTCCTGTTGATTTTTAGAAGATATGGTTAAAAAATGTTAGAGAGGTGATAGAAAGGCTAGGATGCAAGAAAGTGATTTTCAACTCAGAAAAATGAAGTAAAAGAGTTTAGGAAGAAGCATCTAAATAATCAACAGTTGCACTAGAGAAACCTGTAAACCCGTTGTGCAGATGGAGAGTTATTAGATAAGGGAGGCTGGATGGACAGTTGAAAAAAAAGCAGCACAAATGGCTGGAAAGATTTTGAGTAGTACTGTTGAGGCATGCATTATGGAATATAAATTAACCATTCAAGTGGACTTGGCTCCACTATGGCAGTGTCTGGAAAACTGCATTTTCTTAGGACATTGCTTTATCAGAAAGATAAGAACACCAGAATGGAAGGAGCTTAAGAACAGTAAACTACTGTGGGAAAGATCACAGTTACGAGATTACTTATAAAAATTGAGATAGTTATTAAAATGCAACTGTCTTGCTTGCATATGTAAAAAAAGGAGGAGGGGGACACGGGAGAATGGACAAGGTCATATGGCTTAAAAAATTCTAGTGTCTCAATGAAGAGAAGGAGAAATGAGAGAATGTTAAGCAAAGTAAAATAACTATTTCTTCTAGATAAATTCTTGATGATAACGTGGTAAAGTTCATGGCGCTATGTGTTTTCCAAGCACATAAAAAGACATTTCAGAGTTTAATATCTTGAAGTTGGGCAAGAGCAGAAATACCACAGGTTTCCAAGATCAACAGAGAGTCTGAATAGGACACACAAGTTTAAATAGTTAGGTGGTATCTGGCCTCCTCCTAAGACATTTCAAAGTGGGTAAGTTCTTGGGTTTCAGATACCCAGGTGCATCTCCTGTCATTTTATGGGAAAGTGCATGTTAGTGATGACAGACTTGTCTTGGCACTGGATCATTCTATATTCATGATTATGGTGTTCTAGGAGGAAAAAATATGGAAAATACACAGTGAAGTTATTTAAATGATTGCTCCATGTCATGCAAAGATGACAAAAAGCAATCTGTTCTTTCTTATGAGTGTGCAGACATAGTGTTATTTTGGGTTATGACAGTCTGTAGCTGCTGAGGCAGCCTGTAAACACTTCAGTATAGTGAGGTCAGGAAAGAGGTTGTTATCCCTGGACTTGATATGAATAAGGTGAAGTACCTTTGTAACTGTTTGGCAGGACTGGCACAATTGTTTTCTTCTAGCACATTGTTTTCCAGCTAACTTGACATTCAGATCCAAGGTCTCTTACTAAAGTAAATGATTTGTCTTTCCTTATCCTTGAGAAATCCATTGCTATTTTTCAAAGAGCCGTTGATTCCTGATGTATTTTTCAGCATGAAGGACAACAGATTTAAAATATAAAGTGAAGCAGCATTATAAAATGAAATAATTGCTTTCTAGTGTGTTTAACTCATGCAATTTCTGACTATTGCATGACTCTTAACAGAGCTGCATGAGAAGAGTTGTATATGGTTTGAAGGCTCTATTGTTTTGTTGTGTACTAGACAAATTCGGTCAATAATGAAACTTGATTTGCTTCTGCCAGCAATTTCTTTTTATTCCTTGAAATAAAAAATGCCTCCCTACACTGTTACATACTACAAACCAAATTAGCTTATCTTCTGCAGTTCCTGTGCCAACCCACTAAAAACGTGCAGCAATGTATATTTCAAAAAACTGGTGCTCTAACAATAGCAATCTACAGATGTCAGTTGTCTCCTCTCATTCGATTGCAAAGCTTGCCCACGTGTTAACAGTCTTCTATAATTATAACATCCTTAAAACATGACTTTTTAGGACTTAAAATGACAAGATTCACAGCGACATGATTCTGATCTCAGGATGCAGATCTCAACTACATCTGAAATTCTGTTTAAATATAAGAAATAACTTTCTGGTGCAGGGATGATCAAACACTAGAACAGGCTGCCCAGAGAGGTAGTAGAGTCTTCATCCTTGGAGATACTCAAAACCTGACTGGACACAGTTCTGAGCAACCTGCTGTAGGAGGCTTTGCTTTGAGAGGGAGAGTTTGCCTAGATGATTTCCACAGGTCCCTGCAAACCTCAACTGTTCTGTGGTTCTGTGAAAAAGCCAATAATTCTCAGCAAGCAAATATTATGTCCTACCAGTCATGACATTTGTAGTTTCTGTATGATTATGGTATAGGGTCCTGTATCCCACTTAAATCAGTTGCCTAGGGCCATCTGAAAACCTGACTTGACTCTAGATGACTACTAATATTTTGTCTTTTCCAGCAGTTTCCTCAGAGAAGGGAGGAGTCACGCTTATTAATTGAACTCCTTGAAAGCTGCTTCTCTCAAGTTGTTCGTTTTGGGGTTTGTGGTGTTTGGTTTGTTGTTGTTGTTTTGTTTTTTGTGTCTTTTTTTTTAATCCTACGTGTTCTTCATTCAGACCGTCATGATAGCAAAGATCCAAGTCCCACAGTCTTATCCAGCAAGTTTTCTGCTTGAAATTAATGAGTTTGATCTTTGACTTTTACTGGAGCCTCCTGGACATTTCACTGTATGTTTTCCTCTTTTACCGTTGTGCAGTCCAGCTGTATCCTGTTTAAAAGCAGCTAAGTAATAGTCAGAAGACAATCACGTTGTATACATTCAGTCTTTTATTCTTGACTTGGCGGAAGATAAAAATCAATAAAGAACATCCATGAAGGGTTTTTTGGATGAAAGAGCAGTGCAAAGGCAGAGTGGTATAATGAAGATACGCTAAACTTCAGTTCAGTGTATTACAGTCTTTTCTTGTGCCTCTCAGGATCTCATAAAGAGTAAGAACAGGAGAGCTGGTGGTTGTATTCAAAAGAATTAAGTAATTATGCATTTATTTTATGTAATGCAATTAAAACCAGTTTCGGATTATTTTTTTTGTCTTTCAGTGTACTGAAAAAGATGCAGAATGGCAATGATAGGAAAACTATTGCTTGCTTAAGAGCACGTGCTTGAACTGAATTCCCACTGCAAATTTTCATGCAGGATCCAGGTGCTTCCTTTCCCAGTGCTTGGGGGCAGTTTCCCATGTCCACAAGACATTCAAAAATAAATCCTTTTGGTATGGCTCACATGCCCTCTGTCCATTTTGATGTGTAAAGGAATTTTCCAGACATACAATTTTAGGTGCCAAGGCCCACTTTGTCACAAGTAAACTGGTTGGAATTACGTTATCTTAGAAAAGAAGATCTTGTGTGTTTCAAAATTGTTTAAGTTCATAAGATCCTTAGGTTCCTTGCAGACTGTAGATATGGCCTCCCTTATGGCCACAAAAGAACTAAAATCACCAAAATGTGCAAGTGAATGGGACATGTCAGATTGAGTACATGAGGAAAATACCTGACTGAGAAACCTTTTTGCTGCACTGTGAGCTCAGGCTCGAAAGATGAGTGCACATTCCAATGCTCGATACGGGTAATGCTCTGCCTTTCAAAGCATGTGGCTCATAAGCAGTGCAGACTTTGCTTTCTCTCTCCATTTGCATCCTTGTTTTCTTATCTGTTTGTAACCAACCTACCCGCTCTACAGATTCAGCTGATAGCAGATTAATTTTTCTTCTGTGATTTAAGTGACAGTGTTTTCAGATAATATTTAAGTTGATCTTTTCCTTATATTAGCTTCAAAGGATAATAACATCAGGGTGGGAATCTTGTACTTTGATTAACTAAAAATTTTCTGGTATTAACTTATTAAATCTGACTTCTCAAAGGTTGACTGCTGAGTTGAATATGCATCTTGGGGCATATACTTACTTTTAGGCCTGATATTTCAAACCTCTGTGCTGGAAAAATGCAGGATCTGGCTCTTCATTTTTGCAAGAATGGGTTAGACCATGAGGATGTCAGAGGCTGTTCTAGTTGAAAATATACTGCAAGTTAATAAGTCAGAAGAAATGTTAATCTGTAGTTTGGCTCCAGTAGAGTGATGCAACTGTTGCAAAGGGCTCAAACTGCGTAAGACTGATCTATGGTAGTTGAATGCAATACATCTGGTCTTCGTGTTGCTGTGTCTTTTCTGTTTCCTAAACTTTTTAGTTTTCTTGGTCTTCTCTGAGGTAAACTACTGTAGCATTATTTGAATAAAATTTCTGGCCTAGTTTTTCAAATGTGCAGTGCTTTCACACCTTAGCAGTAAAATCAGTGCAGACTGTTATTATTTAATTGACAACAATTTGATCAGTTTGATGACCATACCTCAGAAATCCCCCTAACATTACATAAGATGACAAATCACCACAACTAAAAACTTTATCTCTTCTGTTAAAGCAATTATACCCTCCTAAAGCAATTCTTATTCATCTTTAAGCTGATTTTTTTAAGTGAACTGTACGTAATCACTTACCAGGAACTTTTGAAATCATGAGACAGTTGGAACAGGGCAGAAGTTGTAGATATATCTATGTTGTGGCAGTTTTTTATCAGAAATGGAAGCTGAGTAGAAAAACGTAAATCATTGTTTACTAAGGGTCAGGCTGACAGAAATGAGCTGTTGTACATGTTGCCTGAGAGCAGCTGGTGTGCCAGCCAGGAAGGAGGCATTAGCTGGCCAACTGTTATTTGAACTAGGTATTACACATGCTGGGTTTTGTCTGGCACAGATGTCTGGAGATGCATGAAAAATCTGGATTTCCTGTAGCAGGTGATGGAAAGGGAGAAAAAAAAATATACACACAGAGACTTTATTCGTCCTACTCCATATGGAATAAATTGCCTAATGTATTTATCTTGATTTGATCCTGAGAAGTAAGGAACAATGCTCTTATTTTACAGGTTGGAAGTTTAGGCACAGATGGATAAAGTTACCTTATCAGACTTCACTGGTTATGTGCGACAAAGCAGGAGACTGAACTCCAGTCTCCAGGGTCCCAGATTACTGTCAGAACCACTTAACAGAGCTCTCAATATTTCTGATGGAAGCAACCTTTCAGCCACAGGCTAGAGTCTCAGTTGGGTGGTAATTCTGTCTAGTTTTCTTCCAGTCCCATGTTTTTTTCAATTCTACATAAGTGTTATGCTTTTTGTAGTGGTATTGTTCAGATCTGGTCTGATAGCTCAAAAACATTGTTGAAAATTGTCTTTCTGGAAACTAGTTGCATTTTTAAATGGGGACTGTTAACTCCCTCTAAAGAATGAGTTTGTCCACTTAACCTATTGCTAGTGCACCAGGGATACTCCATTGTCTGCTGGAGACATATGAGCCAGTTAATGGAAAAGGTCAGTTGGCACTTCTTAACATTAAAATCCCATTTAAATCTGCTGATCCCCTTGAGGGTGCTTTGATTCTCACAGCACACTGGGTTTTATACTGCTTTTCAGTGTTTGTAACCAGGGGTGTTTAATTGCTACTTTTGAAAGCTAGTAACAGCACTAAAAGGATGAGTTAGGTGTCCTGGTACATATAAAGTGTTGCTGCTACATCTAAACTGCTGTTGAACCTCACACCATACTCCTCATGCTCTTTTAACCCACAGCAAGGCTCTAAGAAGGCAGAAGAGCTATGAAATAAAAATGCTTTTGATGTGGCTGCAGCAGAGCGTTCTTGGCTTCTTGTCCATCTTTCAAATGGACAGAGCTCCATCACAAACAACCTTCAGATTCCCTGCATGGCCTTTGTGGTGGTCAGCTATCAAGATAGCCAGCTAAGGCTCAGTTATTGAAGGAAATCTGATCTGCATTATTCTGTCAGCAAACAGTAGGGACATAGTATTTAAAGGGCATAGCCACAGTGTCCACAGTGTTCCTGTTTGGCGTTGGGGTTCTTTTGTTTATTTGTTTTTTTCTTTTCCAGATTTTTTTTTTTTTTTTTTTTTAAGACAGTTACTGAGATGGACAGAAAGAAATAATGATGGGACATATTTGTGAACTCTTTGGGTTAATCAAGCATGCAATTTAGACTGAGGGCAATACTGGCTCTGTTCAGTATTCATATGTATTCAGGTGGTCTGTATAGCTGAAGGAATGTTTTTGGAGAGGTGTTTTTCATCATGCAGATATGGTTCTGTGCTGGCCATATTAATCCACAATTTCTGTGAACCTAAAAAATTATGTTTTATCTCTGGTAACCACACATTCTGTGTATTCCTAACAGAAAATAATAATTACTATGAGAGATCTGTTTGCTGCTTAGCTGACCTTAGTTGACATTACAAATCAGTAATTCACAGGCAGACATTTTTGTCATCTTTCTCAGGATATGAATTCTCCACCTTAAATGAGCAATTCTATTTTAGTCCAGTGTAACCTGCATAGGCATGCAAATACTGCACTCAGCACCACAATACATCTTCCTGAAGAACACCTGGCACAGTCGGTAATATCTTATAGAATCACAGAATGTCCTGAGTTGGAAGGGACCCACAAGGATCATTGAGTCCAACTCCTGTCCCTGCATGTGACAACCGCACACTTCACACCATGTGTCTGAGAGCATTGTCCAATCTCTTCTTTAATAATGTCAGGCTTGGGGCTGTGACACCTCCCTGGGGAGCCTGTTCCAGTGCTCAACCACCCTCTGGGTGAAGAACCTTTTCCTAATGTCCAGCCTCAGCCTCCCCTGGCACATTTTCCTGTCATTTCCTCAGGTTCTGTCATTGGTCGCTAAAGAGAAGAGTTCAGCTCCTGCCCTTCCTCTTCTCCTTGTGAGGAAGCTGTAGGCCATGATGAGGTCTCCCCTTTTTCTCCTCTCCTCCAGGCTGAACAAACTAAGTGACTTTAGCTGTTCCTCATACGGCTTTCCCTCCAAAGCCTTCACAACCTTCATAGCCCTCTTCTGGATACTTTCCAGCAGCTTAATATCCTTTTTATTCCGGTGACGCCCAAAACTGCACACAGTGCTCCAGGTGTGGCCGCAGCAGTGCAGAGCAGAGTGGGACAATCACCTCCCTCACCCGGCTGGCAATGCTGTGCTTGATGCACCCAGGACATGGTTGGCCCTCTTGGCTGCCAGGGCTCACTGTTGGTTCGTGTTCAACTTGCCATCAACCAGAACCCCAAGATCCCTCTCCGCAGAGCTGCTTTCCAGCAAGAACCCCCAGATCCCTCTCCGCAGAGCTGCTTTCCAGCATCTCGTCCCCTAGTCTGTATGCACAGCCAGAATTGCTGTGTCCCAGGTGCAAAAGCTGGCACTTGCTCTTGTTGAACTATCTGCTATTTCTGGTTTGTTCACTCATCTTTTCTGCACACAGGTAGAGGAGGTCAGCTTTGTTTTAGTAGATTCCAGGGTATCTTCTTTGTTTAAGCATATATTCTATTAGAAAAGGTAAAAAAATCTCCTTTTCCTGGGCATTAAAGTTGATAAAGTTTGTAAAAAATTTTTTTATTTCTTTTAAGTTTCATCATCTGTCCTGAAATGTCCCCAGGAGAGCTCTGAATCCCTTGCTGATAAACATCTGGTAAAGAAATGTTATTACCTATACTACCTGATTGCTGAGCCCGTGCTGTTGAATGAGCTGAAGCTACGGACCTCGGTGGGTGCTGAGGTGATGGTGTTTCCCAAGGGAAGGTGGTCTTGCAGAAACCCTTTCCAAAGAGACTTGCCACCCTGTTCTGTAGCAGCTGGTGGCTTTTAAGGGATCAGCCTCTACACACTGCACTGTTGCATGTACATTGCATTGGCAGGTTATTTTTGCCTCTGTTAGTGGATGACAGTTTCTTGCATTAATACTTACTTGACTGTTCAGTGTGGAACATTTAAACTTGTGTCTGATGCTGTGCATTAATAACAGCATATTGATATAGTTAACTAGATGACTTCTTGGAATAAAGCACTATGTCTGTCTTCTGACTTCACCAGACTGTCATACTAATGTGTACGCTAATGTCATATTAATGAAAAAAATAGTAAAAATCTTCAATTTCCAGTAGAGAGGAAACTTTAGGTTTTTGTCATTTTCACCTGCCATGCAAAAGAAAAATAAAAATATTTAGAATTTCAAATGTAAAATAGTCTATTAGAGGGAGACCCGATAGCATGACTATCTTGTCTGATAAGTGTGCATGCTCGTATTTTTTTAATCTATTTTCCTCCCTTTTTTTTTATTTTTAATTTCTCTGAATGCCTAAATCAGCATTCTTTTCTCGGCAATCCTCGTATGTTCTTCTTTGAGTCTAGTAGCTGGTTGAACTTTCAAATTGTCCTGCATGATACTGCTTGCTCTTTAAGACTCAGGAGTTTGTTAAAAATCCCTAAGCTTAATAAAGCAAAATTGTATTGTTTCATGTTTCTCATTCTTACTGATTTGTTACAATAATCTGTCGTATATAGAGAATCAGACTAGAAACTGATAGACTTTGTCTTTGCACGTCTGTAAAGTTTAGCAGCACTGTATAGAAATGCTCCTTTGCTTATTTCTATGCCATATATCCATGAACTGAAAAAGTAATTCAGAAGAAGATACATTGTATTTTAGGCAAATAAAAGAAAATATAGTCTTTAACCTGATAAATGTATCAGACCAGTTCTAGTTTCCTTTCAAACATGTTCAACAAAGCACTCATACAGAATCTAAAAGCATAGTGATGAAACACAAATCTTTGATTTTACTTTATTTCATACTGTGTTTTTTCTAAGAGTGCTTTGATTTATTTCCGAATGAGGAATGAGGGTCTTAATCACAATTAGCATAGTTGAGAGTGTTGTATTAAATGCTAATCTGAGGGCTGCTGTTTTGTATATTTTAAGAAATAAAACCCAGACAACTAGGTGATAGAACTAGGCACAATTTCTGGAGTTTGCTTTGCTGAAATTACAGGTTGATGTTATCTGAATTTGCAAATTGATTTGAATTTCAGCTGTGTGGAATGTTTACAATGGAACTTGAAGCTGAAAATATATCTGGTTTGAGTATTTGAAAGAAATACTCAGTCTGTGTGCATACATTTCAAATGAACCTGGACTGAATCATGCATTTGCATTGAAATGTGAAGCATTTACCTGCAGCTTAAAATGAAGGCAAGTTCAGCCACATTTAATAAATTTCACTTGGAGTTTTGAGACACATTTGAGCCTAATTCAGGAGACAAATCTCAGCTGACATAAGTTGATATTGTTCCCCTGAAATACCTACATGGATGCTCTTTGCACTGAAAGATTGGGACTATACTCATTTGTACCAGCTGAGAAAAAATGGTCCAGCGTATTGAAAACTGCATTCACAAAAACACGTGTGAACATGTTTACATGTAAAGGTCTGAAAAAATTTTCTATGGTAAAATCTTGTATGTTTTCCTCACCACAGAAGCTTAAAGTGCTTCTTAATTTTTCTTTTTCCATTTGTGACTGAATGTATTAGAAGAAATATCCTCCCAAAGATGCCATAGTACAGCTTGAACTTCACAGCCTGAAACAATGTCTTCAGGTTCCTTTCTGGAAGAGCCCTAGCACATGGACTGCCTGAAGTCAGCCAGCTGTTCTGACTCTTCTAGTTGGACTGGAAGAGGCAAGCTGATGGTACACTGTGCTGGGGAGGGACTGCTAGTTGGACCTAGCAGACAAATTGAGCTGAAGTTCTCATTCCTGAGCAGAGGCCAACCATTAAAAGCGGGCTTATACCAGTATGATCAGTGGTGCCAGAGTCTTCTCAGGAGCTATTTAAAAGCAATTCTTTGTAAATGTGCAGTCTCATGCCTTCATTTGCAGGCTGGCTGCAATGCTGTGCTGAGGGGAGTGTTAGTAACTGATGAAAATCATCTGGCATTATATGCTGGACCTGAGATATCATGCATCCTGTGTTATACCCAAATAGAGCGCCCCTGAATCAGGAGTACTTTTTTCAAGACATTTATTTTCCTGACTCCCTCTAAGCTGTATCATCATTCTCCTGGCAGGGTGACTAGACACTGAGAAAACCAAGAAGCCTTTGGGAGAAGTAAATCCAAGACAGCGATTTCAAGGATTTCAAAGCCAACCAAGAATAAGAGTCTACTTTATAGCCTGTGCACATGCTCACATTCATCTTACAGTTAGACCGGAGGGAATAATTAGCAACTAAAGGAGAGATTAAATTAGATAATTTTTCATATAAAGGCTGTCATGACAGAAAGTCCTACTTTGCTGTCCAGAGACAATGTGGCAGTCTGATGCAGTACTGTTAGGAATAGAAGGCAATACACAACTTCAGTTACTTTAACGATATGTGCAATATATTTCACTCCATTTATTTTGAGAAACAAATAACTTAATAAGTTGTTTATTTGTGGAATCATTCAAAGAACTCACAAAAGGCCAGAAATAAAATTGTTAATTAAGGTTTTGGTAAAAATTTCTATTAGGGGACCATTTGCAAATGGTAATTTAGTAGTTAATAAATGACAAATAGATGTTAAAAACTTATTAGTGAAGCTTATGAGGAACAGGAGGAAATCTCTTTCATGAAGTCTTGTAAATGTTACCAGTCAAGCTGGGGAGGTTTTGTGATTGAGCTCACAGACATTTTTTGTCTAAGTTTTGTCACTGTGTTTGAACATTACCTTTGAACGTTACATCTAGTTTGCTCCAAAGTGAAGCAAATGGTCTAAGCTAATAGCTAATAAAAGCTACTCCAAAAAAGTGTCCCTCAGAGATTTCTAACATGAGTTTAACTCACAAGGAGCTAGAAAATCTAAAAGCTGAGGCTTCTTTTGGCCAAGGAGTTCAGATCCAGGTCTGTCTTGGGGCCTGACTGACTTATAAAATATTGTCTCATTGAAAGTGTCATTAGGGCTTAAGTGTTTCTATTCCTTCTAGGTCCTCCTTGCACTCCTTATTCTTGGACTTTATGCCATCTCAACAGCAAATTCCTAGCAGCTTTACTATGCAGAAAATTATGTTGCTAAGGCAGTGCACTATAATCATCTCTGTGTAGTGAAGACTCCATTTGAACCACCAGCAAACTCATGAAAGAGAAAATCAAATGGAGACTTCAGCCAACAGGCTGGCTATGCTACCAGCTGTAGAGAAGAGTCTGAAACATCTGAAGACAGTTCCTCCTTTACTTAGAATGTGAATTACACCCTGCTGAAACTTCTCAGCCTCCACTAATATTGACACTATTCAAAATATCAGGAGCAGGATAAAATTCCTCTTGTCTCTATTCTGCACCATGTATTCCCTTAATACTTTTTTTTCTTCTGTGGGGATATGGGGCATTTTTGGGGCACTGAATGAATCTGCCTGACTGGCTAGTGTATGGAAATCCCTATCTGGACAGCTATAAATGACCATATGTTTGGATTTTATTGTGGACTTTGGAAAGGTTGTTTATATATTCTTTTTATGATGCCACATGTCAATTTTATAATTATAATGAGACACCCTAGGCTGTACTTTGTTGCCTCATGATCATAATCTTTCTTCAGCTGAGGACTTCAGCTGAGGACTCTCTGTCCACTTTGGGTCTCTTATTCCACCCTAGATGTGGATTGTGACCAAACAGCAAGCCTCTTGGTGTCCAGATCCTCCATACCCTATTATACTTGTCATCAAGCTTCTTAGAAAGCACCTGCAAAATTTGCCAATGTACAAAATCAAAATCAAATTATAGTTGTCATATCATTAGCCCGTGTCCCAAATCAATTCAAAGTACTAATAGAAACGTAGACAGTTCAAATTGATGGAAGTTTAATCTGGGTGATTTTTGAATTACTTTCCTAGCAAGCAAGACTGAAATAAGCCAAGACGCGTTTTTTCCATCTGAATGAATATGATATTCCTTGCAGGATAGTTTTGACTTTCGAGCAGTTTCATTCCCAATTGATATGTCATTCTCCAGAAACAAATGTTGGGCCAAAATTGACAATTGTTTTGGTTTTAAACTGTCATGTTTCCAGCAAGCACCCCGTCTTGCTCAGCTGACTTCATTAGCAGTCTTGCCAGGATCTCAGGCTTTAAGGATCGGAAGAGTCACTTGAGATTTCTGCATGTATTTTAAAGTAGTATTTGCTGAATGCTTCCTAAGTCCATATCTTCATCTGCTAAGGTTTGCTTTTATTTTTAATTAATATGAAGTAAATTCACATTTTCAGAAATGTCTGGCCTTAAGGTAGGTTGGTGCTGAACTGAGATGCACTGATGGGTATCTACCATAGAATTATAGCTTTCTAACAGCAAGTACATGATCTGCTTTCAGAATCACTTGATCACTGAGGTTTGTACTCAGTTGGGGTTTCTCTGGAAGGGTGCATTGGTATCACAAAAATACAGAATATCTGACTTGGGAATGCTTAAACATGTGGGTAGGAAGTCCCAACCCATATTCCACACAATTTTAGACGGAGGAATGGCTAGTCCTAATGGATTTAAAAAATAAATAAATAAATAAATAAATAAAAATATAAAATAATAATAATAATAATAATAATAATAATAATAATAATAATAATAATAATAATAATAATAATAATAATAATAATAAATCCTCACAATATTTGTTGTATTCTAAAAGGCAGTTGTGTTGATTCTAAACCTCCTGTAACTCTAAATCCAACCTGTCCTTCATGCTGGCAAAGGGATTCAGTTTGAAAATCTCTGGTTTTATCATTCTATCGGTAGAAGATTGAATTAACATCACAAGTCTGACAGAGCTTCTTGAATTGAAAGAACTAAGCCAAATAGGAGTTTTATCAATTTACTTTGGAAAATGGAAACAGTAATTATTTATGGGGTCGTGCAGTATTTCATGACATGCAATTTCATTTCCAGCAGGTCACATAATTATTTTACTGGGGATGGAATTTGCAAATTCAGGGTACGAATCTGAGCCCCTTCCTACCAAAAAGCGTGGATAATTGATAAGCATAAACTTTGATTTCTCCCTTTCTGTTCCTTTCTCTCACAGGATTTAATGAATTATAGATATGTTCATGCACATGCACAAGTGTAAGAGGGTACATATTTTCTTCAGCCATTTTCATTATGACTTTCATTGAAATGACCTCTATACTCTAGGTTTTCAAAGGGAATAAAACAGAATAAAATTTCTGTAGATATATTAGAATGATGTGATCTTTCCAGCATAGGTTGCTTCTCTTTTCTGCAGGTAAAATACTTCAAACAACACCGAAAAAAGAGAACCTGGGCTGGGAGTTATTCTTGGGGTTTTTTTAATAATTTTTTTCCATCTCAGGTATTCTGACCTCAGCTAGAGTTTCTGCCTCCCTTCTGACAGCAGTCATATTTATTAGAAAGATGACATTGGTTAGATGTGAAATCAGTGTGTGAAAATGTTATCTAGGAATGAAAACAAGATCACCAAACAATGCTCTGCTGAACCTTGCAGAAATAATTTCATATAACTATGTTTTTTTTTCTTACATAAAATTATAGCTGGCATGATTTAAATGACTCTGTCCTTTCTTCCATTTGTAGTAAGTGTGACCTGCCTTAACTTATGCAGTATCTTGTACCCAGGTAAAAACAAACAAACAAAAAAGAGCAAGAATGTTATCTTTCTAAAGGTCATGTCTCTTATGATTAATGTGTTGTTTAGAACATAAATATCACTTAGCAATTATAATGTAGATGCAACTACCAAATTTTTAAGAGAGAAAGGGCTTGCTTATGTATTTATTTAGAATTATGCTATCCAGAGCCATTTAGAGAATTAATGTTTCCCATAGGTATCTGCAGTTCATTCACAAATCAGACCAAAAAATTGTAAAAGCCATGAGTTCTTTTATATTTACATGCTGCAACCTGTGATTTCAACCTGACATTTCCAGTCTGCCTTAGATGAGTGGCTTCTGTGGTAGTTTTCATTCCATTGTTAAATACATGGTTAATAATGTGGAAGGTGCAGGGGGAATACTCACAGAATATGGATGAGGGCAGAAGGAACTTTATGTCTTTGGTGATCATAATTACTATATTTTTTTCCTCTTTTTTTTTTTTCCTTTGTACAGCCTGAGAGAGCTGCACAGACTGTCCTGAAATGACAACTGTCTGTCAATGTCATCCATCAAGAGTAGATCAAGGATTCACTGTGACAGACATCTGTGGCTTAAAAGTAATGTACCTTAAACTTCACAGCGCTGAATTAAACACTGGCTATAAGGTTAGATACTTAAGACCAATGTGGAATGTAAAGTTTTGCTTCCAACTTATTTTACAGGTAGTTTATTTACTCTCTCTGTTATCTATACTGATGACATAAATTAATCTGCTTGCTCTCTCTAGATCATATGAATTGCCTGTACTGAAACTACAGTGGGTGTTACCTGGCACAATAGCAGACTGCATTGATGTAAATGCTACTGATACTAGTAGCCAAAGGAGCACAGGCTTAAAACTCAGGCATTATGGCTCTGTGCCTGCTTCTGGGTGACCTTAGGTAAAATGTTTGTTTACTCTCTGCCTCAGAGTCCTCTCCCCTAGCTGGAGTAGAGATCTGGTGTACCCCAGCTCCATAGCTGCACTAGAGATCCAGTGCATCATCTGGAGACCTCTGGTTTAAAAGCTTGATTCTCTTAATCTTTCCTATAATAGTTTCACCAGCTATCATGTATCAGTAGTTTTTCAGTCATATATTTAAAAATCAGAGTAAGTGGACTTAGGCTGGAAGAATGAATATGTTTCCTTTAATACTATAATACTAGTACTTAGGATGGTGCACTGCATGTTTTTGCAAAGGCTGGATGTGAAATACCATTTGCTGACTTCTCATCTCTATAATTAAAGCAAGCCCATTTATCAGAAAGGCTTTCACAAGGCTTAGCTGCTCTCCTACATATTCGGTGTTTTACATCCATTAAAAATGTATTCTAACTTTACCTATTAGAGTAAATTTCTTAAAAGTCTATAGGAATTATCCTATTGTCAATTTATAGAGTGGAAATTAGGGTGCATTTTATTTAATTCAATACCTATCCAAATACCTATGTATTTTCTAACTTGATTTATCTGTAAATATAAACATTTCTAGCCTCTACCAGATGTTGTGAAGCTATGCTTTTTTCCTGCAGATTGTTTTGATAATGAACTCCTTCCTTATGACCCTTAGCAAAGAAACATAAGGGGCTTGCCCATGTGCATCCAATTGCAGACTGAATTTTAAGATGGCTTTCTTAACTTATTGAGGAATTAGGTTCTCCATTTATGGTGGGCTCTACATATTATACTCTGTGAGCAAGATTGCAGTCCAAAGTCATGCTGATGCACCATATTGCTAAACGAGCTGCCTCTGTGTAACTTTGATGTCAGAGGTTTGGCTCTGCTTCTGCTTGCCCTTTCTTTTTTGAGAAACAGCCACTGTAGGAAGTATGAACTTGTCAGTAAAAATTCTAACTTGGGCTAAGTAAATGAGCAAAAGTCTAGCTTTAGTATTAAAATGGATGAAAAATGTTTCTCCTATTCTGAAAAGCTGATCTTCTGTATTAACGTGTTTATTTGCAAATACTTGGTATTGTTATGCTACTTTCTCAATCAGGAATGCCTAAGATGCGTTTTAAAGCAATCAGGAATACCAAGGATGACTTTAAAAGTGCGAAGTGTGCTGATGGAAGATACCTGGAACACCTACTCAGCAGATGGCAGAGAAAGTGTTAACACTCTCCCATGCACTGTGAAAGACCTCAGCTGGACCCACTGATTGCTAAGATTTTCAGCCCAGCAGCCCCAGCGATTTGGGAAATATCTTCCATGTTATAAGAAGACACTCTTCAAAGAGAAAGGTTTGCTACTATGTAAGTGTGAATCATTGGGGTTGATTAGAAGAAGGGAGAAAAAACTTTTCCTAGTACTCTTTCATAGTTTTTTTCAGATGTAGCCTTAGCTACCTGTAGCCTTTCTAAACTTTATCTTTGCCACTCTTCTGAGGGGTGGCTGGTTTGGTTGTTTTATAAGACTTCTGAAAGTGCCAAAGTAGAGGAAGTTTTCAGCTTTGAGTATAATTCAAATTCTTTATGGAAAGTGTCTCATTTCTCCTTTAACTCTGCTTTAACTTCCTCAGACTGCAATTCTAGGTCTTGGTAGAGAATGCAACCTCATATTCTCTGTCTTGTCCTCTTATCCACTTTGTCTGAAACTCTACTAGCCTGTGAGATAAAATGGAAGGAACTGGATTTTAGCCCAAAGAAAAGACAGCTGAAACAGGCAGCAGGCTTTAAATATTTTAAAAGTTTCTGCAAAAAGGGTGGGGAACAAGCTGTTCTTCTGTTCAAGTTGTGAGATAAAAAGTAATATGCTTCAACTGGAACAAAAGCTGATTTTGGAGCATTCTTTCTACAAACTTCTTCCTATGACAAAGATCATTAAGAACTACAATAGACTGTATATAGAAGCTGGGGAAACTTACTCACTGGAGGTTTTGAAAGAACCATCTGTCAGAAATGATGTAGTTGATTTGGGACAAGTGGACACACCAAATGATCCATTAGAGTCTGTCTTACTCCTTTCTGGGATTTAACCGTAAAGAAAGGGGAAAGACTACACCACAGCAGGGTGACATTCATATTCCAGTTTAAGACAGGGTGATTCACTTATCCAAATCTAGCTCCCATATCATGGCATAATGGTTGGCACCCTGTCAGCCACGTGCAGTCACATGCTAGAGGTAAAGAAAACTTGCACAGCACTAACCAGGACTGGACTCCAGAGAAACTGAACCCAAGATATCAAAATGTACACAGCAATACTTCTTATGTAACACACTTTGGGAAGTGGTTGGTGCAAGGTGTTAAGGAAAGGAGACCTACAAATGACCAGCCTCTGCATTCCCACCAGGCTAGCGAATCTCAAAGGGCAAGATGGGATTGCTGTGCTTGAACACACTAAGTCATATTTGCTGAGGAGTATGTGAAGGGAATATTCAGGTGTTGAAAATACAGCTATAATAAAAAACTTTCTCACACACTACACAGCGCTAGTCAAGCAGGTCAAGTGTTCTCTGCCACCTTACCATGAGGCACTTGCAGTGGATACATGCTGATTGCTAAATCATTGGCTTTAAAGTAACAAGGGGGTTTTTAGAGTATTTGTCGAAGAGATGTGCATGGGCTTGATTTACAATATTGTCAGTTTGGAAGTATGCATATTCGTATTCAGCTGAGGGATGGGATAGAAATTCTTATCTGAGATCATACAGTTTCTTTTTTTTTTAATATTTGTTGGCATTTGAGTAACAAAATTACCTGATGGGGTAGTGGGTTAATCTAGTTTGTTTACCCTATAAGTAGCAAACAAGTTTTAACTGGAGGTGAAGTTAGTTTGTAGAATCTGCATAAGTCACACAATGTTAATTTAAAAAGTTAATTTAGTTCATTTCACTAGCAAATATTCCGCCTCCAGGAATTATCCTTTCTGTGAAAACTGTTCTGACTGTTTTTTATTGTCTATTAACATGATGCTTTGAGGATATTTTCTGTGAGAATGTTCTGACTTAGAGCTGTGCCCACCTGCAATGATATAACTAGCAAAGCAAATTGCATTATCCTCTCAGTAAGCATTTTAGTTCTTTATTGTTTTAACCTGAGTTCCTGTAAATCAACCAGAGCAATCAGTTTTAATGACTGCTCTAAGAGAAAAACAAACAACAGTGGAAAAGCTCTGTTTTTTTCAGTTAATTCCAGAAAAGAGAAGAGGCACTGCATTTTCCTTCATCAAAACCCCTGATGCATAACCAATTCTCATTGCTTGCCCTATGCTAGAGGTTATAAGCTTCCTGAGCACATACCAAAGCTGAGTTGTTTTTCAGTGTTTACCGTGAACAGCAGTCACTCAACAATTTGCTCAAAGGACTGCACCAACAGCAGGGGACAAGATGGCCATGGTCTGAAATACTCCGATTCTAATTGTAACGTATTTAGTGATCCCTAAATAAGTTTGCATCAATAAAGGGCTGAGTTTGTTTGCACTGAAACTCAGTGCATGATTTCTCAGCTTAATTCAATTGAACCATCATTTCTGCTAATCACCCCTATAAAAATGAATTTATCTGAGATGTTTTGTTTTCAAAAGGAAAGAAAAATTGGAAAACTGTAAGGACTGAATATAAAAGCAAGATGCTTAACTGACCTCTTCTGATTGCTAGGCTGCTGCTTCTTCCAGTTCTGGGTACTTCCCGCAACAATAGTGTTCATAGCCCTAAACAGAAATGGCAAAACCAATGGATTGTTTCGATCTGCTAGCGTTCATTCTTTTCTCAGCAGACAGAATATCTTGATTCTTGATCTGTGAAAATTATAAGTTGCAACCATAGAATCATAAAATAGTTAAGGCTGGAAGGGACATAATCACGAAAGTCTTATAGGTGTTCTAAAAGTAATTCATAAAAGTAATTGCATTCTAAATCTGGTAGCTTATTTAACTGTTAGATGACTCTAAGACAATATTTTAGAGTCTTCAGGTCGGGAGCCCTATTTTTTAGGGAGAGGAGGGAAAAGTGCATTAAAATCTGGAAATAAGAAAGGAAGAAAAGAATGAGAAAGGAGATAAGGGTTTGAGGACCTTTGTCCACCTGGGAAGGAATAAGGTACAGGGAAATTGCACTATTCTTTCCAGCTCTACCAGTTGGTCCGATAATATAGTACCTCCTCCCATGAGCTGTGCCTTCCTTGTGTCCTGGGAGCAGCTGTGTTGTGATGCTACTGCCTCGCAGACACGTTTTGTAAACATGGACAGCATTGTTAACAGTGTGAGATTAACAGCCTTATTCAGTAATAGCAATCAGTGTATACTGTTGTTACACAGCAGAAACAATCTTGTAAAGCCCATTTCCTTTCAGACTTTGCTCTCCCTGCTTCCTAAGCCTTCTCCCTCATGGTAATACTCCAAACAACTCTCTGTCACTAGAGAGAAAGCATTTCCATGGAAAGTTCTAGTGTATGCTTCTGTTAATTGGTAAGCGATCATCTGCCAAATAAATTCTGATGACAAAGGCATGCCTGCCTTGCCCTCAGCAGGGCACTGCTTTGAATCTCCTGTCTGCTCATTTATCGGTCTTTACAAAACCTACAGGAACAGCAGTGACCAGGCAGAGGTGACAGACAAGTGAATTAATAAGCTTGTTTTCCAGAGGACATCTGACTAAAAAGTTTTTTAAGAAAAGCATTTCTTCCTAAAACTTTATTGTCAGCACTTGATCACTGTTCCTAAATGAAATTTGTGTTGTCTACCAATATAATCTTTATATAATTCTGGAACAATTCCACTGGTGGTTAATCAAAACAAATTTCAATGTTATTAACCATGATCAGACTGGTTATGGATAATAGCATTTTTTTCCCAGATGATTGTTTAATTAAGATATAAAGGTGCCAAATCAGATCTTTGGGAAAGCTAAGAATTGTCTAGGGAAGCAGAACTGTAACTGCTGTTGTATACTTTTATCTATATTAGAGGTTTGTCTTTGCAGTTTAATCTCTTCAGGAAGACATAGGATCACAGCACTTTACATTGAGGAGTGTGGCCAATAT
This sequence comes from Streptopelia decaocto, assembly GCF_964273445.1. Classification (NCBI taxonomy): domain Eukaryota; kingdom Metazoa; phylum Chordata; class Aves; order Columbiformes; family Columbidae; genus Streptopelia; species Streptopelia decaocto. Next base: position 46,652,163 of record NC_138659.1, read on the forward strand.
AAGAAGAGTTTGAGTACTGGTGATCATCTATGTGGCTAAGTTTCCTTCCCATCACACATTTCTGCATGAGTCCACCATTAGCAAGGAGTAAAGTACCAGTCCACAAAAAATGGTAGGCTCTTCAGTGTCTGTACTTCGTTTGTATGATGACTGATATATTTTTAATTAGTTTTGTTGATCTGATTAATTAAAATTGTCACAAATTAATTAAGCTATTTAGGAACTTTAAAAGAATATTTGACATAAAAGGAAATGTGGGAAAAGAAAAAAAAATATTTGTATCTAACAGTTTCTTTTATATCATGGTACTCAATATGTTATTTATTTATTTATTTTATTATTTATTTATTTATGTTCTTCAGAAAGGAAATGACTCTGAGAAGGGAGACTCCTTATAGAGGAAAGGAGACTCTTCTTCCCTTGGAGCTATTGAACATGCCATGGGGAGAGCAGCTTCCAGAGCACAAGGGCAGACAGGCAGGGGAGCCCAGCAACTGGAGCATCTGTGGCACAGTGGAGAACGCTGAGAAGGAACAGAGACAGACAGCCAGACAGTGCAAGGAGGCAGAGAGACTTTTTCTGGTGCATAGAGACGACTGTACAGTCTGCAAAAACCCGGAAAGTGACCAAGTTGGATCTAAACCAAACCTAAGAGGATCAATCCACCAAAATCACAGTAAAATCTTCATTTAAAAGTGCTCTTGTATTTCTTGGCTTTAATTCTTAAAGTTTGCTTTTCTATTTGTACTTACAAAAGAACTAGGTTTTACTTTTGAAAGCCGTTTGCACATTTCAAGTGGGTATAGGATGATTTAGTGATGAGACTTTTATGACTTTTGCAGGGTCTTGTCATGCACCTTACCAGACTTTTCTGTGGAAGTACTTTGTCAGTTCTTCACTTAACTCTTTTACCATCGACAGTCTTTCAACTAGTAGACTTGGCATCTGCTGTCTGCATAGCAGTGGCTTCTGCTAAAGTGCTAACTACAGTTCTAGTGAAATCGTGCAAGGCATACTGGATAACCAAGGTATTTTCTGTTTTCTCCACTGGTTGGGAGTCAAATTTTGCTCTCCTCAGGTAATGCTTGGAATTATCATCTTTTGTTAATAATACTGCCATGTTTCTGTGTCACAGTAGCAGAATCAGTCCTTTTCTTGTTTAATCTATTTGCTTCTTTTTTTCTTTACAACTTTTGAAATACTTTTGTGATCGAATTGTGGACAAGCTTCTTTCCAAACCATTCAAGCTAGTACCAGTATACTATATCATACTGAGTTTAAAAGCATGTGTTTCATATAAACAATTCCATGAATTGCCCTGTTTTCAATATCTTTATATTTTTAAATGGGTGCCTGGGAAACCGTAATGCTCTGTATATGGATGTATTAATTTACTAATGCCTTTTTGATGGCTGATGCAGCCTCAGAAAGTTCATGTAAAAAAAGTAGTTATCTCAGATAAGCAATAAATTCTAACCTACCTCAATAAAAGCCACTAGCCAAATAACATAATTACAGCAAAGATGAGTAACTGATGGTTTGTCATCTTCAATTTATATTCTCTTTTATCTTTAGAGGATAGGAACCTGCTCTGTTCAACTGGCTTATTTTAAGAGCGCTTAATCAGCAAAATTATATAGTAAAATGCAAATATGAACTATAGAAAGGGATTGAAAAGAAAACTTGGTTTTGAGAATTGCATTTGTTTTTACTGTGCTAGAGCCCATTTAGATTCAATTTACACTCTGGTCCCTTCAGATTTTATGGAACTTTTACTTTCATGACTATGGACAACATCTCTGTCAAAATCCACATCACAAATATTTAGGCCTGTGGATGCATTTTATGGTACCTTCCCCTGAATTCACTGTAGAAGGAGGATGGCCTCCACAATATAATTTGAGGTCAGCTAGACATCTTCCCATTATTAAAGCTGTCATGCCAGTATGCATAAAGGTATCCAGTATTCTGAAGTATCCATCTGAAGGTATCCATCTTTCTGAAGCGAAGACATCCCTGATTATGCTATTGGATGTTCACTATTGGAATGGCCTCGGGATAAAAGAAAATATACTTCCATATGGCTCCATCAACTTCTATTATTTAACTTGTAAAGACATGGAAAAAAAAAATCCTAGCTCTAGCCTATTCAACTCCTAATGTCTTTTTATAGGAAAAATACTTATAATTGATAAGATACTTAGAGATCTAGCTCTTTTGCAGTGAGATAAACTTTAAGTAATTTCACTAGAATTCTTACTTGGCCTGTAAAATATATGTAATGTAAAATAAAATACAGGGTATGGCAGAATATAAGAAAACATTTTGATGCAAACACAAAGTTTGTCAGCATCAAGATTGGTAAATAGAATAGAATTGATTATTCCATGTACTGTATCTTGTTTGGACTGAATGTTGTCCATGAACATATAATTGGACTGATGTTTTAGGTGGTGGTGTTTTGCAAATACACAACTTCAAACTAACAGGTAAGGAAACACCAAGTGCCTTCAGTGGTGTGTGTGAATACGTCCACAGAACTTGCTTAGTGTCTCTACTCTCTTATATAGTAGCTTCCACTTAAAATTTGAAGGGTTGATACATTTAAACGTGAGAACTGTCTAACCTAGTCCTTAGGAGGACTAGCTAAGACAAGAAGGCTACTCAGCATGAGTTTCAAGTTGGTTATGACAGATATTGGCATTCTGTCTAAAAACATCTTTGAAGTGAAACATTTTAACAACAGTAGACTGGAATCTGTCATTGTTACCTGAGCTTGTGTAATAGTCCCTAGACAGCCTTTAGAGCAAAATGGTTTAGTTGCAGAAGGTACAGTTTCCTGAAAACTAAATTTTTTTACTGTAAAAGACTGGACAATCTGAACAATGGTGGAAAAAGCAATCCAGCCTCTCTTGGCTTACTAAATAGCAGTTTGCAGTTAAGCAACAGATCTGAATGGGAAACTCATTTGATCGCTGTGTGTGATTTACAGCTCTTGGTTCTCTTCCTTTTCATTCAGTCTGTCTGGAATTAGCTATTTAGTAGTCATGGTTCATAAGTAGGGATGAGTGGTAGTCAAAACTCAGATGCCCTGAAAACAATACTTTTCTCCTTTGAAATAGTCTAGCTCCAGGCAAGATGCTTGAAGACCTATGCTAGGGATAGAAGAACTTGGATATGAGGGTTGAAAGAACCATCAGACACAGGGAACGCTTATAGTATCTGCAGTGTTAACTCTAGAAAGAAGCATATGTATGTAGAGACCCATTAGATAGGCATGGCTGAACTTTTCATGGTGGCATCTAAGAGTGTGCAATGAATAATGCATCTTAATGTCACGATAGCAGGGAGGCATCATCTTGAGGTGCATACATGTGGTTCTTTTGCTCACTGCCTGAGTAGATGGGAATTTTGCTTGCATGTAATGTAGATGGATTTGTTAAAGCTTGCCTGGGTCAATACATTATCAGTCGTATTTCACGCAAGATCACTTGTTTAATAGACCAGAACTCTTCTCCAGACTGTAGAACCAGAAAAGAACGATGGGTTTCTGTTAGCAAACTATTTGTAGGGACAAATGTAAATATTTTACTCATCTGTGTGAGATATTTTAGGAAAAAAAAAAAACAACATAAAACCTTGGGACAATAATTTTTTTCACTTTCCATTAAGATGACAAAACCATAATCTATTGCTATTTCTTGTTTTTTCTTACTATTTATAAAGCTAACACTTTTTCACATTTTTCTGCTTTCCAACAAATCATCTGCAGTAGTTGTTAATTGTGAAGCAACTCAGAATGTTAAGCACAGGAGAGAGAAAGTGAGGAGGAGGTAAATCCAGAGGTCCTGTTGCAAGCTCAAAACAGCAAATGCTTTATCTGTTGGGCTTAAATTTATTCACAAATGATGGATTATGGGGAAAACATGAGATCCAAAAGATCGTGCTTAAGGATTTGCTATTCTATGGAGGAGATACGCATACATCTGGTATGTCAGAGTACTTTTATGACCTCAGGTGATTTTTGCTTGCGTTGCTGTTTTTTAGTATTACTGTTGTACAATTGAAAGGTGCAGCTAATCAGAGATGTTCAAAGACCTATTTTACCTCAAAGACCAATAAGTTTCTTGCCCTGTACCATCCATAAAAACACCTGTCTTCCCTTAACATCAACTGTTCTGTAGCTTTTTCTGTCCTGTGCTCCATTTAGTGGACATTCCTTTTGGTCAGGGATTCAATTTGCTGTAATGATGAGGGCCTAATGACTGACAAATAAGCCAGCATCGCAGAGTGGGAAGTTACCTTCAAGTGTGAAAGAATGGAAATGAGCAAAAATTTCCTGATAGAAACAGTGGATGGGTTGTATAGTTTCAGAGAAAGGCATGGCCCTATAAGTTGCAAAATAATTCATTATATGATCAATTTTTTCCTTTAATCTGAGGTGAAATTTCTTTCAGTTCTAGCATAAAGACGGACAACTGTGTGGAACCCAGTGCTTATTCCAGTTATGTGGTTCATTCTGTCCTGTGTTGTACAAAATAAAACCAGATGCACATCACACTGCCCTTTGTTAACTCCGGGGATCCAAACCTGTTCTGGCATTGAGGAAGCTGTGGTGATCTGCTAAAGTTGAAAGTCAGGTCCTGTCTGCATCTAACTAGCACATTGTGACTTAAACTATGGATCCTAGAGTGCTCAGCACTGGTTTTGGTAGAAAATATTTCTTAATATGATGTACAGTTTCCACTGTAGTTCCAGCAGCACCAGCAGTTTGTCCCATTTACTTGGTTAGCATGAGTATCATGGGAAGTGACAGTTTGCTTAAACAAAACAGAATCACATTCTTATGAAAGCTTAGGGAGCCGCAGTCTCTAGGAAGGTATGGCTGAGGTTTATATCTGTAGTAGAAATAATTTCTCGTGGTGTCATGACTGCTCTTTGGTTACCTCACTTAATTTTGTTTATATGTCTAGAGAATACTGTCATGTTTTCCTCCATGAGTTATATTTATTCTGATGAATGTTTTCAACAGAAAGATTCACAGCATATGTCATCCACCCAATAGGTATTTTTAAGTAGAGCTTTATTTCTCATTTTAAAAAATAATAAAAATGCCCATTAGTTAGATAAGGTCTAGAATGATTTTTTGTAATCATGACTGTTACATGAAGACTGATGGTATTTTTAGTTGTTAGAAGGTTACTTTTCTTAGCTGCTGGAAAGTGTGTAACGAAAGACAAAGACAAAACTGCTTCCACCCAGCAGCATGATGATAATCCATGTAGCTGTAAGTATGACCTGTATTTGAATGTGAATGAATTGACAGCTATAGTTGAAGAAATGGAAGAACTGAAAACTGTAGAAGAGGCGGGAAGAAAAGTCTGTTGTGGTGTGCTCATGTATATATCCTTGTGATGAAAGAGTGTACCAAAAACTTATTGCAGCCTGATGATTTTGACAACCACCAACTCTTCTTCCGGAGGCATTTCCAGATTTCTTTGCTGGTATCCCTGCTATTTGAGAACAGCATTCCTCTAAGTCTGTGGTACATCTGCATTTGCCAAATCCCCCTGCTCTACCTTTTATCCTTCTCATCTAAAAATTCAGTACATCTGTGATGTAACAGCCTGGCAGCAGCATGTTACTCTCCTGTACAACCACCATGTCTTTGCCCAGTCCTTTTGACACTATCAAGAAGTCCTTTAAAGATCTCAGCCCTGTACGTATGTGTGTGAACATATACCAAGCAATCCCCTGCCCTCATTGCCCTCCAGTGTCTATTCCACTTGGCTAAAATACCAGATCCATTCACCCCAGTTCTGCACTCTAGTGTCACTTTTCTTGCCTTTGCCATCTCACAGAATCTGAGCATTCAATTCTAGCTTGGGAAAGAGCCATGAGGAACACTTGCTGTGGCATCCCTGGCTCTGGTCCTGCTGGTCTGCTACATATTACAGGCAGCAGGATGCCAGCCTGGGCCCTGCCATGTCCAGAGCTAGTCGTTCTGTCCATCAGATATCTCCCTGCTCCCATCCAGGCTATTCCTTTGCTGGTGAGAAAAAAAGAAATGCAGAGTCTCTAAGCAAAAGGAAGGATGTAAAGCAGAGGTGCAATTAAAGGAAGATGGGATTAAGGTAGAGAACTAGAGTGCTTAATGTTTCATTCATGCTATAGGGCAAGGCATAAAACATAGATCAGTCCTTGTGTTGTCCAGACAAATTTGTCTGCCTTTAAAATATAGCCCCTTTATAGATATAAACTTGTTTAATCAATGTTCTTTAATGAAAATATAGCTAACTTAAGTGCTAGTTGAGTGAGCACTTTCTTAACAGTGCTGTTGCACAAAGAAATCCATTTTAGTCTGTAGCACAGATAAAGTACAGTCCCCTGTAGAGATTTTATATGGGACTTTTACCCGTTAGTTTGCTACACAGTTGCTTTTTTCCCCATTAATTAATCCCTTAACTGGAGTATCAGATCTACCATACAGAAGTACTTGTAGCTTTGGCTTTATAGAAATAATCACAATGCATGTATAATAAGAGTTTGTTTGTAAATAGGATTTGTTTGCTAGTCATTGGTCCCTCTTGTCCTTTACACTATCGTTTTCAAAATCAGTGTCATGTAAAGTTAGAAATGTAAGTTATTTTGAATGAATTCTTCACAGTATGACACCACTTGTAGGCTGGACGTTGCCACAGGCAAATACTTAATCAGAGCTTAATCAACAAACTGGAAGAATCAAAATTAGTTGATCAAAACAAAATATAAATGTATTCTCTAATTGATTAGAGTAGCTTGGGAGGTTCTGCAAATTAAAAGATTTGCCCAGCTGGAATGAAAATCAACCTTTCTTCCTATTTTCCAGCCAGAAATAATATTTAATAGCAGTTCAACAATCTCTGCTCCTGAGGAAAAGTAGAAAGGAGATGAAAGGAATAAAAATGGCTCATAGAAAATACCTGATAATATGAAGAGTACTACTTTGAATGTACCAATTTAATCAGGACTTGAGGGGGAGAAAGCAGGTGACAATAGGGAAAGTCTTGCAATGGAACATTTTTTCGCAATGTATTTTTTGTCTCCCACAGGAAAAGAAGAAAAAAAACCCCACACCTGTTAGTCTTTATACGTATATATTTTTAAGGAGAAACAATAGTAGGGAAAACAAACAAACAACTAAAACAAACAAAAACGCACCAGCTCTCTGCAATAAGTGTGTTCCTTCAACCTAAATCTAGCTTTCATTATGTCCTGTGGGTAGGAATTGTCACAGCACATCACTTAATCCCGTGAGCAAGGAGGACCGCTGTGCATTGCAAGCGTATGATGCAAGGAGGGAGACTGGCCATCTTGGGGGATGGAATGTCTCTAGCAGGTGTGCAGTGTCTCAGACCTAACTTTTCAAAACAAAAATATTTGGATTCTGGGCCAAGATATTTCAGAATTCAACTGTTTGGTTTTTTGTTTTTTTTTTTCTATCTATAAGTTTGTCCAGAAAAAAAGGAGATTTCAATAGACTGGTTTTAGGACTACAAGTAAAAAGTATAAAGCAAATATGAAACAGATCAGAGTTGCTGTGTATCAGACTGGGGCTGCAGAGGGAACATAACATATTGGATCCACAAATCAACACATCTGAAGTCCATCTGTATTTCTATTCCAGTTATGTTCATCTGTTTGTCAGTTCATGCAGGAGTAGAGGTGTTGACATATAAAATCTGCAGTGACTGAATTGAGACTGACCTTAATATAAGTTGAACGATCCTTTAATTATTTTAAACCATTTTAAGAAACTTCTATTTCCCAGTTACTGCTGTCACTATAGGAAGCATGAGAAGTCGTCAGAAAGTTGATGCCTCAAAATTAGCTCAGCTTAGGAACTGAGAGGCAATTTCTAAATTATGAGGTTAAAATACTGCTAGCTGGTGTTATTTGCAAAGATCTGCATGTATGCCCATTGAAGTGCAGTAAATATCTTGCCATCTGACTGTTTAGTCAGATAAAAGTCACGGGGAAACGATTCATGGAATACTTTGTCATCAGCCATTTGAGAATAAAAGAATAAGATTTTATCTGGGAAAAGTAATTAAAGGCATGTTTATAAATAACTTATTCCATACTTAGGGGGGTGGAGAGTGTTGTTGGAGACCTTTTCCCTTCCAATTACGTTTGATATAAAATAATTATTTTTCTTTTAAGAACACATTCAGTAAAATGGAATGAAAATGAAAGAGCTGTCAAGCATACAGTTGTAATGGTGCAGTGTGAAACGCTTGGGACTTGAAAAAAGATGGTATATTGAGAGAGACATCTAATTTCTGAGTCCTGAAGTTTAATTTTGGCTGCACATTGCACTCTTAATAATACAGGAAAGAGAGGAAGAAAATAAATCAGAAAGAATTTATCAAACAAAAGTTTGTGCATTTCAGAAATAAGAAGCTAAGATTTAGTAGCATACAGACAGGGAAACGGGCTTTTCTCCTTTAGAGGTAAGGCAACTTCTCACTCAAATTATTAGCCTAATTTTCTGCTTTCCATATCTCAATGATGTATGATGAGTGATACACCTGTAATGGAGCAGCCTAGTAAAAGGAGGCTGCAATTTTTCACAATTGTGTCATTTTTCAAGTAGCAGGCAAGTGAATGCTGTACAGCATCAGCTGCTGGGCATACTACAGAACATGGCACACTGCAAAAGAAATCAGCTAGCCTTCTGCTTAAAAAATGCCAGGACCATTGTTAGATAGAAAAATAAAAAGTAGAATACATTTGATGCAAAAATATGGCATGGAAAGAAATAAGAATTATCTATTAAATGAGAAAAAAAAATCATTTACTGCTTTCATATCAGAATACCCAGCAACTTTGGAATATTATTCTTCTTGTAAGTTCAGCTGCCTCCAATTAAGTATGTACCATATGTGATATTATAAAGATCCTCAAAAATTAACTAAGCATAATTATTTTGGGGGAGGAAGACATAGTGTTAAGTATATTTTAGATTTTCTCGTTTCTCTTTGCATCCCACCCTCTTTGCTCTAAATGGCCTTCTTTTAAATGCCTAAATCTAGATTTCCTGTCAACGTGGATGTTTTATAAATTAACTGCCTCTTTCTAGCAACTGTAGGGACAGTTAATGATTTACAACTCAAAATGTAATGTAGAGAAAACCTCACAACCCAGACTGGCTGTTACACCATCCTTGAGAGAACTCATTTGCAGAGAAAGCTGTGCCACTGAGGATATTTTTCTAAAACTCGGATCACACTTTCTATTGACAGCTCAATGTTCTAGCTCGGAAAAAGTGCAACACTTGACACCCCATCAGCCCTTTACTGGAGTTTCAGCTTTGAGTTCTACAGCTGCGATATTTGCAGATCAGTCACACAAAGGAAGTTTTTTAAAAAATAAATGCGTATACAAAGCTGCACAGCTGCCTTAACTCAGCCCAAAATATTTAGTTTTGTTAATTTTAAAATGTCATAGCAACCATCATGGGCTTATGCTTTTCCAAGCATATGGAAGTGAAATAGATCTCCTAACAGTTTGTATGCCTCAACTGCAAAAGAGCAATGCCCGCAAAGGTACAAACGTATAAGTAAATGGGTCAAGGAAATGACAGGAATGTAGGTTGTAATGCATTTTAAGGTTGAATGTAGGGTATTTATGTTCCCTTTTTATTTTGCCACTGCTAGTTGTATCCTTTCTGTCACACACTGAATTTCTTCTCGGGCTGACTCTGCGTTGCAGCCCTCAGACTGCTATCTAAAGAGACAGTTCACTCGGAGGGTATCTAAATGAAACACATAAGCAGGTTTAGAGTGCAGTTGAATTAAGATCATTTGAAATTAAGAAGCTCTTCTACAAATAGATCTAATCAACATGTCTCGCATGAGCAGAGGTTGGAATGCTGAACTATAAGAGTCAGAAACATTTACATTTTAATGACATTAAGAAGGACATGGGGCAAGACCCTTCAATTTCTCTGCTACAGTCTTTGTCTTCAGGATGGGAGTAGCTTAAGGATGTTAGAAGTTGTTCATATCTACTGATTACAGTGATCATACTATAAAGCATCAGTCATGGATTAGAACACATTTGTGATAGAAGCTGAGCAAATGCAGAAAACAAAACAAACAATCCCAAAGCCCAAAGTAGAGATCCCTGATCTGTCTTTAAACAGCAAATTCTTAGTTACATAGAACAGTTGTATACCAGCAGCCGAAAGATAATCAACAGTACAACAACGTCCTTCAGCATGATTGTCTCAAGAGCTTTGGAAAGGCAAGGCATTGAATTCTGACTAGGTAGCAGAAATGAAGAATTGTGATGAGTAAATTGGGTAAGGCTGAGCACAACAGAATGTTACACAGACATATCCCACACACTTTTGGCTACGGCTGTTTTCATTACCATTGCTTTTTTAGATACTCTAAGCTTACCCACAGATGTTTAAAAAATGTGATTAGGCATTCTGTGCTAGGCAGAGAAAAAGAAAAAAAGAGCTGTACCAGCCTTGTCATTCTCTTTTAGGTTTCATGCAGCATTCATAAGGGAGCCTCTTGAAAAAGAATCAAAGTTCAGTGAAAGTGCATTTTGAAAAAGCTTGTGATGAATTCTGAAGCCACCTGTTGCTTCACACTAGCTAAAAAATGCATGCTATTACAAGGAAAGTAATCATGATTATATTATGATGGCATCTTCTTTCAAAAGGGTGCTGTATGTCTATGTCCTATCTAAGAAAAGCGCTGCCCTCCCAAGCCTGCCAATAGGTAAATAATTTGCCTAGGTTGGCCAGCAAATCTGCGAGAGAGCGGAATTTTCTTGTAGTGCTGTGCTTCAGAAATACCCTGAGAATGAAGGGCAAGGGTTTCATGAGATTCCAGTTGGTGATGCTTGAAAACAAACAAACAAACAAAACCCACAGATGTTGAAACAATTCCATCTGTATTTGGCACTAGCCAAATTTATTTCTTTACAGCTACCTTGGAGCTTGACAATGTGTTAAAATGAATAATTAAATAGATTCTGTGTTTCCAAGAGGCTTTAGAGTATGAACAGAGGCCAATATTAAAGTGCAATAATAAAGCAGTAAGAGTAAACAAATAAAGGGAGCTTAAGAGCTTCATAAAGGCAGAGGCTTTTTTGTAGGTGGCATTTTCTTTAGCATTGTGAACTTCATTGTATTACCATGGCATGCTGCTGGAATAAGAAACCTTAAGTGTCCTGATCTGCAGTTTATCTTTCGAAGCTTCTGAAAATAAAAATTCAAGTGGTTACTGCATACAAATTCTCCTTAGCTTGTGTGAAATGGTAGCTTTTCAGTGCTGTAGGGAGCAATGGCACTGAGGAATAGACTAGAAAGAGGTGGCAGAATATTCTACTGGAGACACCATGGGGTTTGTATAGTGGCAGATACCAGTCCTCTGAATTGGTGGATTTTGTGAAAAGCAACAGTCCTTGCAAACTAGCAAGCCGGCCTTGAGATTCGTGAAAGCATCGTAGTATCAAAGGGGTGGAAGCTGACAAATAGGGGAGAGAGCGCTGCTGATGTTTTTCCTTCAGAGCACTATGACTGGCTGTAGTGCTCAGTCCTTTGTCAGCCTAATGTCCCTAGTAATGAGGCAGGGCCAGACACAGCTCCTTTCTCCTCTCATCCATTAGGAAAAATAGGGCTGATAGAAGAGCAGTGGAGAGGATGACTCTGCCCTCATTACACAGTGACATCTGGAAGAGAAAGGACAGAGTTAGGGGGCTGATCGAATGAAGCTGATAGATGGCTGCAAGGTTTAGGACAATTTCAGTCTTTCATAGGCACTCTCTGCAGTATGTAACGATAAAATATTGAGCAGTTGTACTGTCTAGTATGGTGTTTTCACGTTCTTCATAAATCTGTTGTAAGTTGCAAAATAATTAATGTTCGCTTAAAAAACTAACTCCTGCAGTCAACTTACTAGTTTGGAATTTCAATTTGCTTTGTTCTGGTGTTTATTCAAGGTTCTAATGACAGAGTGGCAATGAAAGTGTTGAAAAAAATATTTACAATCACTCAAACTAGAATTAAATAGAAGGTGAAAAAGAGTCATATCTAGATCATGAAGTTTTGTGAAAATCAGAAAACTCATTACATGATGTTTTGGTAGACTTTTCCTATATATTTCAATAGATATTTGACAACCGTATATGGATGCAACTATATTTCTTCTTTCCTATATCACGTCTTTAAGACCAAGGGGACATCTGCGGTGCAGTGAAACTTTTAAGTTGTGTAAGAAGTGCATTGTGTATTGTGATGGTAAGAAGCACTAGAGTGGGGCATTGGAAACCTCAATTCAAACCTTGGCTTGAATTTCAAATGAAAAGAAGTAAATACTTCATCTTTGATCATAAAGTTTTCACTGAAGCCCATGATGGAAGTATCCATCACCATAGTTGATGCAATTGCAGTGGTCTTCCATGATTGAGGACCGCAGGACCAAAATAGAAGGGTTGTTGATGGTTAAAGAAGAAATGTATTTTCTCAAACTCGGCGCATAAAAGCTTTCACAACAGCTGAGATTTGTTCAGGTTGGGATCAGGGCACGTTTTCAAAGCAGTAAGTAAAACCTTGGACTGAAGCTCATCATGGACCACAGAGTCCATGAAATGAGATGTTGGAATCATTGTCACTGTTCCAGGTCCAGTTTGGCACCCATTGTGGCTGCACCTGCTGATGCCATGTTTTTGACAGGTACAAATCACCAGGCGTCAAGGAGAAAACCATGAAACAGGCAACAACTGGCAACAACTGTCTGAAGTAATTAGCTAGCCCAGAACCTGAGGCAGTGGTACCTAAAAAGAAGCAGGTGGACTGCCAGGGAAGCCTGTATGGTTTTTGTTTGTTTTTTCCCTCCAGAGTGCAGTAGCAGCCAAACATTGCAGAGACATTTTGCTAAGCACTTGCTAAACAGAGCCTCTCAAGGGTGTGACAAACCCATCGCTCTCTCATCTTGTTTTACACATATCTTTCAAAGATCTATGCTTTTTCACAGAGATTTTCCACTTGTATTTTGAAATTGAATGTATTTTGCATCTTATATGAATGTGCTGAGCATAAGCAGAGAAAGAGTTCTTGTGTGGTGTTGAGCAGTGGGAGCTTTAGTTTGGCCATTTGTATAATTAGGTGGCTTTTTAGTGTGTATTCTGCATAGGCTAATTAGAAGAGTCTGGCCTGCAGCCAGGCTATTTCTTCCTTAAAGATCTGGTTGCTCTACAGCATTGCTGGAACAGATTTGTCTTTCTGGTTGAGACCAGGAATGAATTAATACCACAGGTGGCAGAATGTGAGCACAGAACATTACCTGCTTTGTTGATAAAGACAGACTGAAAGTGCTAAATGGATGATATTGGCACTTGTGAAAAGTCAGTTCTGTTCCTCACTGATTATCAGAGACATTTCAGCAATATGTCCAGCAAAACTGCAATCACAGTAATTGCATAACAATTGCAATCACAGGCTTGTTTGGCCCTTCTGGAAGCAGAATAGCTATTTGTTATACAGCTGTGGACAGGTTTGCAAATGCCCTGGCAGTATTAAGTTTGTTAGTGAACTGTGTGGCTGGCTGAAAAACTGTCTAGGGATCAGGAGTAACATACGGACAGGAACACATAGGATCTGCTTTAGCTGAGCTTGGCATGACACAGAGGGGTATCCAAACAAATCCCAGTATCTCGAAGGCAGAGAGGGAGCAAGGAAGCTTTCAAGACTGAAGCCTTTGGAGCTATGTTTTCCTTCCCATTGCTTTTCCTAGTTTCTGCTTTTATTCCCCGTAGGTACGTCATATTTATTACGTCTCTTCTGTGCGCTTCACTGTAATAGTGAATAAGAAATTTCAGGTTTTATTGCTGTAGTTGGAGACTATTATCACATACATGTTACAGACCAGTGGGTAATAATGTCCAGACTTAAGAATACTCAGGTAAAAATTTACTGTTCCTTGAAAGGCAGGATTTTCACCAACTACGCAAAACATAAAATGGTCAGAGCAGGAGTCTAATGTCTTCTGTAACTATTCCCCTATTACAAGGTGTATTCTGCCCTTTTTTCAGACCTTTGATCACCATCTAGCACTTTTGCCCACTGTTTCTTGCAACTGGTGATGGTTTTCTTTCTGTTCCATGTAGGCCCAGATGCTGACCATATGAATTCTAATCCTCAGACTAGGACAGGGAATTGGTTTGCTGGAACATGTAGACATATAAAGGCCAAATCCTGAGTTCAATTTGTGCAGCTGAATGGGGCTCATCAATTGTAGAGAGCTGTAAGACCTGACCCTGCATCACGTTGACTGATTGTGGCCGAGAAGTGGGGAGGCTAAACAGACACTGGGCAGGGAAGGATATGCAGTGATATTACCAGTGTGCAGGTAACGAAGAGCGCTGCCCTCACTTGAAAATTGGAACAGAGCTGCAGACAAAAAAAATTGTGCATGCAGGCTCCTCAACCACTGCCAGGATGTGAATTCCAGCTAGCCCCTTCCACTCTGCATGGCAGCAGATGCTGCTCTTACCCAGTTAGCAGATGCCATCCCTCCCATGCCTGTTGGGACTCTGGTCAGGCACATTGGCTGTTGTCTCCTTCCTATCCACGTCTTTCTGTGCTTTTCTGCCTTTGCTCCTCATATGTTGTGCTTGTTCTCATTTGCACTCTCAGGGATTTTTTTGGCCTTATATATTTTTTCTCCATTAACCATGTTCCGTCTTCAGGGCTAAGTCAAATATGGGTTTGGCACGTACCTGAGGGTTGGAGCAAAGCAGCCATCTGGGCTGCAAGCCCTGCTCTGAGTCTGCATGGTTGTGTGTGGTTTTAGTGAGAGATGGTGTTAGAAGATGAGTGGGCAGGAGTCACCTGGTTTTAATTACAGTCATGGATGCACAGTTTGGATGTTCAGAGTGAAGCTGCTCTCTTCTCTGCTATTTTTTCTCTTCATTTTTACCCCATTTGAATGGTACTAGAATTGTCCCTTGCAAGCCCATCAGTTGCCCTGGGAAAACCTGTCCCAAAGCCTTCTCAACATCTAACTGGCAGACAGGAGGTCTAAGAAAGAGTTGGGGTCATTGTCCTCTTTTCACTTCTCTGTGACCTGAGGAGGAGCACATGTGTTTGTGGCAGTGGGGAATGGCTGCTTGGCTCAGTGGGCTTCCAGCCCTCCCCTCTGCACATCTGTGCTGGCTTTGAAAGGACAGAGCTGCACGAATATGCACTTCTCTTTGTACACCAAGTCAGCAAGGAGATGTCATGTAAAGAGGCAAGGTGACCAAGTCCTGCATCTCTATCACTGAATAAGGGGAAGGATGGGGCAGCCACATAACTGCCACATGACTACTTTTGAATTAGAGGATTGTGGTAAAATTTGGGGATGATGGACCAGGAGAGGAAGTCTATGCATTCCAAAATGCAGGCCCTCAGTATATAGCTCATGGCTTTTCATAGACTTCTGGTGTCATCAGTCTTGCCCAGAAAGCTACACGATTGCCCACAGGTTGAATTAAGTATTTCTTCCAGGTTTCACATACAGCACATTGAGGGGACAGGAAAGATGCAGAAGATAACAAGTGGAAGTTCACATGGGAGTGAGACTACCAGTCCCTAACAAAGTGTCATCGTAAACCACTAAATGGGGTAATTCTTGCTTCAGTACCAACGGGCAGCATGGCTCAACATCACCCTCCTAGTTTCCAGAAAATGGAGTGGGAAAATATAGCAGTAGATGAGATAGCGGAAACTGAGGAGTCAGAGTGCAAGGGGCTGCAGCTAGAGCGAGAGAGGAGGTGGAAGCAGAGCCAGCAGGGACAGGAAGAGATTGTGCAGGCAGTAAGAGCTGAAACCTAATCTTTAGTGAGTCTGCAACATGTAGGAACATCAGCAACTTCAGCAGGGGCATGTGCCCTACTCCTCAAGAGAAAAATAAATACAATACACGCAGGCTGTCCTTGTGTTATCATGAGGGAATCTTGATGCAGATGTGTCTTTATGTTGTTTCCTGCTTCAGGTCAAGGGTCTGGTGCTCTTGGATATAACTGTTAATTGACAGCGGTTTCTCAAGACACTTTTTGATTCCAGAACGACTGAGAAGGTGATCTGTTGCATATGGGGAAAAATACATGGTTCCTCAGCCTGCTTTGGGTAGACATCAGTATTCAGCATTTTGGGAGGGACAAAATGCCATATGTTCCTATTCCCAGGGAACTTCAAGACAGCTTCTACAATTCATTATATTTTTCACATTATCACAAATGAAGGCATGTTTCAATGACTGATGCTTGGCCCTTTGATCAGCTAATCTTATGAAGGAAGCAGAATAAATTTATACCTCTGAATAGATAGAATAAGTTATATTTCATTTCTGGCTGTTGTTCCAATAATGACTACAATGATTTGGGGAGTCCAGACTTTCATTTTTAACCCTAAAGAATGAAAAGCCCTTAAACCACTAGCCGAGGGTAGAAGCAAGGATGTGTGGAATTAAAAAAGCAAGCCTCAGAGGGTAAACTGCATAGGGAATTGTGATTCATACTGCAAAACAAATTGGAGCTTGTCTTGTGCAAGGAATCATCAAGAAGCAACAAGCAGTTAAGAATGAACCCAGAGAATGCCTGCCATTTTAATGGCAGGAACCAATCCTCAGTAGGCATGCTTGTTTGTTTGTTACAGTGAGCCTGACAACTTCATTTTGGATGCTGTCAGCTGAAGAGCATTGTTGGCTTCCTCTCTGACTCTAGCATAATCACGTAAGATGGTGATCTTGCATGAAGCTTAATATTTCAGGCAATGTGCATCCTGTTTGGAATAACATTAACAGAGCATTTTGGCACATGCAGGTGCACTAACAGATTCTAAAGACACACAGAACTCCAAAGAAAAGGTGTTCCCTCAAATGGGATTACATCCATTCATGTGAGCCAGCCAGCTCTTCCCCAAGATCTGTCTGGGTTTTTTGGTCTGCCTCCTACATACAGGCAAGGTGATGGTGTGGTGCTGGGTGGTATGTGTGGTATGAGGATTGTTCCAGAATCAGATTCAGCTGCTCTTTAATTTTATAATTATAATTCACAGCTGTGCAGCTTAACTGGAGAAAGAGAAGACAAGTCTAGCTTTTTTTCTCCTACTAGTTTTGTCTAGTTGCCTTGTTAATGTCACTTATGTATCCCCATTTGCTGAGACCATGAGCAAGTAATATTCCAAAATATGGAAACTTTAATGTACCTCTAATACTGTGATCAGTCCTCCAAAGTCCTGTCACCCTTGATGTGACAATGCTGATCTCACAGCTTGAAGTTCCCACAGTGCATAAACTGATTTGCCACAGGAGAGGTGAGTGTCCCAGAACTGTGTTCTTGAACTGATCTGGATTTCCCGAGGTCATGTCTTTCCTCGTTGTCTCTGATGTAAACCCTTGGCAGGTAGGCTGGTATTAATGATCTAGGAGAGAAGATTCTCTACATCCCTTTTCATTAACAGAGAACTTCCTGCTCTTTGTAAAAATGCATTTCATTGGTTTTGGAAATTCTGCAGTTTAATGAAGCAAATGTTCCTCCTGAGAATGACAGTTTTGCTAGTGGTGCTGTTTATTTTTATAATGATTTATGTCCTTGAGGTTTCATAGGTTGGAATAAACTAGGCAAAGTAGAAAGCCAAAAAGCATATAATGTTTAACATCTGTCAGGCATTCAGCTGACATAGTGAAAAGGGAATGTGAAGTTACTGTTACATTTTAGAAACTGGAGGTTTGCAAATTGAGATAGCCTAAGTGAAAAACCTCAAAGTTACTTGAAAACTGGCTTCAGCGGTTTGGCTTTTTGGTGTTTGTGGGTCTTTTTGTGATTCTTTCCTCCCTGCCTCAAATACTGTAGGGACATTTAGGGTTTCTTTTGATTATAATCAGCTAAAAATTAAGAAAGAATTTACCCTGTCTTTGCCTTTAGAACTTGCTACAAAATACAGAGCCCTCATCTATCATCCTGTGGAGTGCTAAGGCTACAGAAGCCCCCATGCCATGGGAAAGGTGGGAGGGGAAGAGAGTCAGGTGTGTGGCTAGGGCACTGCCCCTGCCACGGCATGTGGGTGAGATGCCCTCCTGGGACAGGGGAAAGATGGATGCTCAGTGATTTATGTATTTTTTCCTCTGGTCCTTGTCACTGGAAGCATTGCATTGTACCAAGATAGTGTGTACCACAGAAGAGGGAGCAAGAGGCTAAAAGTCTCTTCACCATTCAGTAAGTGTCTGATTGCAGGGTGACAGACAAAACTTCTGTAACTCTCCATGAAGACATTAGCATTAAGGATAGCCTGACTTGGTAATCTTTACCATTCTCTTACAACCAACTTCTTGTTATATTGGCCAGAAAAACAAAATAGCAAAAGCTGGTAACTGTGCTAGTGAATGATGGTAGAGACTGCAGAGAAATCATAGAATCATTTCAGCTGGAAAAGATCCTTAGAATCATCGAGTCCAACCATAACCTAACCTAACCGTAGCACTAAACCATGTCCCTAAGACCCTCATCTAAATGCCTTTTAAATACCTCCAGGGATGGTGATTCCACCACTTTCCTGGGCAGCCTGAAGTGAAGAGTGTCTGCTTGGCAAACAGTCACCTGTGTGGCCTGTGCAAAGCCTAGGAGGGGTTGAACTAGCTTGCAGGAAAATGTCACTGTACTGAGACAGGAATATCCTCACCATCATCCCAGCTGGGACTCACGAGCTCCCACGCAGCATCTTCCCAGAGCTCCTTCCTGGGGTGCCTGTCTGCCTTCACCCTCATTGTCCTTTCAAAATGGATGGGCTGAGGAGAGACCACAACTGGTTGAGGTGAGCATTTCTCTGCTCACCCACCTGGGGACACCAACCCATTTCATACTGGGGACATGTCTGCATCTCCTACCATGCCTTTGGCTGAGGTCTCTAAGAGCTCAAACACTGTCTTCTCTACATGGTTTTCACAAAGGAACAGTAATACCAAGTGAGGACTTGAATAATGGGTAGAAAACCATTTTCTGCTGTGTTTTTTCTTGCTGCTGAGTGGGTCAGTGTTCATTGTGTGTATGTTGTAGTATACAGCAGTCAGTAACTACTGCAGTGGACAAGGCTGGTTCTGCCAGGGTGCTCCGTACCATGAGGGCCTGTTCTGTAGTTCACAGGCTTATACCTGGTTGTTGCCCATGAGAGGCCCTTATGCATGTATAAATATGCTTTGGGACCCGCTCTGTATGCCTTGTTGACCAAGACAGTTAGCTGTTACTGTGGCAGATACGATAGCTGAAAAGAATATGAATGAGCAGCTGTGGAGAAGTAGCAGTATTTCTGAAAAATATTCATATTGAGCAATGTTTCAATGGGGGGTGCTTTCTCCAGACAGAAAATTCCAGTAACAGAGAGAACTTGGTTTTACTCAGTGATTTTTTTTCTCGCTCTCTCCCTTTGTGTCAGAGCTCATTTGTTTCATATAGATTAAAAGAAAAAAGCTTTGAAACCAGCAGAAATGATTTACAGTTTAGTTCTTTAGAATAGAAAAATCAATCAAAATATTTTAAAAATAGAAGATAATAACTGGAGCTGCTCATCAAGATTTAGGACTAACTGCGGGCTTGATTAAGGACTCTAAAATTAGCTTTTATTTTATTTTTTATGTAGGCATGTGCAAAGCACAACACGATAATTATCAAGCTGAATTGTCGCTGAAAAATGACTTAACTGGATCTTTATAGTAGATTAAAACAGAGTGTCGTTTCCTGCTGTAAATCTCTTCAGCGAATGATCACTTTATCTCAGGGCTTGTAGCTCCTATTTTCAGGCTATGTCTCCACTTCAGATATTTTGCAAGGCGTGAGTTATGTATGGACTTCTGCTTCAGTAGGAATGCTCAGATTTACAAAGTTGATTAATAGGTTCTACATTTATTCTTTGTTAGCCCTTTTACATTTCTCTATGGATTTAAAACCTGTTGAAAACTGGTATCAGCAAGTAGTAGTCTCAGTGCTGTCCTGAACTGCTCCTTCTCATTGTCTTCCTTGAAATCTTTATCGCCTATGAGCAAGGGGTTCCAGCCAAGACATGGAATTTAATTGCATTTACCTGCCTCAAGTTTTTCCCCTCTTCTTTCTGTGGCTCTAGAATGTCTCATGGTTAGAAAACCACCAAAGAGACTCTCTGTGGACAATATGGTTTGCACCTTGTCACTATCCCAGAAAATCCTAGTTTAGTTAATGGTCAAAGCTGCTATGATTATAAGAAACTAGACCAAACCATGTGATTTGCTTTTCAATCTAAAACATTCAGCATTGCTCCCAAATTTCCAAATATCAATAAACGTGTAGGTCTTTGTGCATCATGATAAATAAGAACAGCAGGTGATTTCTAAGGTAAGTTTTGTGCAGAACACCCCGTAAGGCACCAGAAAGGTACTCAAGAGACTGGGTCCCTGTTCCAGTTACTCATAATCCTGGGCTGTAATGAAGTCACTTGGCTCTCAGCTGCTCAATTGCAAAACTGAAAATACATTAATAGATCATCTAAATGCGGCATCTGTTCCAAATGTAGTTGGTCTCCCTCCTGTCCTCCCGCAAAACGGTGGTACTTCTTTATTCAAATTACCTTACTTTGTATAGGGCAATGGTATAGTTATGAGAAGAAAGCAAAAGTTAATTGTTTAAAAAAAAAGTAGAAGAGTGTTTCACAACATGGTGAATTGGTAGGGCTTTGTGAAGGACCCAAATTAGCTCTCATTTTGCTGGCTTTATGTGAATATTAAATAATACATAGATAAACATTTCAGAATTAGTTAAAATTTTGCTTCAAATGAAATAATTTCTAAATTTAAACTAATATTTGTGTTACCTCCAAAACAAGAAATGCTTTTAAAATAGAAAAATAATTAAACCTTTTCATTTGGAGGCATCGAATGTCTTCATTTTGAAGTGTTTTTTTCCCAGGAGAGTTTTTTCCAGAAACAGTCTGATCAAACATTAGCAAAGCTTTTCAGTCAATCCAGATGCCTGGTCTCCATAGGAAAAAAAAAAAAAAAAATCTGAAAATGTTTTCCCAGCTCACGTAGTTGAAGCATTCAGAACTTTTGTTATCCTCCTGTGACCCCCAAGTCCTGGATGGCTCAGTCTCCTTTTAATTTAGGTCTGAGCTGCTTCTAAATAGAAACTACCAAACCTAGGGCTGTTTCCTGAACCATAAAGTACATTAGCCATCAAAGGGAATGGAAACTTTCCTCCATTTGCTGAAGAATTAATAAGCAAAGTGCAACAATGGTTACAATTTACGAGGCAGGAGCACAGCCCTGGTTGCCTGGAAACAGGCAGATGCCTTTGGGAAGCCACACCAGGCTTGCTCAGGAGAGCAGCCTCTTACACAACCTGACACCCACTTCATCCCTTTTTAAAACATTACTTTTCTTATTGCTTTTTATCAAGACTTTAATGAGTTCCAAAGTTCATTTAGCCTTTACCATTATTTCAGTGTGAGAATATATCACGTGATATCCACAAATTAGGGATGGACCTGAATAAGGGTCCCACATCCAAACTTAGAAAAAAAGAGCCAGCATTCAGATTTCATGACTGCTCTTGTACTGCTAACCAAACTGCTTAGGAGTGTTCAAACCTGGTTCAGCCTGTACAACTACAGCGAGCAGATTTCACCAGAAGCCATATACAAAGTCGGGCTCAGTTTAAAACCTGTCTTTCATCTTAACCAAGCTGATTTAAAGCAGTTTGCATAAAACAAGTTATGTTACATATCTTCAGTGAAACAAATATCAAATCCTGATCTGTTGTTGGAAAACCAAAATTAATCATTTTATTAACATTGCCAATGCTTTTCATTTTCACACATGCTTTCCATGCAACTTTGGCAGCAAAACCATATAAATAATATCACCTGCAGTAAAAAAGACCTTAGGAATTCATGTAAATACAAAATGTCTAATGAGTATGACATTATAATTAAACCAAAGCTGTAACAGGCTAGGTTAGTAGAAAGCTCATAAGGTTTTATAAACAATCCAGTCAGCCTGGGACTGTGACCCTGGGCTGGTCCAGCACCAGCTCCATCCAGACCAATTACCAGCTCCAGAAGTGCCAAGCTGACCTACACTGTTCACCTGTGACCTTTTGTAGGCATGCGGAGCTCTGGGGACACAAACCTTCACCCCTACATTGAGTGAGGCCCATGTATGCATTGAAGTTCTGGGGTCAGCTTCACAACACAGAGCCCCACCCTCAGGCTGTGAGGACCACATATCCCTTGTTTCAGAATCACAGGCCTTTGAATGTGATGACTAACTTGAAGAAAGTATCCAGAATTTGACGTGATGTTTGGGTAAGAAACCCCAAATCCAGCAGTTTCTCTAAAATGTGTCTGCTGTCAACCAATATTCACGCAAGCTGCAAGTGACAGTGGAAAATGCCTTCCTTTCTGAGTTGTTTTTTTGCAGAATGCTAAATGTTTCCAGGTTCCTAGTAGAAAAAGTAAGTAGACAGAGTAAGAACAGACTTTGTCAGAGTCCCCAGGCATAGAAGGAGTTAGTTATGTCACTCAAAAATGAGTAAAAAAATGATGACTGCTTTAGAGATCAGGATACCAGCCTTCTACCTTACACACTCACTATTTGATTTCTTGAACCTTTCATTACCTCAGTTCCTTCCTGTGTTAAGGTGGAGATAGTGCCTTTTTTCTAGGACTATTGTGACAGCTAGTGCTTTACCAATTACTTTGATGTCTTTGAAGGAAAAAAATACTCTATCTGCCTAAATGTAGACTGATAGAGCATTGTGAATCCAGTGCAGGTGGCTTTGCCCAGGTTCCTGCAGAGCCCTTTATTGCGGGATGTATGGTTGTTTTATCAAACACGGTTTTCCTTTTTTCATAGCCTCCCAAAGCACCATGATGTCCCCCAAGATGTGACACTTCTGCTAAGAATTGTTTGTCCTTGCATAACTCCTGTGTGTTCTGAGAAATAGGAATTCTTCATGAGTGTCTTTGTGTCTGGTAATTTTATCAGTTCTTAACAGGTTGCAGAGAAAGAAATGGCAGTAAATTGGATGTCTTACCTTGAAAAGCTTTCAAAAAGAAAACGTGACATGGTGAAAAGATGCCTGCAGGGTAAGGGTTTTTTTTCTTCTTGGGTTACAGGAACACAAACAGGTCAGTATGACAGAGAGCTATGTTAGTATTCATGAGCCAACTTTCCCTTTGCCTTGAGAGCTGGCTGTAATGGCTTGAGAAACATACTCCACTGTGGTGGCTAAATGGCAGATTGTATCCAGCATCAGAGGCTGGGAGAATGGTGACAGGTCCTGAATATCAATCAAGCAGGAGGTGATGATTGCTGCAATTTGCCAGTGGCTGTGAAGTGCCCGAGATAGACAGCAAAACCTTCCTTTTTACTTCTTTTGCGTGTTTATCTCACTGCATAGGAATACTGCATGACAGCTCAGACAAGTGAATAATTTCCTCAGAGCATCAAGTCACATGGCACTAGACCATGTGGCAAACATAGGAACCCCTCTAATTAAAGCAAAAATATCCTGGAACCTTAAAATGGTTCTTGCCAAATAAATAAATTAAACTTTGCATTATCAGCCCAAAGGAGAAAGGGGAGGTGGCGTGAGAGGGGATCCCATGAGTATAGCCATTTTTCAGAAATTGTCTATTTGTGTAAAAGCTGCATGTTGAAATTGGGCAGACATCCAGCTGTGGTTAGATTATATCATTTTCCTTATTTGAAAAAAAAATACTGGGCTAAACACCTCCATTTCATTATTTTTCCTAGCTCTTCAGCAGTGTGGGCCAATACTCCAGCTGGCATAAGTCAGCATCATTAGGCTTATGAGTATAACATCACCTGAGGCACAAGAGCTTGGTAGGGATGGGTCGATTTATGTTTAGCCTTACATTCATGGTTACTATTCCCTGAGTTGTTTTTTTGTGGTGTCTGAGAGATCTCTTCCTCAACACCAAAGATATAAGTGTGTCACATCTAATATGAACAAACTGCTTACCATTTCTGTAGTACCTTATATCTGAGGCACTCACAGCAAATTTCTTGTTGCCAGAACTTGGCACATTATGGCTTACGTGCCATTGTTTATGCTTGCTGAGGCAAGCATCTCCTGTCAGTGCTGGCAGCAGCAGCTATGTAGGCAGCATCGATCTCAGCCTGCTTTGTGCACTGTTTGTGCCCAACTCAAACCTTCCAGCCTGCAGGAAGGCAGGTCTTGCTGTTCTTAATTGACATATCAAGCAACAGAGGCCAAGAAGAGCCACCTAGCCTACCTGATCCCGTTTGCAGCCTAACTATGGATATATATTCAGCTTAAGAGCTCTATTTTCTCCTGCTTTGCCGATGAAATACATTTAGTGACTAGCACAGCTGTAAAGGAGGCAAATACTCCAAACAAGAAGCAGGCACATACACACTAGTTTATATGTACAAACCATGAACTGGGCAACTACAGTTTTGTCTTGTTTAGATGGAGCACAGTTGGAGATCTTGAGAGAATTCAGTGGATTCAGGATCTTGTAATCCCTCTGCTGCTGGGTGAGGAACAGAGGGACTGCACAGAACAGCCCCTGGACCACAGCAGCCTGGTCCTTCCTGAGCAACTCTCCTTACCAAACAGAGGATGGGGATGGTATCCCAGCTGACACTGGGTTGCCCTGCTGGTCATAAGCATCCTGCAGGCACTATCATTCCAGTTAAATGTGTTATCATGACATATATTTTGCAAGCAGATGATTAAAGCTTTTTTTTGTTGTTATTATTAATTAGTATTAGGCTGTACAGACATAGCAGTGTGAAGAGCCCTTGTTGCTCCAAGTCTAGAGGTAGTTACTGAAAGTAAACTTTATAAGACAAAAATCACTCTGTCTGCTCCCAGCTACTCTGTAATGCCTTTGCCCATGTTACAGCTGGGGCTGATGCACAGGAAAATGCCACATGACAGCCAGGGGCTGCCTGGCTCTGAGCAAACAGGCACCAGGTCCTTTGTGGGGTTACCCTGACAGGGACAGCTGCAGGAGCACAATTGCCGTCACTGCTGGAAGAAGTCAGCCAATGGCTCTGACCATGATGATGTTTTGAAATACAAATAAGATCTAATTTAAATGCAACTAAGCTCTCATTATTTTCTCTCCTCAGTTAATTGTACTGCTCTGCATCTTTGTTAAATTTCCCAGGCATCAGCACATATAAGCAGATGATTAAAAATTTTCATTGATTTACATGATACCACAGATGACTGACCTTGTGCCATACTACAGAACTTGTCAAAATACTGCTTCTGTAAGAGAGTCTTTTGCTCCTGCTGTTTCTGTGAAGAGTCCTGGCTTAGTCCTTAGGGAGTTTTGGGGCTACAGTGTCTGCATTGACCAGAATGTCACCTGGATCTGACACTAATACAAAGCCTTGAGAAAAGGAGCCATATATTTTGCTCTGTCCTGTAAGCAGAGCAGCATGTTACTCCTTGCATAATCATGCCTGGGGACAGTCAGATAAAACTGTTAGAGGCAACATCCCATTTCCTTCCCTGGTCCCCAGGGGCAACAAGCCCCCTTAGAAGCAAATGGAATGGACAGACCTTATTCCTTAGTATCAGCTCTGACAAAAAGCCCACTGCCTATCATGCAGAGCAAGGGACACCCCTTTGCGTGGTGGCCATTCCTGTACTTGTGTCGTGGAGCTGTAGAAGTAGTGGTTGTTATTATAATAGTATTGGCTTTGAGATTTACTGCTTAAGCATTTAGGAATAGTAAACTGATCACTTGAAATCACACATCTTCTAAGGAAATTTCATTCTGAATTCAAAGTGTTATGGTTGTACCCTTAGGAGCAGTACCACTTGGGATTACTGAGGACATAAAGTAAGTGAGGTTTTTTCGATCTTATCCACTAAGCGAGCACCTTTAAATCACTCTCCTGCAGCTGTGGTAGTGTACTGGTAATTGTGCAACTCATTATACTAAGTCATTGTCTCTCTGGGCCTCTAGTGAGCGGTAGGGCAAATGAAGAAAGTTGTCCTGTTTTCAGTTCCTTCCATATAGGTCAGTTTGTTGACCATCAGACAATTCAAATCCTCACCTACCCGAGTCATTTCTGATTGATCAAAGAGCAGTGATCTGTAAGGTATTTGAATTTAGGGTCTCAAACATTACTTCTCCATTCTTCTGTAGTACATGCATTCTGTAACATTACGTAAGTGTTCAAACATACAGGTCATCCAAGTATGCAAATATAGTTGTATTTGCTTTTGAGACAGGGGTAAATAATATATTGGTCCCATAATCCTGCAGCATTTGTATTCACAACTGGGTTTC
The DNA here is from genome assembly GCF_964273445.1 of Streptopelia decaocto. NCBI lineage: Eukaryota > Metazoa > Chordata > Aves > Columbiformes > Columbidae > Streptopelia > Streptopelia decaocto. The sequence goes on from NC_138659.1 coordinate 46,678,528, forward strand.
AAGTGTTTTAGAACAGGATAGAGTATTTCAGCTGGAAGAGGTCTACAATGATTATCTAGTCCAACTGCCTGACCAATGTGGGGCTCAAGAAAAGTTAAAGCATGTTGCTAAGGGCATTGTCCAAATGCTTCTTAACACTGACAGGTTTGGGGCATTGACCACCTCCCTAGGAAGCCTATTTTACAGTTTGACCTCCCTCTTGGTAAAGAAATACTCCCTAATGTCCAGTCTAAACCTCTCCTGGCATAGCTTTGAATCATTCTAACATGTCCTGTCACTTGATACCAGAGAGAAAAGCTTAGCATCTCCCTCTCCACTAACCATCCTCAGGAAGCTGTAAAGAGCAATGAGGTCACCTCTCAGACCCCTTTCCTCCAAACTAGACAAACACAAAGTCCTCAGCTGCTCCTCATAGGACATTCCTTCCAGCCCTTTCATCAGCTTTGTTGCCCTCCTCTGGACGCATTCAAGGACCTTCATGTCCTTCTTCAACTGTGGGGCCCAGAACTGCACCTAATACTCAAAGTGAGGCTGCACCAACACTAAATACAGGGTTATATTCATCTGTTTTAATCGGCTGGTTATGCTGTGTTTGATGCACCCCCGCCAGGGCACACTGTTGGCTCCTGTTGAGCTGCTGTCGACCAGCACTCCCAGATCTCTCTAGATTTGTGCCTGTGATTACTCTGTCCTAGGTGCAGAATCTGGTATTTGGACTTGTTAAATTTCATCCCATTACTCATTGCCCAATCTATCTAGATACCTCTGCAAGGCATCTTGAAACTACCAATGCAGCATTTTCGAAAACAAGCATGAGATTCTGCTAACTAGTGCTCTTAAGGCCTCTGTCAAGAAAGCACAGTCAAGATACAATTTCTTATACTGTAATGCAAAAGTTAGAACTGTGGGGCTTGTGGTGATGGGACTTCCTTAAGGAGAATGGCATTGTCTAGGTCAGGTTTCTGCCTCAGTGGAGAAAGCTGGTGTGCCCAGGAAAAGACATGCACATTGGCTGTCTGCTGAATGGGAATTTGGTAAAACTCAGCTGCTGCTCTTCCATTCCAGTATAACTGCAAGGCTGATAGCTGAGAATCATGGGCATCATTTTGTGACAAGCAATGGGTGTAGATACATGCCTATTAATGTGCATGTATGAAATGGGGGTAAAATCCATCATGTATTAACTACTGTGAGGTCTCCATTGTTCTTCTGTAATATTCTTTACCCATACGCTAGACCAAGGGTAGAGAGGCCCTCTATATCATTGAGTTCTACAAACACTGCTTCTCAGTGTTCAGGTGATGACTATCAGTCATTCTAACTTAAATTAGCTCTCAAGTCCATGCAAGGCAAATCTCTCCAGTCTTCTTCCTTGTTACCACTATTGATGAGCACCAGTCAGAAGTTTCGCTTTCTTTGATAATGTCATTCTGGACGTTTGTTTCAAGCTTTTATGAGGCAGCAGCTCTCATGGAAAAGGACAGGTGATACAGTTTTATTGTACAGATACTGTATGATGCTGAACTGGAATTCTGGAAACAAGTGTTCTGCACAATCTTTTCTCAGTAATCTCGGGATAAAAATAGATAAAGCTAGAGCCTGTGATGTACTAATATTGGGTGCTGAAGAAATATACCTATTTATTATGTATTCAGTACAGGAAACTGTCTGCCTTTAGCACTGCTGCTAAATACAGCCATGTGTTCAGCAGCTGCAGAAGCCAAAGTCATATTTACAAGCAGGTAACCAAGCAGAAGAGCTCAGTGCCATAGCTAGCTCACTGGGTATAACCTCTGGTCTGTAACTGGCAAAATTCCAATGTTTTTGCAAAGAAGTAGATTTGGGTAGCATAGAGACTGCAGACCTCACAACTGGCATCAGTTCAACAGCTTGTGGCCCTCCTGATACAGCAACAACATTAACAAGGATACGTAGCTACATGCACAGTGAATCTAGGGCTATTTGTGTCAGCATTCATGGCAGAAACCTCTGGCACAAGTAATTTCACATATCTATTTCTCATTTGCAGCACTAGGACGTACTCGCACAAAATGTCCAATTTCATGTAGTGTTTACACTGAATTTCTCTTGCAGGACATCCAGCATGATTTCCAATATACTGTGTGGAGGCACTGTGGGAACAAAGTTTTCCCTGTTTGGAGTCTGTTGAATATGTGTCTGCAGTATTGTAACTTTCCAGAGGCTGCCCTTCAAACCCCCATCTGGAATGGCTGCATAGCTTTAACAGTGCTTGCTGTACCCTGACTTAGCATTTGCCCTTCTACCATTGCTGACTCAGCTGACTAGCAATGGTTCTAGCCTCTGTAGAGTCAAGTTTGTTTCAGGCAGTAAACTCTGTCTAATGTGAGGGGTGATTGTTTTTCTCTCTAAGCTGATCTCAAATAATTTTGTCTGCCATGTTTCCAGACCCACATGTGACCATCAGCACTCTTGAAACTACAGTGTAATGTTCTATCATCAGCTTGGGAAAGTATACATACTATGCCTTTGTCTTTGGCTCCACTTAAGTTTGTGCTTTCCTCAGGAGCGTCCCTGACACTAATTGTGAATATACAGTATCCAGACATGCTTGTTCAAGCAATAGAAAGGTTAATAGTCTCATTCACAGTTTGCAGGAGAGCAGTGGCTTTACTAGGGCCTGTAGCAAAGTACAGATGGGCAGTGGAGACTGAGAAATTTAGTCAGGTACAAAAGAGCAACAGAAGTAAAGGCTAGGCATGCCTGTGGTTGGTGGTAATATATGCACAGGTATGCGGAGAAATTAGCCCATACTGATGGCAGAACCACTGGTATTTTTATTTATCTCAGAAGAGCTGAGCAGAGAAAATGCTACACTTCACCAATCTGTTGGTGGGAAATTTTACTTCAAACACAGAGAGGCTGAAAACCCATCAAAGTAACCGAAAGCTGTTATCAAGAGGAGGGAAAATGGCAATCCATTCCTTTGAAATTTGTATGGGTTGGCTCATGGTGGCTTTGGGCAAAGAAGAGCATGGCTGGGAGCAGGAGCAACTCAGTGTCACCGTTCTCCAAACTATAGGAAGCAAAATTCATTTCTGTGGGATGAGCTACCTCTCAGTGGCTGAGTGAGGGCAGCCCTGCCAGAATGGAGCCCCTGAGCTCTCCATCTGCACAGAAGTGCTTTTACTGATGATGCTAAAAAGATGTCCAGATGCTGTTCTTGTTTTGTATTTTCAGGCTGCTGCCAAGCCAAGTGGGAAGCCATATTGTACAGATGAGGCAAGTCATCTCTTGTATAAGTTTGTGTGTAATGCATAGCCCATGCCTTTATTTTCCAGCAAACTTTCTTTTAAAGGTCAGACCAGAAATTTGGGAAGGTATTTGGTCCCTCTGAGGGACAAAATGCAGCCTCATCTCCATTATGACACCCAGATGCTTACACAGTGTTTAGCTGGATCCTATTGGAGAAGCAATGTTCAGCAGGAGAGAGTTTAAAAGTAATTAGTAACAGAGGAAGTCAAAAAGGTACTTTGAGTACCAGTAGCAAGTAGTGCATAATATTGATTAGCTGGAGAGATAATATGTAAGTGGAGAAAAGAACAGTTAATTTATCAAGATAAACAATAAGATAGTTAAGATTAAGGGGAATAGAGGAAGAGATAATTAAAATCCAGTATTGTTAAATACAAAACTACACTTTGTGGTAGCTAGATATTTATTTTTTAATAGAGCCCAACTGAGCAATTGAAGGAATGCAAGGCATTGGTAAAGAGCTCCTAAAAGAACAGTGAAGTATCGATGTAAAGGTATCCTTTAGGACACATTTCCTCCACATATAAACAAAATTGTTTTGCTTCTATTTTACCATCAGCATAGAAAATTGCAGTATGTCTGTATTTTTCTGCATTTTTATAATCTTTAATAGGACGCAAACTGAGGATAAGAATGTGATGCTGGTGTAAGTCAGGAGTAAGGAATTTTTAGTGCATTCGGTCTAACTGGTGTGAAACCCATACCAGTGTACAATACGAGTGACCTATAAAAGGTGCATAAAATGAGGTATAGAAAAGCAACAAATGCTATTGTGCTACAAGAAGGCAAGCAAAGGAGCTGGGTAATGGAGAAGACATGAAAACTGAAACCAGGTCCTCTCTCCTGGATCCCAGTTTGTCTTTTTTTTTTATTATTCTTTTTTCCCCTAGCATTTTACTATTAAGTAGAACTACATTACTCATAACATATTGTGTGGGTCAAAATTTTGGTGAGGTAGAAAGCAAGCAAATTTGGGCTTCCTTTATACACATACACTTTCTACCCTGATTCTTAGCAAAAGTTTATTTGTGGCTATAAATATTGTTGGGAAATGAGTTTGGAGCCATAATCAATCTCCAGATGTGCAATATATATTCATACAGTTACCTAGGGATCAGTGTGCTTCCCATGATTTATAGATGTCTGAGTATATTTTAAGTGATTGTGTATTTACAATTTTGGCATGGCTTTGTATTGCATATAAGTTTTAAGGACTAGTTTATTTCCAAACAGTATGATTAATAATGAGGCACAAACAGTAAGGGCAACTAGAGAAAGAAGTTAAGCTTCATAGGTTTAGCGTGGTTGTACAGGAAGGAATTTGCTCTTGAGTGTCTTCTATAATTGTTTTTGTATTTTTAGAGATTTGATGAGACACCAATGTTTTCAACAGTTCTCAGGTCAAAAAGGAGAGTGAGGTACTTCACCAAAAGAAGGGATCAGAATGGCATTCACTGGATTTGATTGACATATTTGCAATGACCTTACCCTTCACTTCCATCTACGATGAAGTGAGACCATAGTGGAAACAGGGCACATGGTGATGTAACAGGGCTGCTGGTTCCTTTTGTCAGTTTGTTTAATGACTGATGGTTACTGATATTGAATATAAGAGTGGGGGTTTGGGTCCTTTTCTTTCTTATCCAAATATGCCATTTTGACAGAGGTCGAATAGTGTATATAATACAGCAACGTCTGGTTCTCTGTTTAGGTGTTTGCCTATCTTGGGCACTTTGTGTGAGGTCTCAGCTAGAAGGAGAGCTATTTCCTGGCACTTCTACCCCCAGGAGACTTGGGATGTTGGCATTTTTCACTAGAGCCAGAAATACTTCAAGTTTCAACCTAATTATTTCCTGTATTCCAACAAGCTTTTCATGCCAAAGATTATATTGCAGCTTATGTTTAACTGACTTAAGGTTTTCAATTGTTGTTTTAGGAACTGTTTTGCATGTACACCGAGAGCATCTTTGATCTTAAACTCTCAAAATGGGCTGAAAAATAGGAGAATTATCACCCTCATTTCATGGCCAAAGAAAGACGACTTGAGTGAAATTAGATGGTTTATCCCAGATTATTCTGCCAGTCAGTGGCACAATGGAGAATGGTAGTTTTCTGTCCTACTCTCAATGTTGTGCTGTGATGACAGACAATGGGACTCCAAATATTCACTGTAGTCTCAGAGATGCCATCCTTCTGTCTCTCTTGAGAATGTGTGGCTGGGTTTCAGATTTGCCCCCAAAAAATGGATATTGCCAATTGCAAGAGAGTGAACTGGGTAAAGAAGATGGGTGAAGAGATCCATGGACATCGCAGAGGACTTCCAGCAAAGCAACCAACATCGATGCAAATACCTGATTTTCTGTAGGTTGTTCTTCTGTAGGGTGTTTTTGAAATTTAAAAAGGGGAAAACACATCCACAAATGAGACCAAATGTCAGGGGAGTCTCACAGGTGTATCTGCCGTGACAATGTTCATGGCTAACTAGAGAAGGAGAAGGACAAGATAATTTAGAACAAAAAGAAAACTCCCCAGTATCTGCTTCATTGTTTGTTTAAGTGCCAGCAGCCATGCATCATTTGACTGCAACCACTTTGTAAAGGGGAGAGGTATAAAAAAATTATGTCCTTCCTAACAGTGTATCTACTCTCTTTGTATCTGGCAACCTGCCCTAGTAATGCTTCCAAGACAGAACTTTAATGGGAAGCAGAAAACTATCCAGAATTTGATTTATGTACATTTCTAACATTTAGAGTTAAAAAAAAATATATCAGGGGGCATATGCTATTATATTTTTTTTTTATGCTGTGGATCCCACTGAAAAGAAAATAATTTTTCCCTGGGAGACAAATTCTTCCCAAACCCTGTTTCACTGCAGCAAGCATTGCCATAACAGGACTGAAACTGATTAAATCTACAGCAGGTGACAGGTTTGAGAAAGAATAGTGGTTTTATTATTTAAAAATTAATAATGGAGGTCTTTTCTGTTTTAGATGCTAATATGCGTCAACAGCAAGGTAAAAGATGTCTTGGAAAGTGCTTTTTCCATAGATGAAATGTATTGTAAGAAAACATGTTTTCCCATGCTGCAAGAGTAAGTGAAAGCCAGGCACAGTGATGCTGCTTACATTTATATATCACCTTTCATTCTGAAAGAGTAACGGCTGTTTACAGATTACTCTGGATAGGGGAGTCACTTCATCCACCACAGAAATGCAGTCACCCCCAGGAGAGGGATGTAGCAGGTGTACAACAGCGTGAACGAAATCATCATTGCCAGAATAAACATACTGGGAAATTATATGTAGGGAGGATCTTGTGTGCAGGCTAAAAGCAAGCAAGCCTGGAGTTTGAATTAAAGACAAATTGGATCCAGATTGTGCTCACCTTTTCCAGCCTATGCCTAAACATGGTCCTGGTTAAATGCAGAACTTGGATCATTGATTTTGTTTTAGCTCGTGTGCATGGGGTTGTCTCACCACTTCTGTGCACCACATAGTGTTTCCCCACACAAAGGAGAAGCAACAGGCTCTAAAGATGAGACCGCAACTGAAACAGATCCTAAAAGTGAAGCAGTGGAGTTCAGGAACAATCAGAGACCATGTAACTGGAAAGGTGATCCATCCTCTACTCTAAGATGTACTTCTTTCACTGATTTTCTTCCCTCTTTCACTTCCCATTGTATCTCCTCCTTAAATGGGTTCTTACTCCATTTCATGCAGAGATGGCAGAGATTATTTTTCTAGTGTTGAGTCACTTAAATGTGATGTCTGGGTATCCTCCTCAGGTAGGACTCAAAGCCAGGTGAACCATCATGAAAAAGATCTGGTCCCTTATCAACAGAAGTATCACAAGAGATGTTTTGAGTATTCATTGTGCTGGATTGCTTAGACTGAAATTTTGCTGGCCATGTTTTCTGTTGCTCAGGCCATCAATATGTAGTTTTGCTGCTTCTTCAGCAAGGATCAGGCATAAGATATTTGGAGCAGGATGTAGGTTTCAGCTGGAAATAACAGATGTTTCTTACAATAAAAGGCATCTAAGACATTTTAGAATTATTTATGTAGATTATATCACTTAGTATATTCCAAGCAATCACATTAAAATTCTGCAATTGTAAAATGCCTGACTAATTGCAAAGACAATTTATTCTCACATGGCCTCTGGTTGGCTGGGGCTAGTGAGGGCTGATCTGCCAAGTCTGCACTGGAGGTGAGTGGCAGGTTTTGGCTGTACCCATCTTTGATCCCAGCACTGAGGACTGCAGGAATCTGACACAGTAACTTGCTGCTCCTGCTTTTTATCTGCTTAGGAGGTGTTACTATTCTTCTACATGCTGGAACACTAACAAACAGATGAACAAGCTAAATCTCTGAGGAGGTCTGTTCTGGAAAGGACTGTACTCTAATAGCAATGATGTGCTAAACTTGACATCTTTTTCTGTAATCAATGTCCATATCTTCTAAGTTAGTTGCCAGTTCCAGTAATGACAAACTAATTTGCACTGATGTCCAAACTTTGGAGATCTTGAAGTGCACAGGTATTGAAATTCTTAACAAAAACCCATGTTATAAATGACTTTTTAAAAGTAATATAGGGAATAAATGGTACAATCAGGAACAGACTGAAACCCTGACTCATTTGTTACTTTCCTGGTGTGCTCTGAGCTGACGCATACCTGCAACCTCAATAACCTGTTCCATACCCTAACTGTTGTGTGCGTTCTTCAGGGAGCTGCATATTTAGTTTCTCTGAACTCCACTCTAGTACCCATAAAATGTAATCAAATTCAAGATAATATCTATCAGGAAAGAATGAAATGAAAATTACAGCTAGGTACTCAATTTACTGCAATTTGTGATGTTGCTGCTGTGCTGACTGTCTTCCAATATGTGGCTCTTGTTCCAAGAAATTGAAAGCTTTGTTTGTTGTTTTTCTATTGTAGCTCTAGTAGAAATAAGTACGTCACCTCCAGGTAAGCAGTTTTTAAACAGTTCAAGAATATTTATTTTCTTTTTTTTTTTTTTTTTTTAATCCAGCTCTGGAAAGGTAGAATACATGCAGCAAATAGGTAGAAGTATTAAAGCTTCCTCCCAAAGTTCTTGCCTTTTTTAACTGCAGTTGGATGTTTCCTTGCTTTGGCGTAACTATGACAAATGATCCATAAAATGTCTGTTTGTTCACCTTATTCACATCACTACCTGCACTGAAAATTACCTCTGAGGCGGGAGAGACAAGGAGGGAAAGGAGCCACAGCTCTTTTCAGCAGTAGACACAGCATCAGTTGTGTGGCTGTCACCATCACAAGTGACTGATCTGGAGCTAATAGAAGGGCAAAATTCCTTCCCTCCTCTTTCCCAGGAATTCTGGGCCCAATCATGGTGATAAAATATCCACTCTAAAGAGGAAAGCTTTTAGTTTTTTTCATGACAAACTGTGCCAAAATGTGGTTGGCAGCTTAATGTCTTCCCCAGTCGTAATATCTGGGATATATTTCTGTGCTTTCAGTGATGAACTGATGTGATGCAACTCACAGCATGCAGCAGTTCCAACGTGTATCAGGGGTGGAAGGTAAACTGCTTTCATTTTGGGAAGGTTACCTGGTGTTTTCAGTTCAGTTTATAGTGGGGAGTTTCCATGGCTGTTACAGAAATGTCCTTACTTTCAATTCCTCCCATATAGAGCTATAGAAATTCCATCATGCAGCCTTTCTCATCTGTTCATATATGTGGGTTTGGTTTGGTTTTCTCAACAGCAGTGCTTCAGCATCTCACAGACTGAAGTGAATTTTTACCCTACCAACTCCAATGAGACAATTTTGGATTTAATTCAAATTCTGAAATCTGAGTTTTTGGGAACAACAGAAATCTGGGTAGTAGTTTGAATGCTTGCTTGAGTCTCTCCAGGTCCAATAACCTTAAAACAAACCCCATAACAAGGAGGTAAATTACTGAATCTATGCTCGTGTAAAAACAACATTTGTTATTACAGGTTGTTATCTATTATTCATATGATTTTAATTCTTTAAAAAATGCACTCTCCAATTTCTTCTGCTCTTCCTCATTAACCCAATGATGAATCCCTTTCCATTTTTACCAAATGAAAGTTCCATTTGGCCAAAATTACCATTGAGGAATAGAAGACTAAGTCCAGAAAAGAATGAAGATCAGGAAAGTGACAATGAAATGCACAGGATATACCTTAATATTGATGGCACTTGTTTACTTGTTAATTATCACTGATGGGCTCAGCCTTGGCCAACAGCAGGTCCATCTTGGAGCCAGCTGGCATAGGCTCTGTCAGACATGGGGAAAGCTTCTAGGAGCTTCTCGCAGAAGTCACCTCTGTAGCTTCCCCCACTGCCAAAACTTTACCATGCAAACCCAGTACAAACTGAAAACTCAGTAATTCTCTGAAGCTAACTTCCAGAACACAGGCATTGCTGGTTCCTAGGATCTTTCTTTAATTGAGTTGAATTTGACTGCTAGTTTAAAGATTTTACTTTTCCCACTGGGCCAGGGGTGACAGAGAGGCCTCCTCATTTTTGCTTTGTGGCAAAATCTTTTTTATTACTTCTGCTGTCATGAGATGTGATTCTGATTGTGCTGCTCTGATGAATATACAGCCTCTTCAGAAACAAAGCAAATCTTTTTCATACGAAGCTCCCCCTCTCTCCTTTTCTTACTTGTTGGTCCTATTTGTGCCTTGTCCCTTTGGATTCTGGGACACAGCAGGAGAGGTCTGTGGGCTGAGGTTTTCTGTTTGTGTGACTGGGAGTTTAATTTCACCTCTCTTCTACAAATACATGAGTGAGATTATTTACAATCCCATCTGCCTGCTTCAGTTACTTTTCACCCCTTTGGAAAGCTTCAGTGGTGTTTTATGTATTCTCAAAAACCTTTCAGCACTAGAGGCAAAATATCTTATGTTGTGCAGTAAGTTTTCTCTTGATCATGTATGCATATAGTCTTTTGATTTTTCTTAATCCTCCCTTCCTCATAGCTGTTGCTATCGGGTGCTTAGGTACAGTGTAAAATCTTTTCAGATTAACTTAATGCTACTGAAATATACTGGGTGGGCAATGTACAGAGCAGCAACCTCTATTCACAAAACGAGGTCATGAACCTGGTGTAGTTGCAAATCGAATTGCTGTGAAGTAGCTTAAGGCGTTTGGGGTGGCTAAACCACTGATCACCAGGGACTGCTCTTGAGACATATTTGATCTTTTTGTCACTCTTTCCAATGGCAAAACAGTTGTTGATTTTGATTTTGGTTTTGTTTTGTGCTGTTTTAATGAAAAAATCGTAATGTTGGAACATGGGAAGCTACTTTGATAGCAGGCTAATCTGGTCATTGCCTAACAGACCCCAGCTCTGTGGTAAGAAATGGGGAAAAGTTATTGTCTTCTAACACTGAACAAGGAATCTTGCTGCAAAATGTATTTCTCTGTGGTTCACCTGCCATTGCTGGCAGACTTGAATAAAAATGATTCATCTTCTCCATTTGGATTGTCAATGGTTAGTTTTTGTTTTCTGGCGTTTTTCACTGCACCTAGTGTATGCCAGTAGCCAGCACAGAAGATCCTGAAGTGTGCTGCGACTCTACAAAGCAGGGAGAACTACCACCAATTTGCAAAGTATGTGCTTACTTCTTTCCTGGATCATGTTAAAATAATCTTTATGTTTATAATCCTTATAGCACGTAGCAGAGGTCAACCCCAAGCTGAAGAAGCTTTAGCAAGCTCACACCATGAAGGAGGAGGTAAAAATGGTAGGAAGAGCATGCAGATGGCATAAGTGCAATCAACTATCGCACTCAGAACTGTCTTTTCATCTTTGGCTTCCTGCAGGTGGAGGCTGTTGTCAGTAAACATGAAAAATGTACTAAAGTTGAGTGTAGCAAATTGTGGGGGTTTTAATTTGGGAGTAAGAGAATGAGAGAAAGATCATAGATTTCTCTTTTCAAGTGCATGGACAGTACTGCAGTGCTAAAACTGTGAATCAGCTCTAGGGAAACAGAAGGGAACTGTCCATGGGCAGGATCCACTGGCACACTTTGGCCTAGTGCCACTGCACATTTGTAGCCTGTAATCAAATACTCAACATGGTATTATATATGTTAACTTTCATGATGCGCTACCTTTCTTAGGCAATAAACCATTTCTCAGTCGTGTGACTTTGTCTCCAAGGCAGCTAAAACTGGAAATTTACACAGTGATTCTGCAGAGGAGAGTAAATCAAAGACACAGAAGAAAAATTCAAGATTTCTCTGGCAGCTTGACAAAATGCATGTTAAGACTAAAACTAAACTTAAAAATATCTCACTGCCCCCACTTGGTTCACAGGTGCTGGCAAAATGTAACCTCTTTCCCTGTTTCTCAGAGCTTAGGTTTTGCTGACAGTTCCCTCATTTCTGGTTGACCAAAGTATTGATCCTCCTTGTTTTGTATCACAGAAGCACTGTTTTCATGCAGGCAGTAAAATAATTAGCAATGTTTGCATCTCACAACATGAAATTGGTCCTTGCAACATTTTTACAGTTAAATTTCACTTTGGTTAACTCTGCAAAGACATTAGTTCTCCAAAAGCCAGTGTTCATCTTATCAGTATCTTGTAGAGAGCCTTGAGGGATCCTACTGGAGTTCAAGATGGGATTGGCCTCATTCTTTTACCTGAGCAATTAATAATTAATTTGGTAGTACATACTGTGTGTTCCTTCTGCCCTCAAGATAGGAGTCAATATTTCCTTAAATCAGAAGAATGTGCTGGCTTCAGGCTGGTTTTCAAAATACCTGCTGCAGTGGTAACAGAGCTCTGTTACTCAGGCCTTGGCTCCAGTGGCACACAAGATTTTTTTCTCGTTGAATGGGACAGGAGATGAGCGATGTCCCTACAAGTCAGTTCTGGAGCAAAATGTGTGCTGGCTGCCTGGACAGATGAGATATGGACATGTGCAGAGCATTTGCAGCATGCTGCGAAACTGCAGAACCACAACCTCATCCTGAACTCAGAAGTTAGCTGGTTTGGGCAGAGAATATTGCTTTGGAAAAAAGTGTTCATTTTTTGCAGCACTTCTCTGATCTGTTTTCCGAGGAAAAAATAAAGGCAATTGCATAAGGTTGGTGGGGATACAGTCTATCTTTTCAGCCTGTATGAGAGATTATTATTTTGTTGTTGCTTACTTTTTTCAAAGAAAAATATTTCAAAATAGTGCCTCTGTTTTGCAGCGGGAAGCTCAAGATTAGACACGTGAGAAGAAGCATACCCAGTAGCCAAGTGCCTGCCTATTAAGATTAATGTGTTGGTTCATGCTGCAGAGAAGTGTAGGAGCCCTTAGGAAGCACTGGGATACCGCAGCACGTTCCTCACTGCCACCACAACAGGCCAAGGTTGGGGCACCTGGAGTGTAGTGGCTGGGTGAGGCTTAAGGGACTCCAGGCAACCAGCATTGACTTAGATTTTATGCCATGTGTTTTGTGACATACTGCTTTGCACAGATAAACGCAAGCATAAGTGAAGTGCAAAAGCTGGCTGTAAGCATTCAACTGCAGCTCAGGACATGTCTGCTTTGAGATCTTCAAAGATGTAAACATGCTGTATATTCATGGCACTGTCAGGCACAGCAGCGATAGTGCTCAGTGATACTCCCAATTTTGACAATGCCTCCCTTCTAAAAACATGAGTCTCAAATTATTTGCCGAAGCATCCAGCTTGGTGAAAGTCTGCTGGGTAGGAGGGAGCGGGAGGACTGCAGTCTCAAACCTGTCAACAGGCAATTAGGGTCCAGAGAGAGGAGCTTAAAATCAAAGGTGAAAAAACATTGTAGTGCTGTATTATGTGACTAATAAAGGAGACAAACACCATCAAACACCCACAGTACATTTATAGGCTTTAAGTTTTGTAAAGTGGATTAGAGACATTTGTATTCATTAAGGAGATTAAAACCCTTTTGCTAGAACTCAAGTGTTTTATTTTAAAAGTTTGAGTTTTATAGGTGGTGAAAGAACCATAAACAGAACAATGAAATGGTCAGAGAAAAGAAGAATATCAGTTGTGTAAACTGCTTTAAAAAGAGCAAGAACATTTCTTTTTCTTAAATCCCTACTTAATGGATTAATGTATTATTAAAAAGATAAATGATATACGTGGATGGGAAATAGCCTTGGGACTAGGTGTTCTCTCTTGTCTTTCTGTCCTGCTTACTATAATTTGTCTCCTGGTAGCATTTAGAGGTACTGACTGGGATTGAGGCCTCTGTGAGCACTGTAAAGAGGCAGTCCCAGCCTGGAGACACATCACTTTGAGTGGAGAGGTGTAAGAGAGGGTGGGGGAAAAGGGAAATATGGCCCCCTGTTTAAAAGGTAACACGATGGTTACAGGAATGGCTAATGTGAAGTTACAGAGCTTGAAGGCACCCCTTTTGTTTTGATGGCTAGTATGGGTGGGATTACTAGGAGTGACCTTATTGTCTTATTATTTATCCCCTTTCCAGGTTGTGTTTTCTCTCCTCTTCAGTTTCTTCCACTGTATCCTGCTCTTGCTCTGCAGTTTCTCATTCCCTAGTTCTCCTTCCTTCCTCTCTCCTCAGTTTCCTGTCTGTAGCACTTAACTCCCTGTACTTTCCCTTCAGAAGCTGTCGGCCTTTTTCTCTTCCACTATGTCCTTGTCATCTACCCACTCCCATGGCATCTATTTGGTATTATCTGGCAGTTTTGGAAAAGGGCTTATGAAATAAATCACGTTTATAATCTGAACATGCAAATAATTTGCTAAAAATCTTACTTACCTGTCAAAAATAAGCTAATCAGGAAGATGCAGCAGGGATTAATTGTGTTGGGAAACCTGGGAAATTTTTTCCATTTTTGGCACCTGGTTGGACCTTTCAAGTGAGCTAGCAAGTGCCTTTCCAGCAGGCATGGGAAATTGTAGTTTAAAATAGACTTGCTTTAGAAACAGGGTACTTTTTTCTCTGTTGTTTTTTTTTGGGGGGGGGGGTTGGTTTTTATTTAAATGAGGGAAAAAGAGGTATGTGACTACAGCCATGTTATTGCTTTGAGAAGCATTTGTTGTAAAAGTTGCGGAACTTTTTGTAATGCTTGTTGCAACAGGGTTAGACCATGCACTGTTTTTAACAGCACCCCTGGGTTATGCCATACGACAATATCCTTCTCTGTGAATCAAGTCATTGAGCGACTACCTTGCTTAGAAGCTACTTTTGGGGAGCAGAGCTCAGGTAAGATGCAGATCTGAAATGACATGATAGACATAATGAAATTACTTTTGTAATTATTATGAAATTATTATGAAAAAATGACATTATGAAATTACATGACCCATGAGCCCTGCAAGTGTAGATCTGACAGGCCTAACAGAAGGTAGCTACAACATAGCTCTGTGATTACTTCCCACCAGTGCTTCTTGGTATAGGATTTCATCCTCATTTCAGTGTTGAAACTGTTTCCTTTCACAGGTGTTAAAAAGAGAAGCCAGGATATATTGCAGGTGCCCTTGAAAAGCAATTTGTAAATTTTTAACGGGGTAATATTATTAATCATGGAGAAAGAAATTATGAATGTGAGATTTCTAGCATATTTTCCTTCTCTGTAGTGCAGGCTCCCTCTGAACAAATCACTGAACCTCTTAGTCCCTGAATTAACCATCCTTCAAAATGGGAATTAAGTATTCCCTTTTCCCATTTTGTGTGCCTTGCGTACTTAAGTGTAAACTTGCTGAAAACCACTCTGGCTCTTGTCACTCCCTCATCTTTTATCTCACTTCTGTAGTGAAAACGGGAAACTGGATAAGAATACAAAAATCATATGCTCTGAAAGTTATTTTCTTTGTTTCACTTTTAATTTTCATGTTGAAATGGTCTCCATGACCATTCTTCCTGATGGCTATGCATTTAACATAAAAGCATAGATTCTCACAGCTTTCTCCAGTAAGGAGGAAAGACTTCAGGCCAAATATATCCTGAAATAAAATCAGGGATGTGCCTGTTGTTCATCCTGCTGTTTTTGCAAAGTAGGTTTCTTTATGCCATTTTTTTATGATTATTCCCAGGGATCTTCTATTGCGGTCACAAACATATGCCAGCTCAATGGTCCTCCAGTTTATTTTTTGCTTCCTGCAAGGTAACCATTCATCCATGGAATAATTTCTTTAAATGAGGCATTTTAATCCAAATTGCCAGTTAGTACCTGCAGGGCCAGCTTCCCTCCTGATCAGATCTGGAAATTAAGGGAAGCTTTGACTGCTACTGTAAAGTTTTGCTTGCAGAAATTCTGCAGGACTTTTGAACCGCAGTGCAAAATTGGTAGGGCAAGCTCTCAAGCTTTGGACAAAATAAAAATAAATTTTTTAAAAAGAGTAAGATTAACTTTGTGTTGAGGTCTGTCAGGTTGCTTGGGTCTGGGTTCAGATTCTGAAGGATACTGTAAGTAAAAATAAGTCTGGGTTCTCACTGCACTGTATTTGTTCATTAATGTCGAATGACCAGTGTTACTCTCTTTCCTGCCTTTTCCTCTTAAACTAACTGGCTGATGGTTGTCTATGATACAGTGAAACTGAATGAGCATCCCACTTCTTCAAATTTGTGTGCAGCTACTGTCATTTCTGTGTGTCTGTGTAAGTGTATTTTGTTTGAAAACCTCAGCCAGACATTAATAGTACCACCCAAACAGCTTCCCATATCAGAGCATGTGAGGAATTTGAGGGGAAAGTTCCCTCTGTGTATTTATGTGGCTTTGACTTACTTGTAAATACTAATGGATCCCAAGTTCACTTAACTAAGTGTATTACAAAGAAAAATCATATAAGTCTTTTATTACGTCTTTCACTGGAGCTGCAACTGAATCAATAGGATCCTCTTCAAAAATTAGAAAGAAAGGCAGCCATTAGAGCTCAGTGTGATGATTCTTCTAAATGGTGGCGCTTGTCCCTGTGCAATATTGAGTGAGAAGGAAAGTTAATGGACATGAGCCACGTTCAAATAAACAAACTAGGTAAGTCCGTCCTGTGGCTCTGTTGGATCGTGTCACTTCTCTAATATGTGAGTAGGAGAAAGCTCCTGAACTTTAATGGAAGGATTTTTAAGGTTAAAACCTTGCACTCCTAGCAAAAAAATGTGTCTCTCCATTCCCCTTGCTATTTCATACTCTGTACAGCCTCTTCTATCTGCCAGCAGATGCAGTTTAGCAGTCAGATGGATAATACTGAGTACAATTAAACAAGAAAAACAACACCTGTAATTAAAAAGGCTGTAAGTTACCAAATAGTGCTGTACAATTAAAACTGTCAGTAATTGTCATTGTTCTCTAGTCACTCATTCATGGCTTTTTCCATTTAACTTTATTACAAAAAGAAAAATAAAACTACCTGTTGATAAGCGCTGTGTAGTCTAAGGACTTGGCACACCACTAGACTGAAAGGGTTTAAAGCTGTTTGTATTTTCTTATAAATAAGCACAAACCATGTCACAATGCCGTTCCATTTATTGGACTCAACCTTTAAGCAATCTGTCCATAATTGCACAAGAAAATGTTCAAAGCAATTTGCCAGGCACCTGTCTGGGACAGTAAAGTATCCTGAATAAAATATGATTGTTGTTCTCTGAGCACGAATAATAAAGCAAGCACTGAGTGTTCCTGCTTTTTAAGTAACATATAATTGTTTCTGAAATATGTGCATTTGAAAAAAACTCTGGGTGCTTTAACTGATTATAATTTATTATTATGTTTTGACTTTGGAACAATGTAATTACATAGTGCAAATATGGGGAAGGGATGGATTAAAGGGAGATTGTAATTATACTCAAAATTGAAAAAAGTCCCATCATATGTTTTCTGTCCCCCCCTAATTAATTTAGCTGTTGTTGTAAAAATTCTGCCTTCTAAAATGGCATTTTGGCTCAGAATGGCTAAAAGATTATTGCAGTTTTGCTTGCAGTTTTGGACAATGCAGAAGTGCCGCTAAAGCCATCCACATTTTTAGAGAGATTTCAGCAGGTTCTGACTTTGATTCAGTCTTTTCCCCCTCCACAAATATAAATTAAGTTAAAGTCCTTGTGCAGATGACTGAGGCTGACCACCGTGATATGTATGATTCATTTAGTCCAAATTAAAATCTGCTGTCCCTTGTGGGTGTCTTATCCATCAGCTCTAGCTGATGATGGCTAATAAGAGAGCTCTTAATCTTACCCTTTTAAGCCTTCCTTACCACTGTGTTTTACTGTGAAAAATACCATTGTCTTGCCTTTTATTTAAGCCTTAATTAGGCATAATTTTAAGCTGGATATTTATAGAACCTTCAGGTATTTATTTTCTAAGATCTTTAAGGCATGGCCCTCTGTGTGCATCCTAACAACTGAAATGCTTTCTTCTAGGTTCTGTCACTCTCTTTGTATCTTTGATTGCTGAAAAGCTGTTTCCTTTGTTCTCAATAAATATTATTATTCCCCAAACTGCTGCTGCAAAGTTTTTCTGTCCTATCCATTGTCTGACTGTTATTTATTCTCTTTGCATCTTGGTTCCATCTTCCCTGCTTTGTAATTCATACGTGGCTTTCAGAGATCCCCTCTACACCCCTCCACTGCTTAGAGTCTCATTCCTGCTTCAGACTAATCATGAGTAACTCAGTCCAAATACTAGATTTCCAAGCAAGTATATCCACACCTCCCGCCTTCAACAAGCCTTGCGAGGGATCTCTCATAAGCTTCTGCTGATTTACCTCATTATTTGACTTCAGGTACCTCTTTCAGCACGGTGACTGTATATTGGAAATGGCAAGATCCATTTTCACCTGGGGGCAAACCACACATTTACCTCCAGAGGAGGCATGCACAAAGGCAGTTCCCATGGTTCAGTCAATGTGCTGGAAATTGCCCCATCAGCTTTTCTCACAGTAACTTGTTCATATAGCCACACTATCAAGCTTCACCTGTCAACCTCACATTTGCTTTGAACTAGGCTCATTTCTCTGGTTCTCCCTCATTTCGCATATACACAGCAGTGGAATATTTCAACTGAAAAGAGCTTACTGTGCAGTTAATTATTTCACCGTAATGTTTCTTTTAATTTTTATAATAAAATATTTTCCTCCTTAAAGGGAAAGGTTACAAAGTAAAACCAAATGCTTTCAATTGCTGAAGCAAGGAGTCTGCAGTGAAGCTTCTGCTGAACAAAATGGAGAATAAGAAAGCATGTTTTATTCTATCATATATTAAAATTAAGGGAATGAGGGCCTCATTTGCTTAAAAGTTGTCTATTAGTATTCACCTGGTGGCAAGCAGCCTTAATCTCACACCATTAATGAAAACAGAAGCTCATTAAATAGTAATTTTTTTTAATAGTGACAGGAGACTGGGTTTGAGTAGTGCTGCTCTAAATTCCCATGCAAATTGTTCATGATGATCACCAATAACAGAATTCCTTGTACCTCTCCCCACTCCTAAGAGCTTTTGTTCCATATTTAATTACTTATGAATGCCAGACGGAAAGAGCCTTGCAGAAAAGGGAAAGTGGTTTCACTGTCAGATTTCTGATGTCAGGAAACAGAAAAGCAGCTGTTGGATACAGAGCCAGTGAAGTAATTCTTGAAGAGGGGAGAAGCCTTCAGAGAGAGATACAAGGGCTTTGGGGGCAGCTAGTGTTCTTAGGTCTATGGACAGTATTGTAATGGTCTTGAAACAACATGAGGCTTTTTAATTTCTCTGCTTTGGCAGCCACTGCTTGGCCTGTCATTAACAGACGTACTAAGCCAACATCCTGTTCATTATCTCCCTCTGGCCATTGCTATGCCCTCCCTTCCTCCAGATGATTTAGTCATTAACTTCACCTTGTTGCTGTGTGGGCTGGTTGTCAGCACTACCTGAGTGTTCACATGTTGAAGACTTCAAGTGACGGACAGAGTGCTCTTATGCTCATTTCAAGTCCACAGCTAAAGTTTCCATTCTGTTTCTAATGTTATAAAATGTTCTTTGCTCTTATTATAGTCCTCATCTGATCCGCTACTTTGCATGGCACAAATCAGTATGTTTCATTTAGCTGAATTGCTTGTGGGTCTTCTGATGAACAGCTGCAGGCTATGTGGCCCTGTTCCTTATTTAACATTATTCTGTTATTTCCTGCACCATTTCCTCTGTTATGGATGTGATTGCGCCAGGCATTGTGTGTTTCAGGTGTGCGTGTGGGAAGATTGCTTCATGATACTCCTTAGACACGGTTAATTCAATTCCTGCCAGATTTTCTAGTCCTCTTGACATTGCTATATATAGTTCCTCAGTAATAATATTATCAATTATTTAAATTTTAATTAGTGCTTGCATTAATTACACAATCCTTTACTGCAGAGGGAAAAAAATCTTAGTTTCCACAGTTATGTGATCATGGTTTGTCCTCAGAGACCTAAGTTTTATTTAGCATCAAATGGCATCATTGCTAATACTCATCAAATAGCATCATCCTATGGGTATGCTTTTGTGGGTACTTGCTGTCTGAGGACAGAGCTTCTCCAAGAAGTTAGCAAAGGTTTATGTCACTTGACTGGCCTCCAGTGGACAGGAGCTGATGCACTCCTAACCTGGATCAAGACAGTTTTGTCCTCTTTGTGCCAGTCACAACACGGATGCTACTGGGATCCCTGGCAGCAAATCTGGTGGGTGTTTATGCTATAAGAAGCATAGCTGATCTCTGATTCCTTACACATACCCTATTCTCTTGCCCAGACAGCTGAAAGGGCTGAGCACAGAAGGGCTGAGAAAGGTTTGTGAGAAGATCAGAAGAAGGTTAGCATGACATTCCAGTAATGACCCTCGTTAGCTCCTCTGTGATTCACTCTCTGTTGCAGATTGCAAATAGCTTTTTGCAGTTAAGATGTGCATAAGAATTCATACTTCTGCTGTATTAGCTATTGCAGTTGCTTTGGGTGACAAAATCCTCTTCTGTGTTTAGCACTCACTATTACAAGAGGTAGATTAGTACCCTGTCATGTACAGCAGGAAATACTGTTGCCAAATGCAATGTATACATTTTCACTAAGTGTACTATTAATGTTCATGCACAGTATAAAAACTAGGTTTGTTACAGCTTGAATGCTGTGGGCAGTTCTTTCTGTGACTATGTCAAGCCAGTGGTTTTTGTTTGGTGAGGATTCAACCAGTGTTAGGGATTTTTGGTCAAAATGGGATTTTTATTTCTTCCTTTCTTTCTGCCACCATGTTCTTTGCTAACTCCAAGGATTTTGATGCTCACTGTTTTTTCTTTTGTGTGCTGCTTTGCTGTATGAAAATGGAGTCTGCCTGTAGAAAAAGCATCAGGGAGAATGAATGTTGCTTCATATTTTCTCTCCACAGAGTGCGGAGAGTAAAACGTTACCCACAGAGGGCTAAATCCTGCTGGAAGAAAGGATTTTGTCCCTTCGGTCCAGAGAAGCAGAGCAATTCATTCTACCTCAGTTGCCCTCGTGCCTACAATGTACTATTTCACAGTAACGAGCACTTGTCAGTTATTAAGACTGACAACAGCTTTTTGGTGTAACTGAAGTAAGATGAAAAAAACAGCTACTCTGTTGGTTTGGGGAATAATACGAAGGGTGGATTTACAGGGACAAGAGTAAAGGAGCTCTGGCTCTTCCCTTTTATTCCTTGTCATGACTCGCCTTCTCCACTTCACCCCTGCCCAGCCACATGACACAAGCAGCACTTGTCAGTGTTACCAGTGCATCCCCCATGGGTGACTGGTCGTGGCGATTCACACAAACTCTCTCATCACGTCTCTGTGATGCTGTGTAATGGAATGCCTCGCCCATGGAGCTGCACATTTCCATTACCCATGTACTAACAGTATTTATAAGAAAATAAAAATGAATTTTCTTTTTATTTCGTGATGATAGTCATAGGGCATCTTTCCTGGAAGCCTGAACCTGCAACTACCAAAAATAAGAGTAATTTTTATGGCTAATTAAAAACAGTGAAACACAAAACCAAGCACAAACATAGATACACGGAAAAATATGTCACCAGTAGGACTATCTTCTGACACAGTACCCCACAGAAAGGAATGAATGCGTCCAGGATGTATATGTTTGGTATTGTGGATTGGTGTGTTTGTTTGTGTGTATTTTGGTTTTGTTTTTTTTTTGGGGGGGGGGCTTTTTCATCTCTATAGGAACAAAGAAAAGGAATTTTCAGAAGATCCTGTTGCACATGCTAACAGAATTTTGTACTTTAATTTCACTGGATAAATCTGCTACCTTGGTTTGGTCAGAGCAACCAAAATAGCAACAACCAAACTTTGAAGGCTGAAAAAAAAATGGTTTGGGCAAAATAGCTTTCACTGGAAATCTAAACTTTCATGGAAACACATGTACGACAAAATAAAAAAAATATATCAAAGTCCCACCTCTCTTCCAAATGTGGTTTCTATAGAAGATGTTAAACAAATTCTGTTTTAGCTGCCCAGAGCTATTGATGGTCATAATCACAAAGGGAATAAGAATATGAAGGAATAATCAAAGCATCATAAAATAGCTTTTAAAGATAATTTTTCTGCTAAAAATCTGCATTTCCTGATTCTGCTTCTACTTGAGGTCAGTAGCTGAATTCCTACTAATTTGAATGGGAATTGCAGCCTACCTGATTTGTGATTAAAATGTAGCCATAATACAATGATGGTTGTTACTCCCTTTCTTGTGAGCTAGCAATGGATGCTGTTGTGACCCATTACAAGTCCTTTCTTGGTATATGAGATTTAAACAAAATGTCAAGCGATGCCCTACCAGTTTGAGGATGGTGATTCCACAGCACTCACATAGATTTAAACTGCACTAAATGCTTCAGAGGGGTTGTAGCACTCTGTATCTTAGCCTGCCTGCAGTAGGGCATGGATTTTTAGAAATAATTACGTAGGGTTCATATTTACATGCAATAAAAACATGCATTTTACAAGCATGGCATTAGATCTTTCTTGTGGTCATGGTTTACGTTATTTTGAGGGAAATACATGACGTGCTGTGATCCACAAAGCACCGTACACAAACATTAAATATTGCATGAACACCAAGGAGAACGTAAAATATTGAATCTGAACAAATGGATAGCTCAGAGCAGGAGAATGCAGAGGTTTTCACCTGTAAGTCACCAGTTAAAAACCCTGCACAGATTAGGTGTAACTTTGCAGAAGCTCATTGGCTGAACTGAATTTTTCCTGCAGCTTCTGCTGGACAAAGGCTTATATTACATAAGCCACCATTGTTTGTGGCACCCATAAGACAGATCGTTGTAACCATAGAACAGCCAAAGTTTAAAAATACTTGGAGACTGTGAACTTTCTGAGCATGTCTAGGACAGAGTCAGAGTTTTTAGATTTGAGAACTGCACAGAAGATTTTATTCTCTCTGCAGAAAGCAGCAGTTTTCCTCCTCCAGGAAGGCTGGGTTGGCACTTCTCACAGGGAGTATGAGTCAGTGATGTGACTGCACAGCTCACCCCCAAACACTTTTCTCTCTTGGACACCTGATCTTCTTTTCCCAGGGCAGCACATACCACCTGGGGCTTCCTGCTCAGTGCCTCATCCTGTGGAAGCCTTTCTGAACCAGTCTCACTCCTGGTTCTGCTTTGCTCTTCTCCCACCATTTTGCTTTAGGTTTTGTAGCTATTCCTGCCTGCAAAAGAGTGTCTAC
Source organism: Streptopelia decaocto (assembly GCF_964273445.1). NCBI lineage: Eukaryota > Metazoa > Chordata > Aves > Columbiformes > Columbidae > Streptopelia > Streptopelia decaocto. The sequence goes on from NC_138659.1 coordinate 46,701,495, forward strand.
TGATGTGCTGCTTAAGCTCAGGAGACGTAAAGCAGACATTCTTATGACGCTGAGTGAGAGACCCAGAAAAACACCAGTTCCATAATGACTGCTCTTTGCAGCTTCCAAATGGACTCATGATTTTTTGTTCCTCATTTGTCTGATGAATTCCTTACTCATCTCTTCAGCACAAAAGCACAAGTTCTTCTCTGACTGATACCATCTTTGGTGACTTCATCAGATGATCTCTTTGATATGAATATATCCTTATCTATAGCTGAATCTGTCTTCAAGAACACATCTGGTTTATTGCAGTTCTTGTGTGGATGCTCTTTTGTAATAAACAAAGCTCTCTTTTCTCCAGATCTCAACTCCAGTAACAAGTATAGCTGTCATATATATCTTTATTGTGGCTTCATAAAGCCTGCCCTTTAAGCTGTAATGGAAAGGTTAGAGTACTGGTATCTAATAGAATAAACTGCTATCATCTATGAAACCTATGAATTTTGGAAAGTTTCAAAAATCTGTGCTAATTCATCTCCTACTTGATAAGGGAAAAGCCAACACTAACAAGTACAGTTGCTTCTCTGAAGGTCCCAGTGTAGCAGGAACATGTAGGATTTAATGTCCCTAAGACACTGACAACTGGTTTCTAAAAACCTCTATGAAATCAGTGTTTCTCCTTGGGTATAAATAAATCTGAAGCTGTTCATCCACGGGCGAGGTAGTGAAATGAGAAGAAAATTGGTATGAAAAATGGGTAGTAGGAAACTTCTGGCTCCCAACTCCTCATGTCTCTTGGTGACTGACAGGCAGGAGCAATGCGCACTTACCCCTTCAAAGCTGTTGAAGCTCTTAGTTGTCACTGAGGTGTGGGAGCTGGGGCCTTATATATCTTACTGGGGCAAAGCACTGCCCTCTGCTACACGCTTTCAAAAGGAGCAGATTGTTTTCTGCAGTGCCACAAGGCTTGTAGATGGACAGAACATCCCACCGCCGTCAAAGCATCAAATCCACACCCCGCTGCAGCAGCAGGATATCTTGTGTTTGCTCTGTGTCAGTGTGTTTGTGGGTGCCTGTGGTAGTGCTAATTTCCACTAAGAGGTGAGGCTAGCAGTAGCTACTTAGGGCACTTAGCTTCCTGCCCTAAAAAAGGAGCCCTGCTTTCCAGGAGCTTGTGGGCAAGCCCAGCAATGGAAGGAGTTCACATAGCACCTCAGGGCTAAACCTCTGCCTCCTGCCCATCCCTTGGCATGGGAGCAGCAGCAAACTCCTCCTTTGCTCTCCAGACTGTGTGGGGGGAAGGGGTTTGGTGTTGTCACCGATGTTGGTGAAAACACAGGTGAAGGTGAGGGAGGTTCAAGTGCCCTTACACAGCTGAATAAGGGGATTGTGCTGCTGTACTTTCTGTGTGAATCCACATCTTGCATGCCTAGGGGAAGTAATCACATATTGAAAATCCATGAAGGAAAGAGAAAGCATATCAGACATAGGTGACATGTGGATTTTTCCAGCCCAGCAAACTGGGTTTTGTAGGGAACTAAAAGTCATCACTGAAACAGCTGGCTTATTTACTCTCCCATGCTCATAAGCAAGAGAGGCTATTCCAAGGGATGGCTGCAAAACTGCTTTCTTAGAAGCTGCAAAACTGCTACACCTGTGGTTTGTTTCTGTTTTGTGGCTGAAAGTCACATTTGTTTAATGACTAGGGGGAGAGCTGGGGGAGGTAATGGCAAAAACACATTTGATTTCTCTTTTTTAGCAGAGCCTGGGCAGGCAGAAATGGACACCTCTGCTCTTGATTGTAGAGCAGATACGCAGTGGCACAGAGCACTTTGGCATCTAGTACATCCGTTGCTTGCCTAAATTTACAAGCAAATGAAATTCTAAGAGCACTACAAGGAATTCTGAGTGGATCCCATTCCTCTGCTGTAAGGTCATTATGCAGTACAAAATTGGGCAGTCTCAGCGAGCAGCTGATGTCGCCATCACACATGAGCCCTAAATATCCACAAGCTGGAAGAAATTGCCCCGTTATTTTCCAGATTGTCTGTGGCAGTGAAACAACAACAACAAAAATGTAATAAAATGTAGAACTTGGAGAGCATAGTCTGACTTGCAAATATAGCTTGTTGCTGGGGTATGGAAGCCCCCACTGAACAGAAAGCTGCAGCTCTGTACCTTTGCTGTGTGCTGCTCTGTAGAGCTGGCAGGGCCGTGCTGAGGGGCTGCAGCCATTCTGCTTGAGAGGAGATGCTCACAAACACCTCCCTGCTCAACGGGGTAATAGGAGCTTATAGGCAGCATCTGACTTTAAGTGGGGTGGGAAGAAAGTGTGGGTACTCATTTGGATATCTTAAAATGTATTGTTGAAGAGAGTTGGCAAAAGGAGAGTCTCTAGAGAGATGAATAAAGGGAAAGATGTTACTCACTGGGGTTTAGAGAACAGAGAATGGCATGAATTAATTCACTACTCCTGCAATGAGCTCTCCTTAAGGTGTGAACCATGACTACATGGATTTCTCTGCAAGATGAGGAGTAGAAATGACAAGCTTTAGGCAGTAATTCAAATTGATTATCACATCCTTTCTTCTTCACACCAGCATCTTGGTTTTGACATCATCATTGCAGAGCTGCTGGGAGGCAGCAGGTGCCCAGGCCTCTTGCACTGGCTCTCAGTGGAGGAGGAGTGAGGCCACATGCTAAGTGGGCAGTTTAATTGTCCTTGTTTTAATTACAGATACTCACCTGTGCTAAAATGAGCTGGTCAGAGAGCACCTGGGAAGTCTGGCATTCATCAAGGGGTTTCACCTGCAGCAAAACCTGACTCTCAGCAGAAACTCATACTTGCAGGAGTGAAACCACCAGCAGTGATGCTTCGCGTACTCTTTTGCCTCGTGTAATGTGTTTGTCTTGAGGTACTTCTGTGGAAAGCCCTTCTCAGCATGGAACCAACACCATCAGCATCTGTCTTCCCAAAAGGTACAGAATTGCTCTAGTGCTATGGAAAGTGTGAAACCTAGTATGTGGTGCGGCTTTTTTTTTCTATTTTTTTTTCTAAATATATCATTTCTAAAACTGAAAACAACATGTAAGCCCTACTTTTTTAAATGCATAATTTTAAGTATGTTAAGGAAATTTCTTGTGTTCTTCCTCAATTATATCTGAAAGCAGAGATAGTCCCTATTTGCCTCCTATGTCCTAAAAATGCTTTAAAGTGAACTCTACTGTTTGTTTTGGTGAAAAAAGGAATTGTCCAGCTCTTCCCTTCAGTCATGTTTTCTTTATTTACTAACTTGTGCTCTGGGAGTGTTCAAGTTCACTTGAGGCTACCTAAATCTGAGAAAATTTGTTGTGTGTCTGTCTGAATAATAGATGCTTTTTCAGAAAACATCAAGGAATATTTTCAAACCTTTTCCACATGGAAAAATGTGTCAGTGTTTTTCATTGAAACAAAAAGCCAAAGTTCATGCAGCCTGAAACACAGTATTTTTTTAGATAGTGTACTTTAACTGTGTTTACTTTATTTCAAATGAAACTGCCAAAAACTTTGAAGAAGTTAAAATTAGATATTTTGTAGGTTTCATTTTGAAAATATATTTTCATATCATCACTACACTTGCTAATGGCATTGAATGTATTTTTTTCACCAATGAAATGTTTAGAGTATTTTATTAAGCCTTGTGTTTCAGAATTTTATGAGCTTTGTAGCTAACATTTCTTAGTAGATGGAGCCATAGATCGTTGACTCTTTTGGACAGAGATTAATTTCATTTTGTATTTGGATTGAGTTGGTTGTTCCCATTAAAATGGGAAAATGCTTTTAGCAGCTTCTTTTACATGCTCACAACCTCACAACCACCTGGAAGGTGCATCCTCATCAAAAATAATCTTTTTTTTGCAATACTTTAGTTTCTTCTTAAAGAAAAATGATTCAGCAGTTAACAGTCATGAAATCCATAATTCTATATATGCACAAAAATTAGGGTTTAAAAATTACTGTGGTATTTTTTTTCACAACTGCACATCTTCCCCCCCCACACCCAAAAAAAAGAAATTAAAAAATTATAGTATTTATTAAACATCTGTTTTTGAATACTTCTGACATGTATTCATGAAGATGCTGATGCATGTTTCACACAAAACCTCTAACAAAATTATACTGTTTTGACTATCAGAAAGTATTGAGGTAAAAATTCTTTTATCTTGGAAAATTTTCAGGTTTACTTAAGAAAAAACATTGCAGGAATAGTTGCTTCAATGCTTTTATTTCTGAATTATTTCTTTTATACTGTAGTTGATCTGTAATAGAGTGCCTACACATTAAAGATGTGGAAGATTTAATGATACATAAAAGCTTAGGTAGGATGATAAGGACAGAAAGATTGATAACCACAGTTGTTGCTCCTTTGAATTGTTGGGCTTAACAGACATCATTTTGTGAACAATGGATGGCAGGCAAATAATAGAAGAGTGACACAATGTCCAAACAGTTTCCCTGTACCGGCCAGATAAGCTAGAAATGCTGGTAATACAATCTATGGGGGTTTTAATTGACTTTTCATGAATGAAAAAGCAATTAGAAAAAGGAGCAGAGACTTTTTTTAAGAATAATGACTGTCAGGACTTCAAAGAGCTACCGCACTTTTCAACTTTGAAGGAAAGTAACACAACAAAGCAGAAAATCAGGGAATTTAATGTTTGCTCTGGTTTAACGATATTTCGTGGTTCCTAGACTGTTTTAATAATTATATCATGCTTACCATTGTATGTTGAGCTGAGCTATGGATGTTAATAATGGTTTAACCCTACTGGAATGTACATCACTGATACGTTTCGTTTGACTTGGGAACCTGTACTTCATTTGTATAAAAGCGAATTTATCTCCTGGAAGCAAAACCTGTGGGGATCTACATGGACAAAGTATGTGGCTTGTGCTTCAAAACACTTCAATAAACATATCTCATTCAACGTGATCTGGTTTTCTAACCCAGCTGGGCTATTATGTACATGAAGGAAAATAGGGTGAATGCCTATGTTTTTTAAATTTCAGCATGTGGAGGTTTCTTTAAGGCATGGCAAAATACGGAATTCCCTATCTTCAGGGCAGATGGACCCTGAGAAGTCAGGGAGTGCTGATGTGTAAGCTTGCTAGCGGCCAGAATGTGCTTTGCAGTCTCTGAGGGGCCCCTTTCCTTGCAAGGTAATTGGAAAGGAGTTGTTTGTGCTTGTGTTTTTCCCTTCTGAGGGGCAGGAGAAGAGAGGTGAGTTGAGGGCACATGTTAAGGGATGGCAGTTCAGCTCTGATTAGATTAATATTTCAAAACAGCTGTGAAAATTCAGTGTAATTTTCATGTCACATCAGTGGGTCTACACACTGTGATGGTCTGAAAACATAACAGTGAATAAAGAAGCTGCTATAGACTTTTTCGATAATATCCCCATATAAATATCCTCAGACATTAGAGCAAGTTTTGTTTCCGTTGTTTTTGTCTACCACTTACATAAAGACTTGAGCACAGTCATAAGAGAGGTACCAGCCAGGAAAAAGGACACCTCAGGCCCTCTGACTGCTGGAGAAGAGGAGCAGCAGCTATAAGAACAAAAGCTGCCTGGAGAAGGAAAAACTGAAGATGGGGTGCTTGGGGGTGAGGGAGGAAGGTGCTGCTGTGCTCTCTGCTGCAGTGGACAGTCCTCCATAGGTGCCAGACGTGTGTGCTGAAAGGGTGACTTAGAGATAGAGGTGCCCAGGTCAGCAATCAGGATCATTACATGCTTTGCTTAACTGCAGCTGATCCAAAGACCCAGGGGCTCTTAAAGTTGTGCATTTGTGTCTTGGCAGGGGAGAGCAGGTTGGCACTTATCTCAAAATGTCCCAGATGGTCAGTTCAGGTACAGAAACCCAAGCAAACGTGGCACTTGTGATTTTTTTCGCTAAGGCTCATTTTGTACAATATCATTGGCTTTCATTCAGAGCCTTGCTGATGACCGCAATAAATAATAACTCCTTATCATTGGATATTTTCAGCTATGTACATTTTATTTATACACAATTTATTTTCTGACATTGTGAGATTAAACTGAGATTACAATGTGAATCAAGAATGTCATGGGTTGTTCTTTATCATATTAAAAATATAACAGGAAGACATTTTTATTTTTAATCTCCTTTGGAGTTGGTAATTTTTAAGTAAAATATTCTTTTACGTGCACACTAAAGAGCTATTTTTCCTCTTATTTTTTTTTTTAACTTCCAGAAGTTGTGAGCAGTCACCTCTTTGTTCCTTTCCACTTTCCTTTCCACTTCTAAATTCTTAGTGCCATGAAAACTGTCAAAGAGTGGTGCATATCAGTGCACAACCTGGGCAACATGCAAGCTTTCTACATCTTGCTTGGGTGTTGGTTTGGTTTGGTTTTGCCACTGTATTTCTGGTAGAACAAGGGGAATTATTGTCAATGAATCATTTCTCTGACAAATTTTGCTTTTTTCCTGTTGGTCCAGAAATTGCCCAAGTAATGTTGAATTCTCTTGGAAGCTAATGCAAGTTACTTTTTAAGCTGTTCACTGAATGAGATATGTGAATAGCACTTTGTCTGAAGATTGTACTTGATAAATCAAAATCTGAGATGTATAGTTTAAATAGTCAGTCTAAACTACCAGACTTAAAATGATCTAAAAATGACACACCTACTTGGACATATTAAAATTCATGGTTTTGGTACTAAAAATGCATAAATGTCTGAAGCAAAACTTGAGGAAACTAACACACAAACTGATGCTTGATGCTGCTTTACCATTTCACTCTGAATTACTGCAAAAACAAAATCTGTTTTCTTCTTAGAGTTGAACTGTAACATTTTAATGGGTTACGTTTTCATTGGGGGTTTTGCATATTTTGGTTTGTTCAGTTAACATTGCTGAGAAAAGGACCGTTCTGTCCATTTTCCTCAAGTGCCACTGGGGACCACCACAAATCCTTGCGCTGCACAAGACACTGTGTGTTGGAAGCAATGACAGGGTTTTTCACTGTCAAGGAGGGTTCAGGGAGATCTTCCTCTGACCTCTCCTGCGCAGTATAGTTTATGGCCTCCGACACACAACACAGGGTCACAGTTCCTTTTGGACCTGTTGCACTCTTCCTACTCAGGTCTCATAATCTGAAATGGAGTGATTTCCATGAAGATGTGCAGTATTGTGACTGTAAGTCACCATTCTATTTTGGCTGGACAAATGGGACAGAACATGTGTCTCTAACATCTGTTCAGGGCAGAAGTATTTGGCAAGTGCTAAAGTGGATGCAACTGGTGTCACTTTTATATTACACTTTATAATTACAAACCTCCTTAAGCTCTCATATCTTTATGTCTTCAAAGTGCTGTGCGAATAACTAATCAAATGAATTAATCATTAATCCACCCCATATAAAGAGAAATGTTACTTCAAAGTGACAAGGCATTTCCTAGTTGCTCTTTCATTACAGGGGAGGAGGAGAAGACTAAATGGAGAGGTGTGTAATTAGAAGGACCTCTGTTTGCTTGGCTGAAGGAAAGCCCTAGTGTTTATGATGCTTCAGGGCCTATAAAGACATTTCCTCAGCATTCTCTTGCAAAATGGAGTCATCTGTCATGTTTCTGCAAGGCAGCCAAGTCTGAAATGCTTGGTGGGGGACATGGCTGCTGGACTCCTTCCAATAGACAGAGCAGGGAATTGGAAACTGCACGTTAAACAGCTTTCTTAGCCTTACATTGGTTTCTCGGATTCTTTTGCATTTGCTTGATTTGTGTTTCATAGTTCCAGGTTTCCTCAGAAGCCTGGGAATATCTGTAGACCAGCTTGTTGCAGTCTGGACATGTCGTATGCTGTTTGCATCCAATAAATGAGTGCAAAAGTGAGGATATCTGCAAATGGGAAAATGCAAATGTACAGTTTCATGTGGCACTAGGCTGAGCTGCCTGTAGCTTTTGTACAATGTATGAATTTGCTTTTCTTTGAGTTTTGTGTATTTGTCATCAGGGGCTTGACACATCATACCTGTCTCTTGTATCCCCCTTTCAGTTCGGCTGCTAGGCTCTGAATCTCTTGCCAGCTGGCATGCCATATGTAAAAAAGGTGGTGACTTTAAAGTAAGAGCAAAGTGCTTTTGCTGGCATTTGTTACCTACAAGTAACAACTAAAGCAGGACACTTAGGGTTAGTGCATACAGTGTAAATTTTTTATGCTCTTTGTCTCTAAGTGTACATTGAATTCTATGCCTATTTTTGGTAGTGCGTATTTACTTTTATTTGTATGTATATGTATACTCGCAAGCACACAGACATTGAATTACTCTTTTTTTCTATGGTGTCGTTATACCAGGGGGAGTGATCTTGGACTAACAAAGGTGCATAAGTAATTCAGAGAAGGGAAACGAGATGAAAATAGCATGCCATGGCTGAAGAGGTGGTTATCCCAATTGGTAATACTATTGATATCAGTGATGTTACTTACACAGGGAAAGAATCCAGCTTGAAATGGGAAAGAAAATTTCCATTACATGCTCACTAGGAGCTATTATAAACAATAATGCAAAGGGAAGAGGATTTCAGATGTGTTGACAGTGTCTAGCTAAGTCATTAAGGTCTCTAGAAAAGCAATACCCAAATGTGTAAGAATCCTTTTGTTATATGTTTCCATTAAAATTGGGGAGGTTTATTCCTAAAAATGGTTTTAAAAAACGTTTTATACATCTAGGTGTTCCTTCTCCAGCAGTGGGATTGGACTGGATGATCTTTTGAGGTCCCTTCCAATCCCTAACGTTCTGTGATTCAATGAGAAAAGAGTTGTCAAATTCATGTCCAATGATACTGAGGCAGGACAAGGAACTTAGTGATGGCAATAGAGGGACAGAGATCAGCAAGGACTATTTCTGTTCTTCCGTCTCTTGCTCCTGACACAGGGACACTGGGGTTGAAGCCTGAGGGGCCGCTCAGGCTGGGAAGCAGTGGTCTAGCCAGCCATCACCAATGTGGCTACTGCAGAGAGGCAGCAGCAGGGCTCAGGGATTGCTAAAGTTTTTAACAGCCAGCCTAGGAACTGCTTGTGGTTTTGACAGCGACTTGCACTGAATCAGCAAAGCTAACTCAGACCCAAATTAACTATTTTATTTTTAAATCCATAAACATGAATGCAACTACACCTGGGACAAGACAGGGTAATTACTACATGAGACTAGTACTGTGTAGTGGTCCCGAAAAAGAAAAATGCTGTAATCTGAGACAACAAAACACACTATGTTTAAGGAGGCAATGAACAGTTAAACAAACATTTTAATTTTGCTCAATGCCTCAGAGATCTGACTCCTGCAGATCTTTGTACTGCCCAAATTGATGTGATGCTCTCTAAATGGCTGATGGCTCCTGTTAAAAAATGTCTCAGTTAAATAACTGATGTTGGAGTATATGAGTCTCCCCTTCATACAGAAACGAACTGCTGCAACATGTGAAGTACTGCCTGATCAAGCTAAGCAGTAAAGCATGGGGACAGGTGACATGTTTGAAGTGTTGGTCCGGATGAGTGACTGAGTCAGCTTGCTTGAGATATGTCTGCAGAGACACATTCCTATAGATTCTTTTGAATGCAAAACCCTTAAAAAGTTACACTTCATTTGCTCTGATTTCCTCTTCCCTGGCATTTCAGTGTTATTTCATTTTACTTTTGCTATTATTCTGACCTGCCATCCACAGATTTTCTGAACCTTGAGCAGTAGCTGTGACTTTGCTGTGAGAACTCTGAAACTCATTAACAGAAGGACTTGCCTTTAAGCAAATGTCACATCACATTAGTGTAATTCTCAGGCACTAGCTAGCTCTCAGCTTGGCCCATTCATTTGGGTAGAGCTCAAAATACCTTGTTGCTGCGTCATAGATATGTTCTGATGATGCTGATTACTTTTGTCTGCATCTGTTTTGATTGATTGCTCAGGCAATTATTAACATTCTGCACACAGCAGGAGCTTTACTCAGCTCTTGTCAGCATAAGAGGACAGTGGTGAGGAGGAAGGGAATTTGTAAGCACTATCCCAGGGAAAATAGCCTACAGGGTCTGAAACTATTAACAAGAAGTGTTACTATAATTAGATGCATGTGTGCGGTAAATACATATTGCATTATGCTCTTCTTGGGGTGCAGCATTGGGATCTCACAGTAACCAAGATGAAGATACCTAAGGTGTACTAGCAGCCGTCCACAGCATTACTTATATCTGCCTTCACAAGTGAAAGGAAAGGTAAAATAGAGCTTTGGTATTCTCTCATACAGCTGCCAAATCCTTTGTATTGGCTCTTCCTGGGCTACCTGTTAATCCAACATTTATTACAAGGACTGCAGAAATAGCCCAGAGTATTAGTTTGCAGTGCTGTGTAACATTACCCTTAGAGCTCATCAGGATACACCTTAAAATGCTAGAAGAGTGGGAGGGGGTGAAGGGAGATTTTAGACCTCCTCAGTATACCAGCAGGTACATTGATCCAACATTGCTTGACATGCTTTGTAGCCTGTGTGTCTGCCTGCGCAACCTCTTCCTCCTCCTCCCAGTTTACACTGGAGGCTGTATCCATCCCTGATGCCAGCACTCTGGCAAATATCTGTTCAATCATAGTATCAAACAAATATTCAAGTCGTTGTAGCAGAAAACTGAAAAGCAAATAAACCCTTATTAGGGTTGATGTAGGATTCTAGGAGTCTGAGTTTCAAAGCATGCTAGTATCTTTCAATATCTAGATGCTTCTCTTGGCCCAGGAGCACTACTGAAAATGTCCTCAAGTTCCTAGTGCACAGGAACAACTGAGAAAAAAAATAAAAAGCTGCTAAATAGGTAGATGGAAAATGTAGCTCTTGATCCTGAACTGCATGCAGTAGATTAAGTAGTGAGTGTGTTTTCTTGGCTATGGCAGGCACGCACAGTGAGCATATAGGAAATGAAAGCAGCAGGGTGAGCTTTTCTAGGGATTTGAGCAATTACAGAATATTGAGATTATTACTAAAAGAAAGCTTAGTTTTGTGTTAAGATTTTTCACTGATTGGACTGAGCTCAGCTACTTTTTATGAGAACTATGGTCCTGATTGTGTCATTGAAGGTACGTAGTTACCTGAGAATTGAATGCAGCAAGTTCTACCTGCTTACTGACTGGTTTGGTCATGGAGACAAGGTCTGTGTTCCTCGGGGAGCAGAAAGTCCGATCTCTTGAGTATGGAAAACTGTGAAGAAGGGAAAAGACTAATCAGTGATGAAAATGAGAAGAGATGTACCTCATGGAGGCTTCCTGAGATGTGGCTGAG